>NW_022589728.1:10263062-10863062 GCF_004348235.1 Phoca vitulina | reverse complement strand
GAAGTGTTTTGTTTAAAATGCCAACTTGGAATTAAGATCAGAGTTGTTCCGGCAAAATTGTATCTACTAATGATTTCCTTTGGGGATGTCCCTTCACTATAGGCCACAACTTGAACATGCTTTGATATTAAATAAACTCTTTAATTTTTAGTGTTGTTCAGGTTTTATCTTGAAAGGACTATCAAAGCCATGTGGTATTTGTTTAAATACAACCTAAAGTGAAAATTACTTAGTTTTTGTTTAGGAGCTTATGACATGTCGTTTCCTTAGCATTCAGATTAGACAGTTATTGTTCCTTGAAAGCAGCACCTTGCTTTCTTACTTCTGGAATTTTGCTCATATTCTTCTCCCTAATTCTATACCTTTGTTTTTCCTCCCTATACTCCTCTGCCCCATACCATAAAATGTCTTGCTTAAAATTAAGTGCATTTGTTTATTATTAAAACACAAATATAAGCTAGCAAACTGAAACCTGTTTTTGTAATTTTTAAGTTATTATTAGAGTTCAGTGGTACGACCCATGGAAGTGAATTCGGTGATATCTAGCAACATTGCATGTGCGTTAGTTAACCTATTGATCTAGCTAGGCTGCTTCTAGGGAACTATCTCAGAGGTACCCTGGGAAATAAAGAAATGGACATATATACAAGGTTATTTATCATAACACTACTTGTAATTGCAAAATACTGGAAACAGTCCAATGGGGAACTGATTGAATAGCAATGGTGTGTCCTCATAATGGAGTACTATGCAGGTGTAACAAAGGAATGAAGCAGCTCTGTATAGAGCTGTGGAGTGATCTCCAGCATATATTTAGTGCAAAAAGTAAGGGGCCGAATACTGTGTATTGTATGTTGTCTTTCACGTATTTATGAAAGGAAAGGAATAATTTTTGTTTCTATTTTTAAAAACTAAAAACATTTTAAATTGTATGTTTAGAAAAACATAAACTAAAAGCTAATGAAAGCGATTATCTACACAGAAGAAGGATCAATGGGGAAATAATATAAAATGACAACTAGACTTCTCTGAATGTCCCTTATTTTATAACTTTGCTTTTGGAACTGCAGAAATATTTTACATATATTTTAATATAGAATTAAATTTCAGAAGAAATAGTAAATCTTAAAAATCGAAAAGAAAATGAAACAAGTGAACTTAACTATATGTAAGTTGGAAGGTTAACTGCAGAGAAGAACTATTTTAATCAGCTTCACAACATAGTAATTTGTGTCTCTGGGTGAGATATGACCTGAGTAGAAAAAGAATTGCAAAAAAGGTTGTAAATGTTTCAGTAGTAATATCATTGTTAGTGATTTTGGTATTATTAATTTGAAACTGGTTTATTCACATGTGCACATAGATTTATATAGTTAAATGAAGCAAATGAGTAATATATTGATGCCAAGACAAGACTTTCAGGATGAGATACAAATCTAATAGTAAAGGAGTTAAGTTAAAAGCCTAATCTTACATTTGAATTGGAAACGTTTATATGGATTCATATACTTTTCTTTTAAAAGAAAGTATTTCCTAGTTTTCCCCTCGGGAAAAGCCTAGAAACAACCCCATAGCAATGAGATTGTGCTCTCTGAATACTGCTTCCCAAGAAAAGGAGTGAGGGCTCTTTGAGAAGTGGCTGAGTCTAAGTCTGAGGCAGGCAGGGTGCAAGATGAGCCTGGCACATCTTGTCCTACTGGCAAGTAAGGGAGGTATCAGAAACTACTATACATTGAATTAAAAGGACACAAGGGCCAACTTGAAGAATTGGGCAACAAACAGGACAAACTGAACATCAAAAAAGAACAATGCCTGCAGTGGTGGAAATGTATCAGAATCATTAAAATCCACAAGTTCATGAGCTTTTTAGATTGCCTGGCAGGGATCCTAGGACACCAACTCATTATTCCAAAACTTGATAAATAGAGGTAAAGAATCAAGCATTTTTTTTCTGCTTTCTTTGTACCAATTGTACTTCAAATCATAGAGAAAAACTGTACTCCAAATCATAAATAAATACTGTAAAGTTGTTCTTTGTGGATGAATTCTAGATAATAAGAACAGAATGAGTGATAAAAATTTCAGTCCCTAATGAATAATGGGATCAGGTTGGCAAACCATCAGCCTGGGGTCAATGTAATTAAAATTAATTATATTGTTGTTCTTTCAGTTAATGCTTTAGTTATCTACTTTCTAGTTAAAGTGTATTAAGATTCTTTTGTGACTTTTGGTATGTTCACTAATAATAATCCTTTATACTTTGATCCCTAGGAAAATCAGAGGCTCCTTAAAAATATGTTCAAAATCAGTTATTTTTGAACCGGATGCAATATCCCAGCCCATCATTAAGGTAAATGCATTTTAAATGTGAACAGAGACATTCCTACTTTTTGTGTATATTTTGTCCTTGCTTATTTTTGTAATATTTCTCTCTCAATTTTATCCAGATTCCTTTGAGAGATTGTATAAAAATAGGAAAACATGGAGAAAATGGATCCAATAGACACTTTGCAAAGTATGTCATTGTCACTAACTGTTTAATTTTACTTCTACCTAAAAAAATTATATATATTTAATGACTTTTATCTGCATTGTAGGGCAAAATCTGGGGAGATTTCACTCATTTTCAGTCAGGTAAGAAGCACATAGTAAATATTTTTTCCTAACCTTAGTGAACACACACACACACACACACACACACACACACACTTTTTTTTTTTTTTTTTAGCACGGTGACATTATTTATTGAAATATCAGATAAAGACTGTTAGAAAAGATGTTTGCATGCTTTAAGATTGAACCATTGAGGGGTGCCTGGGTGGCGCAGTCGGTTAGGCGTCTACCTTCGGCTCAGGTCATGATCCCAGGGTCCTGGGATTGAGCCCCACATCAGGCTCCCTGCTCAGCAGGGAGCCTGCTTCTCCCTTTGTGTGTGCCCTCTCATCTTTCACTCTGTCTCTCCAATAAACTTAAAAAAAAAAAATATTGAACCATTGAGAACTGTATTTTTTAAAAGCTGTGATTCTCTCATGAGATCCTTAATGTTTTTTTTTAAAGATTTTATTTATTAGAGAGAGAGAGCGTGCACATGAGCAGGGGGGAGGGGCAGAGGGAGAAGCAGACTCCCCACTGAGCAGGGAGCTGGATGCGGGGCTTGATCCCAGGACCCTGGGACCATGACCTGAGCCGAAGGCAGATGCTTAACCGACTGAGCCACCCAGGTGCCCCGAGATCCTTAATGTTTATAAAGTTGTGTGAGGCCTGCAGGCTTGTGGTTTCATCCTCAGGAGTCCTGACAGCGTGTGGGGGTTGAGCTGGAAGCACTGCGGTCCCTCCTGTGGTCTCCGAGCCATTTAGGTGGGAGGCCAGCAGCACAGCACCGAGGGGGATCTCAGGGTGACTCGTGGTGACAACCAAGGCACCAACTCAGGGTGTGCTTTCTTGTACAAATTATGAGGCTTGGGGTCCTGACCTTTTTTTCATCCCAAATTTATTCGGCATACATATATGTTCCCAGTATCATGCTCAGTACCGGCAACACAGAAAAATTAAAACACGGTTTTTCTCCTATCATACACTTATATCATCTATAGATTTTTTTTTTTTAAACTTATAAATAAGATGGGAGTAGAGGGCCTCTCCCACTTGCTTTTTGCTCTGGATTTTACCTTCTTCATCTCTAAAATGAGAGGGTTAGAGATCATGTTGCCCAAACTATGTGCAGGGCCCTAGTTCTATGAAATGTTCCAAGGAAATTCCCTCCCCGGTCAAGTAAGTGTAGGAGAAGCTGTGGGAAGCAAAGACGCAGCTTTCTTTACTTCAAGACTTGACTCAAAGCCTTAGCAAACAGAGAGAGGGTCCAGAGGAAGTGCCATGAGGGTCTCAAGGAGGCAGATGGTTGGGAGCAGAGGGTGCTCCCAGCGGTTTTTGGACCGCTTACCACTTCTGTTCATGGAACGCTTTTTAATGTATATTGAAAAGTATTTTATGAAAGCCGGGAGTTATCAGATTAGGTGATTTTCTAGGTCTGCCTTGCATGAGTCAATGAATCTTAAGGAAGAAAGCATTTCGCAGCCTATCTTTGACTTTATGTTGTTTGAACCGGCATATTGGCAAGCAGCTGTAACCATCTATTACTCCGGGTGGTGGTTGGGGGGGGCAGGGGCAGAATGCATTATTAATAATTGTGACCTGCACCTGTGCTCTTATTATTTCTGAAGTATTCTGCATCATGGCCTAATGCTAATAAATCCATATCCTGAAAGGAAGAGGTACTTTTTCAGTCAGAAGTGTGGTTTCCATTATAAAAATTACCCATTTTAGTGTATTTACAAACTTATTAGAAGAGGTCTCGTGTCAGGCAAACTCAAAACCAGCTTCACATCGAGGGGTAATCAGTCAGAAGTTACTCTTTCTAGAATTATTTCAAGCTTCCTAGATTGAGTATACAATTAAAAAAAAAAAAAAAAACCAACTTCTGTGGGTTTTGATTACCGTAAGTGGTCACACTGTTTCAGAAATATGTTATGGTCCTTTAGGCTTTAGAGAGTTTTGCTTCCAAATTTTCTTTTGTAGAATAAAGAGGGGTGTATGTGTGTAAATAATGTAAAAAATAAATGCCTTTTATTCAGGCATTTATTTATTCAGTAAATATATTCAAGGTTATGAAGCTATAGGAAAGAACAAAATATCCAAAGCCCCTCTCCCCATGGCCTTTACCTTGAGAGGGGGGCAAGCGACAACAAGCACACATCTTCTGTAATGACGACGATGCCAACAGGACGAAAGGATAGAGAAGGATGAGGAGCATGGGTCCTGCTGCAGATAGAACGGCCAGGGCCGCCTGGCCAAGGAGGTGCGTGTGAAGGCACACCACTTGGAAGGCCTGAGGGAATGAGCCAGCCAGTATCCTGAGCAGTGGACGCCCTGAGAGGCGAGTGTCCTGGCGGGTGGCAGGCGCCGTGAGGATGAGTGTGCCTGGTGGGACAAGGCTCAGAGGGCAGCTGGGAAGAAGGGTTGGAGCAGTGGCAGGGGCTATGTCATGGAGAGCCTACGGGCCACAGCAAGGAGTCCGAATAAAGCACAAAAGCGAAAAACCCCTGGAGAGCTGAGAAGAGGAGGGGCACCATCTGCTTTTATGTATTTACACATCTCTTGGAGCCCCGGTAGAGAATATGCTGTGGGGGACACATGCCTTTAGGGGTGCTGAGAACCCAGAGGTTTTGGACCAGGATGGTAGCGATGGCAGGGTGGGAGATGGTCAGTGTCTGGATATATTCTGAAGGAAAACCCCACAGTTGTGCTGATGGGTTAGTTGCAAGGTACAAAGGAAAACAGTCAGGAATGACTCCAACAGGGTGAATAGCCGTGCCCTTTACTGCTGTAAAGAAGCCTGAAGAGCACGCTTTGTTTAGAACGTGGCCTCCGAGAGGAACAGGCTGGTGGGCATTTGGGAGCAGTGGTGTGGGTCTCAGGGAGGAGGCGGAGAAGAGAAAGAGAACGTGGGTAATGCCCTGGGGCTGGATGAGGCTTCCCAGGGGGTGAGTGTGCACAGAGCGGTCTGAGGATGAAGGCTCAGGAGCTCCGCCAGGGGGAGGTTGGGAAGACAGAGGGTCCGAAGGAAGACAGAAGGAGCAGCAGATGAGGTCGGGGAGGGCCAGGAGCGGCGGCTTCCTGAACTGCTTCAGGAAGAACCATCAGCTCTGTCGTGTGCTCTGTGAGACAGACTGGAGGAAGTCCTTAGAACAGACTCTTGGGTTTGGTGACATGGAAATCCTCTGCACCTTTTAGGACCTTCTCAGGACTGGATTCCGTAATGTGGTGCGGCTGAAAACCTGTCCTGAGCCCAAGAGAAAGTACAGTCAGCTCTTACAAAGAGTTTTGCCAGAAAAAGGAACAGAAATGGCAAAAGGAGGATATAAGACAAGGGAGGGTTTTTATCTATGGTTTGTTTCTAATGGGAGAGAGTGCAGCAACCGTATTACCACAGAAGCAAACGTTTTGAACAGCCGACCAGTGGAGGGAGGTCTACATTCTGTGGCCTCGTCGAGGGAGTGGTTTTGAGGGCCCAGGTACACCCTTCACCAAAACAGGAGGGAAGGCAGGGCTCAAGGTAGAGGCTCCGTGTTGATGGCTCTGGGGGTGATGTTGCTTGTTGGACATGGTTACTGACGTACAGTGTAGTACCAAACACTGTGTGCCCACATCACCTCTAGAGAAGAGAAATTTCTTTATGTTTAGAAATGTATCTCATACCACAGTGACTCTGTTTTACCCTTTTCATAGAAAATTGGCGCTTCGATTAGCTTTCTTCACCTGTCTACTTGGTTACTTGGTACAAGTACGGACATTCATAAAACATCTTAAATATTTTATTTATCCAGTAATGGTTGCTACCTTGTTGCCTTGATGAATCTCTTTTTAATTTGATATTTATTATTCCAACATCAGAACGTTAAAGCCATACTAAGATTAATGCAAGTGCTTTTGGAAATTGATATTATGTAACAATGATTTAAATTTGATTCATAATATCCTAATTTGTGGTAACTCATTACTCTAAAAATTTTTAGTTATTTTACAAGTATTGATTTGTCTTTCTCAGGTATATTTCATTAAAGAACACAACATTGTTGCCCCATATAAAATTGAAAGGGTAAGTAAAGCTTTTCATTTATTCCTAGCAATTTGTATAGTGATTTTAAGCAATAAGATTTTGTGGCTTTATTAACATCTTTAATCTAATATAATAATAATAATGAGTATTTAAAAAGCTTGTTACCAGCAGTTATAACAAAATTACCCAAGGGAGCCACAGACTTTAGTCCAAGAGACTAAAAGTTAGTCAACTAACTTTTTGACTTAAAAACAAATGTGTCTAATAGGGGAGGAAAAAAGCTTAAATTATTAGATTAGAAACTGAAATCAGAATATGTATCATTTATAAGGTTATTTTGCTGGATATTACTGAGAATGTGTTTTTTTAAATGCTTGAGAAATATTGATAGGTTATAAAATACTCTTATTTGGGAGCTCAGTCATAATTTATAAATTTTCTTAATTGGGAGAAGCTATGACTAGACGTGAATACAATGTCTGGTTTTCCAGGACTTGTCAAGTAAGCAAAGATTTTACATTTAACCATTCTGTGCTTTACTTAATTCTTTGCTACAACTTAATATATAGTAAAGGGATAGCTTTTACCCAAAGAGAGTCTTTATAGGACCTACATCAGGCTCGTGCTCTGTATAGGGCCACCGCTGTGAATGAGGAAAAGCCACCCTCTCTGAGCAGACAGCCCCGCAGGGTGAGTCTCTGCAGTTTCTCAGCCAGCACTTGTGGGACCCGTGGACCACACGCCGTGGCCTTGGGGCTTTATGCACAAGAAACACTTGCATGTGCCAATTAAGTCAGAAACTGTAAATACGAGATTTAATTACTCTCAGATGGGGCTGCTGGCATTTGGGGAAGGATAGTTCTTAATTGTGTGGGGCATCCCTTGCACTGCAGCCTGCTCCCAGGCTAAACTAAACACCCCTACTGCACCGTCACCCCTGCTGTTGGGTAGTTCCTCCATACATTGACCAAAGCCTCATGGGGGTGGTAGGATATCTGCCCCCCCAAGCTGAGAACCACCGCCTGGGGGGCTCTCCCTCCTAAGGCTCTCCTGATACCCACTTGAAGTGCAAAGCAGTCCTTGGCCCATTGAAAAGTTATGTAAAGGGAGATGAGGGAGGTTGTCTGAAACAAAGAAAAGCTCTTTTGTTCCAGTGCGAATTAGAACACCCGAGGATTTCCACATTTAGGAGGGGCATAGTGATACTGATGGTGACCATGAGAGATGACAGAATAGGAAGCCCTTGTTCCTCCCATGGCGACCCTGATTCAATCAATAATACATGGACCAATGCCTTTTGTGACAAACCTGGAAACCAATTAAGAGGCCCTTCACCCAGGTTAGCATGAAACCAGCCTCACTGAGGCTGATGGGGATGTTTGTAACATCCTTTCAATGTAGGCCCTCCCTGGGCCCAATACCATGTGATGGGAGGGAACTCTCAGCTCCCAACTTCTCCCGGGGAGGGAAAGAAAAGACTGGACCATGTGTCCAGGTTTCTGACTGTTGGAGTGGCTGCCTGAGGGACTGGCTTCTGTCTTGCCTGTCTTGGAGTGGTGACAGGACCTGGGGGACCCTAGATGCCTGGGGGCCGCTGAAAACAAGGAGGACCTGGACGTCAGGCTGCTGCTCCAGGGGACTCGTGGTCCAGCACACAGAGGACAGCACAGCCCGGCGGACTCAGAGAAGAGGAGAGCATGTGACACATCACATTAATCTTCACAATATCTAGTCCCTCATCCTCCGAGCACCTAAGTATTTGAAGCAGACATTGACAGAACTGAAGGAAGAAATTGACACCAGCCCAATAATAATAGGAGACCTCAGCGCCCCACTTTCAGTAATGGGTAGAACATCCAGACAGAAGGTCATTTAGGAAACAGCAGATCTGAGCAACACTGTAGACCAGATGGACCTAAGGGACACATAGGGAACACTCTACCCAACAGCATCAGAATCCACATTCTTCTCTAATGCACACGGAACATTCTCTAGCATGCATCACATGTTAGGTCACAAAACGAATCAAAATAAATTCAAGATTGAAATCCTATCGAGTACCCCTTCTGCGCACCATGGAATAGAACTAGAAATACATAGCAGGAGGAACATTCACAAGTGTGTGGAAGTTGAACAACACTCATGAACCAGCAATGGGTCAAAGAAGAAGTAAAAAGGGAAGTTAAAAAATATCTTGAGACAAAATCAAAACCAGAACATGCCTAAACTTACAGGATGCAGCTAAAGCAGTACTAAGGGGGAAGTTCGTAGTGATATGTGCCTAGATTAAGGAAAAGAAACGTCAGCAGAGGTGTTGCAGATATTCTTAAGGGAATAGGGTTTGACATGCTTATTCTCTTCCTTTGATTTGATTTGTTAGGGCAAAATGGAGTATGTCTTTGAATTGGATGTTTCAGGGAAAGTGGAAGATGTTGTGGAGACCTTGCTTCAGGTAAGCCAGCGCCTCCCTCGGGCATTCACCAGGCAAAGAATTCAAAGCAAACTTAGGCAGAAACATAAAAAAAAAATCATATTCATACATCTCACTAAAACCACAATTTCTTTTATAAATATGAAGCAGATTTACTTGAATATGTTGAATTTGAAAACTATATATTAGAAAGAAGTCATAGATATATCAGAAGTGATTTTAACCATTACTAAGTAACAGAATGATTGCTATTTTTCGTTGCTTCTAAGGAAATACCTTCATATTGTTTTAGAGAAAAAAATAAATTCCTGTATATTTGTAATATTGTAGCTTCACAGAGCGTCCTGCCTTGACAAACTAGGGGACCAAACTGCTATGGTAAGAATTTCTACAGTAAATTGTCTTTATTATGAATTAAATTATATTGAGGTTTTACTCATAAATACTTATTTTTAAATGGTTCTGTTTTCATAGATAACAGCTATTTTGCAGTCACGTTTGGCTAGGACATCATTTGACAAAAACAGGTAAGTTAATGATTTCATTCCCTGATTTTTTTTTTTTTTTTAATTTATTTGAGAGAGAGAGAGTGAGCGCTTATGTGCGTGTGAGTAGGGGGAGGGGCAGAGGGAATCTTAAGCAGACTCCCTGCTGATCATGGATACAGATGCAGGGCTCAATCCCAGGACCTCAAGATCACGACCTGAGCCAAAATCAAGAGTTGGATGCTTAACCACCTGAGCCTCCCAGGCGCCTCTCATTCTCTGATTCTAAGATGAGTGCACGTCTTCAACCTGTATGCCTACTTCAGCTTGTCCCAAACCGCCCATGTTACCATCTGCGGCACCCAGACCTGCGCGTGGTCGGGAATGGCCCTGGCCTCGGCTTCTCCATCCTGACTTTGGTCAGTCAGCCAGGCCTGTTGACTGATGCTCCTTAAGATCTTTCTAGTCTGTCACCATCTTTTCCCACTGTTGTTGCCTGAGTTCAGGCCACCATCATCTTCACTCAGAATACTCTAACAGCTCTTAGCTTGTCCACCTGCCCCCAGTCTGCCCTTCTCCTGTCCTCACTTCCCTACTGTCCCGAGTGTACTTTGAAAATGTGGTTTTTCTAAAGAACTTACTTAATTATGTCACTTGTCTGTTTAAAACTCTTCAAGATTTCCCATTGCCCTCAGGGTAAAGTCTCAACCTTCCATGGCTTCCAATCTAGCCCTTGCGCACTACTGTGGTCGCTGGTGGCTTGTCTCGAATTCTGTGTGCTGGCTCTTTGCCTTTATGCAGATCCCGAGCATGCCCCATGCTTTCTTCCCTCTGAGCCTTTGGACGTGTTGCCTGTGCTTGGAGTGCTTGGCCTCCTTCCCCTTTTGCACCTGGCTGACTCTTACTTACTCATCTGATTTCAGCTTAGCTGTTGGTTGTTCTGGAAAGTCTTTCCTGACCTTTCAGTCTGTGATCAGTATCTTACTAAGGAGTCCTGCAGGGACCGGGAGACTGACTACATTCCTACTGGCCCAGTGTTTTTTCATTGATTTTCTTGGCTTTTCTAAGTATGAAGATATTTCCTGCAAATAATTATGCTTTTATATGAACCTGCTCTCTTATTTCTTTCTTGCCTCATACTAAGTAGATTTGCATCTCATCAGCAATACCACTGTATCAGTCACATAGCTTTATAATAACTCCCGACATCTGCGGGTTCAGGGCCTCACACCTTGTTTTCCTTTTTAATTTATGTCTTCACTATTCTTGGCCTTATGCTGCACTTCCATATAAATTTAGAAACAGCTTGTCAAGTTCCATAAAAGAAAGCTCCCTGAGATTTTGATTGTGATCAAAATCACTGAATCACTGCAATGAATCACTCATTTATTTAGCCTTCTTTAATGTCTTCCTTATGGTTTTTTCCATAAAGGTCTTTCCTCTCTTGTGCTAGATTTATTCCAAGTACTTCATATTTTTGATGGTGTTGTAAATAGTGTCCTAAAAAACTCATTTTCCGTTTATTGTTGATATATAGAATGCAGTGGATTTTTGTGTATTCATTTTGTTTTCAGCAACCCTGCTAAACTTTGTGATTAGCTCCATTAACTTTATATGTAAACTCTTTAATGTGTACAAAATCTTATGTATAAATTATTGCAGGCCCTATTCACTAAATATTTTTATTTTAGATTCTTATTTTAGAGTTCTGCTAAATCTGTGGATCACTGCAGCTTAGGACAACAGAATGTACTGGTTGAATAGATTCATTTATGGATTATGATGTGTTAGGCTTTGCTAGATGCTTATGTTTATAAATGAGAATAGTTTGTAATATTCTGTTTTATTGCTATCTTTGTGAGATTTGTGACCCTCACACTACACGTTAAAGTGTTGAAGAACTTGCCAGTGAAGCCATCTGGCCAATAATGTTTCTGTGTTTGTATTTGTTTGCTTCTTTTTCTGTTTTACCTACATAGCATTAATTTCCTTTCTATTTTAATACTTGTAGGATATATTAGGTAAGTGGATTGCTGGGGGAATAATAGCTTCCATTTTAGGAAGGAAAAGGAATAAGAGGAATTAGCTTCTTTTCACCTACTTAGAATGCATAATTCTTCTGAGTAGTGATTTTTTCAATCCTGGGCTTCAATGTGACATTAATTTAAAAAATGGCTCACTCTGGAAGTTTTAATTTAATCCAGTCTCTAAAATGTTAGGCTGAAGAATTTGGGGAAAAAACTTTTGAGGAATAAAATAAGATACTCCAGTGTTATATACTTCCTCTCAAAGAAAAAAGTAAACTTTTGCCAAAATAAGCTTTCATCATGGTTCTGAGGAAATACTTTCTTATTGAAGAAATGAAGGGTACTGTATTTATTTTTCTCTACTGTTCATTCTGAAAATTTCAAATCCTCACAAGTTGAAAGAGTAACATAATGAACACAGATACCCTACAGGTCACCAGGGTCAGTTTGTTAACATTTTGTCAGATTTGCTTTAGTTCGCGCATGCTCTGTGAGTGCGTGTGCGCGCAGGTGTATATGGTGTGTGTGTATATACGTATAGGTAATGTGCACCTGCATGTATATGTATTGTGTATAAAATACATACCTTTTTCAGAATCACTTAAAATTACATTACAAGATGTCCTGACACTTTACCCATAATTACTTCAACATGTGTCTCTTCAAAGGGTATTCTCTGGCCCTTCTCCATATTATTACAATACTCAAGTACCGATGCTTCTCTAACGCCATGTAATTTATAGTTTCATATTCACGTTTCCCCCTTTTGCACCCCAAAACATACCCTTTAAAGTACTTTATGTGAGGCTACTTTTAGATCTAAAGAAAAGGTGTAAAGATAATAAAGACAATCCACAGAGGTCTTTTACACCTCACCCGCTTTCCCCCACTGTTATATGTTCAGTCTGTCGATGTGGTCATATGTGGTTGGACGGATTCCTAGATTGGGGATTTTTTTGATGCTATTTAAATTTGATTTTTCCATTTATTTGTTACTGGTATGTAGAAATACAGTGGGTTTTTTTTTTTCATTCACCTTGTATTCTGTGACATTTCCAGATTTACTCATTAGTCCTAATGGGTTTTTTATAGATTGCATAGAGTTTTCTATATACATAATTGTTTAATCTGTGAATAATGACCATTTCACAGAAATCCTTGTGGCTTTTATTTCTATGTCTTGCCTCTGTTTAATTAATAGATGTGGTGGGAGCACATCCTTGCCCTGTTCTTGATCTTACGGGAAAAGGGTTTATTTCACAACTAAAGAATGAGGCTAGCTGTAGGATTTTCATGGATGCCCTTTATCAGAATGAAGAAGCTCCCTTTTAGTCCTGGTTTGCCGAGAGTATTTTCAATAATAGGTTTAGAGTTTTGTTAAATATTTTTTTCTGCAATTACTGAAATGATCACATTTTTTTCTACTTTATTCTGTTAATGTTGTGAATTACATTGATTTTTTTTTCAGTGTTAAGCCAACCTTCTTCATGGGATAAATCCAACTTGATCATGATGTATTCTTTTTATCATAAATGAATTAGGGGCACCTGGGGGACTCAACTGGTTAAGTATCTGACTTCTGGTTTCAGCTCAGGTCATGATCTCAGGGTTGTGAGATCGAGCCCTGCATTGGGTTCTGCATTGAGCATGGAGTGTGCTTGAGATTCTCTCTTTCCCTCTCCCTCTGCCCTCCCCCCTCGCCGTGCTTGCTCTCACTCTCTCTAAAAAATCGAATGAATGAATGAATGAATGAATGAATTAAACATCCCCATTAAAAAGTAGAGGTTGTCAGACTGTATAAAAAGCAAGACTCAACTATATAAACTGTGTGTGTTTTCAGAAACAGAATGAGGACACAGGTTCAAAACGGGATAGAAAAAGATATACCATGCAATCATACCACATGAAAATCCTGGTATGACTAGATTAAAAGAGGACAAAGCAGACTTCAAGACAAATGGATAAGGAGGGATACTTCATAGTGATGAAGGGTTCAACACATCAAGAAGACATTACACATCTAAATGTATATGAACCTAACAATATAGCTTCATAATACACAAGGCATAAATTTGACAGAAATGGGAGGAATAATTCCACAATTATTGGCAATTTCAACACCCTTCTCTCAGTAATTGATAGAACAAAATTGACAAAAACATCAACAAAGTATAGATGATCTGAACAACCCTCAACCAGATGGACCTAAATGACATATGTAATTATTGATGTAGTTGATTTTAAACCCACTGTCTTAGTGTTTGTTAGCATTCCATTTGTTCTTTGTTTTTCTGACCCTCCTTTCTTAGCCTGACTGGACTTCTCTGCTGTGTCTGGTCTGTTGTTCAGCTTGCTTAAGTAATTCTTCATTTCTCTTATCTGGAAGTAGAGACCCAACTAAATGCTGTTTACCTCCAGAAGTGGTTGCGTGCCCACCCCTTCTTGTGTCCCCCTTCTTGTGCCGGGGGCTCTGACAGCGCGATCCGTGACTGAGCGGGGTGAAGGCTTCGTGGCAGCCATAGCTACGTTCCCCACCTCTGCTGCCTACAATTCTTTTTGGGGAGCGATCAAAACCTTCAGGACCTGAGCGCCTGAAGGACCCTGGAGATATCGTACGCCTTTTGGCCGAGCCACCAGCCTTCTAAACGCTGGGAGATTTCCCCCTGCTCCCCACCCAGTGGCAGCATGTTTGCGCCTCTGCTCTTCAGTCCCCACTCTGCTTTCGGCTTCTTTCTAGACCTCTCTCCATTCCGCAGCCCTTCCCCTTCTGTCGCCACCCAAGGCCACCCAACCATTGCTCTCTTCACTCAGGTTTCTTTGCATCTTAAGCTTCGTGACTGCTTTTAAAAAAGGCTTGTGTAGCTCTTCTGGCCGGTGTGTGTGGTTAGAGTGACAGCTCTGAGGTCCCCTTCACTTCCTAAGGAAGGAGAAGTCTGTCCCGTGGGCTTTCATCCCATTGTTACTTATAACAACGGGGAGATTTATTTTTAACCCAGTTATGTCACTAAGGAATTGCCTTCAGATATTGATGACTTCGTTGTTTCCCCTCTAATTTTTTTTTTACTCATTAGTAAAGCAAAAAGAAAATGGACTTTTTCGACTAGTTAAATAATTTAGGAGGGGTAGTGGAAAAATCACATTTGACTGGTTTTACTGCAGCCGCAAAAGAACATACCTTGGAACTGACGTTCAAGTAATTGTAATTACGGACTCATGGCCTTATAAAGTGCTGTGTGAAGTAAATGGCACCTGTGACTCTAAAAATAGGTCTTAGAGACACAACAATAGAAAAATATGTTAATATAGGAATAGTTTCAAGGCCAGTTTATTTTGGGAGGAAAAACAGTTTGGCTATAAAGGGTTCTTTGGTATTACTTATTTGTCTTCTCTTCTGTGATAAACTCATCTGTTGTTGTTTGAGTTCTCACTAGACCATCTGAAAGAATGTCAGGGTTTTTTTTTTTTTTTAAAGAATGTCAGTTTTATTTAAACTACCAATTTTTATAGTACCATTTTTCTTGTATTAAGTGTAGTGTTTAGACAGATGTCCATACATAGTCACACTGTAGCTCCCTTTGAGAAAGTTAAACCTAGGAAGTAGATTGATTTGTGATTTTTCTTACTTCTGCTGAAAACTGTATTGTCAGATTCCAGAGTGTTTCTGAAAAGCTGCACATGGAATGCAAAGCAGAGATGGTGACGCCGCTGGTGACGAATCCTGGACACGTGTGCATCACCGACACAAACCTGTATTTTCAGCCTCTCAACGGGTACCCGGTAAGGAGAGACACAGGGTCAGATGGGGAGCTGCTTTAGCACTGGAATATTCATCTTTCCTGGGAACTTGACCTCACAGTTCTGGTGTTATAGTTTGGCGAGGATCGAAATTCCGCCCCCTTCCCCTCCAGCAGCTGTGTGTTCAACAGGCCTCCCTATGTCATCCTGATGCCCGCTCATCCAGATTCGAGCTCTTCCGATCTCTTTTCAGTAATTCTGGGGTCCCTTGCCCTCACTGTGACAAAAAAACCCTGCCTCCCCCCCCCCCCCCCAATTTTAGTAAAGGGTTGTTAGAGGTTTATACCTTTCTCCTTGGAAGCACTTCTGGAAGAGACCAATGAAATATACTAAAATTAAAGAGAAATGGGTATTTTCTGTATATCTGCTTATGTGCCCATATATGTGGGTATTACTTGTTTTTCTTTAATGAGGAGCAGAATCAGTAGATCTGAGTCTATCACAAGCAGTATGGCGTGGTCCCCTGCCAGCCAGCACAGAGGGGCCGGTGGAGATTCTGTCATCGAACAGCTGTGGTGCTTCTACCGTGATGGTGGAAACAGTCTTCTCTTTCTCAGTGACTTTAGATTTACTGGGCCAGATAGTAAAGATAAACTCGGATTTCCACACTAAAATTTGTAAAAATATGTTGCTTTATCTAGATGTGAACACTTTTTGGAGTGGTTCATTAGAAGAACAGAAATGCTAATACACTCTGATAGTGCGTTGGACCCTTTGGCAGGGCAGCTTAAAGAACGTGTTTTCTGTCATAGGAGGCTACGTCCTGGAAATTCTCCAGGCTGGTGGGTCAGTCATTCTGTCACTAAAACATCTAATGCTTTTGTGTGAGAAATGGTGCTATGACAGGTCTGTCCACCAGGTGGCGGGGCACCCTCACCAAGCCCTCCCACAGACGCTACACATCGCTGAAGGGCATGCTCTACTGGTGTTAATAGTTGGCTTGACCACTCCTGTTACTATGGCTTGGGTCAAAAACCTTTGGGATAATATCTGAGTGTGTGCTAGAGCTTCAGGATCCATAGTGTGAGCATGTATCCCCTCCCAAATCTCTGGGCTAGGATCCTTGACCAGTCTTCAGGAAGTTTCCACAGTTCCACATGTGGGCTTTTCCTCCCTCTCACTTGGGGAAAGGTGGATGTGTCACCATTTAGCCAATCTCAGTGGCTTTTCTAACCTCATTCTGCTCTTACTAGTGTTTTAAGCCTCTTGAGAAGCAAGAAAATTTTCCTCCTCATAAAGAAAGAAAAATTTAGAGGCCCTGCTTAATACCGTAGTTGTTTATGAGCCTTAATACAATGTAGTTTTTACAGAGATAAAGGACAAGATTCTAAAAGAAGATGTACTGTGTCAGTTCCAAGAAAACCGTTGATCTATAAAAAGATAGCAAAATTCCTGAGAGGTTATCTGTACCAGCACTTTAATATCCCTTATATCACTCAGCAACCTTGCAGGACCCTGAATGATAGATCAGTGCATTATCATTTTGGGGGTCCTGAGCGAGGGTAGGGAGACTCATCCAGGGTCATAAAGTTAGTGGAAAAGGGCAGACCAGGACGTAAAACCAGAAAGGCCTTGTTCTAAGAGCTGCCTTTCTGATTGTTCACATGTAACACGTCAGGAAGTCAAGATTTGGCCACTTTTTCACCTTTCTGATACCAAAGGGCAGCTTCTAATTGTGTCCGAACGTTGATGTTTGAGATTGTCTTTCTACTTTTAAAGAAACCTGTGGTCCAGATAACACTCCAAGATGTCCGCCGCATTTACAAAAGGAGGCACGGCCTCATGCCTTTGGTGAGTTCCTGTGGAATGTCACTTCTCGGTGGATGATTGTCAGATCTTCAGTTTAGCCAATGGTTTATTGACTTGTAAACACTCATGGCATGTCTGAAAAGTGCAAGTATGTCATATTGTAAGCACGTTGTCTCCAAGTCTTTCTTTTGGATGAACTGTGTGCGTGCACGCATACACATACCATGCACATATTCATACAAACACACGCATGTATGTGCATCGCTGAATCAGATTTATATGTGGAGAATGTAAATAAATAAGATCTGCAGATAAAAATATAGATCTTTAACTGAAAAGCTTTTGTACTTATGTCGCTTGTTTTGAGATGGCAAGGTAAACAGTGCTATTTATTTTACTGTTTTCTTTCTGAATTTATAGGGCTTGGAAGTGTTTTGCACAGAAGACGATCTCTGTTCTGACATCTACCTAAAGTTCTATGAACCTCAAGATAGAGATGACCTCTATTTTTATATTGCCACGTATCTAGGTATGGTGCTCACCCTTCATTGTATCCATTCACATGAGGGTAGTTCAACTCCTAAGTACCTGGGTTAGGAAATAGGAGAAGAGAAATGCTATATCTAGAATCACCTCTCTGGGTCTCCTTATTCCTTCTCATCAGGAACTAGGGTTGGCAAAATGGCATTCTACAAACTAAATCATAATTTCATATAAATGAAATTTGGCAATAGTTCACTCCAATTGTGTGTTTGAAAAACTCTTGATCAATATATTTAAATGTTGTTTATTTTTAACAACCCCCAAGTTGAATGGATTATAAAGAATCCACCTAATTATTTTTCTCTTCAGTCTTGTCTATATTCGTTTTCGGAAACCAGGACTTGGTTTCTTAATTTGAAGCAGTGAGTTGTCCATCATGTGTTTGTAATCGTTAACTATGGTCTTAATCACAAAGCTGGAAAACGACACAAAAGGAACACGTGAGCCTTCTGTACTCCGTATACTACCATGGGACTTGATTTGCTTTTAATTAATAATTCCTCGGTCTTCCATAAAAATGGGAAGTTTCCCACCTTTATCAGAAAGAACACCTGATTTTTCTTTTTAGTCATAAACATATGAAATTGTACGCTTGAATTATTCTTGTTTACAGAGTTGTTAGATGACTAGAATGGGTTGATTTTCAAAAATAGATGTTGGGATTTTATTACTGCCATCTTAACTTTGTTTGCTAGTCTTACTCCCTTAGAAGTGGAATTTTCCCTCAGAAGAATAGTTTATTTTCAATAAGGAATATATTTTATTTTATAGTAGGCTTAGAGTACAAATTTTTTTCTTCTCATATTAAGCTGTTAGGTTTATTTAATGCATAAGTATAGCTCTGATACAAGTTGACTGTTATTTCCTGCCTCCTGATTAAATTTTTTTTCATTTTATTCCTCTAACTATATAACAAGATTACAACAAAAAACTCAACTTTCATGGTGAGTCCTAAAATCTCAAGTCATAACACTTGCCATGACCTAAAAACCTGTCTTCTTAAAGCTTCCTTATTCCCTCTGATCTTATTACTCAGGTTGGTCAGACTTTCTCTGTGGTGTTGGGAGTGTGGGAAATGAGAATAAGCATTTTGAGTTTTTAAGCTCTTTCCTCATAGCTGGTTAGAGAAGAAACTTGGTAAAAGTAAATAAGGATAAATACTGAATCAACAGATGAGTTAGAGAAGTTGCTTGGTACAGCCAGCAAAACGTTGAAAGCAGAATTTTCCGAATGAAATAAAACAGTTGAGTGACTTTATGCTCTCCAAGGGGAAAGCTCTCCGTGGTGCCACATACTCTGTGATTCCATGTTTCCTGAGGGGTTGGGGGACTTTCTGGTTCTTCTCCTTTGAGAAATCATGTTTTTCTGCTTGAGACCTTTTTCTCCTTCAGCGGGTTCTTTTCTTTGCCTCGCTCTTCACATGCCTACATAATACATAGACATTGGCAAATCTGTGGTAGCAGACCTCTTACTGATCTAAAAGAGAACTCAGATTGTTTTTGTTTTGATTTCATAAAAAATGGAGGAACTAAGCTTTTACAAATGGTCATGGCTTCTTAAAGGCATTAAAACTCAAGCACTTTGTATATATTGCAGGCCATATATAATATAGTAAATATTATGCATTACCATGTAATAACTACATATTTGCTCCATACCTTCATATTTGTTTTATATCATATATTTAATATAGACAATATTTTTAGATATGTAATAATATTCCCTCCTGGTGAATATCCTTGCAGATATTCATATTTAATGCAACAGGTATTTGGTGAAAACCAACCACAGCCTACTTTTCATTTTCTTAAAACGTATTTTTCAAAAATGCACTAGAGGTTCTACATTTAAAACATCTAATTTTTGGGGCACCTGGGAGGCTCAGTGGGTTAAGCATCTGCCTTCGGCTCGGGTCATGATCCCAGGGTCCTGGGATCGAGCCCCGCATCAGGCTCCCTGCTCGGAGGGAAGCCTGCTTCTCCCTCTCCCACTCCCCCTGCTTGTGTTCCCTCTCTCTCTGTCTCTCTCTCTGTCAAATAAATAAATCTTAAAACAAACAAACAAACCCCAACCATCTAGTTTTTGCACGCTCGGTACAACTTAGCCAGCGTTGGCCGAGTTCAGTGGCGACCCGGCGGGCCCTGTCCCCCTAGAGCACCACGCGGCGGAGCGCACGGCCGAGAGCTACACGCTGCAGTGGCAGCGCGGGCACCTGTCCAACTACCAGTACCTCCTGCACCTCAACAACCTGGCGGACCGCAGCTGCAACGACCTCTCTCAGTACCCCGTGTTCCCGTGGGTAATCGGCGACTACTGCAGTGCCGCACTGGGTAAATGCTGGGTAAATGCCACAAAGCCGAGGGCTTAGAGGAAAGCCGGAGGTCCGACTGTGATCTCTGTAGGCAGATTCGAGCCCATCTGGATTTCTGTACTAACGATTGCTAGTTTCCCTTCCGAGGTACCGGGTCGGTGTTCTCTAAGTTATATGGGCTTTACGTGTGTTTTCTCCACTATCGCTTTAATTCTTTTAATCCTAAAAAAAGGGCTCACAGACTTCTTGAAAGACATGCCCAGAAAGTATGCGTATGTTTTTAAGCCGTATCATTACTACATGTCATGACCACATTTGAAATGCTTGTTTTTCACTTTGAAAAATTGTTGCTCGGGTTGTCCTTTTGTTTTAAAATTCACACTCAAAAATGTGGTAGCCAAAAGCGATAATTATTCATTTTAGAACATTTAGAAAGTACTGAAATATTTAAAGAAGGAAATAAACATCATCAATAATTACATTAATGAGAGAGAACCATTTTAACCTTGTGGTATATGTATTTCTCTCAAATTATTTTAACAAAAATGGGACTGTATTATAATTTGATTTTGTAATATTCTAAATTATATATTGTGAACAATAAATTCCTTTTAGACAGTTCACTAATCGAACCCTCACACTTGAAAGAAATAACAGACTTTCTGGGACTGTGAGAATTTATTTCTGTGATAATATTCAGTCCCCAATTCTCAAATTATGTTATTATCACACAATAATAATATTCACTGTAATTCAAACTTCAGCAAATCTTGGTAGAAGAATACTGACTTTTAAAATGTGCTTATTTTGGGCGCCTGGGTGGCTCAGTTGGTTGAGCGACTGCCTTCGGCTCAGGTCATGATCCTGGAGTCCCCGGATCGAGTCCCGCATCGGGCTCCCTGCTCGGCAGGGAGTCTGCTTCTCCCTCTGACCCTCCCCCCTCTCATGTGCTCGCTCTCTCTCATTCTCTCTCTCTCAAATAAATAAATAAAAAAAAAAAAAAAAAAAAAAATGTGCTTATTTTTTGTTGTTGTTTTCCTTGGAATATAGTTTTTTAAAACCAGTAGTTCTTTAAAAAAAAAAAAAAATCAGGGCACCTGGGTGGCTCAGATGGTTAAGCATCTGCCTTCGGCTCAAGTCATGATCTCCAGGTCCTGGGATCGAGCCCCACATCGGGCTTCTGGCTCAGCAGGGAGTCTGCTTCTCCCTCTCCCTCTGCCTCTCCCCCTGTTTGTGCTCTCTCTGTCTGTCTCTCTCAAATGAATAAAAAAATCTTTAAAAACAAATCAATAGTTGGGGCATTTTCAAATTAGAGATGCTACTCTTGAGTGACTTGCTGACTTAAAACTCAAGCCCTAACCTTTACAGTTATGTAAGTGACTATCAGAAATACTCTAATTCTAATGGGTTTGTCTCAATTTTTAAAAATTATTTGTGGAAATAAATCTGTGCATGTGTATCCATGGCGGGGGGTAATGTTATTAAGTGTAAGTTTGCTAGCTTTATTTTAATTAATTCATTTTTTAAATCTACAGATTTGTCAAATCCAGGAACGTTCCGGGATCTTAGCAGGCCAGTAGGGGCTCTAAACAAGGAACGGCTGGAGAGACTCCTGGTACGTGGATTTGGGGATGCCCGGCTTCTAAGCAGCTCCCTGAACCGTGGCCTCTGTTTTTATAGTAAGGGAAACTCATTTCTCCAAGACTTAGGGAAGGTCTATGCCGAGTGACTAGAAGATCTAGGTCATACTTTTTCTTACTCCCTCTCTGCCCTCTGCCTTCCCCCGTGAGTTTAGCTGCTCACCCACCCCCATTTGCATCTTCTGCCTGCAGTTCAGGAAGTAGGAGGCAGGCTGGCTCACAAGTTTAGGGATTTAGTTGCGTGAAGGTGCTGTCTGGTGAACTGCACAAGGGCCGTGTAACGTCCGTTCTGTTCAAACCAGCCCAGCATTGCTCCCACTGAGCCAAGAAAAGCTAAATACTTGTCATGGGAATACTGTGTGTGTTCACAGTTGTTTTCCCCCTCCTCTTCTCCCTTTCCTACTTAAGAGAGAAACTAAGGGATGTAACGTAGCCAGGCCACGATCTGAGGTTTGACTACTTGCGGCAGTCACTGTTTTCCCGGCCGACGCCTAGCAGGATCTTTCTCGGTCTGTTGCAGACCCGCTACCAGGAAATGCCAGAGCCAAAGTTCATGTACGGCAGTCACTACTCTTCCCCTGGCTACGTGCTCTTTTATCTTGTGAGGATCGGTAAGATTCCGTGTCAGTGCTCCCGATTCAGTGCTGTTTCTCGTGTGTTCTCAGGGGTTCTGTTACCTCACTTAACTCTGATTTCCCCTCTAGCGCCCGAGTACATGCTGTGTCTGCAGAATGGAAGATTTGATAACGCAGATAGAATGTTCAACAGGTTTGACCCAATGCTTCACCTACCTGTTCGTAAACTCTCTAATTGTAAACGTACAATGTGTTTGCTTCAAAAAACCGGATACGCAAATGTCAAGAAATGCCAAGAATCGCTGATTGGTACATCTGTCTGTTCCTTTCAGGCTTTTTCTAGTCGTGTGTGTGTGTGTGTGTGTGTGTGTGTGTGTGTGTAATTGTAAGAACATCTTTTAGTTACAGCTTTTGTCCTGCCTATTGTAGCCTCGTCGTATTCAGTATTGAAGTTTTCCCCCATATCAGATGTTCTTCAAAACAGTGACTTTGAAATTATTGTATTACATCCTAATGTATGCCATAATTTAAGTATTTTAACTGTTCCTCTATTGTTGGACATTTAAACCGTTTCCAACATCTCCTTATTCTAAATAACTCTGCTGTGACTTGAATATAATTTCCTGTGAGTGTTTACATATTTCCTTGCCCAAAAAAAAAAAAAGCCAGAAAATATGGAGAAAATTAAGTTCACCCGGCCTCCCACCACGCTGAGATAACATTCATTGTTAATCTTTTGGTCTGTGTCTCTCCAGTCTTTCTAAGCTGTGTCAAGTTTAATCCCTTTCTGAAATGAGCTATTAAAACAGCCGTGCTAGGTGTTCCGTGTTTAAGCAGCAGCCTGTGTTGGCCCTTCGATGAGGCACTGTGTGGTTGGAGGCTCATGGCGTGGGCTTGGAGACGCCCTGTCTGGGTCCGTGTCCTCAACCCAGGTCACTCCCTGCATGAGCTCAGAGAAGGCGTCTCTTCTGTCAAAGGGGGATCCTCATACACATGTTGAGAATTATGAGTTAATGAGAGAAATGAGTTAATACAGGTGAAGTGTAGGACAACACCTAGGTGCATAGACAGCCCTGTAGTTGCTATTTCCAGACCCAAGACCTAAGATCAGTTGATTTTTTTTTTTTTTTTTTTGTATCTAGTATCGCAGAAACTTGGAAAAACTGTTTGGATGGCGCAACTGATTTTAAAGAGGTAAGCAGTTAACAAAGCTAATAATTCATTGGGCTTGTGGTTTCTAACAGCTTTAAAAAATGTTTGTTGCTGTTCTTTCCACCCCCTTCCCCCCCCCCATTTCAGTTGATTCCAGAATTCTATGGTGATGATGTCAGCTTTTTAGTCAATAGTCTGAAGTTGGATCTGGGAAAGAGACAAGGAGGGCAGATGGTTGATGATGTGGAACTCCCACCCTGGGCACGGAGTGAGTACCACCCTGGAAGTACCCAATTTCAGCAGTTCTTCACCCAGGGGGGCCACTTCAGTGTTGTGATTTAGTTGCCTGGGTTTTTTAAAAAATACCAGCGTACTTCTCTATGTAAATGAGGCGCTATCTTAGTCCTGTTCCAAATCAGAACTAGTCTTGTGAGCCTATGAGGTAAAAACATCGATATGTATTTGAAAGACCTAAATGTTGTGAAAGTGATCTTCGCCACTTCCCTCCCCCCACCAGAACTGATATTTTACATGATGGGGGCAAAAAAAAACCTCATTAATAAATATGTACCTCAGGACACCTGGGTGGATCAGTGGGTTAAGGGTCTGCTTTCAGCTCAGGTCATGATCCCTACAGTTCTGGGATAGAGGGCCCCCCCCATCCCCTGCTCAGCGGGGAGCCTGCTTCTCCCTCTGCCTGCCCCTCCCCCTGCTTATGCTCCCATGCTCGCTCTCTCTGAGAAATAAATAAATAAAATCTTTAAAAAACAAACAAATATGTACCTCTTGCCTCTCCTAGAAGCTTTATCTGCATATGGATAGACAAGAGAATAAAGGAAGACAGTGATGTTTTGATCGAGTCTAATCTAATAGGTCCCGAGGACTTTCTCCAGAAGAGCAAAGACGCGTTGGAAAGCAATTATGTGTCAGAGCACCTTCACGAGTGGATCGATCTAATATTCGGCTACAAGCAAAAAGGGAGTGATGCCGTTGGGGCCCATAACGGTATGTGAGTCTCGGAAATGTCGTACAGCATTTGATGAAAACAAAAGCACAAAGAAGGAGGAAAAAACGCGGCCAGAGCAGTCAAGCTCCTGTTCGGCAGCAGCATCTTCTGTCAGCACACAGTGGCTCCGGGCTCCATGGCCTGGGTCAGATACTGAGTAACAGAGGAGGAAGGACTTTGGCCTAAAGAACCCCAACTTCGCCCCGATCCCCAGAGGTGTTTTTCTAAAGTCTTCCAATGTTAGCATTACTTTCCATCCCACTCACTAATTTCAATTGAAACTCAATCAGAATATGATAGAAGAGCACCTCCCACCCCCCTGTTCCTCTGAAGGGCCCCAGGGCTTCTTATTAATGGAGCAGAAAGAAAGCTTGGGCAGCACCCTCTCCCCCCCCACCCCCTCACCCCCGGGCTCCTTCTTACCTGCCGCCAGGCTGCCCGGTGGTGTCAGCTGGTGAAGAGAAGCTGGCAGGTCAGGCTGGACCTTGCGCATGGCAGTGCAGGGTGATTGGCGCTTCCCCTGGGGGCAGATACCTGGAGATAAGAGGCTGTCTCACCTGCCAGTTGGATTTCTGCTCAGCGAAAGATAACTAGGGTTGATATTTATTTATTTTTATTTTTATTTTTTTTAAAGATTTTATTTATTTGACAGAGAGAGACACAGCGAGAGAGGGAACACAAGCGGGGGGAGTGGGAGAGGGAGAAGCAGGCTTCCCGCTGGGCAGGGAGCCTGATGCGGGACTCGACCCCAGGACCCTGGGATCATGACCCAAGCCGAAGGCAGACGCTTAACGACTGAGCCACCCAGGCGCCCCTCGGGTTGATATTTATTGCTGTTGGTTTCTATTAGTCTTTTTTTGCAAAGTGACAATCATTTTCTTTGAATAGAAGTATAAAGTTGTTGAGTTTTTAAGATTCTGTACAGAGCATCAATCATAACCACACAGTACCTCTTTCAAGAGGGTTTTTCATCTCCTTTTTTTTTTTTTTCAGTATTTCATCCCCTGACCTACGAAGGAGGCGTAGACTTGAACAGGTACCTATACGTCTAGAAGGAGTTTCTACTTGAGTTACGAAATACCTCTTTGTCTAAATGATGAATGCAGCTCTTTGATCATACGAAGGTGTGGAAATTTTACAGTGAATTATATCTTGCTTTCCCCATTAGGTAAGTCACCGAGCCTCAGAAAATTCTCTAAGATCTGTGGTGAGGCTCGCACAGCCCTGGCACGTAGTCGCTGTTACTATTTGAGAGTTAAACCTCTCTCCTGTTGAGCTGCATTGTTTGACATTTGTGCTCTTGGGGAACTCGAACCTCATGGGTCACTGCATTATTTGTGTTCTGTCCTAAAGCATCGAGGACCCTGACGAGAAAGTAGCCATGCTGACCCAAATCTTGGAGTTTGGCCAGACCCCAAAACAGCTCTTTGTGACACCACATCCTCGACGGATCACCCCAAAGTTTAAGAATTTCTCCCATACCTGCAGTCATAATGCTCCCGTGGCAGATTCTCCAGGTAAGTTTTGTAAAGAGAGTAAATGTGAGCACCCTTGGTTTCTCTTTTCTGATTCAGATGTTCCTGAGGATTCTGAAGAGTAGGTGAGCCATGAATTGTCATGTGGCCTAGAGGTGGTTGTGTTTGGGCATCTGACTGCAGTTCTCCTGAAAAACAACAACTCGACAAGCCTGTTTTTGTTGTTGTTCCCTTTGTGTTTTAACTGCTGATTTTAAAGAAAATCAAGTAACTTTTATTTCCCGGTAGTGTTACTCCTATTACATGAGACTTGGCAATATTTTGTTGTTGTTGTTGTTGTTGTTGTTGTTCTGCTTCTCCTTTTCTGTGGTTTTCCAAGCCAGTGTTTGATGCTTAGCTGGTCACTTTCCCATTGGCCCGTCCTGGCCATGCCGCTCCCACGGTCACCCTTGGCCCCGCTCTCCCCTGTTCTCTCCCAGAAACAACTTCCTCCATCCCTCATTCTCCTCCTCCTTCCCCACATACAGATCCTGAATTCACCGTGCTTTGTTTTCTTTATTTGATTCATTCTCTTCGTCATCTGACAAACATTTACAGAGTCTCTGTTGTGTTCCCGGCCTATGCTGGGTGCTAAAATGAACTTGACCCTGTTGTCACACCTAGTATTTGGAGAAGGAGGAAGAAATACTCCCCTTCATCCAGTTATGCATGTTTCACATTTCACATAGGACAGCCTCAAGCCCCCAGGCTCCCAGGAGGAGTCTGACACTATGTGGAACTTTGGGAGCAAAGTCCCATGACTCCTTATCATCTATACTTCTATCTGTTCCATGCACCCAGGGACTTCGTAGGTGCCCAGAGCAGAGTATCTCTCACACCTGGACGAATAGCTCTCGGGGGCCCGGGATCCAGGGCTAGCCAGGAGTTCTTCTCTAAGATAATGCCTCACGGGGTTCAGTCATAAAGACCATAAGATTATCTTGTGATGCCTCTTAAACCCATGCCCCGCTTAGTCACCAGGCTCATAGCACTGTCTTGTGATTATACTAAGGAGCAATTGCCCCCCAGCCCTTCAGAAGACAGGAGGGACGGCTTCCCTCGTCCTGGCCAGGGCGCTTATAGCTCAGAACACGTCTGCTTTTTCCCCCTCAAAACCAAAATGAAACCTCAGCATTTGTAGAGAATGGTCAGGCTTTTGCAACCATTACTGACAACGAAATGTTACTCAGTCTTGTGTTTCCTGAAGCTCCTAAGGCAGGGGCTGAGTGAAAACTTTGGGAACACTGATAAGAGTATAAAAAGACTTCAGTATTCAAAGATACTTTTTAATCTTTCTCCCAATATGTTATTTAGATTATACATTTTATCATTTTCCCTTGACAAACATGGAGCTCCCAAGTACATTTCAGAGTAGTTATATTTCAGTGGGGCATTGTGTTTCCTTGGTCGTTTGATTTTAATAGAAAATATTGTGACCCTGATGCTTGTTGTCTGTGGTGCTTGTTAATAATTCCGTTGACTCACTTGGCAACAATTCAATGTAGTCTCTCCAGGTGAAGAGTCTTTTGAAGACCTGACCGAAGAAAGCAAAAGCCTGGCTTGGAATAACATCACCAAACTGCAGTTACATGAGCAATATAAAATCCACAAAGAGTAAGAACGCCTCTGTGCCGTCCTTGTAAAACTTGGGGTCTTGGCCTGGAGCGTGTGTTTTAAGTGGAGTCAAGGGGGTGGAAATTCTCTTTCAGTGTTGTCTTGATTGGTTTTTCTCCCCCCAAAATGTCTGTAGTGATCAGCCATGTGAGGTCAATGTGGCAAAGGAAAGTTTGGCACAAAATTGATTTTTGTCAGCCTTCCATGCTGTCATTTCTACCCCTGGTCTTTCTAGAGCCCACGATGGGGTCTGCAGCCAGCACGTAGTTTTGTTGCCTCTCAAACTGGGGTTCACAGCCCCTCAACTCTTTGATGGGAGAAACATGGTGTATCTTCCCCAAGTGTTGGATTCACAGGTATTATAGGGGAAAATGTGTCCTTTTAAAAAATTATAACAAATATGTGTAGAGAGAGAGAGAGAGAAAGAGGTCAAAGGGCTAAGTTCACAGGAGTTTTAAAAATAATACCTGTACTTTCAAAAAAAGGGCTTGCTGTCAGACCCGGAGGGGTTATGAGTGTTCAGACTTCTGCCATTAAGGATAGTCACACCTTTTGGTAGGAAGGCTTGAGAAGCACTGACTTCCCCTGAGCCATCCTTATTACAGATGAGAAAACCCAGGCTCAGAGATGAGCCCGTTGGCCTGCTCCATGGCCATAGACATCCTGTCTGACATGTTGACGTCACAGACACCAGGGGTCATGGGTGGGTCTGAATGTCCCAGTCTACTTCAGATCTATAGCTCCGGATCAGAGCACAGCCTCTTGCAAAGAAATACATAGTTCACCTTACTCATTATAACAGTGGCTTTTCGGGCCCCTGGGTGGCTCAGTCGGTTAAGCGACTGCCTTTGGCTCAGGTCATGATCCTGGGGTCCCTGGATTGAGTCCCGCATCAGGCTCCCTGCTCGGTGGGGAGTCTGCTTCTCCCTCTGACCCTCCCCCCTCTCATGCTCTCTCTCTCTCATTCTCTCTTTCTCAAATAAATAAGTAAAATCTTAAAAAAAAAAAAAAATAACAGTGGCTTTTCTTTTCTCAACTTCTCTAAGTGATACATAGAAAAAGGCCTTATCATCCCAGGCAGTGTAGACATGAATGAACCTGTGAAAGGAAATGGTAGACCCAGACAATGGTATCATCACTGAACAGATGCCCGGTAAATTTGATTCAGCAGCAAAGCAAGGGAAGTGCTTGTAAAGAAGAGTTTCAGTAATTTGGGGATAGTCAGATAAGGTGAAATTGAAGGAGAAGCAGATTTCCAGTTGTCAGGAAGGTGTTCGACTTTGAATATGGCAGCCAGGGAAGCCGAGAACGGGAATGGTTTCTGGCCACAGGTCATACCAAAACAAAATTCGAAGCTCCCAAATGATGATTTGGTCGTGGCAGGTGTAATATGTGCGGGACAGATCCAGCAGGCAGGCTGTGACGAAAAAAAACACAGAAACTTGGTAAAATGAAATCAAGGACTTGAAAGAGGTGTCTCAGCACATGGCTGTTGGTAACGTATAAAACTCTGTGTTTAAACAGGGCGGTTACTGGAATAGCGGTCTCTTGCAACGGGTCTTCCGTCTTCACAACCTCACAAGGTATGTTTTCCTGCCTGAACAGTGGTTTACCTGGAACCACAAAGTTCCCACGTTTCTTAACTCTCGGTCAAGGATTACACTTGAGCGCGCCGCCTCCACGTAAAGCGGACTCTGAGCAGTTTGTGGCATTTGACAGAAAACGTCATTGTAGTTTGCCAAAAACAATCACGAGAATGCCTTTCTGTTGCTGCTGAGGCTTCCGGGAACTCAGGGACAGGGCAGAAAGAGCTTATTCCCCGGCCCCTTGCTTGGCGGGAGGCGCGCACGCCCCTGCGGGTCCGCCCGAGCCCAGAGCGTGCCCGGCGGCTGCGGGGTGCAGCTGGGGTGCAGCCGGGGTGCCCCAGGACGTGGGGCGCTGGGCCACGGGCCAGTGCACGTTTGCTGTTCAGTGTTTCACTTGTGTCATGCGGTATATATTTCAGGGTGTGTGTTGTCGAATTTCGCTGGAAATCCAGTGCATGCGTTGTTAATGTTCTTCTACATTATCAGATTGTACCTTAGTCATCCCGCTTATGCTTTAAGACAACTGGCTCTGACAGAGTGAGTAGCCGGCTGTTTTTGAGGGGACTTGTCCTTTAGCCTTTGTCATAGGAGATCATGTGTTTCAATGACTGAGTCTGGAAATGGTGCTCTCCAACTAAGCCCTTCCAGAGGACTCAGAGGTACTGCTCTCGGGTTCTGTGATGGTGGTTTGTTATCTGTAGCATGTCCTTCCTTGCTCTTCCAAGGACGACCTCAGGATGCATAAAACAGACTTTTCCACAAAGCATAGATAATGGTTCTACGGTAGGCCAGAGGAAGTTGACGTGCAGGACGCACGCTGGGCCCCGTTGGGGTCAGCAAGACGATGCTGACAGAGGGAAGCAGTCTGTGTTCTCGCAGGATCCTGCCCGCCGAACGTGCCCGCATCGGAACCCCAGACCGAATGCTTCGTCGTGAAAGCAGTTTCTCTCTAAAGCTTTCTCGTTAAGCAGAGCCTGTGTTCTTAGCTGGATTTTTCTGCCAGGGTTTAAGTCCCTCAGTCTCTTGTACTTGGATGACCTTGTAAACCATGAGTTTGGGGAGCCTCGAGGCTTTAAACCCCTGACGCTCATTAAGCATGGCATCCCTTCTTTGTAAATTTACCAAGTGAAGAGGAAAGAGGGTTCTTTTTTTTTTTTTTTTTAAGTCAAAAGCCTTTGGTTTTTTTCTGTTTGTTTTCTCTGTCAGTAACTTGTAGTAGTGACTTATGCCTGTGCTGATCGTCACCCCAGGGTGGCCTGCCTTCCTCACGTCCGCGGTCTACGTTGGACTGCGTGGGCACGTGGGGGGCTCATCAGCTGCGAGCCTGGCTCGGGCGAGCTTTGGTCAGGCTCACCTCTAGCACGGGCACGGAATCTTCGGTTTTGAGAACAGCGTCCCTATACCCTGGGCTGGCTTACGGCCTTCTGTAAGATGCCCCAAATTAATAAGCTGCAGTAAACTTTGTGGTGACGACTCAGAAATGCCTGATCAGAATCAGAAATGCTGACTTCCTTGGAGTCAGCAGCACGGTGGCGAAGAGGCTCCGAGTTGGGAATGCCCCACAGGGTAAAGTTCCGGTCACGTTGTGTTCACTCTTCGGACTTTGTTTCCAAGCTGATGCTGGAGAGTGTTTCAGCGTGATAAAGTCTCAGGACTTGCCTGTGTTGGTGTTGCAAAAACGAGGTCGAAATGTTAAATTTTACTCTACAGAAGAAATTATTTCAAGCTCATTCTGACCTTTTCTTTATCATGTTGTGTGTTTACAAATTAGGAAATGTGTTACTTGTTTCAAATATGGGATGTTCAGAGCCCATTGTTATTTTCGCAACTCTTGGTTCCCAAGAGATTTTTTTGCTACACTTTTTAAGCTTCTGTTAGGGAAGGAAATTTTAATCCCTACTTTATTATTCTTTAGGAAGTCAGTGGTTGCTTCATAAACGCTAATTCAGGATAGGGGTATCACACCATAATTGGGCTATTTGTTAAAAAAAAAAAAAATATTGCCATGATTTTTGTTGTCTTTTATTTAAAATTGCTATTTTACTCCTCTTTAACTTTTTTTTTTTTTTTAAGATTTTCTTTATTTCAGAGAGCATAAGCGGGGGGGGCGGGAGGGGGACAGAGGCAGGGGGAGAAGCAGACTCCCCGCGGAGCAGAGAGCCCGATGGGCTTGATCCCAGGACCCTGGGATCATGACCTGAGCCGAAGGCAGACGCTTAACGACTGAGCCCCCCAGGCGCCCCTCCTCTTTAACTTTGAGCAGTGACTAGGCCTGCTCCGGATTCAGTCATGCTGAGATGTGAGCAGTGTGCTGGGCCTGGACTGGGTACGCATCGGTTTCCTTGTTGTGGGGTGACAGGTGACCGGATGGGGCCCCAGATCCTCTGGCCCCACCTACCGCCCGCTCCAGCTTCCTGCTCTCCTCCGTGGTTGTTTGTCCTCTATAAGGGCTAGGAAATCTTTCTCATGTGTTTGCCTTCTCATCATTAAATCAGATTCTACCTTGAAGATGTTCTCCAAGGAATCCAAAATGCTACAAAGAAGTATATCGTTTTCAAATATGGTGAGTTCATTTTAATTTTAAACTAGTGGTATGGTGGAAATTCATGTAGCAGTTTGTTTTATACACACACATGATGGCATTTCGTTTCTCCCCAAGCAACTGGGTTTATTCCTGTGTGGTGTCTACAGAATGCCTCAGTGACGTTACTTCTAATTTCAATTTAAAAATTTTTCAGGGTGCCTCTTTCTCAAAATACGGTGATTTTGTTTGTAGCCTAGAAAACTAGAAGTGCCACCCAGTAGAATTCCCCTTAATAAATCTTTCCTCTTCTGGAACTGTCAAACTAAACGTGTCTGTTTTTTAAATAATGTGTGCATTTCTGAGTGGATAGGACCCCAAATACTAGAAAACCAATTCTTCTGAAAAAACACATTTTATTGTTCATGTAAACCATCTGAAAGGTTTTGGAAGTCCCTAAAGAATTTTGGAAGTTCTCCCTACTCGTGGAAGTCCGTAATCCAGAGAGGCTCAGCCCACCCTCCCCTCACGATTTACCCGTGTGAGGAGTTCCTCCAGCCCAGGGCCGTGAGGACCATCCAGAAATCCTCAGGCTAGATCCATGTGCCCTGGACACGCTTTGACTTTCTTTCTTACATTTAGGAAGAAACTAAGCATCTGGAATTAGCCAGTTGAGAAAAAAAAAAAAACTTCCCAAATACAAGGAAGGCCAAAATAAATGGAATTTGAGCATTAATGTGGGGGGGGAGCTTTACAAGGTAGTTTTACTGTGTGAAGGATTTACTAATTATTGTAAATAATTAATGTCAAACCATTTGTATTTCAGGCTTTGTCATCTTGTTTACTTCTGCCAGGAGATGCCACTGTCGTAAGTTCTTCGTGGGATAATAACGTGTATGTATCTGAGCGTGCTCCTGGTGTAATTCCTCACGCGGCCTAGCTGTCTTTGTGGGCAGAAGGCAGGAAAGGACAGGGCTTCTGTTGGCGGGACACTGCGCTGTTTTCAGAAAGGAACAGATCTTAGATCAGGGTGGCTTTGACTGTGATTATTTGAATCTAATAATTTCTCCCATTGGACTCTGTTTTCCTCACTGTTTTAACCTGGGGTAAAAACACAAATGAGCCAGAGCTGGAGATTTCTAGTTTCAAATTCAGATATTGAGTATTTTGGTTTAATAACATGAGAATAAGTACTTTGTAATTCTGATAAGTCTTAGTACAGAATTAAACAACATAATATTCCTTGAATATGTTTTTAAGAGTCTCAAAATTAGGCTGGGATGCTTTTTAATAGTTCTCATTCTCTTTTCTGTTAGCTATTTTTACTCTATAGCATTTGCAAGACGCCAGGACACGTTAATGGGACACGACGACGCCGTCAGTAAGATCTGTTGGCATGACAACCGACTGTATTCCGCATCGTGGGACTCCACGGTGAAGGTTTGTAGCGAATTTCTAACCTCACGTGTTTGGATACTGCAAGTATTATAAACCGTTCTACACCTGTTGTTAATGTGCTCAGTCATTTCACTCTTTTTCACAAAGTGTGTCGTGATCTGTAAAGATACTGAGCGCTGTCGCCTGTGGTTTTTCAACATGCGTACTTCTCAATAGGAAGTTTTCCCCATTTTTGTACTGTGCGCTCACCTGGGGGTTGGAATGATGTGGAATTCACGAGACAGAGTTACAGAGAAATACTGGTGACCCTTGAACAACACAGTCTGCACTGCGCAGGTCCACTTAGACATGGAGTTTTGCCGATAAATACAGTACTGTAAATTTATGATTTTCTTAACATTTTCTTTTCTCTAGCTTACTTTATTGTTAAGACTACGGTATATAGTACATGTAACACAAAATACGTTAGTCAGCTGTTTATGTTACTTGTAAGACTTCCAGTCAACAGTAGGCTATTAGCACGGAAGCTTTGGGGAAGTCCCAAGTTATATGTAGATTTTCAACTGCATGGAGTTGGGGGTCGGGGCCCTTCCTCCCCTCCCCCTGCATCGTTCAAGAGCCAGCTGTATACAGCAGCAGCCCCTCTTTATCTCACACAGTTGGAACTAGCAGAAAATGCCAAGCTAAAGTGGGGAATCATGAAAAGAGAATTTTGTTTCAAGTTCGGATATATAAGTGCACTTTCATTCACCATTATATTGATGTGGGGCCATCCTTGGCCTCTTCTTTGGGACCCTACACAACCATCTTGCGAAGACCACACCAGTATTCATCATCCTCGGTTTCCAATTTGCATTTATGTGAAAAGAAAACAAGAACCTAAAACTGTTAGAATTCCTTCAAGAGTTTTTCAGGATCTCCCCCATTCTTACAGATAAAATTTTCTTGCCTACACCAAAGTTTAGTAATTTTTTTGGTGACTTGCCTTTTTAGGTCTTCTCAAAACATTACCAGACACTACAACACTTTGCACTCACGTTGCCTTAGTTCGCACAAACACCACAGAACGCAACAGCAGGTGCTAAGGATAGAAACAGACACACAGGTGCAGCTGACACTCGGTGAGCGCCTGTGGCGGGAATAAAAGCACGGGCGCCAGAAGCATCCACAGCTTTCTTTGGTGGCAAGTACGTTAACTGGCGCTCGGTTGGTCCCGAGCATTTTTCTTGAATGTGTTAGAAATGCTTCCGTTCTAAGTGTTTGCAAATACCTCCTGCAATACATCGCCCCGCAGGTGTGGTCGGGTGCTGCCGCGGAAGTGACATGCACCAGAAGACAGCGGTTTGACGTGCTGGCTGAGCTGGAGCACGACGTCAGCGTGAGTACGGCGACAGCACTGCTCCAGAGCTGAGCCTGAGGCCAGGGGAGGGTGGCGGCGGGGGGTTTTACCTGTGTGGTTATTTTGTTGTTTCATGTTATTTTGCTTACCGGAGGAGAGCATGTGCTCTCCGTTCTTTTCTTTGACTCGACTCTTGGGGTTTCCAGGTCTGCTTTGTTGTTGTTTTTTCCCCTCCAACTTGCCATTTCCCCGAGAATTACCTACCGTCCCATCAGATTTCCCAAATACCAGTTTCCGAGCATGACACTGACTATTTGGACACCCTCAAACTCTTCGGGGCATCGTCTTTCGTGTTTTCTGACACAGACGAGAGGAGGGGCCGTCTGTCCAGCGTGCCGCCCTCCGACAGTCTGGGTGGCCCGCGCAGGCACACACGAGCGGCACCTTGTTTTCGCCCGTGCCGGCCCCACTGGGTCCCCCGCCACATGTCCCACTAGAGCCGACAGGACTGCCTTTTCTCCGAGGGGGCCAACTGGTGCCTGATGCGCCCGGCCGACAGACGAGCTGAGGTTGAGAAATACTTACGCGGTCTGTGACTCCCAGGGGGCATGCAAACACAACCTGGAGAGATCCCCGGCTTTTCCCAGCGCCCTCCGGTAATCACGGCTCAGCCGTGCTTCAGACCGTTTTGCACCGTGGTACGATTTAGAACTCCTAAGAGGCATCATTCGGAACCTTGCCAATTTTAGGCTGTTTTAAAACAGCAAATGGGGCGCCTGGATGGCTCAGTCAGTTAAGCCTCCGACTCCTGGCTCAGGTCGTGATCTCATGGGTTGTGGGATCGAGCCCCATGCCCAGCTCCACGCTCAGCGGGGAGTCTGCTTGAAAATTCTCTCCCTCTGCCCCTCCCCCCACTCGCTCTCGCACACGCTCTCTAAACATTAATAAATCTTAAAAAGAATCCAGCATTACATTTACCCTACCAGTATTTCATTTTATTCACTAGCATATGAAGAATTTCATTTTTATATAATTCAGTAGGCGATGTTGAAACACATCTGCATGAGCCACATCAGTACACCGTGCCGCCGAGTTCAACCTTTATCGGCCCGACAGTGCGGTCAGCCTAGGGAAACCGCTAATGACCGTAATTCTAAAGGGAATACTTTGTGTTTCCTTCCTTAGGTAGATACGATTAGTTTAAATGCTGCAAGTACACTGTTGGTTTCAGGCACCAAAGAAGGCACAGTGAATATTTGGGACCTCACTACAGCCACCGTATTGCACCAGATCCCATGCCATTCAGGGACCGTATGTGATACTGCTTTTAGCCCAGGTAGTGTGATCCTTTTTAATACAGATGATAATGGGGGGAATCGGAATTATTACTTTAAAATAAACAAGGAGAATGTAAAAAGGAGAACAGTCTGCCAATAGAAGTGTTGCCTGTGTGTGAGGCTGCCTCGTGGCACAGTATGGTATCCTCGTGCCATTTGCACCCACAGAAAAGCTGTAGTGGACACTGTTCCTAATTCGTCTGCTCACCAGAGAAATTAAGTTGTAAGACGCATATGAGCTCACACCAAAGGGTCACCGGCCCAAGTGTCTTAGAAGCATTGCAAGGAGAGGAGAGTCTTCGGTTCAGTACAAGTAGCCTGAGGAGCATGAAAGTGAACGTTATGCCAGAGATAAAATGTCAGAATAACCTACAACCGACTTCTGAAGTCGTTTCACCTCGTTACAGACAGTCGTCACGTCCTCAGCACCGGGGAAGATGGCTGTCTAAACGTCATAGATGTGCAGACAGGAATGCTCATCTCTTCTATGACTTCAGACGAGCCCCAGAGGTATATTTTTTGAGTTACTAGGGGAAAGACAGGCACCAGCAAGTTCAGGATCCTGTCGTTTGGGCTTCCTTTGGCCAGGGTAACACAGCCCCTCCTTCATGAGGACTGATCAGATGATTATTTCTAAATCATGCTTGCAGATGCTTTATCTGGGATGGAAATTCTGTTTTATCTGGAAGTCAGTCTGGTGAGCTGCTCGTTTGGGACCTGCTCGGAGGAAAAATCAGTGAGAGAATACAGGGCCACACAGGTAAGCAGTTAACGCAGTTGACTTCACCTTTCTTCCTAAAATGCTGAACTCAAACCTGCTTTTCCCATCAGGAAACATACTCTTCCCAGGCAGAAAACCCACCATTTCCCTCCACGCTGTCAACGTTCCCCTCCAGCACCTTGGGTCCTTTGGGACTGAGATTGATGTTAACAGACATTTGCCTCCAAAAAGGAAGTTTGCACATTAACTTCCACGTGGAGAATTAAAAACCATAGTGAAAGCTGGAATCGTTGTTTTAAAAATACATGCACATAGTTTTAAAGAAAACCAAAAACAACACAAAAATAAAGAATTACAGTGAAAATGATCTTCCTCCCACCACCAACCCCACCCCACCCCCGCTGTTCTCCTCCCTGAAGGACTCCTTCCTCTGTCCTGGAGGTGTGCCCTCTTATGATTGGGAGGGTAGGTTGTAGGTATATTAACTAGTCTGCCCATTTGGGTTTTTTTTTTTTTTCCCACTTAGTGTATCGTGAAGATTCACTGTATTTGCTTACATTTATTTGCATGGTTGCCTCCTGATCATCTGGAAGATTTATGGTTTTTAATTCTTCTAGTATCTGTGGTTATAAGTATCTGTTTTCCACTGTGACCAGTAACTGTCCCCTTCATTCCCTTCCCTCCGTCACTAAGTTATGTGGTTATTTCTTAACATTAGAAAGTGATCTGTTTAGGTCATCCTCAACTTACTGGCTTTAAGTAACATTTGACTCCTTCCAGTAGAAATGGAATTAGCTAACTTCCACCAGTTCCCTACCTTCTCCTCTCATCCATGTCCTGACCACTAGCTGTAGGAATAGCTGTTTGCATCCCCAGTTATTAGCTTTACATTTAAGTGGTTTTATTCCTCACAAGTGCCTTGTACCAAGCAGTTAAATCTTTCATTTATACACCAATTACAGGATGAGAGAAGACAACATAGTACTTGAGAGTACCTTTTGGGGGGCCCCTGGTCAACTTACCACCTAACCACAAGGTCTCTTTCTCTTAGGTGCTGTAACATGTATATGGATGAATGAACAGTGTAGCAGTATCATCACAGGAGGGGAAGACAGACAAATTATGTTCTGGAAATTGCAGTATTAAGTGCCTTTTCTTCTCTTGAATGTTAAATTGAACTCTATTTAATGTATTTTTAAACCAGACTTTTAAATGAACTGGTGAATGTGCAATGATAGTAATTAGAAGTTTTACCACAAGACATTTGTGGTTTTAAACTTCCTAAATCATGGCGACTTCATTGAAAGCCATTAGTTGCCGTCCTCTAAGGCAGACAAAGATATGGCAGTGTTAGGGAGAAAACATTACATTTGTAAGGCAGATGGTCATCCCAGTATGCTGATGGTCAGAAGGCAGGTTTGGGTGGCAAAGTAGGTAAGAGATACTAAACTGAGATGGGAAAACTTTCAGAAAACACTGAACAATTTTGAATTTTCCAAGAAAACGTGCACTATTCTCTACTACTTCTGAGTCACTCTATTTTGTCTTCCTAACCTACAGAAATGCTGCCCATTGGGTTTGGGGGTATGTGTTTTCTTGGAGTGGTTACTTTGTATAACCTACTGTCCTCAGATTCTAAGAACCTGGGGAAAGATTAGCAATTCTTGTAAGTTTACTGTGTATAGGAACAGTTTATTTCATTATAGCTATTAAATGCTCATCTTTTCTACATTAAAAATATTTTTCTGTAATGAAAGCAGTTTTCATTTTCTTATTTAAATGATTACCAAGACTAGTACCTTTTAAGAACTTCAACAATTGATCCTTCTAGACAACCATACTTAGTGATGTGAATCTCATTCATTCTTACACTTTTGGAACCATCCTCAGACCCAAATCTAGGTAACAAGGTAGGTAAACTGGGAAACGTTCGGTTTGCTTTTCCAAATTTCAACAAGGTAAGCTGTAAAGCCACACTACTGACTTCCTTTTATATTATGACAGTGTTTTTAAAGACTGTAGGGGGGTTTTATCTTGTAGGCTGTATGACATGGGGGAAAAACAACCCAGGCTAACAGTTTTCAAAGTCAGTTTTAAGTGTCATTAAACATGACTTGGTCTCAGGTGTTGCAGGGAGCATCTGCGGCCTCCGTGAGTTCCTGTTGCTCAGCCTGAAGTGTGCAGGGCAGGTGGGCCATCTGCGGTTCACAGGTGGAAACACTCTTCCTGACACGCCTACTCTCTCGGCACAGAGGGCTTTTCTCAGGGCCTCTCGATGCCTGCTGCTCTGGGAGACAACTGCCGCAGGCCCAAGGTGTGAACTTCACCCGCCTGCTCTAAGTCACGCGCAAGTTTGGTGAAAGGCACAGACAGTTTCCAAATGATGCAACAGACTAAAAGTCCAATTTATACATACATATTTAATTAAGATGGAATAGGCATAAACCAAAAAGAAAAAAAAATCAGGATAAAGTGTCACTGCCATTTTGTTTGCAGGAAGGGGTCAGGAAATGAACAAATGACCTGGGAAACATCCTAAGACCATCCCAAAGTAGCTAGATTATAGAATGTTAAGAATAAATGACAAAATTAGGTATTATTCCACTTAATCTACAAATGAATAAAGGGAGTCAAAAGTTTATCCTATTTAGTATAAGAATTTTTACATTTAATATATAGTGATTCATTTCTCAGAAAGTAATACCGGTAACTTTTAGAAGAAAGAAATTTCCATTACACAATTGACTAGAAAGTCTCAAATGCAACTAAGCAGCTATGCTATAGCTCAGTATGTACCATTAAATTGTCCTGGGCTAGTGTACATTTCAGTTTAACATAGAACCGCAGTTTGGGTTTTAGAAAGGCAGCAATAGTTATATTTTGGCTTTTATTCTAGATGCTTAACAGTTAAGGCGACAGTTGAAGCATATTAAGTAAAGGTAGTTACAATTAAACGATGGTCAACACAATCTCTCGCAACCTACATACACTGTATAATGCTTACGTGGAATGAAACCAGTGTACTTAATTGGTGTTTTATAGACGCGCGCGCGCGCACACACACAGAACTAAAAAACCATCAAAAGCAGTCATTCTACATGTATTATGGTAACACATTAAAAATGCAATTATACCATAGAACTAAAGTAATAAGAACAGCACTACTTGATGTAAGATAAAGGTGACTGGTTCTAACACAGAGCTAAGCCTGTGTCAGTCATTCTAATCATAATGGCTTGTAAAAGCATCGGGTTTCTAGTAGAGAAACTACTCTATGAAAATCAGTAAATCTGTCCAAAGTTTCACATCTGTAAAACCAGGATAAGGCTACAATGATCTTGAAGTGGGAACAAGATATCCAATCAAAACAGTAAGATTCCCAGCCATAATGTAAGATAGAAAGGTCTTCATGCAGCATATGCTCTCTGGCTCCTAGAAAGCTTCATGTGCATAATACAAAGTTAAGTTGCCCAAGAAGTAAACTGGAGAAGTTTGGTGAAGTTTCCATTGTGCCATGACTTTTAAACCTCAGGAATGGTGTGATCCATCAGGCTTTTCATAATGCTTGGTGCCATCCTACGAGAGAGTCACTTTATTAAATTGTGCAGTTTGGGTTTCTTTTTTCAGAAAGGGCTATGCTAATCCAAGAAAACGCCCATTCAAACTTAGCACTTGTTAGCATCAAGTGGGACTGTGGGGAGAGGGAAGGTCTTTCTTTTTTTTTTTTTTTTTTTTTTTTTTTTAATGAGTTCAGGAGTCTCGGGAATCTAGTTATTTGCAAATATACCCAGTGTGAAACGCCATCTGTACCTTGGCTAGAGATAAAAGTAAGTCCTTGTATATTAAAGCTGATGACTAAAAACAAGGAAAATGGGAAGGGGGAACCTATCACTGGTTTAAGAGAACTCGAGAACAAGTAGTCTTGACTATACCAGTTTCCTTTTTTTTCTACCCAGAAACTGAAAAATTTTATTAAGGTATTATGTTTTTAATCTTTTAAATCTTATTTCCACAGGCAAGATAAGATTCTGAAAGAAGGATCTAAGTTGGCTTGGCAAAAACAGCTATGATAGAAGCCAGGAATTTAAAAGTTCTAGGGAAGGTGAAAACACTTGCTCCCCCTACTCAGCTGTCCCATCCTCATTTCCTGAGGCCCATCCTAGCACCACACCCCTCACCCCTACACGCCTCTACCTGCCTCCTCAGATGCTCTTAGAACAAAACCCATTACTCCTAACATCCCATAGGCAAGAATTCTCCATTATGAACCATCAGAATAGATTTCTTATAAGCAGAGGAGCTTGTAGGCAGAGTGCAACTGCAGTCAATTTTACTGAAAGCTGAAATGAAAGCCTGCCCACTTCTGCTCATACACCTCTTTTCAACTAGAAAATGTCAACATTTCGGAAGTGTATGGTGAATTTGATTCAGTACTTGGGAAGTTGTGAGGGACTGTCCTTACCTACCAATTCCTCTAAATAAGCAACTTCAGATTTCTAGATAAATACCATGTCATCCCTTAGGTAAAAGAACCAAAGATTTGGGACTTAATATAAGCACTGTACTTTAACTCAGAGGGCTGTAAGCATCAAGTTGAAGTACTGACTACTTACCGTTTAATAATATGTTCAAAGATAAAAGCAGGCATGATTGTAATAGTAACTACAGTCTCAGATGTTGACAGTATGTCTGCAATTTGAGAATCCTGTTGAAAACAGGTAATGAAAATTAATATTAAGGCTTCATTTCATAAATATGAAACTATGTTATTCTTGGTAAATATGTATATCCTCTTACGTTTTGCTAAGACCTCTAAAATCTGACCCTTGATATTTGTAATTTTTTCCAGTTTCTCTTACCAAGTTTAATTCTATAGAATCACAATTTTACAGATGGAAACAAAATTGCTGAGTAAATATTTTAGCCAAAAAATCATCTTGTCATTATTTAGGATGACATAATTTTCCTCACATGCAATACTACCCTCAGTTAACAGTGCATTCTTAACCAAGTTTATGAAATGAACAGGTCTTAATGAAACCTTTTATACCTTAAAATAGCCATATTTAGGAATCTGCAGAGGAAAAAAACAAGGTACTAATATAAACAGAAACTATTACTCATTTCCTACCATTCCTAGGTTGAAAAAGCTGAGCAAGCATTCATTCAGAATATCATCAAAATCTCCAATGCCCATGTCTCCACAGAATTCTAGTTCAAGGGACTGCTGAGATCATAGAGTCAAGCCCTTTGCTATAGGAATGTTAATTCCAAATAGCCCAAGTAATTCCTTTGGCCTGAGAGCACAGCCAGAGCCCCAGATCCCACATCACCCATCTCCCCACTGAGTTTGTATTTATTTTGGAGGTCAATGTGAAAATACCACCAAAACAGACAAATGGAAAAGACATTTGCTCAAATAAAACTGCAGCACAAGACACAAGTTCTGTTCCTTACCTTCAGCCCAATGATATTCTGCCCGTTGACTTCGCAGATGTTATGTTCTGTGAGAAGACCATTTCTGGCTGCAGAACTATCTTTCACTATGGATGTTATCTTTCCATTTTTAAAGATAAAGCCAACATGTCCAGTACTATCCTTATGCATGGTAACTGTCCTTTCAAAGGGCCTGTAAGCATAATGGATTAAATTAAAATTTTCATTCTTCCTATTGGTCCAAGTTACTCTTTGAAAGTTTCCTTAGATATAAAGTAAATTTGGTGTTCATCTACAAAATGTTTACTAAAAATGCCTACCATGTGTGAGAAAACTGGAAACAAGGTTAGATAAAACTAAGTTTAACTGAGAAGAATAAAAATCCAAAAGCTAACTGTAACAATGTGATATAGGTCCACCCATAACACTTGTTAAGGGGCAAGAAAAAATAGAGGCCCTTATTTCATGTGCCTAAATGTTTAGGTCATAAACTGACAGCTAAATAAAATATTCATCTTCCCACCTGACAACTATAGAGTCATAACCACCCAAAAAGGCCACATTTTAAGAACTCCTACTCCACTTGGGAGTTCTGCAGGGACCCTGGCACTGTGTCCATCCCACGCTGGATGTAGTCTAAGCAGCATATTGGGAAGTGAGGCCAGAGATGCCATACTGCTTACTTTTCCAACATTCATTTTTTTATGATCTAGAGAGACAGGAAAGTAACATCTTAGAGGATGAATTTTATAAGCTTTGAAATAAGATGCATACAAAACCAGAATGCTATTAAAAAGAAAACTATGTAAGAAGAATCTGCAACACACAAAACTGCCAGAGTATAAGGCTGATCAATAATGTGATAATCTTCTGCAACACAGTATTTTATCCACAGACTCTTAAAAGCCCAGGAAAATGTAAAACTAGTCTTAAATTTCCATTTGAACTGTATAGTCAACTTACCTATCACGAACAGTCATAGTAATCTTCTCTCCAAAAGCCTGTTTGAGCACCTTGTGTGCTTTATCAGAGCTCCAGCCTGCACAGTTTTCCCCATTGATCTGGAGTACTTGGTCCCCAAATCTCAGACCAACCAATGAGGCTGGAGAATTTGCCTGGACCAGCTGAACAAATATACCCTAGAGAATAATAAAATAACTTTGGTTATTTACCACTGTTATGATTTAAAAAAGCTGGAAAATTAGGAACCAACTGTTCAGGTTAGGAATCTACCCTAGTAAAAAATGAATATATGTGTCGTTACTCCCAAAAAGGAAACTGAAAATTTTATCAGGGCAATGAGATCTCACTAGTAATTTCCACCTCAAATCATGACCCACCACCCACCTGACCAACCTCAATCATCCCCTTCGTCTTGGATAAAAAGTCTAAGGAAAATAAAGTAGGGTTTCCATAATAAATGTAAGCTCCTATGAGTCTGGTAGAATACAAAATAGGTTCTGGCACATGGTTTTTGTTAACAGGGAAAGCGAGTCGACTGTGAGAAATTTCATGATTTTAGTTTAAAAAATGATAGTTTAGTGTAAGGTCATAACTCTCCTTACAGCTGAAGGACTCCTTAACCCATCTGCTAAATTATAGATAAATAAGATAAGGGTTTATTTAACATCCTAAAAGGTGGGTACATTTAATACCACTCCAGTTCTTAGAAGGAGTCTACTATGAAATACAGAAAACTCAAGTTCAGATAAAGAACTAAACCCACATGGATATTTTTATTTCTATAAACTCCCAATCTCAGATGTTGGAGAAAATGTAAACGAACAAGTATAAAAGAAAAGTAAAGTTGATTAAATACGAAAGCATCTACAAAGTTGGACCCTTTCTATCCTCTTAGGCTGGGTCAGACATAACTTCTGTCCTGTGTCTTACAGTTTACTTTAGGGCCATACTGGAAACTAGATGGCACCCTGTAAAATGGTCAGAGCAATGAGTTTTGGCCAAATGGAGAAATCCACTGCAGGGATAACTGCATTGGAGATAGGGGCCTATGAAGAGTGTCTTGTCTTTTAAGAGAGAAAGGCGCAGAGAAGAAATCCTGGCAGATGGGCAGCACGTACTATTCAAAAGGAAGGGAGAGCAGTAAAGTCAGGGCTTCCAGAAGAAGCATGCTGATGTGTCCTGAATAAGTTACGTGTGTACAGTCATTGATGCCCTCAGCCCTCTGGGTAGGCAGGCAGGGTTGGGGCTTCCTGCCAAGATCAGACCTAGCCATTTACCACAGTGTGGGACACTCATTATCATTTTCTTTGTGAAAAAGTTGGACACACTGAACTAACAAGACTTAAGACTAATAAGGAGTCCAAGAAGTAATGCCTAAAACCACATATCGGGATAAAGACTCAGCATGTCCTTAACAATCCTAAATACCTCCTCAGAGAGTAACCCTGTTTAATTTCCTCAGTATGGTGCGGTAAGAGGGAAAGTAATTATAAAGGTAAAGGAATGGCTGCCCTAATTAGAAAATCACTTTTACTCAAAAAATGACCTACTAAATTCAAAATGAAGGATGGAAATAATAAACCTGCAAACCCACTTCACAAGTTAAATGATCATTATTTAATTTAAAAATACACACCATAAAGGCCACCAATTCTCACTGGTCAGTCTCTTAACATCACATATGATGCCCTATTTGAATGCCATAATTTTATTTGTATAAACTATGTTATAATATGTGAAGACCAGTGAACTTTATTCCAGAAAGAAGACTCAAAGAAAAAAAAAATTCATTTAAGGTAATGAAGTACCAACTCTGCCTCTTCAGAATAAGGCATCTCCCAAGTGGAAAAATTTAAGTTAGCAGATTTAAAATGATTTTGATTATAAATGCAATATTATAATTAATTAAAACATCCCCACTGTAAATTATTCTAATAGTGATCACTTAATATCTCAAGCTATTTGGACAAACTGAAATAGAATTAAAAATACTTACATTATCTATTGATTTAAGCCTGAGCCCAATTTTTCCATCTTGATCCTTACACAAAATGACTTCACGAATCCCTTGCTTAATTTCTGCTCTACGAATTCCAACATCATTACCAGTTACAGGAGCCACCATATAGTTCATACTGGAAGGTCTTGTTACCAACTGCTAATAAAAACACACACGATGTGTCAATACTTAGAAACATTCTCCATGAAAAAAAAAAACTATAATGATAATTAACTTGAATATACGCAGTTGTGGTTTCCCAAAAAGTAATTTGCATACTGTTTCCTTCAGATAAAGTTTGATTTACGCAAAAGGACCTTAGTTTTCATTTACCAATTCTTAAGGAAATTTATCACCTCCAATAGATTTAATGACTTACCTTCTGAATTCACTGGTATTTGCTTCATGTATACTGTGGCTTGTCTCCACTCAAATGTATTATCCTCAAGCTTAAAGGTCATATCATACTTCTGAAACTCACGAAACATTTTCCAGAGGGTTCTTTTATATGTGATCTGATCTTTATTAGCCATCTACTGACCCTTTCAGTGTTTCTGTAAGAGGGGGCACCTTCTTACCTCACAGTGCCACTGTGAGAATTAAAACTGCATGTTTACATGAGAGCTGGCACACACACAAGGCAGGATAATATTATTTCTCATTCTCTATAATGAACATTTATGCATTAACGAATTGTATGCACAAACCAGACTGACCAAGAACGGCTATACGAGGGAAGCATGGCAGGTACCATGTTTCCAGTTTTTCAATTTTCTCAAGTTTTCTTGACCAAAACTGGTTTCTTACTTTAAGTGAACCCTTTTCTCAACCAAAGATAGTGAGGGAAAAGCTAATCAAAGGCTTCTTCTTTGGAATCTGTCAAAAAAACCCTCTGACCTACCTAAGAACTGTGATGCTGCTAAGAACTCAGAGCAGCAATAATAGGGAAAGAGGAATCTCAACTACATAATCACCACAGATGGCCAATTTTTTGTTCAGAATTCATAGTAATTATGATAGCATATTCTAAAGCTGACAGTCTAACAAGAGTAATGTACACACACAATTACACTAGAAATCAGAACGCAATGCCAGAAAATATTACTTGTGAGATTACAAAGGTTCAAAAGAGAAATGACTACAGCTATAAGAGACACAGGAAAATCAGGTAATGGGATAGAACAGAAAAAACTTAAGCAAAAAAATTATTTAGTTTAGCTGGAATACAGAATAAAGGGTTGAGGGCTCTTTGGAGTGAGTTTTACTTTTGGAAAATATTTTTTCCAGCAATATTTTTAAGTACTTGACTTACTAGGTGTTCTTACTTATTATGATCAACACCACACTGACCTCTGTCCCCTTCCCCCATTGTAAGTAAGCAACCATTTCTGACGAGAGCTACTATAATAACCTTCTAGATCATCTTCCTGATTCTCCACAGAGCAAGCACAGAAATCTTAAAAAAAAGGGAAAAGAAATCCTATTAGACCACTCCCACAACTCTGATCCCAAGCCCTTACACCATGGTTTACAAGGCCCCAGAGCACCTGGTCCCCACCACCCCTCCATCCAAAGCCATCTGCTGCCCTGTCCTGCCTTGCTTCCTCTGCTCATCACACAAGTCTTGTCTCTCAAGTCCACTAAGTTCATTTCTGCCTGAAAGCCTTCAGGTTCTGTCTATACTGTACGGAATGTTCTCCCACTGGATATTCACATGCCTTACCCTCATTTCACTCAGTTCTCTACTCGTATGTCAACCCCTCAGAACATATATGCTCACTCTATCAAAATACAGCCCTAACACTTTATTCACTTACTCTTCTTCCATTTGGCTCATGTCATAAGCACTGGTTTATTTGTCTACAATGTGAGCTTCACTAGTCTGTGTCATGGGGAAGGGGGCATTGCTGTGGTTCACTATTGTATCTACCGCACCTGGCACAGTGCCTGGAATGTGTGGGTTCTTAAGCTACTGATTCTCATCTCTACTCATTTAAGGTGCCAGGGGGAGACAACACACTGAAAGGGGTTCTACCTTAAAGGATACAATACATGCTTTGAATGAGCAACCAAATACATGATGCAGTTTCTTCCAAGGCCCAAATCTGGAAACCAAGGTGTGGCCATGGGAATGGTTCCTCTCACTGTTATATCTAAACACACACAGAACTTTTGCATCCTGTCCCCACATCTTGAGCTCAACAGTGTGAAGGTCTTATTTAGGAGGGAGGAATGCCTTCACTGGGGAACACAATGTTCCCCTGAATCAGATCACCACCTGACTGCAGTTTCGGACTTCATATGCCGCTGAAACAAAAGCAAGAAGAGATTACAGAAGTGGCTACTGTGATTAATTCTAGTTACCGAGAAGAAATTGGGTTGCTGCTAGATTATGGCGTCTAGAGTATGTTTGGAATCCAAGAGGTCCTCTGAGGTGCCTTTTAGGTCCTCCATGTCCAACAGTAAAATTAATAAAACAAACAAACAAAAAACAGACTTCTGCTTGTAGTCAAATGGAGCCAGGCTTACCCTACTGCCATAAATAACTAAAAATTAGGAAAAATAGGAGGCAACAATTTTTGAACATTGGAAATTAGGCAATGTAGGGCAGCAATCCCTGACAGAAAAGAAACACGTGAGGTGAGCCCCTTCGTCGCCTGGCTTTCTACCCAGACTACTATCTACTACGCAGAAGTACAAATCCCAAGCAAAGCACTGTGCTCATGTTAAGGAGACAAAAATCAGGAAGGCTGAAGCAGCTAGTAAAACAGCAAGAATTTTCAGGGCTGGGTCCCAAAGAGGAGGGACCTACACAGAGAAAAAGCTCCAGAAATCTATATACAGGTCTCCTTGAACCGTTTGCTAAATACTAATCTCAGTATCTGTGAGGTAAAGCTCCAGAGGCCAGGCAAAGTACATGCAGGAAGCTGTAAGCTGAGCCTTCCTGCAAATCACACAGGGTTGGGAGACATCCAAGGTCCTACCAGCAAAAGTGGTGTGCTCACCCAGGGCCTTCAGCAGAGAACCCGAGGGGACATACATCTTGAGTAATGGGGCTACGACAACCCTACAATAAAGGCTGCTTCAGACTTACCCTAACAACGTGTAAAATCAAGCCTCGGAAGGACCAAGCTGATGCATATGTAACTTAATTGCCTGCCAGAACAAGGGCTGACACTTTTTAAAGAAGACAGACATAATCCAGCACCTAAAAATGTAAAATTCACAATGTCCTGTTCTGATTTAAAAAAAAAATAGGTGGGATGTGAACAAGCAGGAAAATGTAATCCATAATCAGGAGAAAAATCAGTTAATAGAAATTCAGAAATAATAGATCAGAAAATTAGCAAACTGGGATTTTAAAATAGCTACTATAAATTTGCTCAGTATGCTCAAGGACTTAAAGCCAGATGGAACATCTAAAGAAAAACACAGTATGCGAAATGAAAAAGTCACTAGATGGAAATAGTTAATAGAAATCTCCAGCAACAAAATAAAAATGAAAGAAAAAGCAAGATTCTTAAGAAGGAGATTCTGACACTTCAAAATGGTTTAGGTCACCCCAGTAGGTATTAAGAAAAGACCAACTCAAGGGCAAACGGGGTATAGAATGTGTAGTAGACAAAAGGAGTCATAATACTAACTACAGCTTCATGATCAGTCACCAAAATAAGAATCGCAGTAGCCATAACTACCTTCTTTGATTTACCTGTAAATTTTCTGTAAATATAACAATCTTTTTGTTCCTCCATACCTTAAATACATGAATTTTTTTTTTTAAGATTTTATTTATGTATTTGACAGAAAGAGACAAGAGTGAGAGAGGGAACACAAGCAGGGGGAGTGGGAGAGGGAGAAGCAGGCTTACTGCTGAGCAGAGAGCCCGATGCGGAGCTCCATCCCAGCACCCTGGGATCTTGACCTGAGCCAAAGGCAGACGCTTAACCGACTGAGCCACCCAGGCGCCCCAACATGAATTTTTTATAGCAGTGGACTTTATACTTTTGTCTTTACACCAAAAATACTCAGCTGAGAATGTGAATACTAAGGGGTAATTAATATTGCACAGTAACTGATACCACAGGCCGCTGCCCAGAGATGGCTATGATAACTGGCACTGCCCCATCTTGGGGTAAGGGTAGGAGTACTTCATTCTATCAGAGGTAATTTGCTTGGTTTTGTACACCCCTGGATTAAATATTAGTTTTGTATTTCTAAAAGGTTGTTAGCAAACAAACAAGAATAATATGCGACAGAAACCATGTGTGGCCAGCAAATCTTAAAATGCTTACCGTAGGGTCCCCCTTACCAGAAAGTGGGCTGAACCTCAATTTTACCAAGAACTGCATCTTTTAAAGGGAGACTATGCAGTTATTGCTGTCATTCGAAGTTAAAAACTGTGTGGATATACAAGAGTAGTCAAAGGAGTAGGCAGTAATGGGTATTAAGCTACTGTTTGTCACCTCCAAACCCACCTAGACTATACGTGGCAATGATGGAGCTTGAACTGTGCAAATTACATATTCCTTTGTCAGCAGATTTCTGGTTAGCATCCACCACAGGAGGCTCGAAGGCTGCAGGAGGACAAATGCCTTATTCCTTCCTCTTTGTTTCCAGCTCCTATCAGCTCTGCCTCGGCCTCACCCTTAACCCTGGTGGAAGCAGCTGATTCCATTCTCCAGCTTTTACTGCCACCCGCCCAGAACCAGCCTCGCTTGCAAGCTCTCAGAGGTATTAGTACTAATAGCAGTGTCTGCTCCTCCAGGGTGTGTTGAAGCCCAGTTCCAAGGGGTCCTTCCCCCAAGCTTCTAGGTTCTGAAAATTCCAACTCTTCCCTGTGTCACTCCAGTCCTAGAAGGAGCAGCGACTTTCTGCAATTACATCTCTGTTCCATGCCTGTTTTTTTCAATTCTTCAACCTTTCTGTCTAATTCCTTATTTCTGTTGACATTCCAGTCTACCGAATGGGCCCTAATATAAGCAAGTTTTCAATAAATATTTGATAAATAAATGCCAGGTATTGTATTAAGCACTGGGGTTATGGCAACAAGATAGCTATCAACCCTGTCCTTCATAATTTAACCATAATTATAAGTACTATAAATGCTATGGCCTTACAGCAAGGACCTTAATAAGAGGCTACGAGATACATTATATTTGAAAGCCTAGAATTTGGGGTCTTTTATGGGGAGCTTTAGACTTCAGAATGTTAAAAGATTATGACCAAAAAAAAAAAAAAATATGACAGACCTGTACTTCAGAAAGATTAAGCTAGCAGCAACTTAGTACTGTTTGATATAAGAAGTTACTAGAGAAAATTTAAGATATGACTGTGATAATCTAGGTTAGAAGTACAGAAACCCTGAAAAGGGTCATAGTAGGACTGGAATGGATAAAGTGAATACAAGAAACATGGGGAGGACAGAATCACTAGGTCTTAGTAATGACTAAATACAGAAGACTAAGGAGAATGGACTAGTCAAAGGCATCTGGATCTTTAACTCCTAATAAATTAGAAAAGCGGTAAAAGGCTGGAAGAAAGTAGATCATTTAAGAAGTGATATCCAGAAGGCAGTCTAAAATTAGAGAAGAGAGGTCAACGCTAAAGTTATAAATCTGTGAGTTGGCCACAAAGAGGAGAGCTTTTGTCTACATCTAAAATATGATTTTATACAATTCAAAATTAAGTACAATATACGTACCCCCTGAACTGATGCTCCAGGGACCAAGGCCATATTTGCACGGATTTCTTCTTCATTTAAACTCAGGCCCATGTACTGGGAGAGCTCCGGATACAATTTAGGATAGAGATCTAACATGAATGAATGAATTTAAAAAAATTAGAATATTTAAAATGAAAACTGTTGTTATTATGGGCTTCTACTTGTGTTGAAAAAATGACGTGTATTTTATAAAATCTAGAATAAATCTAAATTAGCAATTTGGAAAAATCGTCTCCTTATCTCTATAATAATTAGAAATGGGAAATATAGAAAAAGTTTAAATAGTCTAGAAATAATTTTTCCAAATAAATTATCTTGCCTTTCTTTTTTCTTAAAATAAACCTATTTGATTAGGAATTTCATAAGCATACCATTGATTCTCCACCTCAGAACTGACTACAATGTTTATTGTCAAGCCAGCTACTTTACAACTCATTTAATAAACACCGCTATGAAATGATTCTTCTGAACTACAATAAAAAAAAAATCAAAGCTTATAAAAGTGTATTTAGTATCTTACCATTTAAAAAAAAAGTTAAACCACATTCCAATGAAATCTTAGAAACAATATATTTAAATATTAACAGTACTTAACTTAGTAGCAGAGTTAGGTCCTATTTCCAAATGTTCTTTTTTACATGATTTGTGATTTAAAATGAATTTTCTAAAAGAATGTTACCAATAGTTATGTCTGGCTACAAAAACCTACTTAATACTCTTTTTATCTTAAGTCATATCCTAAATCCCTATAAACTTAGAAGAAAAAGGAACCAAAGAGAAGTATATGGAGACCTAATAAAGATTTCAAAATTTGGGAAGCTCCCCCAAAAGGAGGTGGTTGGAAATTTCAAACCCCACCCTCACCCCACAAAGATGGAGGACAGTTCAGAAGTTCAAGAGCAGCAGCATGGGGCACAGTTCACATACACATTTTCTTCATAAATCAATCAGTCATAAGTTAGGGATTTATGAGGGTTGAGATTTAACTTAATTCACTTAATTTTGATTAAGTTATAAAACCTATCTTCATATTCATAGTTCACTTTATTAAAGGGTTATTTTTTTTGAAGTAAACATTTTTTTCTTACCATGACTAGTACTTTAACCACATATTTTATGCTGCAGATTAAAAAAATCTTGGATTCCCTATTTCAGTAAAAGAAGACTTAAACATATTTCAGTTCAAGAAGAATGAACCCAAAGTATAAACCTACTTCCATCTTGAGAGATGGGAGCAGAAGCTTCAGACAAAATTGCTGGGTTGGCCGGGTTTGCAGAAAAGGCAGTTTGAGCCTGAAAAAGAAAAGAAGAAAATTCTAACAATGCTATATATACATTTACTTAAAATTCTTATGTAATTTACAAGTTAAATTTAGTACTTCCAAAAAGGAACTAAAACATTGAAGTCTTATTCAATAAAGTTTAATTTGGGGGCACCTGGGTGGCTCAGTTGGTTGAGCATCTGACTCCTGATTTCAGCTCAGGTCATATCTCAGGGTCTGAGATTAAGCCCTGCCTCTGCTCCAGGCTCAGGGCAGAGTCTGCTTGAGGTTCTCTTTCTCCCTCTCCCTCTGCTTCTTCCCCCCACTGCTTGCACTCGCTCTTTCTCTAAAATAAATAAAATCTTTTTTTAAAAATTTTAAAGTTTAATTTTAAACACTTCAACATGTTTTTCAAAGAAAATCTCCAAATCTAAAATACATTTCATATTGAAGTATTTTAACACTATGGATATAAAATTTGACTACCACATGGCCAATATTTCATAGTGCTGTTGCAAATTTATTAGTATTTTCAAAATGCATTATAAAATGCATGGCTACACATTTTACATTTTCATTCTTTTTTTTTTTACTAACTACCCTAATAATATTTTATTTGCATAAAGAAAAAGCTCAACCATATTCATACAAGTCACATATCAAAAAAACCTTAAAAATTTAAATACTAAGTTGCTAATGTTTTGCCATTCTAGCATATCCTACTGAAATAATCTTCATTTTAGCAACTATAAGAAGGGGATAACACTATACTAAATACAAAAAAAACTACAAAATATCACTGCCATAAAAGAATGATTAAAATAATGTAATTTGTAACTTTTAAACAAACTTGTCAAAATCGTTTTGCAATGTACCTATTTATCAAAATGCTACTCATGCTCAAATATGCCAGGAACTCTTCTCAGGCTGCCTTCATAGCCCATGTCACATTAAGTATTCCAAGACGGAATCCTTTTTCCTATACAGATAGATCTGACTTTCTAAAATAGCCATGTATCATTTAGAGACAAGATTGGTTGTATGGCCAATCTATAATATCACTTTTTACTTAATTTGAAATATGTGGATTACATAATGAAGTTTATACCTATACCTTAACCTAGCCCTGAAATGAATGACAAGAGTAATCCCAAAGATGCTTGGAGTGATAAATGCTTAATTTAAGTAAGTATAGCCTCTAAATGCACTGGAACCTACTTCACTCATTTGGATTGTAAATGTTCTGATATGCTTGTACTTTAGTATTTATTGTTTTACAATTTGTCACATTCTAAATTGAAATAAAATGCAATGAAAATCTCTATAATTTTAAATAATAGTCCACAAACTCAAAGTACATTGAATTTTCAAAGTTCTTTCACCAGCTATCAGCTAAAAGGAGCTAGGAGCCAGTGGATTACTTCTTGGATAATCTCTAAGGGAAAAAAAAAAACAACAACACTGTTCACTCAAAGGAAATGAACTTCCAAGCCATGAAAAGACATGGAGGAAACTTCAATGCATATTATTAAGTGAAAGAAACCAATCTGAAAAGCCTGGATACAGTAGGATTCCAACTGTATGACATTTTGGAAAAGGCAAACTACAGAGACAGTAAAAAGATCAGCAGTTGCCAGAGATGAGTGGGGAAGGAGGGAAGAATAGACAAAAATTTTTAGGGCAGTGTTCTATAATACAGACTTCTATATGATTATAGATTCTATACAATACTACAACGGTGCCTATATGTCATTACACATTTGTCAAAACAACACCAAGTGTGAACCCTAATGTAAACTATGGACTTTGAGTGGTGATAACAAGTCACTGTATGTTAATCAATTGTAACAAATGTACCACTCAGGTGAGAATATTAATAGTGGGGGAAGATGTGCTATGTGTATGTGTTCAGGGAAGGGCAATTAAGATGGAATTTGTACCTTCCATTCAATTTTCCCGTGAACCTAAAACTGCTTTAAAAAATAGAACGTACTGGGGCACCTGGGTGACGCAGTCAGGTAAGGGCCTGACTCGGTTTCATCTCAGGTTGTGTATGACCTCAGGGTCGTGAGACGGAGCCCCGAGTTGGGCTCTGTGCTCAGTGTATAGTCTGCTTAAGATTCTCTCTCCCTCTCCCCTGATCACTCTCCTCTCTAAAATAAAAAAAAATAATAAAATATATATTTTTTAAATTGTTCCTTTTTACATTGGTTAGTATTTTCTATTCTTTTACTCATTGCTTTTATTCTTATCCAAGGAATACATTATATATAGAGAGCTCTCTAATAGTTATATATTTATTATGTAATCTGTAATAAAAATAAAACAGAAGAAAGATGGTATATCAAGGGCTTAAAGACTGTATGTCATTAAATGAGGCAAATTATTTCAGACTTATGTGAAATCTCAAACTATTAAAAAAAAAGGGGGATGGAATGAGGTCCCCCAAGGAGCACCACAGTTACTGCTAGAGCATAAGTGTGGAGCCATGCTCACTGTCTTAGGAGTGGTAAGCACTGGGTCTCTGTTACATCACTATTTCTTAAAAGCTTATTTTATATAGGTATAACAACAGACTCCTGTTAAGGATTCATAATGGACAGGGATTCAGGGATTTTATGATGCTAAAAGCAACAGCCTAATGGCTTTTGTAAAATAGTTTACAAAATACGAACTGCCAGTTCACTGCTGCAAATTAATTTAGCTTTACTGTGGTGTAACAAGGTCAGAAGATTAGAAAATAAATGCTACCTATGCAGGGACATCTCAAGAACAAAAATAAACCTAAGTACCTCTCTATCAGAGAAAAGGAAACAACAACAAGAAAAACCAGCCCAAGACTATAGTGGCTAAGGCAGGAATATTTTCAAATACAGAAAGAATAAAAACTCATGTTTCCCCCTCCTTACTCATGGTTACATGTCTAGGCAGCTAACTTTCTGCTCAGAACATAAAAGGTCTTCTAATGGAAATACCCATATAATTTGCTTCTCCTTAAAGAGGTCAGTGTGATGTGTTTGTAGACCTATTTTCCAATCAAACATCTGTCAATATCAACTTTCTTTTTTCTGTTTCAAAACCAAAAACCTCTGCTCAAAGTCAACCATGGTTAGAGTTCAATGCTTTTTTTTTTAAAGATTTTATTTACTAGAGAGAGAGAGAGAGAGAGAGAGAGAGAGAGAGAGAGAGAGAGAGAGAGCATGAGTGGGGGGAGGGGCAGAGGGAGAGCGAGAAGCAGACAGACTCCCTGCGCAACAGGAAGCCTGATGTGGGGCTCGATCCCAGGACCCTGAGATCATGACCTGAGCTGAAGGCAGACGCTTAACAGTTCAATTCTATAAAAACTAACAAAAAAAAATGAAAAGAGATTAGTCATTCTTTCACATCTGTCTGCAAATCCTTATCATTTACCGCTCTGATGTCATATTAATGGCCTGTTATTCTTGAAGGCTATGGATTTCAGATAAAACGCTTTTTTTTTTTTTTTTTTAAGGATTTTTTATTTATTTGACAGAGAGAGACACAGCGAGAGAAGGAACACAAGCAGGGGGAGTGGGAGAGGGAGAAGCAGGCTTCCCACGGAGCAGGGAGCCCGATGTGGGGCTCGATCCCAGGACCCTGGGATCATGACCTGAGCCGAAGGCAGACGCTTAACGGCTGAGCCACCCAGGCGCCCCCAGATAAACGCTTTTTAAAAACAAAGTATGCTTGGTCAGATGAACTTTGCAGAAATAAAAACCCCATGAGAAAAATACTGACAAAATACTGAAGAAAGAAATCGAGCATTTAAGGTAACTAAACAAACCTCTTAACATTGAAGCATCAAAGCCTTTATTTAGCAGCTGAACAGATTTCAGAGATTTTCAAACCACATTTTAATATCCTCAATGGATTTATGATGGAAAATATGTGTTCATGATCTCCCACCATATTTACCCAATCATTGCTACAGGTAACAATTCCAGCCATAAAAATGCTACTATTACTGTTGGGGGTTTTCATCCTAGAAAGGCCAACATTTTGTCTAAAAGACACTTTTATACAGATGTTGCTTAAGACTTATCACAAGTTTGTAATAAATTTTTCTGCCCATTAAATAATTATTAAGAAGTAAATCTTACTTAGGGTAAACTGGGGCCAAGGCCCCAAGTAAAAGAATTCTCAGGGTAAAGAAGCTTTGAAGTACTACAAATTATCCCCAGCTAAACAGAATAAAAACTTACAAAACAGCAAGACTTGACCCCTATTCCCAAACTTTCTTAAGCAGAAGCATCTATCTTCAAAGCTAATACTTACTTGAAGGACTACAAAAAGTTTTTGACTTCATGAAATTAGAAATACTATAATATCTAACATTTAGACATTTAGAGGATCAGTACATGAAATGTCTACCACTTATATCTAAAAGGAAACAAATGACTTCGCTTTCATTGTGCTCTTACACTTCAAATAGCATTCACCATTTCTGTAATTTTTTAACTTCAAAGTAAAGGCAAAGAATTATTTTTAAATATCGGTCCTATCTGAAGATCCAAAGAACGTACTGATTTTAAACAAAACTATCACCATCAAAAGAGTCGAAGTGCATCTTACCAACTTAAGTATATGGTATTTAATTTAAATTTTAGTCTTAAAAATCAAGCTATCTTGAAAGAGTTTAAGTACAGTTTTAAAGAAATAATATCCTATGTCCATTATCTCACAGTGAAATGAAAAAGAATTGGTAGCTTTTCTGTACTTTTTAGTCTGCAATCAATAAACTGAAAAATGTGTAAGTGTAAAAATGAATACATCTGCTATTTAAGTTCTCTGCTTCACTTCACCTACAAGTAGAATGTATGACACTGTATATATTAAAGAAAAGTACATAAACAATTTGAACATACCTGAATAACTTTGTCTACCTTCAGGTCTTCAAGAGATGGGTACAGAGACATTTTTGGAGGATTTTTCTAAAGAAAAAACAAAAAAAATTCTATAATTCAAATTTCATTGAAATTTATTTTTTTTTTTTAAAGTTTTTATTTATTTGTCAGAGAGAGAGAGAGCGCACACACAAGCAGGGAGAGCTGCAGGCAGAGGGAGAAGCAGGCTCCCTGCTGAGCAAGGAGCCGGATGCAGGACTCGATCCCAGAACCCTGGGGTCATGACTTGAGCTGAAGGCAGATGCTTAACCAACTGAGCCACCCAGGCATCCCTGAAATTTAAATAGTATGTATAAACCAGCAATACATATAAACATCTATAAATTTTTAACACAATAAGAAACATTTAAATTGCAAAACACATGGAAAAATATGAACATCTAGCCTATACTAAAAACTGATTACTGGTTACCAAACTGCTTCTCCCTCCCTTACCACTACTATCAAACCATATCCACTGCAGATCTTAAATTTCCCTTCAAGGAAAAGTCCCTTCATTTCAAGTTTAAAATCTCAAATAGAATGGTTATGTGACTTACCTAGCTTACACAAGTGCTTGGCAAATAAGTAAGGATTGTATCCAAACAAAAACCTAAAAGAGCTCCTATACAATATCTATGAAATCTCTTATCACTAAGAAAAAAATATACATATGTATATATATGCCACCCACATATATTCTTATATACGTACTTAGGAAAAAATATATACACCAATTGTTAATGATAATCTTTTCTTTAGGAGACATAAATGATACAGATATTAAAGGACTGAGGAGTAAGATGGAAATTATTACATTTTAAACATTTCTATACTGTTCAATGTTTTTTAATGACCATTGCTTTTTTTTACTTTATTACGTTATGTTAATCACCATACATTACATCATTAGTTTTTGATGTAGTGTTCCATGATTCATTGTTTGCATGTAACACACAGTGCTCCATTCAATACGTGCCCTCTTTAATACCCATCACCAGGCTAACCCATCCCCCCCAACTCCTCCCCTCCAGAACCCTGTTTGTTTCTGAGTCCTTTATCTCTCATGGTTCATCTCCCCCTCTGATTCCCCCCCTTCATTTTTCCCTTCCTACTTTTTTTTTTTTAAAAAAAACATATAATGTATTATTTGTTTCAGAGGTACAGGTCTGTGATTCATCAGTCTTACACAATTCACAGTGCTCACCATAGCACATACCCTCCCCAATGTCCATCACCCAGCCAACCCATCCCTCCCATGCCCCACCACTCCAGCAACCCTCAGTTTGTTTCCTGAGATTAAGAATTCCTCATATCAGTGAGATCATATAATACATGAATGACCATAGCTTTTTGTAATAATGTAATAATTTAAAACAAAGTTCTCTAAAACTATCACAAGGATATGTACTTGAAAATTTTATTTTTGAGGTGAGTATCTGGTACTCTCTTTAAACCCAACAAAACAGAATATATCCCAAATTGGCACAGGGTGGGTTTGTCAGAGGTTCTTGAGCTGGCTATCAATTTATTACCTCCCATCTCCAAATCGACGCATTAGGGGGCTCTGCAAATGGAGCTGGGCCTTTTATATACCGGTCTGTGGCCACCTAGCATGAGGTTGAGCTTTGTCAGTGCAGGGAGCTGAAGATACATTGGAGGAGAAAAGGTTTTTCATTCCAGGTTCCAGTATACACTCCAACCAGGCTCCTGCAGTACCTGCTTCTCTAGCATCTTGCTCCTGGCAGGGAGCAGCTTAAGCACCCAACGCCTTCAGTGCACAAAACCAACACCGACCCCAGCACTCTGTTGAGCAGCTTCCCAGCATGGTGCCACCTGAAAGGCATCTCCCCATGAGTAGCTTTCCCTAACACTCCTGTCAGGTGCAGCAAGTTCCAAGGTGCAGCACCTTCCTGTAGCTGGCCTCCACCAGCACTCCACAGGGAGAATTTCCAGGAAGTTTGGTTTTGAGAAACCAACTTCATTATCCACTGAGCAACAACTGCACTCTCCAACAAGGTCTGGGCTGTCAGGCACAGGAAGAGGACAGCCTCTTCTTGGGGCACTCTAACTCAGCCCTGGAGATGGTAGGTACTTATGAAATCTGCTCTTCCTGTATTCATTAAAGTTCTCTTCACTCTTTACTACTTTACTTTTTACAATTCTTGTTCCTTTAATCATGTTATAATTAATAATTCTGTACATTAAATTTTCACTGTTCAAATTGCTATATGGTTTCTGTCTCTGGGCTGGATGCCGAATAACTGTACTTTTAAAAAAACGTATGTACTTTGGGGCACCTGAGTGGCACAGTTAAGTGTCCAACTCTTGGTTTTGGCTCGGGTCATGATCTCAGGGTCCTGAGATGGAGCCCCGCATCAGGCTCCCTGCTCAGTGCAGTCTGCTTGAGATTCTCTCTCCCACTCCCTCTGCCCCTCCCACCCATGTGCTCCCTCTCTCTAAAATAAATAAATCTTCAAGAAAAAATTTATAGGGACGCCTGGGTGGCTCAGTCATTAAGCGTCTGCCTTCGGCTCGGGTCATGGTCCCAGGGTCCTGGGATCAAGCCCCACATCGGACTCCCAGCTCCAAGGGAAGCCTGCTTCTCCCTCTCCCACTCCCCCTGCTTGTGTTCCCTCTCTCGCTGTCTCTCTCTGTCAAATAAATAAATAAAATCTTAAATAAGTAAATAAATAAAAATTTGAAAAAACTTACATACTTTGCACACCATAAAATTCATTTTTAAAGTATACAATTCTACAGTTTTAATATACCTACAGTTGTGCAGCCATCCTTACCATTTATAATTAGAACATTTCCATCACCCCCAAAAAAACTCCATGCCTATCCATTCTCCCCTCCCTCCAGCTCCAGGCAACTAAAAATCTACTTTCTGCTTCTTGATTTGCCTATTCTGGACATTTAATCAAGAATCACAGAATATGTGAACTTTCATGTCTGTTTCTCTTTCACTTAGTATAATGCCTTCAAAATTCATCCATGCTATATAGCATGTACCAGTACTTCATTCCTTTTAATGACTCAAAAACATTCCACACCACGGACATGCTACATTTTGGGTATCCATTCATCAGTCAGTAACATTTTGGGTTTTTACAGTTTTTGACTATTAAGAACAATGCTATTAATGATGCTAATGAACATTTACATCCAAGTGTTTATGTAAACATATATATATGTTTAATTCTCTTGGTATACAGCTAAGAGTAGAATTGCTGGGTCTCATGGTTAACTCTCTGTTTCACTTTTTGAGGAACTGCCAAACTGGTTTCCAAAGTAACTGTACCATTTTACATTCCCACCAGCAACATGTAAGGGAGAGTTCCAATTTCTCCATATCTTTGCCAATTCTTGCTATTATCTTTTTTATTACAGCCATCCTAGTAGATGTGCAGTAGCATCCCACTGTAGTTTTATATTTCTCTGATAACCAATGATGTTCAGCATCTTTTCATCTGCTTATTGGCCATTTGTAGATCTTTGGAAAAATGTCAATCCAAATCCACTATCTGAGTTACTACATTCTTTTCTTTTCTTTTTTTTTTGGCCTAATTTTCCTGGGCTAGAAACGCCAATAAAATGCCAAATAAAAATGGCCCGATACAGGGGTGCCTGGGTGGCTCAGTCGATTAATCATCTGCCTTCCACTCAGGTCATGACCTCAGGGTCCTGGGATTGGCTCCACAACAGGCCTGAGTCTGCTTCTCCCTCTCTCCCTCCCCTCCCCGTTCATGCTCTTCCCCCTCTCTCTCAAATAAATAAAATCTTCAAAAAAAAAAAAAAAGGCCTGATACAGTTTTTAAGGGGAAAATAGAGCTTGTATCTGTAAATAAAATGCAAATTCATGAGACAGCGCAATAAGAAATGGTTTAATTCTATTAATCCAGGGAAATAAAATAGAGTACCTTTTCTGTGTCTCAAAAAATCATTAAGCTTCCCTCTTAAACACATTTTATTTACATTTCCAACCATTTTACCAACATCATAAAATCATTTTAAATTCACTGGAACAAATGTTGACTTTTAATCTAGTACTATTACTATTTTTGGTTTCTACTTCTAGTTCTGCCACTGGCCACCTACAAGATCCCCTTTTTCTCATGAAAAATGAACTGGATGAGTGGTAAATTTCAAAAATCAGTGAGCAGTGTTCTCAAACATTTTCTCATAGAAGCTTTTCCTTAAACAAATATTAACCTAAGTTGTATGAACTCTTAGGTCACTCATTCCCCAGAAGTTACTTCATACTCACAAATACTCAAACGCAATCCCAGAAAAGAAATGGGCTTTTCAAACACTCTTTAAATAACAAATATCACTCCACCTTATGGTTTTTTAAAAATTTAGTTTCAGGTTTGCTCTAAGTATGTGACCTTAATCAACTCATCATTCTTCTAAAATATAAAGGATTCCTCAATGATTTTACTTCACAAACTATTTTCGTAGTTTCATTTCACATAATTTCTTTCTAAGCATTACAACATTCTAGCCGCAAACTACTTGATATTTCCCACCGTGGTTGAGTTATTCTGTGCCCCGTATCTTTGCAAAAGCTGCTTTCTCTTCCAGGAATGTCCTTCCAGGACTTCTCTATCAAAATCCCAGGCAAGAGCCACTGCTATGAGGATACCTTTGATAACCTCAGTGTAACACTGTTTCTCTCACTTCAGAAGTTTCACTCTGCCTTATGTTATATAGTTAATGTTTCTCTCTGCTCTTGAGGTCAAGACCTTTAATTTCTTATTTATCTAGCATGATTCCTTATCCTAAAAAAGGAAGTCACCTGTTTATTCAATTTTGACCAATATTGTCAAAATAGCAGTAAACAAGATATTTTCAAACATTCATTGAAAAGTTCAAATTTTCTTATCTTTCAAGTCTACATCTTTGAACACAAACTGTTCAAAGCTTTCAGGGAGAATAATAAATTCTTGTATTATTTTTCTGAAGGGCTCCATTAACTTGTATGCATTACTCTTTGATCTAATGTCAAAAATAATTAGCCCTTTCTGAAGACCTACCAAACTACCTTTGAAAAATCCTTTCAAGTATGGTTGGAATTTCAGAATGACCAATAATGAGATTTAAGAGGATTGTGAAAATAATTCTATTACGTCAGTATGTGAATTCTCATTTTACTTTCACTTAAAACTCCTCTCACATGCTATTGTACTGACTACAGAATTTTGTTTCTAGGCCTCTCCTTCAGCTGACTGAGAATCAATCACAAGGTATAGATCCCACTGACCCTGAGATTGGTAGGCAAAACATCTTGCCATCTACTCTACCAGAGTTTGAGAACAACATTCCTAACAGCTTTGTTTCACTGGTCTAATTCCTGGAAAGAACTGGTCTCTCCACTTACCCCTAGACCAGGTTTGGCCCACTCTAAACTCTTTGCAACCTCAAAGACTCTCAACTCTCTCCATGCATAATGAAAGGCCTCTGCACCCAGTGCATCCCTAGGCCTTAGAAAATAACCCCCAAGTCAGTTTCTACAAAGAGGTTTCTCAGAGCTTGGAATAGTTACAGGGTTTCTTTTAGAACATCTAAAAATAAAAAATACCTGACTATTCTGCCTCAGTATCAACTTTCCCATTTGACTCTCCATCTCCTCAATGTCAGGGTAGCTTTCTCGGAGTCTTTATGTATATACAGACTAAAGGTCTCCATAACTCAAATACCATATGTAATATTTTGTAACATCTAGTTAATTTGCTTTCTAGATGCAATACTCTGGTTCATGAGGTAGGAAACACACTAGTAAAGTTTTCCAGATAATACCACCTGGAATGGCAATACATATCATTTTCGGAGTTGTTGACCTCACTCCCTCAATCAAACCAACTGCTACAACTGGTCTGCATTTTTAAAAATGATGAGTGATTAAGTTAAAATGGTATTTGTTTATTTAATCCCAGCTGTTAAAAAACAAATCATAGGATGATGAAAATTCTGGACTGTAGAATCAGTGATCTTAAACTGCAGTTACAACACATCTGGTACTCTAGCTCTTGTAGCTGCTACCCAGAAGATACTCCTTGATTGCCTGGCTCTGGTGGCCAGCAAGGCTTAAATTCATCAATCCCATAAGACTGTAACAATCAGAAACAGTTGTTAACAGGCTATCTTCCCCAGGGCACAAGGCAGAGTCAGCCGACTGAAATAACCACCCCCACCCCCAGTCTTTCTATGAAAGAAGTCAATTAGCTTATCTTCATAGCTGTGGCCTGAGGAACAGGCTTCTAATTAAACACACATCTAAGGGCACCTGGGTGGCTCAGTTGGTTAAGCAACTGCCTTCGGCTCAGGTCATGATCCCGGAGTCCTGGGATCGAGTCCCACATCGGGCTCCCGGCTCAGCGGGGAGCCTGCTTCTCCCTCTGACCCTCTCCCCTCTCATGCTGTTTCTCTGTCTCTCTTTCTCTCAAATAAATAAATAAATAAAATCTTTAAAAAAAAAAAAAAACACACATCTAAGAGCTTACTACAATTCTCTCCAGAGACTGGGGAGGCCAGTAGGTGACATCTTTGCACTCTCCCTCTGCCCCATACCAGGTCTCTGGTGTCTCCAAAAAAGAAGCTAGTGTACAGGACTGGCACACAGGCTGCTGCCCATAGGGCACACCCCCGGATAAACAGGCTTCCGTAGCCAGAAAGCCTGTATTCACAGGTTCAACAGGATTATAACAACAACAACAACAACAAAAAAGTGAACTGGCTATCACCCTAGGGCACAACACAGAATGAGGAGACATAAAACTTCCCCTGAAAGAGGTATTTTGCATACTTTAAAAGCTGCTGCCTGAAGGTCTAGCTTCCAACCAGCCTGAATCTAGGTGCTGACTGAGATCCTCCCTTTTGGAACGCTGACAGATCTTGGCACACCCTCAACTACTGGGAGCAGCTAAGAATAAAGCAGGCTGCTTGGACAATTAAAAAGTTATGAGAGACAACCGAGAACTGAGTTAAATGATGAGGTCCATCTCTTAAGTAAGGTGTGTCAGTCAAGACTAAAAGAGATGATTTTTTAATCTAATCATTGCAACAAAAAGTCAAGGAAAAGAGAGAAACAAAAGAATATTACAAATAAGAGAACAAGATAAAACCTCAGTAAAAGACCTTAATGAAATGGAGATAAACGATTCACCTAACAGAATTCAAAATAACAGTCATATATGCTCACCTAGCTCAGGAGAACAATGGGTGAAAAAAGTGAAAATTTCAGAAGAATATATATGAAAGTACCAAGTGGAAGTCACAAAAGCTGAAAAATACAATAATGTAACTGAAAATACAACAGAGGGGTTCAACACCAGGTTAAATGAAGTAGAACATAGAATCAGTGAACTCAAAAACTGAGTAGTAGAACTAATCCAATCAAAGCAACAACAACAACAAAAAAGGGATGGTGGGGAGTAAAGATAGCTTAAGAGACTAACAGGACATCAAGCAAACCAGCATTCCCATTATAAGGGTCCCAGAAGACAACAGGGGCAGAAAAAAACTTACTTGAAAAAAATAATGGCTAAAAACTTCCCTAACCTGGGAAAGGAAACAGATATACAGATCTAGGGAGTCCAGAAAGTTCCAAATAACATGAACCCAAAGAGACCCACATCAAAACACATTATAATTAAATGTCAAAAATGTTTAAAAAGAGAGAATCTTAAAAGCAGTGGAGAAAAACAACAGGTTATGTACAAGGGAGCCTCCATAAGACACTAAGCATACTTTTCAGCAGAAACTTTGCAGGCCAGAAGAGGTGCCATAATATAAAGAAAAAAACTACTACCAAGCATACTCTACTCAGTAAAACTGTCCTTCAGAATTAAAGGAAAAATAACAAGTTTTACAGACAAGCAAAAGCTAATGGAATTCATCACCACTAGCTGTGTCTTACAAGAAACCAAAGGGAGCTAATTACAGGAAAATATAAGAAAGTATGAATCTTGCTGGTAAAAATAAATATATTGTAAAATTCAGAATAATCTAGTGCCATAAAGATGCAATCACTTGCAAAGCTAGTATGAATGCTAAAAAACAAAAGTAAAAAATAACTAAGTACAATAATTTGCGAAGGAAGATACAAGAAAAAAAGAAGTAAATCATGACATCAAAAACATAAAAGGGGGAGAAATGTAGAGATGAGGATGCTCACTCTTGCCGATTTTACTCAATACAATATTAGAAGTCCTAGCCAGAGCAATTAGGTAAGAAAAAAAGGCATCAAAACTGGAAAGGAAGAAGTTGAAACTGTCTCTATGTGTGGGTGATATATTATGTATAGAAAGCCTAAAGACTCCACCACAAAGTGAACTAATAAACAAGTTCAGTAGAGTTGTAAGATAAAAAAATCAATACACAAAAATCACCTGCTTCTATACACTAATAAGCTAAAAGAGAAATTAAGAAAACAATTCCATTTACAAATGCATAAAAAAATATTTAGAAATAAATTTAATCAAAGAGACTAAAGACCTGTAAACTGAAACCATAAGACAAGGAAGAAAAAAACTGAAGACAATGCAAATAAATGAAAAGATATTCTGTGCTCATGGAATGGAGAAATTAATATTGTTAAAATATACATATTTCCCAAAGCAATCTACAGATTTAATACAATCTCTATAAAAATTCTAATAGCATTTTCAAAGGACTAGAATAAAAATTCCTAAAATTTGTATGGAACCACAAAAGACTCCAAACAGCCAAAGCAATCTTGAAAGAAGAACAGGCTAAAGGCGGCACACTTCCAGATTTCAAATTACCTTATAAAACTATAGTAATCAAAAGGGTATGCTATTGGCATAAAAACACACACACAGATCAACAGAACAGAAAAGAGAGCCCAGAAATAAACCCACACGTGTGGTCAATTAACTTATGACAAAGAAGCCAGGAATATACAATGAAGAAAAGACAGTCTCTTTAATGAATGGTGCTAGGAAAACTGGACAGACACATGCAAAACAATGAAACTGGACCAATATCTTATACCATACACAAAAATCAACTCCAAATGGATTAAGGACTTGAACTTAAGGCCTAAAAACCTCTAGAAAAAAGACACAGATGATAAGCTCCTTGACATTGGTCTTGGTGATTTTTTTTTTTTTGGATTAAGACCAAAAGCAAATGCAACAAAAGAAAACTAAACAAGTGGAGACTATGTCAAACTAAAAAACCTCTGCAGAGCAAAGGTAACAATCAATAAATGAAAAGGCAACCTACAAAACAGGAGAAAATATTTCCAAGTCATATACCTGATAAGGAGTTAATATCCAAAATAAAGAACTCCTACAACTCAAGAGCAAACATAAAAAAATAAATCTGATTCAAAATTGGACAGAGGATCCAAATAGACATTTTCCCAAGGACATACAGATGGCAAACAAGTATATGAAAAGGTGCTCAATTCAACATCATTAGTCATCAGGGAAATGCAAATCAAAACAAGAATGAGATAGCACCTCCACCTGTTAGAATGGCTATTATCAAAATGATAAGAAATAAGTGTTGGTGAAGATACTGAGAAAAAGGAACCCTTGTACACCACCAGTGGGAATGTAAATTGGTGCAACCACTGTGGAAAACAGCATAGAGGTTCCTCCAAAAAATTAAAAATAGAACCACCATATGATCCAGTAATTCCACCTTCAGGTATTTATATGAAGGAAAAAAACACTAACTTAAAGATATCTGCATCTCCATGTTCCAGGCAGCACCATTTAAAATAACCAAGACAATGGAAGCAAGCTGTGTCCACAAATGGTTGAATAGGTTAAAAAAAAAAGTGGTATATATACACAATGGGATATTTTTCAGCCTTAACAGAAGAGGAAATCTTGCCATTCATCTATGGATGAGACTACACAAACACACACAATGGAGTTTTAAGCCATAAAAAAAATAGGATATTTTGCTATTTGTGACAACATGGACAGACCTTAAGGACATAATGCTATGTGAAATAAGTCAAAGACAATAACCAAATGACCTCATTTATATGTGGAATCTAAACAACAACAAAAAAAACTCATTGATATGGAGAAAAGACTGGTGGTTCCCAGAGATGGGAGGGAGGTAGGAAAGGAATGGGTAAAATGGGTTAAAGGGGTCAAAAGGCACAAACTTCCACTTATAAAATAAGTAAGTCCTGAAGATATAATGTACAGGATGATAACTAGAGTTAATAATGCTGTCCTGTATATCTGAAAGTTGCTGAGAGTAAATCTTAAAAGTTCTCACCACAAGAAAAAAAACTATGTGTGGTGACAGGTGTTAACTAGACTTACTGTGATCATTTCATATTATACACAAATATAGAATCATTATGTTGTACACCTAAAACTAATATAATGTTATAGCTGTATTACACCTGAATTTTTAAAAATTTAAAAAATTAAAAAATATAGTGGGGAAAAAAGAAAAGCCAAGTCTTAGTCTCAGCTCTGCCAACTTAAGTTTCTATCCAGGGTCTCAATGTATGATACAGTAAATCAACAAAGTATCTTTTCTGTTAAGGCAAAAAATTTAGAACACATTTTTCTTTAAGTATCTGCCACTACATGCTATGTTCCTGGAACTGTTCAATAGCAACAGGCTTGAACGTTCTAGTCCCATAAATTATTTTCATAGGAAGGCAGCATATCAAACTATTCCCTTATTTAAACATGTAAGTAGCCTAATCAGCTTCAATAATACAGTGCAAAACTTTAATTAGCACAAGAAACAACAAATGCACATCAGGAAAGTAACCTAAAGTACCCCCTTAATCCAAAAGGGACACATTCCAAGACCCTTAGTGGATATCTGAATTAGGGATAGTACTGAACCTATATATACTATGCTTTTTCCTATACATATACAACTATGATAAAGTTTAAGTTACAACTAGGCACAGTAAGAAATTAGTAACAACATACTGTAAGTTATATGAATGTGCTCTCTCTCTCTAAAGATCTTATTGTACTGTAACTGCCCTTCTTGTGATGTTAGATGATAAAATGATGAGATGAAGTGAGGCAAATGACACAGGCATTGTGACCTAGTGTTAGGCTACTACTGACCTGATGATGATACATCAGAAGGAGAATCATCTGCTTCCAGACCACAGTTGACCATGCAGATAAGGAGGGACTACTAGACTACCATATGATAGCAAATTAAAAACCATCTTAAGGCCCTAAAACAGCATTTATTCAAATTTAAAGTCCATAAAGATAAACCAAAAATGTTAATAAAGATTCTAGAGTCCTAGCCCAGAAACTGAAACAGTTAAGTCTAGACTAGGGTTCAGAAATCTGCCCTCAACCCTTTCTATTCCATCAGGATCCAATGGACTCAATCTTAATTTTTGAGTTCCTTTTCTCAGCAGTTCTATTTAGTGAATTTTATTCTTTGAGATCTTCCAAAGAAAAAAGAGAAAGAAAAATCTTTAAATGTAGTAAAATCACTCTGTCTTTTAAATATCATAAGGGTTCAACTGAACCTTTTTATAAATCTAAGGTCTATTATGGGATTTTAGTGAACTTGTTTTCCTCTATCTTGAAACACCTTTCTATTTCATCAATCCAGAAATTATTACATCAGAATTCATCAGCTGCTGGCAACTAGGCTAAAAAACTAAAAATAACAAAAAATAAGATCACCTAGATTGATAGAGTACTGAAATAATCGCATTTCTTTCATCCTTCAGTTTGTATTGCCCAAAGTACTACATCCTCTTTTCAAGAACATATAAACTCTGAAGACACTAAAAAAAAGTGTTCCTTGAACACTTGGAATTTTTCATTTTTCACCCATGATAGCAGAGAAAAGGAAAGTGGAGGAAAACGTTTATTAGACAAATCAGAAGACATGTAGCTGTACCCTAGACTCTTATGATAATGAGGAAATTCATTATTAAGCAAATCACAGACCATGAATTTTCAGACCATCATGATATCCTAATTGAAATTTTTCAAATTTAAGAATGAATAAGTAAACAATATACTTGTAATTAATAAAAGAAATTAAACTTTTCAGTCATTCAAAAGGCAGAACTTTATCATGCAATATTTTGAAACAAGTCCCTTGATCCTATTTTACTAATATATTACCATCTTTTATTCTTTTATATTTGTAGACCAAAATTTACTTGATATGTATGGCTTTTAAGTGGCCAAATGAAGGTTGGCCTTTAAACAAATATGACTGGAAAGAAACAGTAATATAGTGAAATTTTCTAAAACTCATCACATTGTTTATTCTAATTGGTGTTTATAATATAAAGCATTAATGAAAATTCTCTGCAAATACAAAACAAAAAAGATGGTCACCCTCTCAATAAAATCATGAGCCATTAGGGGGCGCCTGGGTGGCTCAGTCTGTTAAGCGGCTGCCTTTGGCTCAGGTCATGATCCCAGGGTCCTGGGATCAAGCCCCACGTCAGGCTCCCTGCTCAGTGGAGAGCCTGCTTCTCCCTCTCCCTCTGCCTGCCACTCTGCCTACTTGTGCTCTCTATCTCTCTGTCAAATAAATAAATAAAATCTTAAAAAAAAAAATCATGAGGCATTTGCAAAAGTACTGCATTTTGATAATGCAAGTACAAAAATTACCAGATGATAACAATAGAATTAGAAATATATTTGAGATCTAGAATCAGTATTGTATTTTGACAACCAAGTTCATGAAGAAGAACCGTAAGTAATGATAAGCTATAACAGAGACATATTTGAAACCTGGGAACAAGATAAGATGGACATGTGCTAATTTCATACATGACAACTGATGAGCAATTAGTTGTACTCAAAAAGATGCTGCCCATTTCATCTATATATACTTTCAAATCCAGGAAAACTTAGAATAAAAACATTGGTTTCTTGGCACACCGGGGTAGCTCAGTGTGTTAAACATCCAACTCTTGATTTCGGCTCAGTTCATGACCTCAGGGTCGTGATATCCAGCCCCACATCAGGCTCTGTGCTCAGCGCAGAGTCTGGCTTGAGATATTCTCTCTCCCGCTCCCTCCCCTTCTCCCTCTACCCCTCCCCCTGCTCGTGCTCTCTAAAATAAATAAATTTAATAAAAAAAAGAGAGAAAACTACAAAACACTGCTGAAAGAAATGAAAGAGAATATAAATAAAATGAAGCACATCCCACGTTCATGGATTGGTAGACTTAATACTGTTAAAATGTCGATATCATCCAAAGTGATCTCAAGATTCAATGCAATCCTTATCAGAATCACAATGACTTTTTTTCAGGAATAGAAAACTCATCCTAATCCATATAAAATCTCAAAGGATTCAAATATACAAAACAATCTTGAAAAAGAACAAAAGTGGAAGACTCATACTTCCTCATTTCAAAATGTACTATAAAGCTACACTAATCAAAACAGTAAGGTATTAGCATAATGGCATATAGATCAATGGAAAAGAACAGAAAGCCTAGAAATAAAGCCTCACATATATGTTAAATGATTTTTGACAAGAGTGCCAAGACCATTCAATGAGTGAAAGTCTTTTCAACAAATGGCGCTGAGAAAATTGGACATCCATGTGCAAAAGCATGAAGGTGGACCCTTATCTAACACTACTTACAAAAATTAACTCAAAATGGGTAAAAGAGCTAAACTTAAGACGTAAAACAATAAAAACTCTTAGAAGAAAACAGGACAAAAGATTGATGACTTTGGATTTACCAGTGATTTATTTGGACATGATACCAAAGATACAGGTAACAAAAGAAAATCTACACACTGGACTTCATGAAAATTTTAAATTTTTGTACATGAAAAGACAGCCTCAACAGAGCAAAAAAAAGCAACCCACAGAATGGGAGAAAATATTTGCAAATCATATATCCAATAAGGGATTAATACCTAGAATATTTAGAGAACTACTAAAACTCAACAAGAAAAAAAAACTGGCAAAGGACTTGAATAGACATTTGTCAAAAAAAGATACAAGAATGGCCATAAACACATGAAAAGATGCTCAACATCATTAATCATTACAAAAATGCAAATCAAAACTAGGAGATACCACCTTCACACCCATTAGGATGGCTACTATAAAAAAAAAAAAAAACAAGTATTGAAGGAAAACTGGTCAGATACATGCAAAAGAATGAAATTGGACCACTTTCTCACACTATACACAAAAAATAAAATCAAAATGGATTAACGACCTAAATGTGAAACCTGAAACCATAAAAATCCTAGGAGAGAGCACAGGCAGTAACGGCTCTAACATGGGCTATAGCAACATTTTTCTAGGTTAAGTCTCCTGAGGCAAGAAAACCAAAAGCAAAAGTAAACTATTGGGACTACCTCAAAATAAAAGGTTTCTGCACAGCAAAAGAAACAATCAACAAAACTAAAAGGCAACCTACTGAATGGAAGAAGATATTTGCAAATGACATACCTGATAATGAGTTAGTATCCAAAATATATAAAGAACTTATACAACTCAAAGCCCAAAGAACAAATAATCCAATTTAAAAATGGGCAGAAGACATGAACAGACACTTCTCTAAAAAACACATCCAGATGGCCAACAGACACATGAAAAGATGTTCAACATCACTCATCATCAGGGAAATGCAAATCAAAACCACAATGAGATATCACTTCACACCTATCAGAATGGCTAAAATCAAAAACACAAGAAAAAACAAGTGTTGGCCTCGATGTGAGAAAAAGGAACCCTCTTGCACTGTTGGTGGGAATGCAAACTGGTGCAGCCACTCTGGCAAACAGTATGGAAGTTCCTCAAAAAATTAAAAATAGAACTACCCTACAATCCAGTAATTGCACTACTGGGTATTTACCCAAAAAATTCAAAAACACAAATTCAAAGGGATACATGCACCCCTGTGTTTATTGCATTATTTACAATAGCCAAACTATGGAAGCAGCCCAAGTGTCCATCAACAGATGAATGAAGATGATGTGGGATGTACACACACACACACACACACACAGAATATTATTCAGCCATAAAAAAGAATGACATCTTGCCATTTGGAAATGAATAAGCTAGGGAGTATGCTAAGCAAAATAAGACAGAAAAAGACAAATACCATATGATTTCACTCATATGTGGAATGTGGAATTTAAGAAACAAATGAGCAAAGGGGAGAAAAAGAGGCAAACCAAAAAACAGACTCTTAACTATAGAGAACGAACTGATGGTTACCAGAAGGGAAGTGGCTGGGGGGATCAGTGAAATTGGTGACGGGGGATTAAGGAATGTATTTGTCCTAATGAGTACTGGGTGATATATAGTATTATTGAATCACTATATTGTACACCTGGAACTAATGTAACACTGTATGTTGACTATATTGAAATTTTAAAAGAAGGATCAATTAGAGGGGATGTGGAAAAATTGGAACCCTTGTGCACTGCTGATGGGAATATAAAATGGTAGAGCCACTAGAAAACAGTATGGTGGTTCCACAAAAAAAAAAAAAAATTACCATATGATCCATCATTCCACTTCCGGGTATACACCCAAAAGAATTAAAATCTATGTCTAAAGAGAGATTTGTACCCCCATGTTCACAGCAGCAATATCCACAAAAGCTCAAACATGGAAGTAATGCAAGTGTCCACCTATAAATGAATGGACAAGCAAAATGTGGTATACACATACAATGAAACATTATTCAGCTTTAAAATGGAAAGAATTTCTGCGACATGCTGGATGAATCTTGAAGACATTACATTAAGTGAAATACACCAATCACAAAAAGACAAATACCATATGATCCCACTTATATGAGGTACTTAGTCAAAATCATAAAGGTATAATGGTGGTTACTAAGGTCTGGGGGGAAGGAGAGAATGGGGACTTATTGTTTAATGGGTATAGAGTTTCCATTTTACAAGATGAAGAGTTTTTTAAGGATGGATGGTGGTAATGGCTGTACAACATAGTCAGTGTATTTAAAAACCTGTGAACTGCACACTTAAAAATGGTTAAGATGGTAAATTTTGTTGTGTGTATTTTACCACAATAAAAAAGAAAAGAGGAAGGGGGAGAATATGTTTGTTTGTATAGGTATTAAATATTCCTGGATGGATACCTAAGAAACATAAAACAGTTGGCTCCTACAGGAAGGAAATGTGGTTGGCTGGGGGGGCCTTTAGAAGGAAGGAGACTACACTGAGAACCTATTTTATTGCTTACATTTCGAGCCATGTTACTGTTCATCACCTCAAAAATTAAATAAATGTACAAATAATGCTGGCAGTACTTGGAAAGAAATTAATAAATGCTAATATAACTATTACTAGATTTTTTTGAAGTTGTTCAGAGGAATTTTTTTTTTTTTTTTTTAGAAAATCTTGGCATTTACTACCTAAAAAAAGTACCTATATCTGGCAAACATAGGAAAAAAAATAGTTGAGTTATGTTTAAGAAATGGTTTTACTGAAGAGTACATTCAACTGTCAACTATTTGTAAATTCATCCTCTTATGGTAAAGATTTTCATATGCTTATAATACTCAAAATAACTAAAAGTTAACGTTGTCGAAGTTAAATCTGGATTATAATGGACTATTTCCTGAACATTTTAAAAGACATTCCACTTCCTTATTTTCATTCTGTGGCACAAACCACTTGATCTATAATATTTCCGTACCATTTAAAGGACAAAAATTTATAGAGCTAAATTGGTAACAGAAAACATGAAAAAAAAAATTTTTTTTAACCGTTTGCCCTCAACCTCAAATAGAAAAGGTAAAGATTGGAAAATGTGAATTTTAATCACTTACATACATTGAAGATAAAGCTAACAGCCTGCAGCTGTTTTCAATGTAATTTTCCTTTTTGTTTTTTTCTTTCAAACACGGAGATGTTAAGAGTTTGGTAAACCAAATGTACTTATGAAGTTATGTACTTACATAAAGGAAAAAAGAAATCACAGTAAATGCGTATGCAGATAATATATACAGACTAGATAACCTAGAAATTCCTTTCAAAAACTGGCACATTGGAAGACTCCATGATTAAATAATTCCACTTTGGTGAAAAGGTAAACTCCACATCCATATGCCTTCACTTTCCCATTACTACAAGGAAATCGTGAAATGAAAACTGTGAGTCATTAAAGCTCAAGGGATATTTCCTTCTGCACACACCCCGCTGGAACGTTTCTCCCTTTCCTCCAACTTCTCCAGGAATAGGCGCGCAGCGAACAACCCCTCCCCACCCCCTTCCAGAAAGTCAAGGCTTGGCCCACTCAACAGACACCTCCTTCCTCCTTCCAAATCCAGGGCGGTCCGATCAAGCCACCCAGGAAGGTGACTGGGTACAGTCCAAGGAACGCAGAGCACCGTGACGAGCCACAGCCAGCCGCTCTTCCTTCCACCGGTCCCCAGGGATCTCAGCCAAGAGGAACAAAAAACGGTCGAGACGGACCGGAACGAGGAGTCCGAGCTGAGGCGGCAGCTGACGGCGTCGCCGCGGGCCGGGCCTCAGGGCTGTCCCTAACCCCGCCGACCCCCGGCGTCCCCCCACCGCCCCCTCGCCCCTCGCCCCAGTCCCGGGCGAGACCACGAAACCCACAGGGTCGCAGGCAGAGCGAGCCGCTCGTGCAAACTTTCGCCCCGGGCCCCGCAGGACGCAAGGAGGGGCGCGGAGACCACTGAGGAGAGGGCGTCGCCGCCGCTTCCCGAAAACCTCTGAGACCCAGACGCTCTCCGCTAGGTGACCCGTGGCTCCATCGCCTCCGCCCCTAGTCCCCGCACCCAGGACGCGGCCTGAGCGCCCCTCTCTCCCCACACCGCTGCTCACCTAGGCCACAAGGACCCGCTCACCGCCGTTGCCGCCGCCGCCTCCGGTAACTGGCACGGACTTGCGAGACCCGAAGACAGAAGAGCCGCTCGAGCCCGAGGACCGCCCGCGAGGCTCGTCACGGTGCCGCCCCCGCCTTCCGCCCGCGCACGCGCGCGGCTCCTGGTCAGGTGACCCAGTCCCTATGGTAACAGGGCAGCGGGGAGCGGGGGCGGGATGACTGGGGCGGGGCGTGGGCCGCTCCTGCTCGTGCTAGGGTTGGGGAAGGTAAAGCCGCCCACCCGCTGCCCGGGCTTATGCTCCCCACCTTCTCCACCCTCCCCAGGGGTAGTGCGGGAGGGTCGGTGCTACCTGTCCTGTGCTGTGTTCATCTGTCCTCAAGGTCATTTGGTTCCCATCACCTCCAGTACAAAGAGAGTCTTGAGAACCTATCCTTTGGAGATTTCCTTGCCAGCCTTGGACTTCCACCACTTTACTCCTACTCATCTTGACCCTCTCACTTTACACTCACAGAAACATTGCTTCCACTAACCCTTCTCAACTCCTGCCCTCTTTGTTACAACTTTTTTCTTTGGCTTTTATTACTCTTTGTCCATCTGAGCGAAAAGTTCATTGGCTGTTCAAGGTTATGCGTAGTACTGCGCAAAAGCAATAGCCCATTTCCTAATGCAAACACTAAAAATCTATATTTCTTGAGGGCTGACTATGTTCCAGGTACTGTCCTAAGAACTTGATGTAGATGGACTTTAGTCCTTACACCAATCTATAACATAGATACAACATCCCTGTTAGCACGCAGAGAAACTGAGGCACTAAATTAGCCAAGTTTATCATAGTTACCATAGAGTAACATAGAGTACTTGACAAAATAGCATTAACTTCGAAGCATTTAATTTCTAGCTAAGTTATTTAGTGCCACACAACTTAATGTGGTCAAACTAATAAAAATCTGAGCATAAAAGAGATGACAAGTAAACAAGATGAAAACTCACCCTCAGAGTTTATGGTCTAGCTGATAAAATAGACATTTAAAAATAATTAGACAATAGGTTGGTAAGGAAGAAATATACCTGTTTTTTAATAATAAACATGTGACATGATCATGTACAAAATCCCAAAAAATTAACCAAAAAAAAAACCCTAAAAATAATAAGCAATCATAGCAAAGTTGTAAGATACAAGGTTAATATATACAAAAGCTACTTGTTTATATTTTCCAGGAATGCACAACTGGAATTTGAAATTAAAGACACAATACCACTTACATTAGCACAAAAAAAAAATGAAATACTTAGGTATAAATCTAACACAATGTGTACAAAATCTATATGAGGAGAACTATAAAATTTGGATGAAAGAAATCAAAGAAGATCCAAATAAATGGAAAGATATTCCATGTTTATGAGTGGGAAGATTGAATATTGTCAAGATGTCAGTTTTGGGTGCCTGGGTGACTCAGTCGGTTAAGCAACTGCCTTCAGCTCAGGTCATGATCCTGGAGTCCCGGGATCTAGTCCCCCATCGGGCTCCCTGCTCAGCAGGGAGTCTGCTTCTCCCTCTGACCCTGCCCCCTTCTCATGCTCTCTTTCTCTCTCTCATTCTCTCTCTCTCTCTCTCTCAAATAAATACAATCTTAAAAGAAAAAAGATGTCAGTTCTTCCCAACTTGATAGGTTTGACACAATCTCAATTAAAATCTCAGCAAATTATTTTTTGGACATCAACAAGCTAATCCTAAAGTCTTTATGGAAAGACAAAAGTCCCAGGAGAGGCAACCAATACTGAAGAAGAGGAGCAAAGTCACAGGCCTGACAGTGCCCAATATTAAAATTTGCTATAAAGCTACAGTATTCAAAACAGTGTGGTATTGGCAAAAGACTAGAAAAATAGATCAGTGGAAAGAATACAGAGTCCAGAAATAGACTCACACAAATACATTCAATGGGTCTTTGACAAATGTGTCAATTGGATAGTTTTTTCAAAAAATGATTCTGGAACAACTGAACATCCACATGCAAAAAAAAAAAAAAATGTGTAAACATAGACTTTACACCTTTTGCAAAACTTAATTTGAAATGGATCATTGGGGCACGTGAGTGGCTCAGTCAGTTAAGCATCTGCCTTCAGCTCAGGTCTTGATCCCGGGGTCCTGGGATAGAGCCCCACATCGGGCTCCCTGCTCTGCAGGAAGCCTGCTTCTCTCTCATTCTCTGCCCCTTCTCCCTGCTTGTGTTCTCTCTCTCTTTCTGAAATAAATCAATACAATCTTAAAAAAATAAAATGAAATGGATCACTGACTTAAATTTAAAATGCAAAACTAAACTTCTGAAAGATAACATTGGAGAAAATCTAGGTGACCTTGGGTTTGGTCATAAGTTTTTAGAAACAACAAAAACACAATCCATGAAAGAAAAAATTTACAAGTTAAACTTCACTAAAATTTAAAACTTCTGCTCTGTGAAAGACACTGTTCAGAGAAGGAAAAGAAAAGCCACAAACTAGGAGAAAATATTTGCAAAATACATATCTGATAAAGGACTTGTATTCAAAATACGCAAAAAACACTGAAACCTCAACAATAGGAAAACAACCCAATTTAAAACTGGGCAAAAGATCTGAACAAACACCTCACCAAATAAGATATACAAATGAAAAGTGAGTGTATGAAAGGAGACTCAACAGCATATGACATTAGAGAAATGCAAATTAAAACAACAATGAGATGCCACGACATGCCTATGAGCAAGGCTAACATCCAAAATACTGACAACACCAAATGCCAGTGAGGGTATGGAGCAACCAGAATGCTTGTTCATTGCTGGTAGGAATGTAAATGGTACAGCCACTTTGGATGGTAATTTGGAAGTTCTTAACACAGATCAACATACTCTTGCCATATGAACCAGTTACCATGCTCATGAATATTTGCTCACATGAGTAGAAAACTTATGTTCACACAAAACTTTGCACGTGGGGGTGCCTGGGTGGCACAGTTGGTTCAGCTTCTGACTCTTGGTTTCGGCTCAGGTCATGATCTTGGGGTCTTGATATCGAGCCCCACGGCGGGCTCCACACTCTGTGTGGAGTCTGCTTGGGATTCTTTCTGCCTCTCCCTCTGCCTCTCCTGCCTGTGCTCTCTCCCTCTCAAGTAAATAGATAACTCTTTAAAAACAAACAAACAAAAAAAACTCTGCACGTGAATATTTATAGCTGCTTTATTCGTAATTGCCCCAAACTGGAAGCAAACATGATATCATTCAATAGGTGAATAGATAAACTGTGGTACATCCATACTATGGAATATTATTCAGCAATAAAAAGAAATGAGCTGTCAAGTCAAGCAAGAACACGGAGGAAACTTCAATGCATATTTCTATGTGAAAGCAGTCTAAAAAGGCTACATACTATATGATTCTAACTATATGATATTATGGAAAAAGTCAAATTATAGAGGCAGTAAAAAATAGTTACCACAAGTGTGGGAAATAAGGAGAAGGATAAGTAGGTGAAACACAGGGTGGTGAATCTATTTTGTATGATATCATAATGGTAGACAATGACATTAGCTTTTGTCAAAAGCCATAGGACCGTATGTGGTGTGCATATATATACTTAGTCTTTGTCTCCAGTTCCTGGATCAGAACTTCAGAAACCCTTTGAGTTTCAAGAGTGAGAGGTGTGTCCTTATTATGTTAATGAGGTGGCTAATGGCTGGAGGGTGTAGGAGTCCTAGATAGCTTCATGCTGGAGGCTGGTTGTCAGGAAGACCAAGCGTTTGATTAGAGACAGGGCCCCTGGGTGGCTCAGTCTGTTAAGTGTCTGGGTTCAGCTGTGGTCATGATGCCAGGGTCCTGGGATCGAGTCCCGCGTTGGGCTTCCTGATCGGTGGAGAGCCTGCTTCCCCCTCTGCCTGCCACTCCCCCTGCTTGTGCTCTCTCTCTCTCTGTCAAATAAATTAAAGTCTTAAAAACATTTTTTTTTATTAGAGTTGGTACTTTCAGCCTCGGTTCCCCACCTTTAAGGAGGAGAGGGCACTGGAGACTGAGTTCATGCACAGGTTCCCAGGTAGAAGAAACAGGTTCTATGCTCATGACTGAGAATCAGAATAGATTGGACTTCTCAATAGAAATGCCTGAAGCCATTAGACAATGGACCAATGCCTTCAAAATTATAAAGGAAAGTGATTTCTAACCTAGAGGTCTACACTGAGGCAGATGAGATCATTCAAGTGTGATACATGAAGACATTTTTATAAACAATACAAAGAATCATAAAGTTTATCTCTTATGCTCTCTTTGTCAGAAAGTAAATGACAACCTAAATGTGCATTTGCTGCACAAAAATAAGAATACAGCAAGGAAAAAGAAAAGGGGGTGAGGAGGTTCTCTCAACACAGAGGCTTCAGCCTCAGGTGAACATTGTTGAAGAACATGAAGGGAGATCCTCGAATGACAGCTATACAAGAGGCCCGGAAGGGAGCAATCCCATTTGAAACTGGATGATAGAGGGCTCTAGGGGTAATGTCTCCAAGAAAAGTAACATATTTGAACAGAACAAGAGATTCCTGTTTCTCGGAGAGGGGAGATGAATTAATAAGAAATTAGAGTACAAAGCAGTGGGGGAAAAAATGAGGCAAATTGACCAAGAAAAGAAATGTAATCATATCACTTTACATGACTCATCTTTGAATAATATCTGTGTAGACACAGTAAGATCAACATATTATTTATTAGTTTAGACCCAAAACATGATCACAGGTTAGCTATAGATGCTAGTATTATTTTCCAGAACATCCAACCATATTTTTATTACCTGTGAAAGGTGTGGCTCATGACTATGATAGAATGTTTAGTACTGATGACCACTTCACTATGGCAAAATAATGTATGATCAAGGAATTTTAAAAATAGCTTTGTAAAAGAATACAAGAACACCAATTCAAAGGGATACATGCACCCCTATGTTTATAGCAGCATTATACACAATAGCTAAGATATGGAAGCAGCCCAAGTGTCCATCGACTGAGGAATGGGTAAAGAAGATGTGGTGTATACATACAATGGAATATTATTCAGCCATAAAAAAAGAATGAAATCTTGCCACTTGCAATGACATGGATAGAGCTAAAGTATAATGCTTAGTGAAACAAATCAGTCAGAGAAAGACAAATACCATATGCTTTCACACATATGTGGAATTTTAAGAAACAAAAGAAGGCAAATAAGCAAAGGGAAAAAATAAGTGCGAGAGAGACAAATCAAGGAACAGACGCTTAATATACAGAACAACTGATCGTTGGGGACCTGGGTGAAATAGGAGATGGGGATGAAGGAGTGTACTTGTTGAGATGAACACAGGGTGATATATGGAAGTGTTGAATTACATATCGTTCACCCGAAACTAACACTGTAAGTTAACTAACTGGAATTAAAATTAAAAACTTAAAAAAAAAGTAACTTTGTAAAATTGTAAATACCTGGGAAAAGGTAATTTAACAACAGAGACTATTCATATTTACACATGAATGTTCTATTATAAAATAACCAGTTTACACTAAATCCAAACTTAAAAAGTAATATTTACTAAGAAATAATTACTCACTTTTCACAAGTGTCTTTATATTTATCTCCATGTTCTTTTTCAATAGGGAGCACCCCTCATGCATTTAAAAAGTGACTGAATTAACAAAATATAATTTACATATTTGTTTTTCAGAAAGATACTCTCTTTTAAGTGAGATTCTCTAGAATGTACATAAACAAATTTGTTCCAGGAAAGTCAGCTGAGGAGTGTTTTAAGTGGTGGTTTCACTGTTCAATAAAACATTGTTTGTAATCTTGTTGATGTAAAACCGTGAGGAAGGAAATGTGTTCCGGAATGGAAGCACACATTCTAAAGAGTTTAGCGCAGTCTGGTTTGTCATGTGGCCGGGATTTCAAAAAGGAAGAGGAAGTTGCATAATTCAGTAGAGCAAGTGACCTGCAAGTGATCGACTATTTATGGTAAAATGAAATCTTAAGAAATAGCAACAATGCGGGGCGCCTGGGTGGCTCAGTTGTTAAGCATCTGCCTTCTGCTCAGGTCATGGTCCCAGGGTCCTAGGATCGAGTCCCACATTGGGCTCCCTGCTCCGCTGGAAGCCTGCTTCTCCCTCTCCCACTCCCCCTGCTTGTGTTCCCTCTCTCACTGTGTCTCTTTCTGTCAAATAAATAAATAAAATCTTAAAAAAAATAGCAACAATGCTAATTACGGTAGTACTATTCATTATTAGTATTTCAAGGACCTTAAAATGACAAAGTTCTCAGTTCTGAAAATTGAACAAAAATGTATCGTAATCATTCTTATATTTACTCCTACCCATAGGCAACATTATAACAGGAAGAGATCTAAGAGGCATTTTTTTGAAAATAAGAATACTGTACTTCAGGCATAGCATGGAATATAAAGAGATTTTAATATGTAATCATATCTTTGGTTAGGCATACCGGACCTTGGTAGTTAGTTGTTAGAGTATATTCCTATTTGTGGGTCTGCTTTTGTATCAGACCACTCAAAGTCCAAGTCTCACTGACTTGTTTCACTAAGCATTATACTTTAGCTCTATCCATGTCATTGCAAGTGGCAAGATTTCATTCTTTTTTTATGGCTGAATAATATTCCATTGTATGTATACACCACATCTTTTTTACCCATTCCTCAGTCGATGGACACTTGGGCTGCTTCCATATCTTAGCTATTGTGTATAATGCTGCTATAAACATAGGGGTGCATGTATCCCTTTGAATTGGTGTTCTTGTATTCTTTTACAAAGCTATTTTTAAAATTCCTTGATCATACATTATTTTGCCATAGTGAAGTGGTCATCAGTACTAAACATTCTATCATAGTCATGAGCCACACCTTCCACAGGTAATAAAAATATGGTTGGATGACATACCAGTAAGGTGAACATAACTTGTAAATATAGTTGAATTAATTTACTGTATGGTATTTGACTCTCCTTTCAAAGATGTGTGTTGAATTCTGCTTCCATAAAAAATTTAAATTTTACCACATTTAGAAAGTCCTCCCCTCCACAAAATAGAAATATTTTACGGGGCTGCTGAAAAATCTTCAAGCAAAACTAAAGTGAAATATGACTTAAAAAGGAAGGAGTTTCAATTGTCAATTGGGTCATTTGCTTTATTTCAAGGTTCTATTTTTTTTTTAATTTTTTAAAAAAGATTTTATTTATTTATTTATTGGAGAGAGAGAGAATGAGCAATAGGAAGGAGCAGAGGGAGAGGGAGAAGCAGGCTCCCTGCTGAGCAGGGAGCCCTTTGCAGGGCTTGATGCCAGGATCCTGGGATCATGACCTGATCCGAAGGCAGACACTTAACCGACTGAGCCACCCAGACGTCCCTGTTTTTCTAATTTTTTTTTTTTTTTAAGATTTTATTTATTTATTGGAGAGAGAGAGCACAAGCAGGGGGAGCGGCAGAAGGAGAGGGAGAAGCAAACACCCTGCTGAGCAGGGAACCTGACGCGGGACTCATCCCACGACCCCAGGATCATGACCTGAGCCGAAGGCAGATGCTTAGCAGACACTTAACAGACTGAGCCACCCAGACGCCCCACAGTACAGCCATTTGAAGAGTTCTGCTCATTGGCTTCTGACACAGGTGTCCATCTGTGCATCCACCACCCCAGCCCTCGGGCATCGCATTCCTGTCATTCTGGAAGGTTCCGTCCCAGGTGTGCCTTCCCCGTCGCCACCCCTGCCGGGTGACCGCCGATGGCTTTCCTCCACTCAGCGTTAGGTGTTCTCCTTCCTTTCAAATCGTGGTAAAATACAGAAAACAAAATCTCGCATCTTAACCATTTCTAAGCGTTCGGTTCAGGGGCATTGAGTACATTTTCGGTGTCCAGCAGCTGTCGCCACCCTCCCCCTCCAGAACGTTTCCATCGTCCCACACCGGAACTCCGTCCCCAGTGGCTCCCCAGCCCAGCTGCTCCGTCTTTGTGCCTCGGATCGCTGCAGGATGTCCTGCGAGTGGATCCTACAGGACTTGTCCTTTTGTGACTGGCCTCCTGGCGGATCATAACATCCTCGGGGGTCACCCATGTCCTGGCGCGCCCGGGCTTCATTCCCGGAAGGTTAAAGAACAGCGCGTCGTGTGTCCCTGCCTCCGTGACGCACAGCTGGGTGGCGTCCACGCTCCCGATGCTGTGGGTCATGCTGCTGCGAGCCGGCGCACATGCATTCCTGATCCAGGCCGCGCTCATGTGTGTCGCCTTGGGGGGGAGGTTGCTGCTGGCTCGGGGAGCTCATATACATGGAGCCTCGTGCCCTCTGTTTGGCCGCCTCTGCTCCACCTGCCGTCCGAGATATTTGTCCGGGTTGCCATGCGTGCCCATAGTTTGTTCTGGTTGCTCCCTGATGTTCCTCTGCGGATTCAGCACAGGGGCGGACTGTTCTTTTGCCGACGGACAGACGCCCGGGGCTGTTCTGGGAGTGAGGAGTCAGAGGTGCTGTGTCTGTTTCTCAGAGCTGATGTGTGCACAGCCCGCCCCTCTGCGCAGCTCAAGGTTCTATTTTCTATATTCTTTCACTGACCACGATGAATAATTCTTACAAGGAGCAAAATTTAAATATATTTTAATGCACTTGATACATAATTCTTATACAGAAAATATAAAGAAATGATCAATACTACACAAGAATTTACGAGAGCACTTTTGAAATAGCCATGTTGATAAAAGGACACAGCTCTTTTTCTACATCAGTGTCCGAAAAAATCATTAAAGGAACACTGTAATATTTTGAGTCCACTTCTATTCGAGTTAATTTTTAATAATATCTGGAATATTTAAGAGCATATGGGTTCCACTAAGAAAGCAAAATCATTGAAGTCTCTAAATTCATCCTCACTCCACAGGAGATGGGCCACATTGACATTTGGGTTATCCTGGGCTCCATCATTTACTAGCTGGGTGTTCCTCTACCACACAGGATAGTACTCTTTCAGCATATTAAAAATTGTATTTGCTTTTAACTGTGGAATTCTAGCGGGGATTCCTCCCTAAATTGTGGAAGCACACACCCTTAAAAAGGATGCCAAATGCTTTGTTCCAAGTTCGACGTGGCCAAAAGTGTTCCAGATGTTCAGAATCAATCATTTGGTTGCATTTACATGGCCAGGAAAATGCATAATTTCTGAACTGTATTCATAAGGAAAATTACCGTAGTTTCAAACATTTAGTCTCTTCTGTGTGGATAATGAGACAATTGTATTAATTTGACCTTTGGATGGCACCCTCATCCTTCAGTTCTTGCCATAGTCCTTGTCATGTAATTTTACATGTCATCAGAAGTGGTCTTGTCTTTGCCTGTCTTCCCAGTTGTTTCTTCTGTGTAATCATTACTTCATCTTATAGAAACTTCCTGAGGGCTGGGGCGATGCTTGAAATGGTCTTTGATGCCTGGCATAATGCCTGAGGAACAGAAATTTTTCTATAATTCTAGAGTTATTGGATTTTCTCTTCCTAGAATCTATATTGGTTTTCACATTTTAACAACTCAGAGCTTAAGGTTTCTGTAATAATCAATGTCAACAAAATATTTCAGCTGCCAGGCCAAAGAGTAAGTTGAGACATTTTTTCAGCCTCCTCATGTAGCCATGCCCAGAAGTATCCCTTGAACACTTTGTCACCTGGTTGCATTATTTGCATTCTTACCACTCCAGCTGTTAAATTTTAACATGTCTGGATTCCTGTTGTCACCAAAAATGCCTTCAAAAAGGTTACACAGTGAAGTAACTAAAAACCACAAGATAAGGAGCAGATTGCCTGTGCAATTAAAGGCATCTTTGGGCACCTGGTGGCTCAGTTGGTTGAGGGTCTGACTCAATTTCCTCTCAGGTCATGATCTCAGGGTTGTGGGATCCAGCCCCGAGGCCAGCTCCTCACTGAGCATGGAGTCTGCTTAAAATTCTCTCTCTCCTTCCCCTTCTGCTCCTCCCCCCACCCTCATGTGTGCTTGCATGCACGTGCTCTCTCTCTTTAAAAAATAAAATTAAAAAATAAATAAAAGCAACAAAACAAGGCCAGAAAGAGGATTTAATTATCTCACCTACATGTATGTTTTTAATTATTTTATTATTTTTTTCATCATGATAAGTGTACCCTTTAATCCCCATCACATATTTCACCCATCTCCGCCACCCACCTCCCCTCTGGTAACCATCAGTTTGTTCTCTATAGTTGAGAGTCTGTTTCTTGGTTTCTCTTTCTTCTTCTTTTTTTCTTTGTTCTTTTGTTTTGTTTCTTAAATTCCACATATGAGTGCAATCATATGGTATTTGTCTTTTTCAGTCTGACTTATTTTACTTAGCGTTATACTCTCTAGCTCTATCTATGTCATTGAAAATGGCAAGATTTTTTAATAATATTTATAAATATTTGTAATATTTTATATTACATATATATAAGATATCACATCTTCTTCATCCATTCATCAATTGTTGGACACTTGGGCTGCTTCCATAGTTTGGCTATTATAAATAATGCTGCAATAAACATAGGGGTGCATGTATCTCTTTGAATTCCTGTTTTTGTATTTTTTGGGTAAATGCCTAGTACTGCGGTTACTGGATCATAGGGTAGTTCTATTTTTAATTTTTTGAGGAATTCCATACTGTTCTCCAGAGTGGTTGTAGCAGTTTGCATTCCCACCAACAGTGCATGAGAGCTCCTATTTCTTCACATCCTAACACTTGTTTCTTGTGTTTTTGATTTTAGCCATTCTGATAGGTGTGGAGTGGTATCTCATTGTGGTTTTGATATGCATTTCCCTGATGATAAGTGATGTTGAACATCTTTCTATGTGTCTGTTGGCCATCTGGAAGTCTTCTTTGGAGAAATGTCTGTTCGTGTCTTCTGCCCATTTTTAAACTGGACTGTTTGTTTTTTGGATTTGAGTTGTATAAGTTCTTTATATATTTTGGATACTAACCCTTTATTGGATAAGTTATTTGCAAATATTTTCTTCCATTCAGTAGGTTGCCTTTTAGTTTTGTTGGTTGTTTCTTTTGCTGTGTGGAAACTTTTTATTTTGATGTGGTCCCAATAGTTTACTTTTGCTTTCATTTCCCTTGCCTCAGGAGACATATCTAGAAAAATGTTGCTGTGGCCGACGTCAGAGCCATTACTGCCTGTGCTGTCTTCTAGGATTTTTATGGTTTCAGGTCTCACATTTAAGTTTTTAATCCATTTTGAGTTTATTTTTGTGTATGGTGAAAGAAAGTGGGCCAGTTTCATTCTTTTGCATGTAACTGTCCAGTTTTCCCAACACCATTTGTTGAAGAGATTTTTTTTTTCCCTTTGTATACTCATTTTTCCTTTGTGGAAGATTAATTGACAATATAATCATGGGTTTATTTCTGCGTTTTCTATTCTCTTCTATTAGTCTATGTCTATTTTTATGCCAGTGTCATATTGTTTTAATATGTATTTTTGTATTTGTATTATACCACTTTGTATTATAACTTGAAGACTGAAATTATAATGCCTCCAGTTGTTTTTGTTTTTCAAAATTGCTTTGGCTATTTAGGGTCTTTTGTGACTCCATATAAATTTTAGGATTTTTCTAGTTCTGTGAAAAATGCTGGTGGTATTTCGATAGGGATTGCATTAAGTGTGTAGATTGCTTTGGGTATTATAGCTGTTTTAACAATATTTGTTCTTCCAATCCATGAACATGGTATGTCTTTCCATTTCATTGCATTGTCTTGTATTTCTTTCAAGAGGCGTTTTATAGTTTTTAGAATACAGGTCTTTAACCTCTTTGGTTAAGTTTATTCCTAGATATGTTATTGTTTTTGGTGTAATTGTAAATGGGATTGTTTTCTTACTTTCACTTTCTGCTGCTTTATTATTAATGTATAGGAATGCAATGGATTTCTGTACAATGACTGAGACTTTGCTGAATTCATTTATCAATTCCAGGAGTTTTTTGGTGAAGTCTTTAGGATTTTATATACATAGTATCATGTCATCTGCAAATAGTGAGAATTTTACTTTTTCCTTATAAATTTGAGTGCCTTTTATTTCTTTATGTTGTATAATAGCTATGGCTAGGACTTCCAGTACTATGTTGAATAAAAGTGGTGAGAGTTCCAAGACTGAAACAATCCTGTTTATAGGAGGCCTTCAATTTTCCACTCTTCTTTCCCGTGTTCGGTACAAATATGGTATCAAGAGTCAGCTTCAACCCTTCAGCCAACTTACTCTCCAAAGAGATTTCTGTTCCAAGAGTATTGTCTGTGTTTCATTTCTGGGTGAAGGTAAGTCCATAGTTACAGACCTTATATTTGGTCTCTATGTTTCCTGATGCTTTCCCTGTATCAGTGTAAGCATGACCAGAAGTAGAAAATTCCACTCCACTACAACATTTGGTTCTCAGATCTATTTTGACCATGCTGAATCCATATCCTTTATTGAAGACATCCTTGGTGGCCTTTCCTAGGTCACAGTAAGTTGGTGTGTTACACATATCTCTGACCAGAGGGCCTGTCTCTGCTCCACCAGGGCGATGCTGAAGGTTGATACAGACTTTTCTGGACCAACCATCTATGGCTGGGCTGTGTTAGCCTTTGAAGGTTGGCTTACTGGCTATCAGGTGAGTTTTGACATAGCCAAATCCAAACTGTCACAGAATAATTTCGCCCTGGGTTACAAGGCTGCAGACTTCCAGCTGCACACTCATGTGACTGACGGCACTGAATTTGGAGGGTCTATCTATCAGAAGGTTAAGGAGAAGACTGAAACGTCAATAAACCTTGCCTGGACAGCCGGCAGTAACAATACCCATTTTGGCATTGCTGCTAAACACAAGCTGGACTGTAGAACTTCTCTATCTGCTCACGTAAATAATGCCAGCCTGATTGGACTGGGTTTGTACTCAGACTCTTCGACCAGGCGTCAGACTGACCCTATCAGCTTTAATTGAAGGAAAGAACTTCAATGCAAGGTTGGGTTGGAATTTGAACTAGAAGCTTAATGTGGTTTTAAGTAAAGCATCTCATTTGTCCCTGGAGGTGAAGAGAACCCACTATATTCTGGCCTTAAAATTCTTCTGTCAGTCCTGGGGAGGTTTTCTGGGGACCCTCTATCACTATCGCCCTAGACCTTACCCCACTGCTCTCCTGCCCTGACTCCCTGACTCCTGCATCCCGCCACTCAGGCTCTCATTCTGGAAGAGTATATCCCCTCGTAGCCTCCTGAGTAAAGGAGCATGAATGGTAAAATGTTTAAGACTTGGCATTTTTCAAGATTTTTTTTCTAGATGATACAAGAAGATGAAATTATGGAAGGTAGCCTGTCGGAAAGCCAACCGTGACTGAAGAATTGGTGCTGAGATGTGAAGGAGGAATATTGTATCAGTTATAGTTTGCTCTAGAGCTATTCTTATTGTTTTCCTAGTACAGCTAGTTTTTTTAAAAAATAAAATCATGTATGCATTCATTTAAAGCTTTGCATTCTACAAAAGCATGTGCTAAAAAAAGGGCATATGGGATAAATAGGGTTAGGGGCAGACCATACTGTCTAACTTCATAAAAGGAGCACTAACAAAAACTATAAATATGTATTATTTATTTATTTTTTTAAAGATGTTATTTATTTATTTGATAGAGAGAGATACAGCGAGAGCAGGAACACAAGCAGAGGGAGTGGGAGAGGGAGAAGCAGGCTTCCTGCTGAGCAGAGAGCCTGATGCGGGGCTTGATTCCAGGACCCTGGGATCATGACTTGAGCTGAAGGCAGATGCTTAATGACTGAGCCACACAGGCACCCCTAAATATGTATTTTTTAAAAAATATTTTATTCATCTATTTAGAGAAAAAGAGAGAGCCTGTGCGCGTGAGCATGGGGAGGGGCAGAGGAAGAGGGAGAGAGAGAATCTCAAGCAGACTCCGTACTGAGGACAGAGCCCTGTGTGGGGCTCGATCTCGCAACCCTGAGACCATGACCTGAGCAGAAACCGAGAGTCAGATGCTTAACCAACTGAGCCACCCAGGTGCCCCTATTTTTCTTTTTTTAATGGCTCAGTTGGTCTCCACTAGCAGCTTGCCCTGTGTAGCATTTGAATTTAGGGACTTACACTTTCTTCCTTGAAATACAGGGCTATTTGCTTCCAAGAGGCCAGGTTTATCAAAATTAAAAATCTGATTCAGGAGGATTCATCATTTTTTTTAAATACAGAAGGGGTCACCTGGGTAGCTCAGTTGGTTAAGCATCTGCCTTTGGCTCAGGTCATGATTTTGGTGTCCTGGGATCAAGCCCCACTGTCCCTCTGCCTCTACCCCCCACTCGCGTGCTCTCTCTCTCTTGCTCTCTCTCCCTCTCAAATAAATAGTCTTTAAAAAAAGATTTAAGGGCTCCTGGGTGCTCAGTCTTAAGCATCTGCCTTCAGTTCAGATCATGATCTCTGGGTCCTGGGATCGAGCCCCGCATTGGTCTCCCTGCTCCGCAGGAAGCCTGCTTCTCCCTCTCCCACTCCCCCTGCTTGTGTTCCCTCTCTTGCTGTGTCTCTCTCTGTCAAATAAATAAATAAAATCTTAAAAAAAAATATATATATAACTAAAATAAGATTTAAAACACAGAAGGAAATATTGTTGCAACTTCCTTATCTGTCTTCATAGCTTCAACAAATAGCTTAATGTAGGGAAATGTGTAGCAGTTGTTGAAACCACTAACCCAGCCCTTGCTTTCACTAAAGGAAGGTACCTCTGTAGGATTTCTTAAAGTATTCATATATTGTCACTAAAGCTTGCTCTTTAATTGTGGAGGAAGTTTGCTCTGGATTTCTTGGAAATCACATGCTGGGAAAAATTGTTTACGAACCAAAGTGACTTCAGCATTATTACACTGATATCATTTCCCTACTTACCAATTGTCTGTGAGCTCATTTGTGTTGCCAAAACACACATGATAGCAGAATAGATTGGACGTTTTGTTCTTTGAAAGACTTGAGGGAATACACCACCCCTAGAATCTTAATGCTGTTTTGTTTTGTTTTGTCTCTTTCCTGTTTCCTCAATTTTCTCTCCATGTTTCTTTTCTTCTGTTCTCTACAAACAAGGAAAAATATGCTTGCTTTAGTTGGGATTATGTTCGGCTGCATACAGAAATCTAAAATAAAGTGGCTTAAACCATATGGACATTAATTTTTCTCACAGAAAAATAATCCAGAGGAAAATGATGCAAAATTCCTGCTCTGCCCTAGCCACCGCATTTACATTCCAAACACAGGAAAGAGGAAGAGCCGATGAGCTAAAGGGCACAGCCCCCTCCTTTTGTGGAGCCTTCTTCGAAGCCTCAGAGTGTACTTACATTCTATCTCACCGGCCACATCTAATTGCAAAAGGGTCTAAGAAATATCATCTTACAGCCAAGCATACTTCCCAGGGTTCTGTTATTAAAGAAGAAGGGAGAAGGGTTATTGTAAGGCAATCAGCATTCTTTGCCCCAGCATTACTTCAAAATAATTCATATGTATTGAGCATTTTCAATATGCCAGACACCGTGTCACTTGATTTCTACCATTAAAGATACATGACAGTATGATGGGCAGAATTAGTCATAAGGATTCATGGTAAGTCAGAGAACAAGGATCCAAGCCCAATCACGGGAGGGTACCTTACCAAAGAGTACACCACCCAAACGTACATTTGTTTAACTGTTCTTTTTGCAATTGCCACTCGCTTCACGGTCAGCCCAGGACAGAAAAATCACTTTGAAGCAGATTTTTCTGATGTGGGGAGGAGCAAGAAGAGGTTAAGGAATTCGGAGATTTTTTGGAGGAAAGGAAGCTGTATTCTTTTTTTTTTTTTTAAGATTTATTTATTTATTTTTGGGGGGACGCCTGGGTGGCTCAGTCAATTAAGCGTCTGCCTTCGGTTCAGGTCATGATCCCGAGGTCCTGGGATCGAGTCACGCATTGGGCTCCTTGCTCAGAGAGGAGCTGCTTTTCCCTCTCCCTGACATTCCCCCTGCTTGTGGCCCCCCGACACATAAATAAATAAAATCTTTTTAAAAAAAAGATTTATTTATTTTTGAGAGAGAGAGCGAGCTTGAGCGGAAGAGGGGCAGAGGAAGAGGGAGGGAAATCCTGACTCCCTCCTGATTACAGAGCCCTACACCGGGCTGGATCCCAGGACCTGAGCCGAAATCAAGAGTCGGATGTTTAACCAACGGAGCCACCCAAGCGCCCCAAGGAAGCTCTATTCTAATTCTTATTCTCTAAGGTTTGAAGTGACAGGCATCCTCCAGAATCAACCAAGCTAGGATTGGAGAACGGGGCCCCTGAAATAGAGTTACTGTAAAGGTGAGGGTGAGCCAGCTCTGACCCTGAAACAGAGACAGAAGTGAAGGGATGACACATCTGGGTGTTGGGAGGCTGGGGCCAGGGACTGGACCTGACCCAGCATCCAGAGGTCACCTGGTGCCTCTGAAGCACCTACGCATCTGTCAGAGCAGGTTGCTTCTAGATGTAAGTGTTGGGGTGCAGAACTGTCAGGACATAATCTGGAGATTTCCTTCCCCTGTGGACTCACAGCCAGGAGTTCCTGGTGAAGCAGCCAGAGCAGAGAACTTAGCCAGGAGGACCATGCCTTCCACGCAGCTCTCAGGAGGGTTCATCGGGGCAGAGGGCCTTTCTTTTGCTTGCTTCTTCCTCCCGGCATCCCTGGACAAGACTTCACCTTTCAGCAGTCCCAGTGACATTCCTGGGCTGTTTTGCCGTTATAGTAGCCAACACGGCCTGATAGCCTAGTTCCCCTGAAGGGCAAACCTCCGCGAATTCCCATTTGGGAGGTAACTGGCACCTGTCCATTCTCTTGACTCCAGGGCAGGGAAGAAGAAACAGGTTTCTCTGAAGAGCTGTTTGGCTGGGACCACCTTACATTGAAGAAAGCATGGGGAATAGGGAGCCCACCCCCCCAAAATTGCTATTGCTGGGGAAAGATACCACTTACATTAGTTTCCATTTGCAGCTATAACAAAGTATAACAAACTTAGTGCCTAAAGACAGCACAAATATCTTACCTTACACTTCTGGAGGTCAGAAGTCAGAAATGGGTTTTATGGGCTCAACTCAAGGTGTTGGCAGAATTGTGTCCCTTCTGGAGGCTCTCATGGAGAATTCATTTCTTTGCTTTTCTAGAATCTGCCTGCATTCCTTGGCTTACATCAAGTTCATCTCTCCAAACTTAGCTTCTGTGACACATCTACTTTTCTGACTGTAACCCTTTCCCCTCTCTCATGATAACATTGAGCCCCCCCTTGTTAATACTGTACAGAATATTCTTCCCAACTTCATGTGATCCTTAATCACAACTGCAAAGTCCCTTTTGCCATGTAAGGGAACACTTCCGCGAGTTCTGGGCATGAGTACAAGGACATCCTGAGAAGGTCATCACTCTGTCTACTATACCACCCTACTCTACCAGGTGTGGCCACTAAGAAAACAAGAGACTTCTTAGCTTCTCTGCTTTGGACACAGCTCACCAGAGCCGGATGTGGATGTGACTCATGCAGGCCACTCTGCTCCCGTGAGCACAGCGAGGCAGGTCCTAGTTACACAGACTCTCACTCTGGGACACTCAGAAACACCTAAGTAATGGGTCAAGGTGCTGCGGTGGCTTCTCCCCTCACCAGAAAATAGTACTGAAGGAAATTGTAGCCCAAAAGACCTGCAGAAGAGCTTTGGTTTGAAGGCATGACTATCTCACAGCAACTCCAAGCTCAAATAAGTAAATACAAGAAGCAGGAAAGTCAGAACAGTTGGCAGAATTACCCATGGGTAGCTGGATACAGAGCAGGTACACTTACCCTTCTCCTTCTCCTTATTCCCATGGGGATAAAGGGCAGTGGTGGTCGCCTCACAGGTAGAATACTGAGTGTGGAAACTGGAGCAGATAAGCCAGACATTGCTTCAGGTAAGTGATCCCAGGAAAAACTGGAGAGCCCTCATAGATAAGCAAGCTAAGGGCATAGCCACACATTCTTCCTGAAAGGATTGTTTGAGGATATATTCTAGTAAATTAAACAGTGACTCTAAAAATGAGGGATGGGAAGGGAGGGGAATGGAGGGATGGGGTAACTGGGTGATGGACATGAAGGAGGGCATGTGATGTAATGAGCACTTATTATTATATAAGTATTATATAATATTATATAGTTATAATATTATATATTATATATTATATATTATATAAGGTATTATAATATATTAATATTATATATTATATAAGGTATTATATAAGACTGAGGAATCAAGGACCTGTACCTCTGAAACCAATAATACATTACATGTTAATAAAAAAAAAATGGGGGGAAAAAAGCCTCTCTGAGAGGCACCTGGCTGGTTCAGTCTGTAAAGCACATGACTCTTGATCTTGAGGTCGTGAGTTCAAGGCCCATGGTGGGCCTACAGCTTACTTAAAATAAATAAATAAACAAATAAAAAAAAGAATAAAACTGCTTTTAAGTACAAAAATAAAATAAAATAGAAATGAGGGATATATATATATATATATATATATGGGATGTGAAAAATAGTGGTAATACCAGCAAAACATATAAAGTCTAATTATTGGTGTATAATGTGAAAAGAGCCAAAGTGTTAAAAGAACAAAATGGAACTTATTGAAAATTATCTCCACATAGGAGATTCTGAGACATTAGAAGGAGGGAAATCAAATCATGTTCAATTTTTCTTATGTTTGAGAACATAAAAAGACACTGAATAGCTCTAGATGTTACTAGAAGAATACAAATTAAATACATGTATTAAAATATGAGTATAAGCACTATTAATATTGAAATTATATATGTATATATATTAGGTGTTAGGAAGATATATGATATGTATCTGTATCTATTAATTGATAGATATAGCTATCTGCCTATATATGTGCCACAAGAGAGAATCAAAATTAAGTATAAAGAGAAAAAAAACCTCAATCCAACAAAGGTAGGAAGGGGATTAGGAATAAGAAAGAGTGATAATTGGCAAATAAAAAGTAGGATAGGAAGACATGAGAAAGAAAAATAAACATGAAATAATTTAATCCCATGAAAGATAGAAGCTTTCCTGTGTGCCTGGCTGGCTCAGTCAGTAGAGCATGTGACCCTTCATCTCAGGGTTGTGAGTTTGAGTGCCATGTTGGGCATGGTGACTACTTAAAAAAAAAAAAAAGGCAGAAGCTCTTATACTGTGGGGGATAAAAACAAATTCTATATTTGATATTAACTCTGATATTAAACTCTGATATTAAAAAAATCATACATTGAAAAGTGACCAGAAAGAATGAGAAAGGTATAAAAGGCAAACACTAATATAAAAAAGATAACTGTAGCAATATAAAAACAAAAATAACTAGACTGTGTGAGAAAAATCTTTATTAGTGAGAAAGTCATTCCTTAATCATGAACTTCTAATGTACCTATTAATATGCCTTCAAATATATAGCAAGCAAAACTTGACAGAATGACAAGGAGAAAATGAGAAATCCTTAGCCAGAGTAGGAAAGTTAATTATAAGTCATAAATAAAAATATCAAACTGGGAATAGTAAAAAATTTTAATGGAATTAACAATTCTTATTAATAAAAGGATAGAGAGCCCTACACTTAACACGTAAAAATATACACTTCTTTGTGAAATCCACATGGAATACTTACCAAAACTGATGATACATTAGACCACACTGAAAAATTTTAGAGTCCCCAGATTGGAATTCACATAAGACCACATTCTCAGCCATAATGCAGAAAATGTGGAAATGCACAACAAAATAATAAAAAAATCAAAACAAAATATATTCCTTCCATTTGGAAATTTGTAATCACCCTTTTAAATTACTCTTGGACAGGGTTGGCTGGGTGCTCAGTGGGTTAAGTTTCTGACTCTTGATTTCAGCTCAGGTCACGATCTTAGGGTTGCGAGATTGAGCCCCACATTAGGCTCCACACTGAGTGTGAAGTCTGCTTGAGATTCTCTCTCTCCTTCTCTCTGTGCCTCTCCCACTGCTTGTGCTCTCTCTCTCAATAAATAAATGATAAATACAATCTATAAATAATTCTGAGGCAAATAAAAAATAGAAATAAGGGTTCTAAATTAGCTATCTTAAGGTATTATTTTTCCTATTTCAATTAAATATTCAAAATGAAACACATACCAATATTGACAGTTACTAACCATTTTTAACAAAATTGATAGACTTGATTTTAATCATTTACTCTTTGGATTAGAATCAAACTTTACTTGTTTGCTTAGTCTTTATAAATTTTTATTTACATAAATTGGGGAAACAATTTGATAGTAATCTACTGAACAAACCAGAATAAGGATTCACAACTTTATTAATGTAACAGAAGATTTAGGTAAAAAAGGAATATTAACTTTCTCCAAATAAACTATCTGGGAACTAAGCCACAAAGTGGAGAGTCAATGGTCAAGTAATGCTGACAAAAGGACATGTGGTAAATACAATATAACCTAAGGTCCATCAGTCTTTGAAGTTGATCCTTTAATTTTATTCTCCTTTTCCAGTACATTTTCCTTAATCCTGTTGCTCTTGATGACAGCAGCTACTCTTCAGAGCTGGAGTTCCTTGCACATATAGTATCTAAAATAAGTGACTTTTCCCTCTACTGATAAGTGGCATGACTTAAAACTATCTGATAAACCCTTATATTTAGGGAAGACTGAATATGTACCAGCGTCCTCTTGCAGAGCGGCCTCTATTCGGAGAACCAGGCAAGGACTTCAATGATTAAAAATGCCTAGTAATACGTTTGGGAGGTATCTGTGGGAAGAGGCTGAGCTAATGGGAGCAAACCAAACTATAGAGAAGTGATCAAGCTCTTCTTTGAAGTAATTGATGAGAGTAATCAGTGTATGGAAACAAATAATAATTAGCGTCTACACATCAGACTTTAAAACAATGCCTGGATGACTGCTAGGTGGACAGAGTGAGAAAGTGTACCAGAATACAACCAACAATATTCGAGTAGTGCCTTATCTACAAGGCAAAATATTCACTAGATGCTCACTGATACTACTTCAAGTGATAGAATCTGTAAAGACATTCTGACTTTTTAAACTTTCTATTTGTGCGATGTAAGAGGAATACCACGTGGAGAGATTTCATTGCCTCCAACAGTTAAAAGCTCTGTGGACTAGAGAAACATGCAGACTGGCAAAAGAAAGCACAGAAAATCACGAACTCTGATCTGCCTGTAGGACCAGATGCAGGACAGGAGAGGGGCAGGGATCCAGGTAGAGTGGAGGGAGGAGATGCGGGTGGGGCCCATGGGGAGCGGTAGGGACTGCGGGAATTTGAGGGCAGGGTTGCAGCTCACAATGCATGTGTGGGAGTCCTCAATATTTAGCTATCCTTAGGGGTTATCTGACATAACACTTGGGCTCAACCAAAAGACATTGTGAACCAGGTACAGACAACTAGTGACGTGATGGAACATGTTGAGATAAATTGGGAAGTAACGTTTTATAATGAGTCCTGATATGCTAAATATGTATGTCATCCAGGAAGCAGATTTGATAAGACCAAGATAATTAATAAGATAAAAAGTATGCCTCAGTTCTTGGGTATGTTATCAGAGTCCCATAGTATGCAAAGATGTAAGTTCTGCCCAGAAGTTTCACATCTACAAAAGTACCAGTTTTCTATTTTTCTTCTAGCCAGATGTCAATCTTTAACTTATTCCAATGATTCACAGCCTCCCTCTCTACAGTGCTAATCCCACAGGAGATTTCACTGGCTCGGTTTGGGAATCTTGGTTTCTGTCACTGCAGCTTCTGAAAAATATCTGCCTTTGTTCTTAGCCTAAGGGACAATGGGCGCCATATCATACTGCTACTCCTTGGGACAATACTAGGCAGTTCTTATATTGGTTCAAGGGACAATGAATGTGGATTTGATGAAAGCAATTGATGTCATGATCAATACTGCTTTGAAGGCCAGAGCCTGTGAGGCTATGGAAAGTACCTCCTCATTAACTGAAGGAAAATAGAGTACCGTAAGAGGAGAATTTGATGTTTGGATTAAAATTTATGAGAGCCTGAAATAACATCATTGGGTCCACTAGCTTAAAACTTAGATTATCTTTATCAGTTTAAAGCCAAAATAAAACACTGTTATCTAACACTGTATAAAAAGTAAATGCAATATAAAGAGGCCATAAAGGTATTCACTAAACACACCTAACAACAGGGTAAACACATTGTCAAATTAGGAACCAGTTTAGAACTCATAATTGGTGATATCTAAGCAGCTGGGTTAAGCCTCTGGTGCGTGACAGCCCCACCTCTGTATGCCATTATTTCTTGGTTTGATCTTACAGCTGAGTCAGACAGCAGCTATCTTCACTTTGTCTTGGATAATGGCCAGATACAAGGATTTATCATGCCCTAAATTGGCACCCATTGATTTCCAATCAATAAGTACAGAAGGGTATACTACAAGGCAGTGCTCTACCTTGTACAAGTCAAAGAAATTCCACTTCCCCTTCACCATTTTGATTTTCCATTCTTATTTGTTTTCCCCTGAATATTTCCTCTCCTTTCACTTTTTTTTTAAAGATTTTATTTATTTATTTATTTATTTGAGAGAGAGAGAGAGAGAGTACAAGAGCAGGGGGAGGAAGAAGCGGGCTCCCTGCTCTGCACACCTAGGAGCATGACCTGAGCCAAAGGCAGACTCCTAACCGACTGAGCCACCCACGCACCCCTCCTTTTACTCTTTGAACAAATGTTGCCTGCCTTTTTTGTGCCAACACTCTTTCAGACATTGGAATACAGTAGTAATTAAAACAGACAAAAATCACTGCCCAAAATATAAAAACTTTTGGAAGAAAATATAAAGGAGATATTATCTATATCTATAGATATGACTTTATGACGCTGGGATAGGACAGATTCATTTAATCAAGATGCAAATAGCACAACATATTTTTTAAGAGACTGAAAAATTTGACCACATTAAAATAAAAGTCATATACATTTATATATTCTATTAGTTCTGTTTCTCTAGAGAACCCTAATACAGATGTTACAGAATTTCTTTTCCTTCAGTGCCCACAATTCTTGATCACGCCACTTCAGAGAATGAAGAGGTAGACCAGACGAAGGGTGGTGGGCAGCAAAGCAAGGTTTGAGCGATAGCAAAGTGATAGTACAAAGCTCCTGAATAGGGAGGGTTCAAGAGAGGGTTGCCACCAGAGTTTCTAAGTCTAAGGATTTTTATGAGCTTGTTGGAGGGCTGTTTTAATCTGATTAACTTGCATCTGTCATCCAATCAGGTTTTTGTCATCTGTCTGTTACATGGGAAAGAGTGTGTGTATGGGGGGGTCTCCTTCCAGGGTGGTGTAAAGTCCTTTTAAGGGTGGTTTCCTCTTAGGGCAGGGGGCCCCTTGTCTCTGCCTGCCTTTCTTCCAACTATCCTTCATCACAGAAGTACCACAGTTTGTTTATTCCTTCACTCATTGAAGGACATCTTGGTTGTTTCCAATTTTTGACGATTACGAATAAAGCTGCTATAAACATTTGTGTGCAGGTTTCTGTGTGGACGTAAATTTTCAGCTTATTTGGGAAAACACCTGGGAGTGTGATTACTGGATTGTATGGTAGCTTATATTTTGTAATCGATTGCCAAATGGTCTTCCAAAATGACTATACCATGTTGCATTGCACCAGCAATGAATGAGAGTTCCTGTTACTCTACATCGCTGTCAGCATTTGGTGTTGTTAGTAGAAGCCAGTTTTTAATAGTGCCATAATGGGTGGCAACAATATTTTAAAACTAGAATCTACTGGTGAACAGATGGGATTTCGTACTTGTCTGTCTTTCTTTTGGATTAAGTGGGTCCTTTGGGTTTTTGTGTCTTCTTGATGAGAAGAGCTTACAAGAAGGTATTAGATGTCCTAATTTAGACAGGTGGGTACTTAAGCGATTAGTTGGAGACATGAAAGTGTTGTTGGCATAATTGTACCTCGAGCTAGGGAAGGGGGTAATGTGTTATAAAGCACTGGTATGTACTTGGAAAGATACTGTATCTAATTTACGTAAAATCTTCTTTAAGAATCTAACTAAAACCTGAAGGCTTAGTCAGCTGCCTTAGTCAACTGCCAAGTGAAACCCTGATTATCTTTCTTTTGCCTTCTGGCTCTCCACTTCCCACCTTTCTCTACCACTGTGAGACAGAAAGAAGTATAAATGTTTTATGTGATTCCAATTCTTAGCTGCTTATGACTATTTATAAATACAGGTTCACTCAAGACCTTGGTGTTTTAGCTTAACGTTTTACAAGAATTTTAAACTGGGATTTCAAACTCCCTTTCCCATTTATTCAAAAAAACAAGAGGAGAAAATTACCTTAGCAATGTTCAGGACTTTCAGATAAATAACATTTCCAATAAATTGAATAAATTAATGATGACATTTAAATTTCAAGCTAAGAATAGTCAAGTTTGGGTGGTGGGATAATGGATATGCAGTGTTTCTTCATTGTTCTTGACATTTCTACATATAATCTGTGTTTCTCCAGGTACACTTGCCTAGGGATTCAGTAGGCAAATGATAACAATAATAAAACGGTATGTTCCTGGTTCACATTTCACCCTGTGAATTATGGGTTTTCCCGTTCCATTCTGCAACACCATGCACCTCAGCTCCACACACACACCTCAGATTCCTCCCAGGTCTACCAACTCTGCGTTCTAGGCACTAAACTGAACCATTGGAAGAAACATTGATTATGTATCTGGAAATGAAAGTAGAACATGTCCCAGGTGCAATGATTTACAAGTCCCAAGGGATAGGGGCACTGCTTGTCATTTGCCCTTAGCTCTTGCCCTGCTCCCATCTGGCCTTGTAAATATTTGGTTTCCAGGTTGCCCCATATGGAAGAGTATAAGTTAGTCTGGCTCTCTGTCTGGGACCAAAAAGTCCGAAGATCTGTAGTCCCAGAGTCTAAGGAGGAGAACCGATGATTTAAGTTCCAGTCTGGGTCCTAAGGCAAGAAAAGACTGATGTCCCAGCTTGAGGACCCTCAGGCAAAGTGAGTGGCTCAGCCTTTTGTTGTTATGTTCTGGCATTCAGTGGATTGGATGAGGCCTTCCCATATTGGGGAAGGCCATCGGCTTTCTCAGTCTGTTGATTCAAATGTTAATCTCATCCAGAAACACCCTCACTGACATACCCAGAATAATATTTAACCTAACATCTGCCCGCCACCCGCTTCCTGGCCTCCCTCCATGGCCCAGTCAAATTGGCACATACAATTAACCATCACAACATCCATACAACGGAATATCATTAAGCAATATAAAGACATGAGCTATCAGGCCATGCAAAGACACAGAGGAATCTTAAATATATATTGTAAGTGAAAGAAGCCAATCTTAAAAGGCTACATACTTTCTGATTCCGACTCTATGACATTCTGGAAAAGGCAAAGCTGTAGAGGCAGTAAAAAGATCTGTCGTGAGGGGTTTGTCAGGGAGGAAGTAGCAAATGAATCAGTGGAGCCATGAAACTATTCTATATGATGCCGTAATGGTGGCTATGTGACATTATGCATTCATCAAAACTCACAGAACTGTACAGCACAAGGGGTGAGTCCCAATGTAAACCAAGGACTTTAGTTAATAATAATGTACCAATATTGGTTCATCAGTTATAACAAATACACCACATCAATGCAAGATAATAATAGGGGAAACTGGGAGGGGGTATATGTGAACTTTTTGCTTTCTGCTCAGTTTTTTTGGTAAATCTAAACCTATCTTAAAAATTGAAATCTATTAGTTAAAAAACAAACAAACAAACAAACTTTGTTCCACAGAGCGGGATGGATCCCTGCTATGATGTTGCTACTTATCTGAATCCCTCTGCAGGCTTCAGGGTGTCTTAGACTTCGTATCTTATTTTGCGGCTTTTAGAATTTTTATACTCACACACTTAGTTATTTTTGCCAACCCTGGCTGCCTTACGTGGAGGCCTGGTTTCAGAGGCCCTTTCTGCCTCAGTCATATATTCTACCAGACTCAGCTCTTGACCAGAAACATCCAGTTGGATCAGAGTTCCCAGTACGGAGTTCCCCTTCTCTCATGGTGAGTTTTTATTTCCCATTAGCTAACATAGATGAATTTAAATCTCATCACAGTAGCTTCTACCAAAGTAAGAAAAATCAATCCACCTTCAAGGAATAAAGAATTCAACAGATCCAGACTCAGAGATGATCAAGATGTTGGAATTGACAAGGAATCTAAAAGAATTATGATTAAAATGTTAAAAGATCTAATGGAACAAATGGACAGTGGGCATTAACAGATGGATATTGTATTAGAAAGACAAAAACTATAAAGCAGTCAAATGGAAATGCTCGAAATTAAGAAAAAAAAAAACGAGATCAGAGAGGAAGAATTTCTTCAATAAGCTCACTAACAGCCTAGAAACCACAGAAGAAAGAATCAGTGTAGCTGAAAATAAGTCAATTAGAATCATACAACTGAAACACAAAGAGGAAGAAGGAGGAGCAGGAAGAGGGGACAACTGTGGGATAATGAACTAACACACATGTAATTGGAGTCCCAGAAGAAGAGAGTGAGAGAGAGGTAAAAGCATATTTGAAGAGACAATGGTCAAGAATTTTCCAAAGTCTGAAAGAATACAAGCCAAAAATTTATTAAAGAAAAAAAAAAAAACCTTAAAAACATCATTGTCGGGGCTCCTGGGTGGCTCAGTCGTTAAACGGCTGCCTTCGGCTCAGGTCATGATCCCAGGGTCCTGGGATCGAGCCCCGCATCGGGCTCCCTGCTCAGCCGGAAGCCTGCTTCTCCCTCTCCCTCTGCCGCTGCTTGTGTTCCTGCTCTCCCTATCTCTGTCTCTGTCAAATAAATATATAAAATCTTAAAAAAAAAAAAAAATCATTGTCAAACTCCTAAGAACCAAAGTTAAAGAAATCTTTTTTTTTTTTTAATTAACATAGAATGTATTATTTGTTTTAGGAAAAGCTAAAGAAATCTTAAAGGCAATCAGGGGAGGAAAAGCATTATATATAGACCCAGTACCATAGCCTGGCAAAACAACCATTTGGTCAGTATGAGTCAAGTGGAAGTTGTGACCCGCTACCTGACCCACTGCTGGGTTTCTCTTCTTTGTCTACATGCTTGAAAACAGGAAAACTCAAATGGACTTATCCTAGGATCTCTGGGTTTGGAGCTTCTCCAGGGTCCTGCTGTCACCAGCTAAACCCAAGACCTGACCTTTACTGCCCACTTGATTGTACTCACTAACCTTTGTCCTAGGTTTTTTTAAGCTCTTCTTTCTAGCTTATCTCTTGAAAGCAAAACCACCCCTCAGGTGATAGCAACTGCCCTGACAAGACTTCCAGGCCAGACCACCCAGACCAGTTTGAGCTAAACCCCTGACTTGTTCCTCCACAGAAGGGCCATGGAGTGACCTCTGTAATGACCGACAATTACCTTTACCTCATTATAATACTAAGATCTCCACCCAAGAAAGAGCACCGGGCTTCATTTACATAACATATAATGTATGTATAGGCATGTTTCCTTTAAGGCACATGCATGACCTTCTGCTCACTTCTACATATGATGACAAGACTTCCCTATCTAAATATTCATCCTCGGGGTGCCTGTGTGGCTCAGTCGGTTAGGTTTCTGATTCTTGGTTTCAGCTCGGGTCATGAACTCAGGGTCGTGGGATCAAGCTCCACATCGGACTCGTGCTGAGCATGGAGCCTGCTTAGGATTCTCTCTCCCTTTCCCTCTGCACCCCCACCCTTGGCTCTTGCACATTCACACTTGCGTGTGTGCTCTCTCTTTCAAAAACATTAATTAAGTAAGTAAAAATAAATATTTATCCTAAACCTAAACAAAAGAAATCCATTTATCCTCGCTTGGAGAGTCACGGTTTTGGAAGTTATTCCCCGTGATCTCCTTATTTGCTGCAAATAAATTTTCCTTTGTGGGACAACTCACATGGTATAGCTTCTGTGACTCATGAAGGACTAACTCACCTTGTTTCGGTTACACTGCCCCTTAGTGGTCTTACTGTTTTCTTTTGTAAATCCCAGGGCCTTGGCTTATAACAACAAAATGGAGGCTTCCTCAAGTCCAGGTTTTGCTGGCTCCAAAATGTGGGGTGGGAGACTGGCTCTGTTTCTATGGGCTGGATTTATATAGTACTTCCTACGACACTAGTCCATGGTTCCATCAGTGAGCGTTATGGGTGCTTCCTCTGGTTTTCTTCACTACAGAGAAGTGTCAGTGTATGTGGTTGTCCACTAGAGAGCGATATGAGCATTAACTTCTTTAAACATGACACTGAGCCAGATTTCTAGCACAAATGTATTTGTACACTGGGGGAAAAAATAGTGAACTCTAAAACAACCAATATTTAAATTATTTTCCTATTTCCTTCTGGTTTGTGCTATGGTTGGAACAGGTTTAATATTTTCAAAAGACGCACATTAATAGGAGAAAAATCAAGCAAATGTAAGAGAAAATTATTGCTAGAGACATTCTAGAATGATAAAAGGGTCGATTCATCAAGAAATTATAACAATTATAAATATATATGCACCTGGGACGCCTGGGTGACTCAGTCAGTTAAGCGTCTGCCTTCAGCTCAGCTCATGATCCCAGGGTCCTGGGATCTAGTCTCGCATCAGGCTCCTTGCTCAGTGGGGAGTCTGCTTCTCCCTCTGCCTGCCACACCCCCTGCTTGTGCTCTCTCTCTGACAAATAAATAAAATCCTTTTTTTAAATAAGATTTCATTTATTTATTTGACACAGAGAGAGAGAGATCACAAGTAGGCAGACAGGCAGGCAGAGGGAGAGGGAGAAGCAGGCTCCCTGCTGAGAACGGAGCCCAATGTGGGGCTCGATCCCCAGGATGCTGGGATCATGACCTGAGCTGAAGGCAGACGCTTAAATGACTGAGCCACCCAGGTGCCCCAAATAAATAAAATCCTTAAAAAATTAAAACATATATATATATGCACAATAGAGTTGTGAACAATAGAGTTGTAAAATACATGAAGTGAAACTGACAGAACTTAAGGGAGAAATAGGCAATTCAACAGTAATAGAGGGTTCAATACTTCCAATAATAAATAGATAAGAGGCCAAATGGGAACTAGAAGACTTGAACAACATTATAAACATTATAAACAAACTAGAGTCAGTAAATGTACACCCACACAACAAGTGCAGACTACAAAGTCTTAAATACATGTGGAACATTGTCCAGACAGATATGTGTTAGACCATAAGTCCTAATAAATTTAAAAGATTGAAATCACGCAATGTATATTCTCTAATCATGATGGAATGAAATTAGAATTCAATAACGGAAAGAAATTTGGGGACTTGGCAAATGTGTGTGAAATTAAATAATACACTTCTAAATAACCAGTGGATCAAAGAAGAAAACACAAAGGAAAGCAGAAAATACTTCGAAACGAATGAAATTAGAAATGCAGTATGCCAAAAATCAATGCACTAAGAGTAGTGCTTAGAAAATTATAACTTCTATATTAAAAAAAATAAAGATCTCAAATTAATAACCTAAACTTCCACCTTAAGAACCTGGAAAAGTAAGAGCAAGATAAACATAAAGCAAGCAGCAGGAAAGAAATAATAAAAATCAGAGCAGAAATACATGAAATAGAGAATGGAAAAACAATAGATACAATCAACAAAACCAAAAGTTAGTTCTTTCAAAAGATTACTGAAATTGAAAAAATTTTAGCTAGCCTAACAAAAAAACAGACAGGAGACTCAAATTACTAAAATGAAGAATACATGAGGGGACATTACTACCAATATACAGAAATAAAAAGGGGGAATGAAATAAGGGCATGCAAAGAGCAATCATATGCAAACAAATTAAATAACCCAGATGAAATGGAAGCATTCCAGAAAAACACAGATTATCAAAGGTAACTCAAGAAGAAATGAAAAATCTAAATAGACCTATAGCGAGAAAAAAGACTGACATTAAAAATTTTTTGAATTCCTACAAAGAAAAACCCCAAAATCAGACAGCTTCACTGGTGAATTCTACCAAACATTTAAAGAAGAAATAATACAAACTCTTCACAAACTCTCCAAAAATTAGAAGAGGGGGGATCACTTCCCAATTCATTCTATGAATCCAGTATTACCTGATCCCAACATCAGATAAAGATATTACAGGTAAAATAAACTACAGACCAGCATTCTTTAAAAATATGGATGCAAAAGTCCTTAACAAAATACCAGCAAACTGAATACAGCAACATATAAAAAGCATATACACCATTAACAAATGTGATTTATCCTAGGAATGCAAGGATGGTTCAACATATGAAAATTAATCAATGAAATACACCATATTAATGCAATAAAGACAAAAATGACATGATTATCTCAATAGATGCAGAAAAGACATTTAACAAAGTGTAACACCCTTTCATGATAAAAGCATTTTAAAAACCCTAGAAATAGGACACTGCCTCAACACAATAAAAAGTATATGAAAAACCACACCTAACATCATACTTAATGGTGAAAAGCTAAAAGCTTTTCCTCAAAGATAAGGAACAAGACAAGGGCATCTGCTCTTGCCACCTCTATTCAACACTGTATAGGAAATTATATCCAGGGCACTTGGGCAAGAAAAAGAAATAAAAGACATACATATTTGAAAGGAAAACTACCTCTATTTTCAGAAACCATGATCTTCTATATTGAAAATCCTAAAGAATCGATAAAAAAATTTCTTAAAGCTAATAAACAATTTCAGCAAAGTTATAGAATGCAAAATCAACGTTCCCAAATTAGCTTATTTCTATACACTAGCAATGAACAATCTGTAAATGCAATTAAGAAAACAACCTTCTGTACAACAACACCAATAAGAGCAAAATAATAAGAATAAATTTAACAACAACAGAAACGTGTGAGATTTGTATACTAAACTACAAAACATCATCAAAAGAAATTAAGGACCTAATTAATGGGAAGACATCCTATGTTCTTGGATCAAAAGACTTAATATTGTTAAGATGACAATACTCTCCAAATTGATCTACAGAGTAAATGCAATCCCTATCAAAATCCCAGCTACATTTTTTTTCCAGAAATTTACAACCTGATTCTAAAATTCATATGAAAATATAAGAGATCCAGAATATCCAAAACATATATGAGCAAAGGATTTGAATTCTCCAAGGAAGATTCATAAAGGCCAATAATCACACCAAAAGATGCTCAACATCATTAGGAAATGCAAATCAAAACCATAATGAGATGTTACTTCATACCCACTAGGATGGCTATACTCAAAAAAGACAGACAATAGTAAGTGCTGACCAAGACATGGAAATATTGGAATTCTCAGACATTCCTGCTGGGAATGTAAAATGGTGCAGCCATTTTGGAAGCCAGTTTGGTAGTTCGAAAAGTTAAATATGGAGCTACCATAGGACCCAGCAAATCCACTCGTAGCTGTATACCCAGGAAATTTCAAACATAAGTTCACACAAAAACTTGCACATGAATGTTCATAGTAGTACTATTCATAACAAGTAAAAAGTGAGGAAAAAAGTGGAAAAAGGCTCAGCTCCCTCCCTCTCCTCTGGCTGCACTCTCCTTTCTCTCTCTTCCTGAGCTCCCTTACCCTCCTGGCTAGGTTGGTTGGGCCCAATGAGTCCAGCGAACCATTGCTTTTCTTCTTTCACTGTCAAGTTGAACTTCCTGGACTAAGCTCCAGAAAGTTCTGATTAAGGTGAGACCCATGGAAAAAAAAGCAAGGCAGCCACTTAGCCTTCTTTGATTCTAGATCCTCAGGCCTGCCTTTAACTTAAGTAAAAAGACTTCTCCCTGTGACACAGTGCAGCAGAGCAGGGGTTGCAAGGGGGTGTGGGGACAGAGCTTCACAGCATCGAGTCATCTACAAAGGGAGACAACAGTGTCCATCTCATAGTACTGACAAGTGGATCAAATGAGGCAAGCCTGTGAAAATCTTGGCACAAAACACTAAGGTATTGCCTGACCTTCTCTGGTAATGGAAACAGTGCTTTCTTTATCAGAAATCAAACATTGGCTTTGTTCTCCTGTTGATTGGCCATGTCCCCTTGAGGCCAGAGACTTTGTCTGTCTTATCTACCTCTGTTATCTTCAGCACCTAACAAGTGCCTTGCAACAAAGTAGGTGCTAAGTTAATTTGAATGAATGCATGAAATAAGTATTTGCTAAATAACCTGTTCATCTCTCCCTCCTTACTTAATAGCACCTTCTACATACTCAGTGAACGAAACATGTTTGATGAGTCAACTTTATGTCTGATTATGTAGGTGGCGCACTTACTCTTTCCTAAATGTGTAGTCAGGTGCCCTCTGGCTGCATTGAACTTCTTGTGAGGTTCTGAGCTGTAAGGGAGGAATGCTGAGCTTCAGTTCAGGAGAATCTGGGGTTGTCCTGGATTTGCCACTTAATAATTACAACAAACATTTTGGGGCACAGATTGTGTCAAGCCCTGGGCTAAACATTTTATGCACATTGCCTTATTTCACCTTGACACCTATATTATGAATCATGCATTATAATCATGCCTATTTTACAGATAAAAAAGCAAAGTCTTGGAGAGGAGAGCACCTTGTTCAACGGTATATACTTAGTCAGTGGCAGAGTCAGAATGCAAACCTAGATTTAATTCCAGCTTCCACACCAATATTTGAACTATTTCAAGCTATGCAACATTAGCCATTAAACCCTCGCCCCCTCTATTTCCTCATTTTGTTTTTTTAATGATTTATTTACTTATTTTAGAGAGAGAGAGAGCAAGCATGTGTGAACGTGCTCACTTGGGGGGAAGGGCAGAGGGAGAGAGAAAGAGAGAATCTCAAGCAGACTCTGCTGAGCATGGAGCCCAACACGGGGCTCGATCTCATGACCCCGAGATCATGACGTAAGCTGAAATCAAGAGTCAGATGCTTAAAGACTGAGCCACCCAGGCACCCCTTTCCTCATCTTTCTTTTTAATATTTTTATTTTTTTAAAGATCCATTCATTTATTTGAGAGAGAGAGAGCACAGGGAGAGTGGGGGAGAGGCAGAGGGAGAGAAAGAATCCAGGGGCCCAGGTGCCCCTTTCCTCATCTTTAAAATAGTTAAAATACCTGCCCTGCCCAACTGAACTGATTATTCAAGTAGGAAAGTATATATCAGAAACTTTTAAAAAGTAAAAACTTCAAAACTAATGTAAAAATGATCGTGATTCTCTGAGATAGGACTTATCAACACCTTCTTATTCTCTAGACTTGTGAAATTGTATTTGTTCAATGGACACATGAGTATGTACTAGGCATTTACAACCTCAACACCATGTGTTTAAGATTCAAAACCATATTTGAGAATCAGATACTCTATATCTGCCATAACATAATTGGGATTTTTATTTTCTAAAAAAAATAGATGATGTGGGTCAAATGTGAATAGACATACTTCCTAAATGCTTATTGTAAAAGCCCCAAATTAATCATAACAAAATTTCACCAGCTCATTCTACTTTGGTCTCCCACTGACTTGCCAGTGAATTCGGAACCTGATGTGCATTCTTAGTCCATGGGAACTGAGATGCTCTTGAAAAAATGCAAAGCCTTGCATTAATTTAGGCAATCTGGTCTGACTTATAAATTCTGGAAAACAACTTGTATGACTCAATTGTTTGGTCACATTCACAGTTCATTTTATTTAAAGCAATCATACTGATGTGCAAGTTTTATGTAAATGATGTTTACTGCATTTCTTAATGGAAACCACTTAAATGTGTCATCAGTTTACAGAAGCTGATAGTTCTAGTTATTCTTTATTACTTTCTTTTGGTCTAGTTTGAGTATCCTTGTTTTGTATACATGTGTTTGTGGTGAAGGGGTCTTGGACTCGGGCCCTATATTCTCTGAGGCTCAGAACAAGGGTTTCCTCTGCACATCAGGAAGCATGTGCTCTATGCTACTCTCTACAAAGAAAGAGGAAATTGACAGGCAATGGAGGGATTAGAGAGTTTAGATTAACTCAGTTATCGTGCTGGGCCTTCTGGCAACTAGAACATCCTTCTTTGTGGATCGGGGCACTTACTCTTTCCCCCACTGCAGTCGAAGCCCCACAGGGTCAGGGCTCACGGCTGCCTCGTGTACCACCGTGTCCCCAGTGTTGACGCAGTGCCTGACACAAGGAGTGGGTGCTCAGTGTGAGTGTGGGTGTGTATGAGTGTGTGTGTATGTGTGTGTAAGTGAGTGTGAGTATGTGAGTGTGGCGAGACAGAGAGAAGGGGAGCCAGGAGAAAACAAAACTTCACATTTTGGCACATAGTGGAGAATAAAAAAGCAAGAAAGGGACTTTCCAACTCAGCTAGCATTTATTTAATGCCTGATACTCCAAGCACCATGCTGAACACACTGAGATGTCCTAAAATCCATGCATGAAACTTTACACCCTTGTCTCATCAGGAAATCTTTTAGGTATTTCCACGAAGCGTACTAATAGTTTGGACAACTGTAACAAGCATCTACATTCCCACTCATCAGATTCGAAGGAGCGTATTAGGGGTGTAATGGATGCCCTTTGTGGCCATGTGACAGCAGCAGGAAGTGACATCCTCAGAAGGAACACGTAAACCATATACAATAAGAAAAAAATAGGAATATTGATATTCAAGCCATAGCTCTCCCTCAGCCAAATGAAGGAAACTGTGTGTGTGTTTCCTGGGCTTTCGTTGTGTAGAAGAGGGATAGTAAGTGAAGGAGTTAAAGGAAGAGATCAGGGTAAGGAAAATAGAGATAAATACTAACCAGGCTGTATTTGAAAGGAGTTTGTACGGTTCTGAAACAAAACCTAAGGAAGTTTTCCCAGGGTTGTGAACGTATTTCCCCTGCGCTATTTGAAAATCTTTAATTTTGACATAATTATAAATTCACAGGAAGTTGCAAGATGATACTTAGAGGTCCCATGCCCCCTTTCCTGTAGGTGTTTTGTTTGTTTTCATTTGTTTGAGAGGCGACTCTAAAGGGTTAAATTGTTCAGATATTAGGTTGGTGCTTTCTCTAACTGTCATATCCTGACTGTAAAGGTTTAGTTTTCAGAGTCATAGAGAAAAAACAGAGTTATTCAAAAAGGCACATCACTCTAAATACATTTAATGTGCAGAAAGCCCTAAAAAAACCTAAGTCGATTGAGAAATCTATGTACTCTATTGTTTTCCTGGGCTTTATTGTCTCCCTTGGTGATCTTACAAGGTCTGTCCCCTCCTCAGAGAGCCCTTCCCTGAATACCATATCTAAAGCTGCTCTCGTCCCCAATACTTTCTACACCATGTTTTATTTTATTAACACTTATATTTTAATATCTGTCTCTCTATTGAAATAGAGTCCCCATTAGAGTAGGAAATCTGTCCATTTTGTTAACATCTGTAACCAGAATATCTTTGAAGATTTCTTGGTACAGAATAGGTGCTCAAGTTTTGTATATGTGTACACTGAAATAAAATTTAGAAGGATACATACCATACAGTTAACAGTCATTGCCTCTGAGTGGGGAGTAGTAGGGGAGGTTAATTATAAATTGACTTTCCCTTTCTACCAAGATATGTTTCAGTTAGTCCTAAATGATTCGAAATGAAATTGTATTACTTTAACAATTAGAAAAATTAATAAACATATTTTAAATTAGCAAAGATGGTTGATAAAATTGTGATGTTTAAATAAACTGTTTAATTGGAAGATGAACTTATGTGGGATGCTTTCTTGAGAATGGTAGGTAAGTAACGTGTTACTATATATAGTAAAATATCTATGACTTTGTAAAAGCACTGAAACATGAAGCAGCAGAAACATTTCACCCAGTTCTCTTTCCTTTGAATTTGACCACCATATCTCTTGTTAATCATTTAAATTGATTTCTTCTTCAAAAGGTAACAAGATCCAACCACTAGCTTAATGATAACATATGCTTATTTTTCTTTAGATTATTATATTTTACACTACTATTTGATATGTTCATCTTGAAAATGTTTATGTTTTGTCCTTTTTATAAGCATACTAAACTTGCAATATTAGCTGTTGTTACCAGGTCTGAATGTTAAGTCAGCATCTGTTTGAAAGACCTTCAACTTATCGACTATTGCAGGTCTCTGATTGTTTTGGAACCTCTTCTGATACCTGTGGACTTAGTTCAAGGCCAGGTATTTTTTTTTTTTCTAATAGGATGAACAAATGGTTAATTGTTTGCTTTGGTCACTCAAGTGTAGGATCTTACCTTATATAAAAGTCTAGCTGGAGTCTCTGTTCAGTGACATCCTTACCTTTCTAATCAGAGACTCTCCTCTTCAGAAGTTTTGCATTAGATTTGCAAAATGATGACCATATCTTTGATCTGGGGGATTGTTGTAGCAGTGTGCTGTTGTTTATGGCTTATTCTTGGAATGAGGAGAAGGTAAGGAAAGTTTTATCTTTAAGCTGTGTTTTAGTTCATTCATTTAAAGTTCTTTTACCTTCGTTGTTATATAATAAATTTGGTGTTTTGTACTTACACTCACTAGCATTTTCTTCTTTTTTTTAACTAAAAAACTTTAGATTTAAGATATAATTTACAAATTTGAAGTGGTATCATATTACATCTAATAAAAGATTGAATGACAGTCTTTCCCTTTTAGTACTGACATACCCATGATCATGCAAAAATGTACAAACTTGTTGAACATAAGTGACAAAAAGTTTATAAGGTCTCTGTGTATGTTTCTGGGTGTATATAAAGATGAAGTCTGGATTAGTAAGGATACAAGTGGTAAGTGGGATCTGTATTGGAAAAGGTTTCTTTCTAGCATGAGGATTAAATAGATGCTCTGACTAAATGAATGTTCTCTTCTCAGCTAGTTCTTGTGCACTGGATAGACTCAGCCTAGGTCTGGACAAGAGCACAGAGCCTGCATTGGTCATTCTATTATCTTCTTCTCATTAATGATAATAAACCATGGTAAATCGGGCAACTGCTAAATTTAGGTAACATCACTTTTATTTATGTGTCATTTATTTATAATGGGTTCAAGAAGACAAGAAATACAAATAGGGTCACATACATAGCCATTTTTATTTACCTTCTGATTGGCTCAAAGAGTATTTGGGGGAGGGCTATGTAAGCATTCTGTTATGTCAATCTCCAAAAGAGAATTACCCACAGCATATCTTCAGCTATGTAGATTGCTATGTGCTGTCTCGTTTACAAGTTGTTTGTGTGTGTGTGTGTGTGTGTGTGTGTGTGTATGCTTTATGGTATTTTAATTCAGGCCCGATAATTTCTAGTTTTAGTTGTTAACCTTACTTATCTTTGAACTCATAAAATGAACATAATTATTTTATGCTAAGTAGTTCTGTCAAGAGGGATAGGAGTTTATGTTGGAAAATTAATGTTTATAGTATTTAATAAAAGCATTTAAAATAGCATGAAAGAGGGGTGCCTGGGTGGCTCAGTCGGTTAAGTATCTGCATTTGGCTCAGGTCAAGAACCCCTGCTCATCAGGGAGCCTGCTTCTCCCTCTCCCTCTGCCCCTCCTCCCTGCTTGTGTTCTCTCTCTCTCTCAAATAAATAAATAAAATCTTAAAAAAAATAAATAGCATGCAAGACTGTGTTTCAACTATACTTCAATTAAAAAGAGACAACAAATAGCATGAAAGAGTGTTGAGTCACAATTGGTGATCCTATCAATACTTATCTTACTTAATTTCATTTTATAATAAGCTAATTTCTCAAATGAGATTCTTATCTTCAACAATCATTTTAGAATAATAATGTCTTTAAACTATGAAGATTTTGAAAACTTCAATTTTGCCATCTTCTCTGCAATTCAGTATTTTATATCTTTAAAGAAAACAATCGGGGCGCCTGGGTGGCTGAGTTTGTTAATCGGCTGCCTTCGGCTCAGGTCATGATCCCGGGGTCCTGGGATCGAGTCCCGCATCGGGCTCCCTGCTCTGCGGGAAGCCTGCTTCTCCCTCTGCCTCTGCCTGCCTCTGTGCCTACTTGTGCTCTCTATCTCTCTGTCAAATAAATAAATAAAATCTTTAAAAAAAAAATAAAGAAAACAATCATATAAAACATTTTGAGAGACTCAGGCAAATGATGTTTAGGAGAGATATAAACACTAGAGTGTAGTTTCCTCTATACTGAGAGGAAAAATCTTGTTGGCTTTGTTGATCCTTTTATCCTCATCATTGGAAAAAGTGACTATCACATAGTAGACATTCAATAAGTGTTTGTGGAATGGATGGATGGATGGATGGATGGATGGATGGATGGATTTAGCAATCATTTTTACCAACATATCATGTTACTAGGTTAATAAAACCCATTATTTTAGTAAAAGAGCAGGGCCCCTTCAACGAAGGAACTACCTATAACTGTAGAGTTCTGAAGTTTGAAGTCAGTAGTAAAAGTTTAAATCAGGTGTAAATAAAAACAATGTGTAATTTCCCATACTTAACATATGTTTGTGTCTTACAGACAAATGGGTGAACCACCTCTGGAGAATGGGTTGATTCCATACCTGGGATGTGCTCTGAAATTTGGTGCCAATCCTCTTGAGTTCCTGAGAGCAAATCAAAGGAAACATGGTCACGTTTTCACCTGCAGATTGATGGGAAACTATGTCCACTTCATCACAAATCCCTTGTCATACCAGAAGGTGTTGTGCCATGGAAAATACTTGGATTGGAAAAAGTTTCACTTCACTACTTCTGCAAAGGTAACCAGTTTCCCATTTATACAGCATTCGGCTTTTTTCTACTTTTTGTATGTCAGTCTACTTAGCCTTTTGATGTACTTAGACTTAGAAATAGAGATGTTGAAGAGAGTTATCCTTCCATGGAGATTCTTAGAAATATAATGAATCCAATTAGACAGAACCTCTTGGTAGTAATTGTTTCAAAAGTCAAAATAGGTATAGATTTGTCATTTCTTAACCACCTAGAGTGAAATAAAAATGAAATATTTTATTGAGCGAGATGGCACTGTATCAGTAAGATAAGTACAAACTCCTTCATGTCAACCACATCTACATAACTCCCAGAGCACATGTGGCGGAAACTTAGCACTAAACAATTGTTTTACCACACTTTTGCCACACAATTTTTAAATTTTGTCAAGCAACTGATCAGATATTTGGGCATCGCTTAGCAATAATCTGAGAGGTTCTTTGAGAGAGACAGCAACTAGCCAATATTTAGTGAGTCTCTGCAAGGAAATATTAGACACGGTCTCAGCTCTAAGTAGACTAAAGTCTGGTTTTAGTACATCTACAATAAATGTAGCAGAGAACTGATGACTAAGACAAATATGGATTAATACCAAATTAACATGCCAATAGATTCAGTAGCATAAGAAAAGTAAGAAATGGACAACTTTCATGGTTGCGGGAAGTTTCACTGAAGAGCTGGAATTTCAACTTGGCCTTCCAGGAAGGGTAGGATTTGACCATTTATTTGGAAAGTGCTATGAAATTGTATGTACAAAGGCCAATTTCCCTCCTGCCCTGTTTTTAACAAGGAGAGAATTATGGAAGTATCTAATCTGTTTTTCAGCCATTTCCTAGCACTGCATCAGGTTTAATCTCTTTTTTCACACATTTCATTTATCGGCAGGCATTTGGGCACAGAAGCATTGACCCCAGTGATGGAAACACCACTGATAATATAAATAAAACTTTCATCAAAACCCTGCAGGGCGATGCCTTGAATTCCCTCACAGAAGCCATGATGGAGAACCTCCAACTTGTCATGAGACGTCCGCTGGTATCTAAATCAAAGACGCCTGCCTGGGTGATGGAAGGGATGTATTCCTTCTGCTACCGAGTGATGTTTGAAGCTGGGTATTTAACTCTCTTTGGCAAAGATCTTACAGGGCAAGACGCACAAAAAGGACTCATTCTGAATAACCTTGACCACTTCAAGGAATTTGACAAAATCTTTCCGGCTCTGGTAGCAGGCCTCCCCATTCATGTGTTCAAGACCGCACACCATGCTAGGGAAAAACTGGCAGAGGGCTTGAGGCATGAGAACCTCGGAAAGAGAGACCGCATCTCGGAACTGGTCAGGTTTCTGAATGACATGCTTTCCACCTTCGATGACATGGATAAGGCTAAGACACACCTCGCTATCCTCTGGGCGTCACAAGCAAACACCATCCCGGCGACTTTCTGGAGCTTATTTCAAATGATTAGGTAACTAGCAATTTATCCATTTATTTCTTTATTTTAATTGAAAGCAGAAAAGCTACTATTTTAACTAAAAAAAAAAAAGAGTCATGGTAATTTCTCATGCTATCAATCAAGAATGTGACATTTACTTTATAAGTGTTTAACATGTATCAGTTCATCCAATCCTCACAAAACCATAAGCAGCCGTGCCTGGCACACTCATCCTGCAGAAGCAGAGACCTTTCCAGGGGGAAGAATGCACTGCATAGGGTCAGTTCAGGCCATCTGGGCCCAGAGCCCTTGCTTTCAACCCCAGGCTGTTCCTCATGATGCCTACTTAAGTTGATGAATTCTGTCTTCATAATCATAAAAAGGTATTTAATGATTCGGACTTGTGGACAGTGAAAGGGCAGTGCCTATGCCTTAGTCCTCTGTGTATTAACAGTTTGTTTCTACCCCATTAGTAATTTCTGTCTTACTGTTTATTGGACCAACTATGATAGCTATGGATCAATTCTACTGATTATTATTGATGGACTTTGGCTAGATTTTGCCTTTTAAAAGTATGTAACAAAAACATTGTATGTAACATACTTTACATAACATGACTGTGTTCCAAAGTGTTAGTCTTTTAGAAATTTGACATTCAAATGGTTTATTGGATTATTCTGGTTAAATTGGGCGTTTAGTGTCACATGGACACAAAATTACTATACCGTAGCATTGGGAATGCCAAATTTCCACTGGTGGCTGACAGTTTTATGTATTTAATATAAAAAATATTTAGGGGCACTAGGGTGGCTTATTCGGTTAAGTGTCTGACTCTAGGTTTCAGTTCAGGTCATGATCTCAGGGTTGTGAGGTCACATCAGGCTTTGCCCTGGGCGTGAAGCCTGCTCAAGATTCTTCCTCTGCCCCACCCTCCCACGCATGCATGCGTGCGCTATCTCTCTCCCAAAAAAAAAAAAAAAAAAAAAAAAAATTAGAAACAATTTCAGATATAAAAACCCCATACTAATCTGTCTCAAATGTTAAATGTCTTCCCAAGTTTTTACTTAAGAGATCTCCATCCAGAATAAGTTCATATATTTTCAGTAAGGTTAGAACATCAATATAATATCATAAGGGTAATAGTAACCATTTTATGACAGTCACACATATACTTACCAGTCAAACATTTCTGAGACTCATTTACTGCAATCATGTTATATAGATCCCCATGGCCCTAAGGATCCAGTAAATGTCCATGCACTAAAACGCACTAGGATTCATTTTACAAGTTAAAGTGCTAGAACAATATAAGAATGGGAAAGCTGTTGTTCTACCCGAAATCGTGGTATGGGTTTTAAGAGTAAATTTTGACATCCATTTGCAATTTAGCTAATACTTTATAATTATTAATCTTACATGCAATATTCCTTCTCAATTGTTATGTACGTGACTAATTTGACCATTTAATCTTTATTAGAATCATTTATTTATAAAAGTATGGCCAAAGTTTTACTTCTGTGTTGCAAGGCCTTTTAAGGCAACAATTCTTGTTAATATCCAAGGATTTAGACACAATTACAAAATGGAGTAAAAAGTAATTGGGAAATGTCCCTTTCCTACTTTCTCTGGTATCCTGACCACCTAGTAAAAAGAAGGGGAAAACTCCTGTTTGCAGATCTTTTGGTATAGAAAACATTTATTTTCTGTACATCTCTTCTTTTCTCCACTTTTGCTAGGAGCCCTGAAGCAATGAAAGCAGCTGCTGAAGAAGTGAATAAAACACTAGAGAATGCTGGCCAAAAAATCAGCTTTGACGGCAGTCCTATTTGTTTGAATCAAATGCAACTGAATGACATGCCAGTGCTAGGTATGCTTACTGTGTTACATTTCATTTACTGTGTCCCACAAACAGTAATCGCCAATATCTATTATGCATTTACCTGTAAGGCATTAAGCGAAGTATTTCATATGTGTGATCCCGTTCGATCCTCACTGCAATCCTATGACTGGTGACTAATTTCTACAGAACAGATTAGGAAATTGACACGGAGAGGTTAAGTTCGTACCTGGGATGGAATGGTAGAACCAGATACAGTGTTAATGTGAGACTCCTGACCCTACCTTTTCAACTGCTTCTCTGCCCTGCCCTACTCTGTCTCCTTTATTATATTCCCCTTACCACTGATGTTATGATTAATGGGAGGGTATTACTCATTTTCATGAAATCAAGGAGGAAAAAGTACCATCAAGACACTACAATTAGCTGCATGGGTTGAGTGATGGGATTGAAGGTTATTTTGTGTTTCTTATTTTTGCTTCTCTGTGGTTTGCAGAAATACAAAAATACTCTATTTTTATAGTGATAAAGAGTTTTCTTTTTGTTTTTGTTATTTTTCTCTTGAGGAAAGAACCCAGTGCATGTTCTGAGGGGCAGCAGGTCTTAGTGGAAGGGACATGAGGCAAGAAGCATAGGTTCTATGTTGGGTTCTGCCAACCATGGATGACCCCAGACATGCCATTGCATTTTGGGGGGACTTGCTTTTCTCATTTGAAAAAGAAAGGGCTAACGGGTTATGATTTTACACACAATCATATGATGACCACCTGAAACATGACCGCTAAAAGGATAGAGGCTGGAAGGTCAGGCTAGACCTTCTCATTGGATCTGCATATTTTAGCTATTTGCAGGGTGGTTCTTTTTGTCCCTTTATATCTTTACCAGACAGTAGGGCACCATCACACACCATCGGGTAGTGTAATCATAAAAATGGGCTCTTGGAAACACTGAACTGAAGCGGCATTAAACATCTGGAAAAATATTTCTATATGAAAATGATATCAGTATATTAAATCTCAGAAGTAATAAAATTTGAGTAATTCACATAAAAGTGAGTTACTGATTTTTCCAATTGTATTAGATGTCTAGTGTCATGTGGAAATAAGATTATTTTTCCATAAAATTATAACAGTCTAGTTGCCATTGATAACCAAGATTATATCCTTACAAAATGATTATCATAAACTCAGATTATCAGGTAAAAATGACATTCAGACACAACTGAATCATTGATTACAGCATAGTGGCAACAGAAAAAAAAATTGGGTAAGTTTTATCTGGCCAGCTTCCCCTAGTCTGTTCAGGTTGTGTTATAATCTGCTAGCAGTATTTCAGACTCCATATTATGAGGCCTTTAAATACATGATTTGTTCTTGCTTTCCTCCTTCTCCTCGTTTCTTCCTTTAAAAATACTTAGATAGCATCATCAAGGAGTCTCTGAGGCTTTCCAGTGCTTCTCTGAACATCCGGACTGCTAAAGAGGATTTCACTCTGCACCTCCAGGACAGTTCCTATAACATCCGCAAAGATGACATCATAGCTCTTTACCCGCAGTTAATGCATTTTGATCCAGAAATCTACCCAGACCCTTTGGTAAGTGACTGTTCATCAAAATTCAATATCCAGGTGATGTCTACCCAGATGGAAATAAAGAGGAAATTTACCAGGGCGCATGGTTGGCTTTGTCCGTTAAACGTTGGACTCAGGTCATGATCTCATGGGTCATGAGATCGAGCCCCATGTGTTGGGCTCTGTGCTTGGCCAGGAGTCTGCTTAAGATTATGTCTCTCCCTCTCCCTCTGCCCCCCCCCCAAAAGGTGCTCTCTCTCTCTCTTTTTAATAAATAAATCTTTAAAAAAATAAGAATTGACTTAACCATTGAAGCCATAGGCATTGTCTTCTAAATTATGTCCAATATTCATATATTTTGTAAGACCTGGATGATGGCCTGAATTTTAAAATTCCTGGTACCTGTCATCACATCATCTCTGCTAGATTATGTTTGCAATCATTATAATAAAGCTGCTGCCTTTCTTTTTCCTTAACAATTGCTTGCTCCCAAATCCAGGAAATGAGGCTAATATATTGGTTCTTTTAGTTTCTAATCTGAACTCTTCCTTCTTGTTCTGCCTAATGGAGGAACTAGTCACCCAGGCAGAATGGAAGGTATTATAAAGCTTTTTCTGTTCCCATCAGTTCTTGTTAAACTCCTATTCCTTATTAATTTCTGAGTTAAGGTGGGGAATTTGCTAAATTACCAATAGATTGGATTAAAAAAGAAAATTATTCTTTGGAGCGTCCAGGTCAAGAAACCGATAAATTCCTTTAAAACTATCTTACAGTTCTGTTTTCTTTGTATCTTTATTGCAGACCTTTAAATACGATCGATATCTTGATGAAAATGGGAAGACAAAGACCACCTTCTATAGTAATGGAATCAAGTTAAAGTATTACTACATGCCCTTTGGGTCAGGAGCGACAATATGCCCGGGGAGAATATTTGCTGTCCAGGAAATCAAGCAGTTTTTGATTCTGATGCTTTCCTATTTTGAACTGGAGCTTGTGGAGAGCCAGGTTAAATGTCCCCCTTTGGACCAGTCCCGTGCAGGCTTGGGCATTTTACCACCATTAAATGATATTGAGTTTAAATATAAATTCAAACATTTGTGAACATATAGTTGGAAGCAGAGGACGTGAGATGATGTTACCAGCCTGCAGACCGCCATCATGTATCTGTCCCTTTGGACGGTCATCTTTCGTGGTAGTGGCACTAAGTCAGCGGGGTCCAACTCTGTACACAGATGCTTGCTTCTGAATCTTAACATTTTGATGACCGTTTCCAGATGCTATCTCAGACCGTGCTAGTGAAAAAAAACCTCATTTCTAGGGGCACAATAATTTGTTTTCATTTGAATAAGTCAGTGAATTTTCATCCAGCCAGGCACTGAAGTTCATTATTTTCAGAGGAAAAAGTCTTTTTTTTTTTTTTTTTTCCCCAGAATGAAGATATTCTGATTGGCAAAAGTTTTTCTCCCCCTTAAGGAAACAGCTTTATTTTTATAAAAACCACCCAATAATTATGAAAAAAGGTACAAATTCATGTTTTAGTGAAACCACGTGATTCTTTGACTAGATATGGGATACCTTTTTTTCTTTTTTATAGCATAACGCTTTTATTGTCCAGGACCTGTGACAGTTTCATGTGTCTCTAAAGAAGGCAGGAAGTTTAGAGCATTATGAGCCCTTTTAAAGGAAAAGGAGTGGGTAGGCACAGCCAGAAGAAGTCCGTGACTATCTTACCACATGGGAATGTGGTATTAGTACAAGCACACCCGATATGCTCCCCACCACAGTCAAATGTAGATGTATATTATAAAAGACATGTTAAATGACTTTATCATGCTCTTTAATCAAAAGAAAATGTTTTTCAGCTTTCCCTATAGGCAGTATTTAGGGCTTTTAAAAAATGATGGCCTTGATGTCCTGAAAATACTAAAGATGGTTTTAATATTTTCTCTTTAAGCTTTAATGTATTTTTGCTGGAAACTCTAATGTCTATGTCAGGTTTCAACGATCTTATCTATATTTTCATTAGATTCCATATTAAAGCAGGGATTTTTTTCAGAGAAGGCAGTTTTTCTGGTACTATTAACCATGCATCAATGAAGAGAATGTAGCTCTCCCGTGATATCTTTTAAAATGAAAACGATGAAAATGACCATTTAAAAGCACATGAAACATACAAAGAGTTCGTTAAATGTAGCTAGACATTGTATTTTATTTAAATACTTTTTATCTTTAAATGACTTGTAGTTGAAGGAAAAATAATTGAAGGCTAGATGGTAGTGTTTAACTACTGTACACAACAGTGCTTTGGTAAAATATTTTAAACATTGGAGTTATCAGCTATACTATTTTTATTGATATTTCTGTATGTATATATTCTTTTGAGAGAGAGAGAGCACGAGCACGCATGGGGAGTGGGGAGGAGGGGCAGAGGAGAGGGCCCAAGCAGACTCCACACCCGGCTCGGAGCCTGATGCGGGGCTTGATCTCATGACCCTGAGATCGTGACCTGAGCCGAAATCAAGAGTCCGACTGTTGACCGAGCCACCCAAGCACCCCTTATGTATGTATTTATATGTAAATTATATTTCCCTTTTTTCTTGTATACAAATACTAAGAAAATATTGTAACATTTGATAATTTTGAAAGGATTCACCTTTCAGAAATAAAAGTATGTAATTCTAAGTTCTTAAGTCTTCAGAATGTTTAAAACATTCACCTAGTGACAAGCTGAAACAATTTTGTCCATTATTCATCTCTTGGAAAAAGTAAAATATTCATTCACTTAAAAATCTCCTCCATACTTCATACAAGTCATTGAAGATTTTTAATCTTGCTATTTAATATTACCGTGGCATTATCTCTTATGTAGGTTATTTTATATATTAAGAAAATTAAACTTATTTAGATATGGTGCAAGATGAACAAAATTCTCTTTTATAGCAAATTGTTTTCAACTAGATTTCTAATTGTGGTTCCCTAACATATTCTACAGCGTGGTGGACGGGTCTATACATCTTTCCGCATCTTTACTCTTGTAGAGCCGGGGTGGGCGATTGATACGACTGTGGGCCAAAAGTCCCTCTCCACCTGTGTTTTTTTATGGATTGAAAGCTAAGAATGGTTTTCACATCTTTAAAGGGTTGTGAGAAAATTAAAAGAATATTTCATGACACACGAAAATTATCTGAAATTCAGATTTCCACAGCCACGAGTAAAGCTTTATGGGGACACGAGCCAGCACATTTGTGTTCGCTTCTCAGGCTGTTCTTGCTAAGTCATTGCAGGGCTGAGTAGTTGCAACAGAGACCATGTGATTGTAAAGCTTCAAATACATATTAGGTTGTAAAGCCTAAAAGAGATATGTTATTGGCTAAATGTATTCAGGGTTACTGTGGTCCAGGTCCAAGCTCAGACACTTCCCTTGCACGATCTCATTTGATCCTCGTGAGAGTCCTGTGGGGTCCTTGTTCCTATCACCCCTATATTACAGAGGAGAGAGAGGGAACTCCAGAAAGGTTAAGTCACTGACCCGAGGTTATAGGGCTGGCAAATGGCAGAGTAATTGGAATCCAAGCTGTTCCTGTTCCAGAGCCAGCATTTTTTTTCACTTTGTGGCAAGTCCAAGTGACAGGCTGTCTTTTTAAACTCAGGTCATTGTGGGTAGGCCACAGTAAACAAAGTCCATGATATCATTTCTGTCCTAAAATCACCACTGTTTGGGAGCATCATCTGGCCATGCTCAGCTGGTCCGGGGTTGCCAGGATGCTGGGGACCCCACCTTGCAGTGACTCCAGCTATGAGCCCGTGAGGACCGACTGTGTAATCACATTCAATGTCGCTGTGTTAAACTATGCTCCCCTCCACACTGGAAGGCATTCCTTTGCCTCGCCAAGAGCTTGGCCTTGTTCACTGTGGAATCTCAAGCGGTTCCTCCTAGGATCAGTGTTAGACATTTTTGAGGTGGTTGGGACTAAGGCTTCAGCCTTCATCTCATTAATAGGTAATTGAATGCCAATATCGTGCTCACCAGCCCCTTCTCCACATCACCTTGACTGATCCCAATTCAGAGGCTTGGACATAGAAAGTGACACCAAGACAACAGCATTGATGTTTCACAGAGCATCACAGATGACTCAGATTCTTCTAGTCTAAGCTCTCATTTTAGTTAGAAACTGGCATCTGGTGAAAGTGAAGTGATTTTGTTAAAAAGGCTGCACAGCAAGGACTAGGGCAGGCCCGGGTCTGGAAATCTCCTGTTTGCACAGCAAATACTGTAATCACTGAATTAACCAGGATACATTGAACATTAAGGACCTCACTCTCCAAGCTAGAGGCGTTAGGTTTCATAGACTCCATGAAGTCCATTTATCTATAGAGAGATACGTGAAAAAAAAATAGAAAAATTTAAAACATTCATAAACTTTAACATTACTATATTTTTACAAAATTCCCACTCTTGTTTGAAAAAAAGTACACAATGGGGCGCCTGGGTGGCTCAGTCAGTTAAGCATCTGCCTTCGGCTCAGGTCATGATCCCAGGGTCCAGGGATTGAGCCCCACGTCGGGCTCCCTGCTCAGCGAGGAGCCTGCTTCTCCCTCTGCCTGCAGCTCCCCCTGCTCCTCCTGCTCTCTCTCTCTCAAATAAATAAATAAAATCTTAAAAAAAAAAAAAAAAAAAGCATACAATGTCTGGTATCCTCAACCCCATTTGCTAAGGAACCACTTGACAGCAATCTGCTGTCAAGTTAATTGGAAGATAGATGCACCACTTGGCAGTTCTAGAACTAATTTATCCTGGATTAAAAGAATGACAGCCGTAAGAATGATGAGTTTGTATGAGAGAGTTTCTGAGAGCCTGGAGAACTTACAGGAGAAAGGATTATCACCTCCCTGATGTGCTATTTTGCAAACTTTCAAACGCTGAGAAACAGGTTAGAGTGACACAGGGACCACCCTCTACTTTCATCCAGACCCACCAATTGTTCACACTTTGCCACGATTGCTTTTTACCGAGAAAGCTGGCTTCAAAAGCGGTTTTAGTTTAGGGTTTTCATTTATAATTATTTCCTTTTTTAAAAGATTTTATTTATTTATTTGAGAGAGAGAGAGAGAGAGCAGGCTCCCCGGTGAGCAGGGAGCCGGATGTGGGACTCAATCCCAGGACCCTGGGATCATGACCTGAGCCAAAGGCAGATGCTTAACCAACTGAGCCACCCAGGCACCCCTATAATTATTTTCTTTTCTAAGTTCCCAATTTGGTGTTTGATCTCTGGTTCCTCTGAACCTTTGGGGAGGAGAAAGGGATGAGGGAACCAGGCGATCACTGACAGGTATTTGTTCTCTTTCCCACTAGCGCCACATCTATATATAATCTTGTTTTCCTTTTCTGGCAGGAAAAATAGTGAAATTCACTTAAATTCCCCTGGAAACAGAAATTGCTTTTTTAAACATAAAAATACATACACGTGGGGAAATCTGTACAGGAAAACTATTTTTCTTCAGAAGTTTACTTAGAGTGCGTTGGTGAGAATATGTTCAGGGAGAAGGTCCGGGTGCTCCAAGTAACGTGCGTCTGTCAAGGGCTGTCCCTGAAGAGTGACGGCAGGTGTCCTGGGGGGACGGGGCGTCTCTGGCATGGACACAGGACAATCAGGCAAACTCAGCAGTCAGTTTCTCAGAAATATGGACCTTAGTGCCTTTACTTCATCACTTCTTTGGAGAGATTCTAGGGCATGCCAGTTCCCCAGGAGGGTAACTCTATTTTCTCCCCTCCACCCCATAGCTCACCAAAGCTCCTAACTGGTGTCTTGCACATAGTAGGAGCTCAAATGTTTGAAGCCGGTGGCGAAGTTGGGGGGTGGGGGGGCGGTCCCTGTTTTTCTTAGTCCAGGCTCCACAAGCTGCAAATGGTTTATTTAGCTGCTTTGCTAAGCAGACCTTTTTGCTTGTCTCTATTGATTTTTCACAATATTAAAATATTGGGAAAGAGTTACACACAGAACTGAGAACACACCTGGCCTGAGCTCAGGCTCAGATTGCGTGATAAGGCAGGTTCACTATTTGCTAAGATAAAGTGGAGGTGGAGAGGATCTCAGCCCTGCGCACAGCTGAGCGGTCTGCCCCTGGATCTCAGAGACAGAGAGGTGGCCTGGTAAGCCTGGGAAGGAAATGAAGCACAGGCTGCTACTCTCCGGTATTCATTAATGTACCATATACCTTATATTTATACTCTATTTTGTTATGCATTGAAGTTTCAGAAATTCTCACCCTGCTGAGGGTCTAGGCCGATTTTTAGTTATAATCAGGCCTTTGCCTGTGGCACAATGGAATAACCCATTCATTGTATAGTTTTCTAGCGCTGGAGGATGGAGCTGTAATGCCCAACACCTCTTAAGATTTCTGCTCATATTGGGGCGCCTGGGTGGCTCAGTCGTTAAGCGTCTGCCTTCGGCTCAGGTCATGATCCCAGGGTCCTGGGATCGAGCCCCGCATCGGGCTCCCTGCTCCGCGGGAAGCTTGCTTCTCCCTCTCCCACCCCCTCTGCTTGTGTTCCCTCTCTTGCTGTGTCTCTCTCTGTCAAATAAATAAATAAAATCTTTTAAAAAAAAAGATTTCTGCTCATATTATAATTAGGTCGGGCTGCTTGTCTCTTAATAATTAAAGCATATTGTCAAAGAAATAGCATCAAGATATAGGACTTCTTTCAATTCAACCCTGTTTGGATAGTCCCGATTCACAAATAGTATGTTCCAAAGATGCACTGTGAATAGAATATTTGGGACTCAGAATATATTTTATTGAAAAAACTATGTTATAAATGGGATTTAAATTCTCAGAAAAACAAACAAAAGCTAATTTCATCTATAACAGCACCTGGGTCATTCTGTTTTGAATAATTTTGCAATGCAAAAGGAAAGAGAGGGGAAATGCTGTTGAAATGTGAATATTTTAAATTGAAAACAGATGTCTTAGCAGAGGATGGGAGATGGAATATGAAGAATCTGAAGAGGTCATCTGGGTACTTTCGAAGGAGGCGTTTTTCCAGGAGATGGTTTAGAATCACAGTCTTCGAGTTATGGACACTCACTTATTTTATAGCTGAGGAAAACAAGAGACAGAAAGTTTATTTCTAATTTTACCTCAAAGCTTATCTATTTTATTTACTTCTCTTCAGCTGTGTCACTAGTGGTGGGAAGGCGGTGGGAGCAGGCTAATGGCATGTCAAGAGGAATTTGAGAAAATGTGACCAAAAGGTCAGTGTATTCGTTCTCAAGGACTGCCATAGCAAAATACCACAGACCGGGGGGCTTAACCAGTTCTGGAGGCTGGAAGTCGGAGATCGAGGTGCTGGCAGGTGTGGTTTCTCCTCAGGCCTCTCTCCCTGACTTGCAGATGGCCATCCTTGTCCTGCGTCCTCACACAGTCTTTCTTCTGGGCATGGGCATCCCTGGTGTCTCTGCCACTTTTCATAAGGAACCAGTCATATTGGATTAGGGCTCCGCCCATATGACCTCCTTTAACCTTAATTATCCCCTTAAACTCCCATCTCCAAATACAGTCACCCTCTGAGGAACTGGGGGTGAGGGCTTTAAGATACAAATTTTGGGGAGGGGGGAGGACACAATTCAGTCCATACCAGCATGGGAAGTGAGAGAAAGCAAGAAATAAGTTAAAGAGTTGTGTGCAGCCAATGTGACCAGTGAACAAGGCAGGGCATACAGAGCAATGGTTGGGAAGAAGATGGCTGGGAGCTTTGGCATGGGGACATGGAGTAGGGGACGGGGCTCCTGAATCAGCCTGACCTGGCCTTCTGTGCAAATGTGTGTGTGTGTGTGGGGGGGTGACTAAGACACATCAAATCTCATCCCCATGAGGGGCCCAAAATACCAATGCCATCACACACAAGCTCCATGAAGACTTTCCTCCTATTTTGAACCCCTTGAACAGGAAGCGGTCCAAGATGGCTGTGCAGCCCCCAGTGAGGGCATACTTCCCAGCACCCATTTCAGGCATGGCACTCAGATAACAATGGCCACAGGATTCCCTCTCAGACAGTGGGATCCAACACTAATCAAGGAGTTTCCCTACCTTAACACTAGAAGGTCTTCCTGGTGTCTCGTATGGGAATTTCAGAATGGTTGCAAAGCAGTGACCCCATGTGTGTCCCACTCTTTCCTATTCTAAATGGGAGTGTTTTCTTGCACTTACTCTACCCTTGCTTCACCCTGGTTCATCAGTCCAGGGTGTGTCTTTTTAGTTCAGAGATGTTCAGATCAAGAGGAAGCATCTCTGACGTGATGGAGTCTATGCCAGAGACCCTTGACTTTCAGCTGGAAGGGGACTGACAGTCCTCTAGGGAGCCTCCCTTGAGGGAAGGGGTCAGTGTGTTCTATGAATGAGAAGAACAACAGAATTGCTCGAGGTTGTCAGAGGGTGGATTGTTGCAGAGACAACGCTATGGGTCTTCAAATTCCATCTCATCGTTCTCTTCCTAGGTACCTGGGATACCACCTGTCCTGGCTTCTCTTGTAGTGAGGTTGGGGCCAGGAGACTGGGTTAGCAGAAGGCTAACTGGATGAGGTCACCAGCTCTGTCAGCCCCTCCCAGCCTGGCCTTAAGGAAGCTTCTCCAAGATTGGCCGCTTCTCTTTTCCGTTGCCATGGTGACTGCAGAACATATGTCGGAGGCCAGTATGTGATGGACAAGGGCTACCTGACTCAAACTGCTTGCTGCATCAGTGAGAAATAAATCTTCATTATTATGTGTATGCCACCAAAACAAGGGCATATACCAGCCTTTTCTAATTATGAAACTTCCTCACTGTTGTATGTTTTCCTCCTTGTTTACTTCCTTTCCAACCTCCCTTGACACTTGCTGTCATAAAGACTTCTTATCTTAAATTCCAGCCAGTCCCACGTGCTAACTCATTCCAAATAGTCCCCCGCATACCTTGTTCTCCAAAAGTTTAGAGCAACTTCACAAAATGCTGTTCTGAGGTTTTGCTTCTCAGCTCTCAGCCTACTCCTCTGTGCTACACTCCAGCTCCCCTCGGAATCAAAGTCGAGTGAAAGGGTGGGTCAGCTGGGCAGGTGCCCTGGTAGCCAACCCATGAGGGCCAATGGAAAACACTGAAATGCAATAAAGTGAAAAGAATTGTATTTATCAAAATTCCTCTCAGAATCCTTTCATCAGTTGTTTGTGGTAGTGGCAGGAATGAGACCCCCAAGGGGCACATTCCAGTAATGGCTGGTGTCTGCTCAGTTGCTTTCTAGGGAAACCCCGAGACCGGCTGATTGCTCATGATGAGGAAGGAGAGGTTAAGAAGCACCAGCAACAGCCCTTTCGCAGCCCTTTCCCCCACTCATGTGATCTGATCCTGACCTGATCCTCACCCTCTTTGCTTTGTGGTCAACTTACCCATTCGTTCAGTGCAACCCAAGAGGAAGAAAGATAGCATAAATATCTATACATAGCAAGGCCTCTCCCCACTCCTATTACCCAATGGGTAAGCAGGTAGTTGTGGGACTAGTAGGGCCACAGAGCAAATGTCTGCCTCATGTGGCACCGTGTATTTACATACAGGCAGTGGGGTCTGTTAGCAAGCTAATGAGAGCAAATATTGTAACTACCTAGGGCCTATAGCATTCCTGCAATGAGATTGACCCCTGTTGAACTGCTCACTAATCCAACATGATTTTAGCCTGACACGTGAGAACAATGCAAGGTGAAATTATGAAGTGAGGCTTATCTTTGGTGGCCCCTTCCTCATTTTCCTGTGTCCATCTTTCATTCATGAAAGAGTCAAGAGTTGCTGAGTGTTCAGGCTGCCCAGACATTGTGCCAGGAATGGTAATTTATAGACATGAAAAGACCCAATCCTGCCCTCAAAGAGTTCAGAGTTGAGCTCAATCATTTTAGAAGCCCAGACAGATCAAATTCCAACACTATATATACCTAAGAGTGGATTTGAAATAACATGATACTTTTTTTGGGGGGGGGCAGGTATTTAAAAATGTAACTTCTAATTTCAGAGCAAACAGACCCCATCCTATATCAGAGGATTTCAAGTGGCAGATGGATGAAGCTGTCTTCCTAAGGTTCTGCAGTTAGGCCTGGAGACAAATGTTGTTTGGAGGCTGGCCCTGCTTCAGAGACACATTGGTTGCCTCTTCTATCTGACTGCTCACTTACAAAACAAGCTTTTTGCTTTATTCATCAAAATTTCTTTGCCCTTATCAACCCTCATGTGCCATATGAATCCTGCAAAGCAACCCTTGGCCTCAGTGCTCCAAACTAATAACTCTCATTGGATGTTTTCCAATGCTGTCTCATGGTGTTTGAAATTTTGGCAGGAGATGTAGGGTCAATAGTTGTTTGCAAAGTATTCACCTTGGTTAGTTTGGGTGAAATGATGTAACCATTGCTCTATCTTTGGTGCATCAGCTTTTTTTTTTTCTTTTTTTTTAAGTAGGCTCCACACTGGGCGTGAACTCACGACCCTAAGATCGAGACCCTGAGATCAAGACGTGAGCTGAGATCAAGAGCGAAAGCCTAACTGACTGAGCCACTCAGGCACCCCTGGTAAATCAGCTTTTGAATCTAAAGTCACTTAAGGGCAGTGGCAAGGCTGATGGGTAAGAATGTAAAAAACTGAAGCCCCGCCCCAATAAGTCGTGGTAAATACACATGTGCACACACACACACACACACACAATTTAAGCAATCTTTTGCATCTTCTATTTAAAAAGAGCAAGGGAGAAGTATTTTCACATATTGAAAAATCTCGACTAGATGACAAACTAAACATCATCCAAGCCAAAGGACTTTGAGGAGAAACAAGAGAACAACAAAACCAAAAAGATTAATTAGCCCCTTGGTACTCAGAGGTGTGTTTTTAAGACCATGTCAACTTACAAATAATGCTACCACATAGGATTCCTCCATAAAATATGTCTGCCACAAAACATTAAGATATTGATGTTGGGCTGATGTTCAGGTGTTTATCCACTAGGTAAGTGCCTAGCTCCTGCACATGTCTATCAATTGGCATAACCACAGATTACTAAATGCTACGGATGGTGGAGGGACCCTCTTGGATGTCCAAAATTGTGATGGTAAATCCTCAGAGGAGGGGATTCTCTCGTGATTATGGGGCAAACACTAAGGAACAGAGGCTGATGACTCACTGAACACATACATCCTTGGCCTCTATTGATAAATATGTTAAAGAATTTCTTAGCTCAACTTCATTAATAATATGTACAAATCAGATGGACAAGACCATAATAGTTCCTCACCATTTCTAAGCTAAACTGATAAATATAAAAAAATTTAGTGAACCTGAATGAAAATCATTTGATCATTTCATAGGAATCTAGGGAAGATGTCCTGGTCAGAATATGTTCATTGTACCAGATGAGAACATTACAAATAGATATACTGTACACAGATACACACAGCTTCACTCACACTCACACACAGATAAAGAAGAAAAAAGAGAGTGAAAAAAAAGACATTGAAAGCACCAGATGGGAAAGGCAGGCTGCGTCACTACCTACTGGTGATTCTTCATACTGCCCAAGCTCATGAGCCTATCACTCCTCATTAACCAAAAGTTGTTCACGTAATTCCAGTGAGGCAGGCATGACAAATTGATTTCTTTGAGAGAGGAATTCGATAACGGGAAGCAGGGAAGAAATTTAGAATTTCAGAAAGTCTTTGATCAAAGTTTCAAAAAAAAATCAGTCATGAAATTGTTACAGAAGTAATTCTGCTCAATAGGAATAAAAAACTTGCTTGGAATAAGCCATCAACACAGGCACCACAAATAGCTAAGTGCCCCTGCTAATTACAGGCTTCATTAAGAAAGGCAAATTCTCTTTTTTAAAAAAAGAAAGAAATGCAAATTCTCATTGTAATATCTTGTATCATTTAAAGTAAACCAAAAAACCCCCAAACCCCCCCAGTATTGTTTAGTAGTTGTATTGTTGCTATATAGCAAATTACCTTCAAACTTAGTAGTTTAAAATAACAAATATTAACTCACAGTTTCTATGGGCCAGGAGTCCAGACCTTTAGCGAGGTACCTGTGGCTCAAGGTCTTTCCCGAAGCTGTAGTCATCTCAAGGTCAGATTGGGGCTGAGGAATCTGCTGCCAGGCTCACTGCTGTAGCTGTTGGCAGACTTAGAAATTTGTACTCCGTTTATTCCTGTGGGCTTCTCTACAGGGCTGTTGCATGCCATGGCAGCTGGCTTCCCCCAGGGTGAGTCACCCAAGACAGCGAGAAGTAGTGCCCCAAATGGACCCTACTGTTGTTTTATATCCCAACCTCAGAAGTACTATCTCGTCACTTCTGCTGTTCTATTTATTAGAAGTAAGTCAAAATTTTCAGCTCCCACACAAGGGCATGAATGCCAGAAGGCAGGGATCATTGGGGCCATCTTAGGGGCTGTCTAACACAGTGCCTAGCGGTCTGATTCTGGAACCAGGATACCTGCATTCGCTTCTCAGCTTTTCCACTTACTGGCCTCGTGATCTTAATCTCTCTGTGCGTCAATTTTCTTACCTTTACAAAGGGGATAACAAAGCAGCCACCTCATAGAGGCGTTATGAGTCATCAGTGAGTACTTAAAACACTGCATAGCACTAAGTAACTCTTACAGAAATTGTGATTATTATTACAAGAGATCCCTTAATGCTCTAGGTTTCAGAATGTTATGGGAGATAAAAAAGAGAACTTTCTGTATTGGTTTACATAGTAGGTAATATATGTGTCATATGCATTATCCACAGAGGAATGGTACTGAAGGAAAACCAAAATGGCAGAACTATAAATGGCTGCATTGCCAGAGTTCCCCGTTCATTGCAGAGGGCCTTGGATGGAGAGGGAGATGTTTACGGGATGAACCTAAAATCTCACCATGGAAGTCCCACAAGTTGAAATTCTCAGAACCTGAAGAGCAGCAGCTCTGTCCTACTTCTGATGGTCTTCTATCTCTATTCCTAAGAAAGGATAGGGGATGGGGAACCTCTTGACTTTGCCCTTCAGAAAAAATATATTTGAGAACTGCCCAAGGTTACAGAATTCCAATAGAACTAAAGTCAAAGTAAACATATCTTTGGAAGTCATTATTGACTTTAGGGTACAGCTATGCCTCCCACCAGCCCTGAATACCATGCAATTACCAGTAAGGAAAACACTCTTGTGATTCACCTGTGAGGCTGGAAAGCGTAGGAACAAGGGAAATCAGAGGTCAACCTCCAACTTCTTAATAAGGATCATCACATAAGGTACAGAGGCATATCTCCCAGAATACATCTTTTTCAAGTCATAGCAGGATGAGAATTCCAAAGAGGTTCCAACCCTTCACTCCAACCCCCAATCCATGGGTATATTTAGGAGAGTGGATATATAAATCACCTAGAAGTTACTGTAATTAATGAAATTTAGTGATGGGAAGTGACATAGGAATTCTGTTGAGATTTTCGTAGATCAGACCTCTTGATTCATTAAGTCAGATTGAAATCTCCAGTGTCTAATTGCATCCACTATTTTGAACTGAGACTACTACTAAAAGCAAACATATTGCATGCTTACTATGGGTTAGACACTGAACTGAGGGCTCTCATGGATTGCCTCACTTAACCCTCTCGATCACCCTATGAGGTTTATACTATTATTATCTTTTCTTCTGGATGAGGAAGTTAAGATTGAGAGAAGTTAAATGATTCGTGACTAGGAATGATCTGCGCCCTGAAGGCCTCAGTGCGAAGCCCCGAAGACCTTCTGCTATTGTTGGCAAGAAGGGAAAGGCAGAAGGTGTTTAGGAACAGCTGGTTGTGGGATGGACGATTAATTTTGGATGTCCCAGCAGGGCCAGATCACGACAGACCAGCACTCACATGCTAAGCATGTTGGGAAGCCACAAGCTACAGCTCAGCTCACTAGCCCCTGATTAGACGGTGAAGGACCTCTTTCTGAGGAAAGAAAGATCAGAGGCGTACCAGCTGGGTTTGATAAAACAGGGAAGGGTAGACAGGGCAGAGCACCCCTTTCCCTGCTGTCCCAGCCCTCTGTGAGCAGAAGTGGGGAAGCAGGACAGGGGATGGAGACTGGGACAGAGGAGTCAGACTCACAGAGCTCTATCATTGGAGACACCGTGAGAAGATGAGACCACACAGACTCTGCTTGTGTTATGTTTGGCTGAGAACGTGGCAGAGTAAGGCTTGGTAACTGCAATAAATACCCCCGTTTGGAAAAAGAGGAAACCCAGCGACCACAGCTTCTCTACAAAACAGAATCTCTCAGGCAGAGGCTGTAAGGTCTGTGTCTGGTGGTGTGTGTAGCCCGTCAAGAAGACCTTGATCATGTTCTCTGTGGAGAATCCCTTGTCTGTGTTCTCTAGGCCCTGGGATCCTCCCTCTGGCAGGGTGTTCATTGTCCTCATGGTCACATCTGAAGTGGGCTCTGGGGAGTCTGAGCTCCTTGAAGGCTGCTAAAGTCAGTCAGGGGCTGAAAGTTTTCAGTTCAGTTAGATCCTGAAGTGGCTATATTTTCTGCCATGTGGAGAAGGCCAGGATGCACAAAGAGAGAAGGATGAGGCTGATAGACAAGAGAAAAGTAGATATAAGAGAGAAAGTCTTGATGCCATATGAGTTCCTGGTCCAGCTGTTCTCAAATAAGTCCTTCCATTTTTACTCCTTAGATTCTCTTTAGATTCTGTGAGATGCCCCGAGGCCTTGGCAACCAAGAGTCCTCATTAATACAATCCTATAATGAATCCAACCATAGAAGGTATTCCATCCAATGTCATAGACACTCAAGTTCTTTGGCCTGGACTAGAGTTCTAATAATTTTTGCCCCATTTTTATTAGATAACACCCATTAACATTACCACGGCAAAAGCAAAAACAAACAAACAAGCACCCCCCCCAAAAAACCCCAAATATTGTGGCTGACTTATGAGCAGATGTATTTACTTAAGAGGGATAATAAATGACAATGAGTCATAATGCAGTGGCTCTAGATACCCTGATCTTGCTCCAGAAGGTCAGGTAAATTTGTATCAATAATAAAAACATGCATAAAACATAGGTGAGTTAAACAGAATGTGGTAGACCCATACAATGGAATATCACTCAACTTTTAAAAGGAAGGAAATTCTGACATATGCTACAACACATCTGAACCTTGAAGACATTATGCTAAGTGAAATGAGCCAGTCACAAGAAGACAGATACTGTACAATCCCACTCACATGAGGTACTTCGAGTAGTCAAATTCATAGAGGCAGAAAAGAGAATGGTGGTTGCTAGAGGCTGGGAAGAGGGGGCCATAGGGAGTTGTTGTTTAAGGGCTACAGAATATTAGTTTTGTGACGTGAAAAGGGTTCTGGAAATTGGTTGCCCAACAATATAAATGTACTTAACACTACCGAAATGTACACTTAAAAATAGCTAAGATGGTAAATTTTGTTGTGTATTTTACCACAATTACAAAAAAAATCAACTGGTGAGACCAATGTTCTAGAACCTTGCTGTTGTTAGAAAACAAATACATTTGTTGATAAATTAGTCTAGATATTAGACTAGGTAACCTTCCAACCTGGATGCTTAAAAATCTGATGCTAGCTATTACCCAGACTGGTCGTTCTTAATTTTTTCCCTTAACATGGTACACAAAAATTATTCTATTTTAGACACATGGGGGTAACTGGAAGGGCCTGCTTGAAGCTGGAGGTCATTGGTCGGGGAGCGGGGGTGGGGCGCTCTAGCTCTTCCAGCACCCAGCCAGCTTGCCAAGTCCTGACTGTCTCTGTACTCCAGTCACCTATTCATGGCATACCTGCTGAGAAGCTCCCATCTATGGGGCCTGGTCACAGGACGATTACCTCTGTCAATGGCTAGATTCCAAAGCTGACAAATCAAGTTTGTGTAACCTGTAGCTCTGAAAAGATGGAGCAGTTCTGCACTGGTTGTTGTTTTCTAGCCTGCTGATTTTATCTGCAAAGCCTTGAACATCAAGGCAATGTCCTCAAATGCTACTCTAGGCTGAAAATAAGAAGGCGCATTAGTTTTTTATTAAAGTAGATAAAACGCAGGGGCGCCTGGGTGGCTCAGTTGTTAAGCGTCTGGCTTCGGCTCAGGTCATGATCCCGGGGTCCTGGGATTGAGCCCTGCATCGGGCTCCCTGCTCCGCAGGAAGCCTGCTTCTCCCTCTCCCACTCCCCTGCTTGTGTTCCCTCTCTCACTGTGTCTCTCTCTGTCAAATAAATAAATAAAAAAACTTTAAAAAAAAAGTAGATAAAACACAACTACCAGACCCTGAGACATTATTTTTCACATTCAATGTGTGACTGTTGGATACAAACATAAATATTAATTCCTTTTGGAATTAACAGAATGATTTCTTCTCCCTATCCAACCACCCACAACTTTGATGAAGTAACTTATCCTAACCTGAAGTGGGAATTTTCTGAAGCCACATTAACAAGGAATATGGATCCCTAAAATAGGGCATTATTACACATTATATTACATTAGGGTATACTTACCTCCAAAACAGAGAAAGAATTTCTCTGTATCTTAGATCAAATTCTGCCTACGTGACTCTTACAATCCATCATGGTTTTCTGAAGTGTCATTTTAGGTAAAAATATTTGAGAGTGATGTTTCTGGAAAATGGACTTGTGGCAGACTAAAGATGATACTCTTCTCTTTGACAGGTGGAGTCAATTCCCCTCCCCTTGAGTCTGGGTGGGCTGTGACTTGTTTGGCCAGAAGTGATACTGCTTTATAAAATGCTAGGCTAGAAGCGGCGTTGCCCTCACAGAAATCCTGCTTTCTGTGTATAACAGGTTACGTCCATCTACGAGCTTGCATATGCCCAAACAGTTCTAAGATAACTCATCCAAAGAAAAATTCAAATAATACTTAATTAAGGATATAAATGACTAATATGTTGTCTCTATATTTGTTCTGCCTCTTGCCATTCTGATCACAATCCTCAAGAAATCATCAAAGCATTCCAAAGTTGGACGAATCTTCAGGAGGACTGACCTACATTGATTTCTTATTTGGGGAGAAATAAGTAGGCTTCTAAGTCAGCATGTTATTATTATGGTCAAATGTTGAGAGGAGCTTTGGGAGATGACTCTAAGATCATGACAGTTATCAACAGAGTAGCTTTATTTTTCATTGAATTCCAATTATTTAAAAAGTACTAGACCCTGTAAGATGTAAACAAATTTTAGAAGAACTAAAAAGAATGATCCCTATTTCACAGAGAGTGGTCAGCAAAGCAAGGAAGGCCTTAAATCAATAGATGACAGATGCATAATCATTTATGTTGTCTGACACTTTAGAGGGGTGAAGTGATTTGCCCAATGTCCCACTGATGGTAAGCAGTGGAATAAAGATGAGGCTGAAAGTTATAGTCATTTCCTTCCCCTAAGCCATGCTGTGTCTATATACCACAATGTTTCCATAGAAACCCATATGACATGTGAGCATTTGAGAAATAGATAATTTTAAGCTTTAAACATGTAACCCAACAAGCTCACTGCCACGGTATTAATCTACCAAAACTTATTTGAAAAACTGGTTGAAGCATCTGAAGTCATGGGACATGCTGTTTTTGTTGGTTGCTTAACTGAAGTTCAAAGAAAAGATAGCAAGAACTTTCTCCACACTCCAACCTCCAGTCCACCTGGGGTTCCTCTGATACTGACCACACATTAGGTACTATAAGTGTTTAAAAAATCTCTCATAGGAGGACCCAAAGGTGGTTCTGTTGAGATGTGTTATTTGAATTGATGTGATTTTCCTCTCCTTGTTCTGTTCACCTTAAAATGGCATACTTTTCAAAGGTTATAAATAATAGGCTTAAACAAAAGCATAGTTAAACTCATAACTCTATCTCTTGGGACAAAGAAATATCAGTAGAAGCAAAGTGTGCATTGTATGTATATTAGAAAGCTTGGAAATGGCAAGCATTTTGTCACTGAAGAGGTATAAATCTTCCAAAGTCAACAGAAGCCAGTGGGTTATATACACAGCCTGTTCAACTCTGGACCCAATAGCCAAGATCAAGGCCATTTACTGATAAGAGTAGACCTTGAACAGTATTTATCAAGGTCTCTCTCTCTCTCTCTCTCTCTCTTTTTTTAAATCACTACAGCTATTTGGGAACATTGAAGCCAGACTGCACTTGCACATAACCTTGATCCTGTGTGTGTTCTACTTCTTATGTTTATTTTGAGGTAGTTCTCTGTTCTTAGGTCTATAAACTCTAAGTAAATGGCATTAAAAAAAAACACCTGATCCTATAGCCAGATTTTCATCAAGAACTCGGACCATTATGTAGTGGATGGGGAAAATGCTATTTACAACTTCTAAGGAAGACAAATCCTATGGAATGAACTCCCCACCCTTTTCTAATGAGGAGCTCAATTGGTTTGGTGAAGGGGCTAAACATATGATTAGAGATAGAAAAGAGGGAACCGGCTCTACTTGGAAGGAAAATTCGGAGTTCTAGGGAGCACTAATTTCCTACCAGGGAGCATAAAGTTGGCACGATGGCATAAGCCTGGAGGTATAGCACGGGACAAGAGGGCCAAAGAACAATCCGTAGGGATGGACGGTGTAGGACTTGCTGAGTGCTTGACTGAAGTTGTTGTATTGCTGTAATATTTCTCTCCCCTTCCTCTGCAATCTCCTTTTATTCAAGTTGGCTGCCAAAGGAAAGGCCTTGCATGCAGGGTTTTGTTTTCCCTGGGCTTTGGTTTTGGGTGAGGGTAGGGTGGACGATGAAACCACGGGAAGTGTCCAAGTGTCCAAGTTCAACATCTGTGTCAATGTCGTATAGAATAGAAACCGCATATCAGGGGCAGTGGGATGGCTGTTTGTAAATCAAACTGATTAATTAGAAGCAAGGAGCTTAGAGTAAGGATGACCATGAAAATAAAACCAATGTGGAGAAATGTTGGGAAGGGCTTTTGACTCCATAGGACACGGAATGGAAGTCAGAGTCAATCTCACGTAAAAGTTAGAAGGATGGGAAATCATAGATACTCCTGGTAGAAGTACATGTGTCTCTTGCTCGTGCTCTCTTTCTCTCTCTGGGAGGGGGTGTTTAACAGATACTTAAGTATCTTTACCTAACTTTTAATTATCGCACCCTTCGGAGGTACTATTCACTTGTTTTTGATTTTATAGATGAAGATATTAGAGCTCTGAGTCTCTTTTCCGGGCCACTTAGGAAAAGTGGGAGTGCAAGGGATTAAGCTGAGACATGACCCCACAGCAATGATTAGGGCATGCGGGACAATAATGTGGACCCCTCTGGAGTCACTGAACAGCTTACTTCCTTACACTGGGGGCGGGGAGGATCTCTGGTGGCTTGTGATCTAAACAGCTCAGTTTGCCATGTATTAGTGACTCTAACTATATATTAATCTATATATTCAGATCCCTAAAGAAACAAATAGGAGATTTTAAAGGAATGAATGGCCTTTGCCATATCATCATTTTCATTTAATCTCTCAACATGGGTTCTTCATTAGAGTCGGTTTTCTTGGGGGAATTTGCTCCAGAAAACAGAATGTTTCTGTTCTTCGCACAGAAATTGCAGGAACTGAAAAATAAGTGTGATGAAAATATGGAAGGGAATTCCTCCTGTGCAAATGAGGGACAGGTGGGGGAGGGCGACAAGCAGCTGCAATCAAATGAGAGAGTTAAATAGATCACTGGAAAAGCAAGCAAGCCCTTATATGTAAATTAAGATCCATTCATCACAACCCAAGCAACTGAAGTCTGAAAATTAGAGATCACAACAAAGATTTTGGATTTAGTTAAGAAAGAAGAGATTGGGGCACCTGGGTGGCTCAGTCGGTTAAGCGTCTGCCTTTGGCTCAGGTCATTATCTCAGGGTCCTGGGATCAAGCCCTGAGTTGGGCTTCCTGCTCAGTGGGGAGCCTACTTCTCTCCTTCTGCTGCTCCCCCTGCTTGTGCTTTCTTGCTCTCTCTGTCAAATAAATACATAAAATCTTAAGAAAGAAAGAAAGAAAGAAAGAAAGAAAGAAAGAAAGAAAGAAAGAAAGAAAGAAAGAAAGAAAGAAAGAAGGAAAGAAAAAGAAAAAGAGGTTAAGGAAGACCTTATCATGGCTGCTTCTGATCATTGAGGGTAACAAAAGTCAGTGCCCACACTGGGGAGAGAATTGGAGAGGGGATAGCGAGGCAGTTCGAGGGTTTACACAAAGCACACTTGATTCAGACTCCACTGAAGAGCAAGATAAAGGAATCAGGAAGATAAAGAGAGGTATAGGAACGTTCAAGGAGAAAAACTTTTCTCCCTTACATCTCTTTCATGAGACAGAAAGAAACAGAATGAGAAACAGTGGGAGGGGGAGAAAGGGAGAGAATGAACGAATGGATGAGAATAAATCAGGCAGGACTATTTTAGGAAATAAACAGCTGAAGGAGATTATGAAGAGTCAGTAAGAAAAAAGATATTGTCCTAAATGAACAGTCACCAAGTGACATAGTGGCAGGGATCGTTGAGTAACAAAAAGTCTTAAGAGAAGTGAATAATTATGTAATCAGAGTACTCAGTGGTGCAGAGATAACAAAGGATAATTTCACAGAGTCCTCATAGCACAGAGAACAACAAAAAAATCTTGAGCGGAGGGCACCTGGGTGGCTTAGTCGTTAGACGTCTGCCTTCGGCTCCGGTCATGATCCCAGCCCTGGGATCGAGTCTCGCATCGGGCTCCCTGCTCGGCAGGAAGTCTGCTTCTCCCTCTCACTCCCCGTGCCTGTGTTCCTGCTCTCACTGTGTCTCTCTCTGTCAAATAAATAAAATCTTAAAAAAAAAAAAAAAAAATCTTGAGTGGAAATCAGAATGAAATCAAGTAAAAGCTTAAAACAGGAACAAAAAAGAGATTTTTGAAAATTTAGGATAGAAAAATAGATCAACCATCTGGAGGTTAATGGGAAAATTGCTATAGATAGTTGTTAAATTATGTATCATCTCATCTCATATAATTCCCATTACCGTAAGGTAGGTATAGCATAACAAGCTAACTAAGGCATAGAGTTTGCATGCCTTGACCAGCTGGTAAATGGTGAAGCCAGGGATCAAACCGAAGCTTATACTCCACCACCATTAAAATTTTTGTAATTAATGAGCATAAACATTTTGAATACCTTAGTATGCATTAAAAATTTTTTTCTTCATAGCTAAAAATATTAATCATACTTCACAAAACTAATCATAATTTTTAATATTCCCAGTCCATATTTCACAAGTTGCCCTCAAAACACCATTTAGAGTTGGTCTGCCCAAATCGGGACCCAGTCCAGTGTACATTACCACAGCTGTACACCTCACCCCTCATTTACTCCAGAAGAATCTCTTCTCTTCATGACGTGGATCTGTCCTGTAATATTTTTCATCTTCTGGATTCGTCTGATTCCTTTCTTTTGACAACCTTTAACTTATTCTTTTATATATTTCCTATGAAGTGAGAGTTACATCTAAAGGCTTGACAGATTCAAGTCAAATGTTTTAGTTGAGAGTAGATCTATGTCTACACCACAGGCAACCCACTAGAAGATGTGTAGTTCCTGGTTGTTCCACCACTGGCGGAGCTAAGTTTGGTCAATGAATTAGGGTGATGATGGCCTTATTCTCCATTGTGCAGCCATGGTTTCCCCCTTGTGATGAGAGTATAATATTTTTTGATGTGCCCTGGGCAAACTACATAGAAAATTCATTTCCCACCAATCAATCATTTGATAATTTTATTTTATTTATTTATTTATTTTTTTTTTAAAGATTTGATTTATTTGACAGTGAGAGACATAGTGAGAGAGGGAACACAAGCAGGGGGAGTGGGAGAGGGAGAAGCAGGCTTCCCCGCGGAGCAGGGAGCCCGATGCGGGGCTCGATCCCAGGACCCCGGGATCACGACCTGAGCCGAAGGCAGACGCTTAACGACTGAGCCACCCAGGCGCCCCTCATTTGATAATTTTAATACCAGCTGATAATCCTTGTCTGAGTTAGTAATTTCACTAGGGACTTCAAATGGTGATTTTATATTTCTCTCATCATCAACATTTATTGGCTGGTATTCTGAAATAAAGGTCTGTGGGAAAGGCAGAGTAAATGTGTGATGCTTCCCTTTACTTACCAGTTTCAAACTCAGGAGTTGGTTTAATGGCTTCCTCAAATGGTGACAAAGAAGTTTTAATAGCTCATGTGACAGTCATGAAGGACTTTGGAGATTTTCGTAGACCCAATGTCTTTTGGCTAACTAAAATCCTTTTTTTTTTTTAGAGAGCACAGGCAGGGAGAGCTGCAGAGGGGAGGGAGAAGTCCCGACACGGGACTTGATCCTAGGACCCTGGGATCATGACCCAAGCTGAAGGCAGATGCTTCACTGACTGAACCACACAGGTGCCCTCGGTTAACTAAAATCTTGATGCTGGTATGGTATCAGTGGGAATCACATCAGCCTCGCTCTTGAATCCATTGGGCATTGAAAGCTTCTTTACTTTTGGTTACAAGATAACCTGGGCTCACCTTGTATTTCCCTTTTCTGAACGTGGAACCAGCCATTTCTTGAAGGGGCTCTGGTTACTCTTAATGAGGAATAATATTAGAGACTGAAATTTGGGCTAGAGATGGTAAGAAGTTTGTTTGTTCATTTTGTATTTCCTAAGTAAACTCTCATCCTATGGTAAATCTTTTCTAACTTGACTTTCTTCTTATCATGAGATTTTTCACATCATTAAACATTCTACATTAAAAAAAAAATGACTGAATAGTATTTTATGCAGACCCCATCGTTTTTGCTGACTAGATCTGTACAGTTAGACACTAACATATTGTTTTTTAAAAAGCTATTAAACAACTAGGAAAATTGTACTGACCTGTAAAATTATCTTTAACCTATTTGTTAACACTATACTTTGCCAGCTAGTCTACAGATATTACTAGACTAAAAATGATTTTAATAAAAATTCTCAAATTCTTTTACCAGTAGGATAGTGCCAGAAAACCAACCCAAAAGGAAGAGGATAAACGACACAAGTTATATTTTCTATGGATTTACTTATTGGTTTCCACTGAGTTGTATCATTTGACCATCTTCACCTCCATGATACCATCTTCAGGCATGTTATGTTGGTCAGCACTTAATTTCGTGGGAAGAATCAGAATTAAGAACAGAAGGACCGTGTTCTAATCTCCTTGTTCTGGAGATGAGAAAACCGGGACTTGCAGAGTTGGTGGTGGAGGCATGATGGACAGTTTAGGGCGTCCAACTCTTGGGCCAATCCTCTCCATTTTAATTTTACAATTCTGCCACTTCTGTCTCTGTTGGTGGGTTTGGTGATCATAAAGTTGCATACACAATTCTGGAAGAACTGGTGACTACAAGAATTGAAATTTGAGTAATCAGAATTTAGCCAAGGAAAACAGGAGGGAATATGATGTGGGTAAAAGAAAAAAAAAAAGGACAAAGCTTTTAGGGCAGTGCATTAAAATGGAAAATGCATTATCAAGGGAGCTAAGATACTTGGGACATTTTAAATACTTTCCAGGGAGAATGGCATGTGGGCATGTTGACAAAGTGTTAAACATCTGGGCACTATCACACTGAAAAAAACCTCAAGACCTAGTACATGACACTATCAATATTTTTCATTTAATACCATTACATTTCTGGAAATTTGAATAATATTTAGCCCCATATTCCTTATGTATACTACAGGTCAGAAAAAGCAGTGCTCAATGATATTGATGTCTGGGTAATTCCCAGTGCTTATTTTAACAAGTAAATTTTATACTCTCACTTTATTGGAACAGCTAAGGGAGACAGAATGATGTAAATTTCTTCCCAGGGCCTATACGCCCTCTGGTGGAGACAATAAGTAAGTAAATTCCCACATACTGATGTAGTATTAACTTGTCAAAGGTACTATAAGATACTGTTTTAACAGCAACACCTTGATCACTGTGAAGATCAATGGGGCCTGTGGCTTTAGAGATTTCTTGTCAGATCACACATGAAAAAAAAAATCTTCGCTCACTTTTCTACCTCACATGGTTCCTCCTCCAGACCTAGGTATTGGTGGGTGGAAATGCGGTTCTTCATCTTCCATACTGGGCTGTTTTGTAAGATTGGAGTCATTTTGTGAAAGTTAAACTGTAATCGACAATAGCATTTTTGATATTGTTAATTGCTGCCAGGCAATGATAGGTGCTATAGTAATCTCAGTTCTTTTCCTATATTGAAGGTAACCATCTACTAGCACCCAATCCCACCCTCCTGCCATGTTTTTTTTTTTTTTTTCTTTGAGTACATAAGATTTTGAAAAGCCTGTATGAAGAAATTTTCAGATTTCTAGGTTTATCAACCTATTGGCTTTCAAGATATTCTGGCTTACAGTTGAGTAAGAATACCAGTATTCATTCACTAGATCAATGTAAAAAAGAATTTGGTATTCATGTCGCCAGTTAAAAAAAAAAACCCAAAATATTCTTATGGTAATAGAGTCAGGTCCCTTCAAATACTCTGCTTTTTCTGCCTCATGATTCTTTTTTTTTTTTTTTTTAAGGAATTTATTTATTTATTTATTATTTATTAGAGAGAGAGCACAAGCAGGGGGAGCAGAGGAAGAGGGAGAAGTAGGCTCCTTGCTCAGCAAGGAGCCTGATGCAGGACTCGATCCCAGGACCCTGGGATCATGACCTGAGCCAAAGGCAGATGCTTAACTGACTGAGCCACCCAGGCATCTTTTTGCCTCATGATTCTTGATGAATAAAATTGCTAGGGAGACAGCAGACACTGAAGAAAAATATAACAAAACTTTGAACTGTATTTGAATACTCCACACAAAAAGTTACACAGTACCAAAATTACCAAATCATCAGAGATTAACATTTTACCTGAGGACGGTTTTGGTGGTTAAGAGTTACCATATTTGCTGAATATGTTTTAAAGTATTACTTAACATGCTGAAAATTACTTGCAGTGCTGAATATTTGCCACATTTGCTAAATATCCTTTAGAAAATGACTTAATCTTTTGTCAAGCATCTATAAAATGGGTGTCCTGCCATCTCTGTACCTACATTGGAGATGACAGTAAGAAATGAGGACGATGTTTACTGCCGACACTGCTGGACATTGGAAACGGAAGCACATCAAGAGGAAGGAGACACTCACTGACTTCATCTCTGCTCACAATGTGATTTCCCCCAAGTCATTTCACTTCTTTCCCCATGAAGATGATGGGGAAAACATTGATTCTGCTTGTCTCCCATGGTTCTCGTGAAGGCTTGTCCCACCTCATCTTCCCTACACTTGACTCTTCTCCCTACACATTTGAGGATGGAGAATTTCTTGCTCGAAGGAAAGCTCCCAGTAAATCAGAAAGTTTGGGAAGTAATATTTCAAAGTATGTGGAGAAAAACGAGAAAAGAACCTGACAAGAGAATGGCAGGAGAAATAAGAATGGAAGTGAGAGTCTGTGTGTTGGCTGGAAAACACACAAACACTACCACTATTCCCAACTACCACAAACATTTAGTATGAGGATTTTTTAGATGTTTTGGTAGATCCTCTGAGTCCAAGTAAGCACTGACTATTGTTTATAACAGGAAGAATAGTGAGGAAAAAACCAAGCATGCTTTTGCATACACTTAAATGCAATTATTTGAGTAAAAATCTTAGCCTTGATTGGAGAACCATCCAGAAGTGGAACTAGGGGACTTATTTGCAGGTATGAAATGAAAAACTTTAAGTCATAAAATTTACAACTTCTAAAAATGCAAACATTTTTCATAATATTTTTGCACTGATAGATTAAGGTAGATCCTCTTATTTAAAATAATAATTTAGAGAAAGAAAAAAAATAGATACAGTTTGTGAATCATCCAGTGGTCCTTCACATCTGAGATTAGATCAAATGAATATATGCCACACATTCACTGAGTCATGTGTGTGACTTGGAATCAAATCTCACCTCTGATATTTTTATTACATCTAAGACAAAATGATTAAGATGCCTAGGGATACAATTCTATGTTAAAAGTCACTTATTTCAAGGGCTGCACAGAGAACCCTCAATCACTTGTAACTATGAGCTCTAGTGCCATTTTAAATGTCAAACATACTTAAGATTTGTATTTACAATATGTTAAAAAATCTATGCAAATTAAATAAGTACTAGGTATTTTAATATACATAAAACAGTGCTGTTAAAGAATATCAAAATTAGAATTTTAAATATCATTTTCTCGCTGAAAAATAATTTCAAGAACATTGAAACTCATACATGTTTGTTGATATATTTGTCTGTTTGTAAAGGTTATTTGGAAATTTGTAACTCCAGGTCATTTCTGCTTTCTCTGCTTGCGTGGAAGATTGGGTAATGGGAGTTAATTTAGAGAACAAGCACAATATAAAGTGACTAGTGAGAATTTTCTTTGCAAGTTCAGCCAATTGAGAGTCAAGCCAAAGTCAATAGTTCCTCAAACTAGTTTCATTTCAAAGGCACGAGGGATGTGTAAGTAAAGTCTCTAGTATTATCTGACTTTCTGCAACTTTACAATTAACTAGTTTACATGTACTTTAGCACACTCCCAATTGATTGATTAAATTTCATTTAAATCAACTTCCATCTTTGAGGTATCGGTATTAAAGTGACAAATAATGATGAGGTGTCACATTCTAAAATAGAACATTAATGGCTAAAATGTTTAAACGATGTGAAGGTCATAGAATTAAATAATAGCTACTATGAGGCTAGTGGTATTTTACCTCTGATAGAAAGGTAAAATCCATAAGGGAAATCATATTATAAACATTAGATCACAGGACAAGTAAGCAGCATACCTTTCTGAGTAACTGAATAGAACATAATGGGTTGACGGGTCTCTACCCTGTCTTTAGAACAAAGTTCTTCCTTATCCTTAAACTTGTAGAATCATAACCCCTACCACTGGAATTCAGACAATCTTGGGTGTTTCTCATAGTCGGGAGGGTATTCTTTAGCCCTCTTTACCCCAATTCTACCATGAGAACTGCCAGGACCATTCACTTATAGGGATAGGTGCTACCACTCCTGGAAAGGAATCAAGTCTGCCTCTTATAGAACACTTTTTCTTTTCCCTCATTTAAAACCTAAACAAGTATAGAAATGTTTTCTATCACCAGTATCAACCCTGTTAGCATTTCTGAATCTCTCAATTTTAAAGCATTAATGCATATATTCTTCCAACATTCAGAGGGTCCCATTCTTAATTCACTGATTTATTAATTAACAATTTATTGACTATCCAAGGATACAACAGGGGATAAGAAAAATCTCTGCTCTCACAAATGCACATTCTGAGGACCTGGGGTGTTAAAGTTAACTCATGTATTAGGATCCACAAAATGTAGGATGCCCCAGTGGCATGGCCCCATCACAACTGAAAGCTAAGCCTGCTCTTATGGGAAATGCCTGTAAAGGAAACAACACACACCAATCGATTAATCCTCCAACTCAGCTTTGGCTCGCTCACCTCACCCTGGAAAGTAGGCCCTGCTAGCCTTACAAGGAAACCCTCCCACCTCCTAGCCAGTCATGCATTTTTCCACATTGCCTCTTCCAGCAGCTATAAAGCTTACTCTTGCCCCACATCCCTCGGGGTCAGTGCTCCAGTGCTTGGGAGGCACTGGACTCCCCCAATCCATGGATTGCCTTCCTTGGATAAAGGACGTCAAGCTGTTACTAAACAGTTTTACTTTCATCATTTGATAGGGGGAAGAGGAAAGACGGTTTCCATGTTAGATGTTGACAAAAGCCAAACAAATTAACAAGAAAATATCAGGCATTGCTAATGCTGTAGTAAACAGGGTAATGCTAAGAGACAAGGGCATGATTTTAGATCGAGGCCTCACAAAAGTCCTCTCTGAAGTCACACTTACACTGAGGTCAGGGTGACAGACTAACAGAGGGACGCTGACCATGAGTAACATGCTGCCTATCAAAATAGGATCCTGCTCTTGGTAAGCCCTCAATAAATGTCCAACCCAAGTAGTTATTATTTAGGATACATAGACCTTATGACAAATGAATCACACACATGCTTAATTAAAGAATATAAAGTCAGATTCATTTGAGTTGCCATAGAATACCTATGTATACAATGTTTCAAACAGTAACATCTACTTACATCATGGACATTTATGTTTTCAAGGGGAAAAGAAAGACCTAGCCTTCATGTCATCATATATTTTATAATATGCATATATAAACCATTGATATGCATATAATTTTACTATATTAATAAAAACAACCCCCAGACCTCAGGGAATGTTAAATCTGACTGATTGTACTGAGGATGAACACAACTTTTTTTTTTTTTTAAAGGTTTTATTTATTTATTTGAGAGAGAGAACACAAGCGGGGTAAGGGGCAAAGGGAGAAGCAGACTCCCCACTGAGCAGGGAGCCTGATGCGGGGCTAGATCCTGGGACTCCAGGATCATGACCTGAGGCGAAGGCTGACACTTAACCAACTGAGTCGCCCAGGCACCCTGAACATTTCTTTTTTTTTTTTTAAAGATTTTATTTATTTATTTGAGAGAGAGAGTAAGAGAGAGAAAGCATGAGAGGGGGGAGGGTCACAGGGAGAAGCAGACTCCCTGCTGAGCAGGGAGCCCAACGTGGGACTCGATCCCGGGACTCCAGGATCATGACCTGAGCCTGAGGCAGTCGCTTAACCAACTGAGCCACCCAGGCGCCCCCGAACATTTCTTTTTATAAGGTGCTGCTCCACCCTACTTCCTTCTATGCTCAGAAGCTCAGAGCTGTCTAAAAATTCCAGGCTGCTGGGAACAAGACCTCTGCTTGTACTCAACTACATTCATGCTTTCACTCTCAAGCCTACTGATGTTCTGAATATTTGTAGTATTTATAGTCGCTACTTTTTAATATAGATTCTGATAGAAAACTAAAAATCATACTTTTACCGTTCCCAATCCTACAATTAAAAATGATAAAAGCTGTTAACATTAGAAGAAACAAGCCGAAATTTCCCACAAAGACAAAAATGAAGGACAAAGAGGGAAAGATGTTACATGAGGAAATGACATGGGACACTTTATAATTAACAATGTTCTAAAAGGTACGTTGAAAGGTACACTATGTAGATAAGGGAAATACGAACCAAAAAGCAAATACGAAGGCATAAAAGGACACATATTCATTTTAAACACTCTTCTATTCCCAATCTTAAGGCAAGAAGTCACTGTCTTAAATATGATTATGTTGCTATCTACACTAACAAATTTTTGTGTGCTATGTGGGCACACACACACATACATTGTTACACATATGCGCCGGGGCTCCTTTTATAAATCATTGCCTTGGTGTTAAAAGACACTTTAACTTAAAATTGTACAGAGGATGACAGAAAGTATTTCTTAGCTTTTATGACAATGTTGGACACATATATGATATATTAATTTGTATCACTGATCAGGGATAAAAACTCTTTAAGGGGAAAATAATGATGTACTTTACCAACAACACAGGTTGTGACAAGGTTTTCAGAAATCCACTGTGGCAAAAAGTTAAGAAAAATTTGCACCTTTATTTGGGTGGAATAAAAACAGAAACAGTAACGGGAAATTGAGATAACATTGTTACAATTCAGTTCTTCTCTGTCGATCAAAAAGATGAACCATAAGAAATTAAACCACAGGTAATGTTATTCATGCTTTAAAATAATCCATTAAGTCACTCAAATAAAACTGCTAATCAAGGAAATTTTGAAAAGGATTTTCAATGACTTTCAGTGAAAACGTTCTTTATTGGTAAAGCAGACACTTAAAACTTTTTGATTACATAGGTCATGCAAAACAATTGACCTCACACATGGTTGTCTACCTGCTCATTGTAACATAATCTTTTTGGGATGATTATAAATTTTATAAGTTACAGTGACTGCAATAGTAATAAGAATTCAGGAAGACGACGCTAACGAAGCAAAACACTATGTAGTACATGTGAAAGTATTGTTCTGAATGTTTAATTCTCCCTCCTAATATAAATCTCTACACTTTGGAAGACTATCATATACAAAAATGGCAGTAGCTTTTGCATGTGCATCTACAGGCACTCCATCTAAACGATAAAAAGAAACTACAGGAATAACATTTCAAATACTTTTATAGGGTTTGGTTAATCCCCTCACCCCATTTTGTTAACCCAAAATAGGGCAGTGCCCTTTTATTTAAAATGTTCATTTGTTTCAAGAGAGTATTTCCTAAGGAAGATGACTTCACTCCTATGAAAATGTAGTTTATGCCTGGTAACATTTTGAACTGCTATTATTTATATATTCTCCAAGTTGTCAACTGGAGGAGAGGCGCATGGCTTCCTGTTATTAGGAGTACTCTTCTCACTCTGCGCTGTGACACTGAGAACAAGCTTCTCTGCGGTGGTGAGATCAACACTTCCATCCTGTGGGAGTTCTGATAGCACTGCCAGTAGGAGAACTCTACCACAGGTCAACTCACCTCCCTGAAGTAAGCAGCGCCCCCAGAGAAAGGTGAATTCCAAATCTCCTATTGGCACATTCAAGTCAAGTGGCAGTGAAAAGGCATAGTAGACTTTCCCAGATACCTGGATATGGGGCGCTGCTGGAACAAACACCTAAAAATGAGGGCATAGCTTTGCAACGAGGCAGTGGGTAGAGGTTGGAAGAACTTTTAGGAGCATGGCAGAAAGAGGCAGGATTGCCTTGAACACTGATAGCAGATCTATGGATGTTAACGCTAGTGAGGGCCGAAGGAAGGAAAGAGCAGGGTAGAGAGCACCTAAATTGCCACGGAGATCATGTAAATTGTCATAAACAGACTGTTAGAAGAAAAAAGAAGATTAAAGGTGCTGCCAATGAGGGCTTGGTAGGAAATGAGGAACATGCCGTTGGAAAGTGAAGGCAAAGAGATTCTGGTTATATAGTGGCAAGAAGCTTTTAGCTGCAACGTGTTTGCAGTTATGTGGAAAGCAGAAGTTGTAAGGGATAAACTTAAGATATTTGGTTGAAGAGATTTCTAAGCAAAGTGTGCAGGCGCGGCCTGCTTTCTTCTTGCTGGCTATAGTACAATGTGAGTGGAGATAGACGAATTGAGGAAAGAACTGTTAAATATATAGAAAACAGGACTCGATGACTTGGAAATTCTTAGCCTACCCAAACAACAAAGGACATTCCAAGTAAGGGATTCACTGTCAGGGACGCCAGCTCTAGGGAGAGATGAGGGTGCAGCTACACATCCTTCTGCTAATATCTAAGGGAGGCCTAGTTGTTTGTCACACCACAGGTTCTTTGAAGAGATGAAGGGTGTGACTCGTAGATCCTCTCAGCCTTCTCAGAAAAAGCCCAAAATAGAGATGGGATTACCTAGGAATGCTTTGTGCAGGGGCCTCTAGAATCCTCCTAAAGAACTGAATCCTCCTAACAGGCACACAAGATCCCTAAGTTTCTGGAAATGTTAAACCAGCAGCCATTGCTACCTTAAATTGAAAAGGACGGAGATGGTATGGAATGAAAGATGGCTGGACTTCCCACAATTCCATAGGTAAGCCACAAGCTGAGAAAACTACTCAGCTGCAAACAAGTGCTCTTTCATGAAACAGGAAAGAGGACTCTGAGAGGACATCACAAGCCTAGGAGATAGTGCTGCGGGCCAGAGATTGTTCCCACGATTTGACATCTAATGGAGTGTGCATGGCTTTCTAAATCTTGGCACGGGTGGCTCCTTTTAGCATTCTGTTCTGTTTGTTTGAACAGGAATGTCTATCAACCCTATTCTATGCCTGTCCTACCATTATCTTTGGGAGGAGATAACTGGTTTTCTAGGTCTGCAGGTACATAGATGGAGAGGAACTGGAATGTCCCAGGAATCATAGAACCCAAACCCACACTCACACTTGATTTAGATGATTTAAATGAGGTTTGGGACTTTAGAGCTGGTGAGATTCAGATAAGGTTTTGCACTTTGATGCTATAATGGGTTGACACTTTTGACCATCTTTGGATGGGATGACTTTATGTGGGATGGATGTGAATCTTTGGGGCAGGAGTGGACTGAGTAGTCAGAATGGCCTCCAAAATATTCATGTTTTAATCACCATACCTGTAAATTCGTGACCTCAAAAGGAAAAGGATTTTGCCAACGTGATTAAGTTAAGCATTTTGAGATGAGATTTTTCTGGTAATTATTCTAGGTAAACCAAATGTAACCACAAGGGTCCTTGTAAGAAGAAGGCAGGAGAAATAAAGTTGGTAGTAAAAGATGTAAGGACAGAAGCAGAGATTGGAGGGATGCAGCTAGAGTGAAGGGATGAGAACAGCCTTGGAAGAGGCAAAGAACAGACTCATTCCTGGAGCCTCCTGAGGGAATCTGTGATATATCACTTTGCGTGGTAAAAGGGACTTTAAGGATGCAGCTAAGGTTACTATAGACCTGATGATGGGGAGATAATCCTGAATTATCTGGTGGGCCCAATCCAATCACATGAGTCGTTAAAAGCAGAGAACTTCTCCTGGCTGGTGTCAAAGAGATGTGATGACAGAAGAATCAGAGATGTAGTATTACTGGCTTTGAAGATGGGAAGAGGGGGCCACAGGCCAAGGGATGCAGGTGGCCCCTAGGAGCTGGAAACACAAGGAAATGATTCTCCCCTTAGGGCCTCTCAGAAGGAATACAGCCTTGTCAATGCTTTATCTTAGCGAGTGAGACCCATGTTGGACATCCAACCTACAGAATCAGAAAATAATAAATTTGTGCTATTTTAAGCCACTAAGTTTGTAGTAATTTGTTACAGCAGCTACAGAAAAACTACCAGGCATGTGACCAAAGATGAAATGTTATCTGGGAGGAAGAAAAAGCCTTTCTATCATTCCTGATATAGCCCACCTCATTCAGGAAATACCTGGCTTTGGCAGAAATGCAAATATTTTTGCTGGTTATTCTTTAGATCCAGTCTGGCTGACAGAATTTACATTTCTGAATTTGTACACTCATTTTGCCCTGGAGTAGAATACATTCTGGGTTGAACACTTAGAACAGTGTTCAGTATATATAGTGGGTCCCTTAGAAAAATGTGTTGAATAAATAAATGAATGTGATCAAGGCAGGCTCTGGAAGGGATTGTAATTACTCTATTTTAAAGTGCTGTTTAACGGATCTTCTCAAGAACTGCTGACTTTTCTGTCCTTCTTTCTGGTTTATGATGGTCATAGTTCTGTAAAATACAAGGCCAAACCGTATTTTTTGACACTAGTAATGTAGCTAAATCAGTAAGTGAAAAGGACACATACAATCTTAATAGGAGGAATAATTATATGATCAACGTATTTCAAAATTAGAATACAGATACTTTTCAGTATATATCACAGAAAAAAATTCCAATTTGATCAGAGGATTTCCTGATAGCTGTTGATCAATGCACCATCAAGAAACTTTAGTGCAAATTTTACCAAATGCATTTATCAAAATGGGGTTCTGTTCATTTCCTCTGCAAACAAATGTTGTTACATTAACCCAGAGCATGTAACAAATTGGTTTGCCTGAATATTTACAAGCTATCAACATAAACCAGCCCTGCAACTAAAAACTCAAATATATTTATCTCAAAATCTATTCCTGGTCCAAATTCATCTATACTAAGGCTGGAAGACAGAATAAGAATAAAACCGAAATTTATCTGTATAAATAATAAAAATAGTTTGTTTTCTTAATGCTCTACGTATTTTCCTTATTATTATGGCACATTATCTTTCCTACATGCTACTGCATGGATAGGAGCAGTATTATTTTAGTTGCTGGAGTATCACAGTGTTAAGAATATCTGCTTCTTGAAGTGTCAGGCTTTCATCTGTTAGCTCTTTATTTGGAAATGAAGTCACAAGAATAAAGTCAAGAGTCGCAAATTCAGGACGGGACTGTATAATAAAGTCCCGGACATCCAGGATCCTGAAGAAGTAAGATAAAAATAATTTGTGATATAAAAGTTTTATTTTCATGTAAGCTTTTAGCTAAAATTAGACGATAGTAATATAAATCACACAATTATAATCCTTATTTAAATGTGTTGTAATTTTTAAAAATTTACATTATTTCAATGGATGGATTTATATTGGATTATAGATAAATGTGAGCATTAACTCTAGTGTAGCTGATATTTACTTTTTCTGTAAACAGAGACAATCTTTAGGTGAGTTATGCATAAAATAAATGTCAACAATGTTATTATATTAAAAGTGCAGATCCTACTTTTTTCAGAGTATAAAATACCTTAATAGCAGATGACCCAAAAAAAAGGTATCCCAGATTGGCCTGTGTCAAGGTGAGTCTATAACTATGAAAGGTTTAAGTCATAAGGATAATTTTGAAAAATTATCCTTTTTTAAAAACTTTCACATATGCCTAGCAATTTGACTAAGATTATAAATATATCCCTTAAGGAACAAATAAAAATGGTACCTTATTAGTACAACAAATGTATGAATGAATGTTAAATTGACATTTAAAACAGTTTATTTAAAGTATTTGACAAAAAAAAAGTACTTGACAATAGCACAATTATACTTTATCTACATTACAAATTTATATTGTAAAGAATTTGCTAAAGTAGAAAGTTAATTCCAATCAGAATTATCATAATTTTTAAATGAGTAAAGTCCAAATAAAGTTTTACTATACTTACCATATTAAACCAAATTTGATCCCACTTCACATGGTTTTAGCAACAGTGCAAAAGTATAACTTTTAACAATCTTATTTTTGAGTGATATCTGAATTTGCATTAGTATTTGAGCAGTTTACAGAGGATGTTCAAATACTAAGTATTTCACACAGCTATTATCCTTTTAAAGTATTTTTCTCCTCTCAAAAACTTACTTAAAAAGTATATGTAAAGAATTTCGTATTCTTCATTACTCACTCACATAGTTTTATAAAGATAAGTAACCACGTGTGAAACCACAAATGAGCTTACCTGTGTGTACTATTGAATCTTTGTATCAAACGACTCCCATCTGCTAATCTGATTTGAATTTTTGTCGTTGGCACGGAATCATCAATAAGAACAACTGCATTAAGTATTGACTTATTCTCCTCTTCTGGGGATGAAGGTGTACTGACTATTTCAGGGGTAAGGCTAAGAAAGAAGAACTGAAGAATTAGAACACGAATCTGAATACATCATAAGATGCGACAGACTGAAGACAGTGGAATAGCCACTGATATCCATAGCTGATTCTCCAGTGTTCCTGCCTATGACTTCGGGACCAGCAAGAACATGGCTTCTTTTGAGTCTCCCATACTCCTAACTTCTTTCGTTATATTAAAATTATTTTGTATCCTATGACTCTAGTTTAGCTTATTCAATCTCTTTCAAAAGCTTAATTTTGTATTCTTTCCTCCTTTATCCCTTTGAAATTCCATGAAGCTGTTTAGCACAAGTCTTCACTCAGAAATCTGAGCAACTCTGAGTTAATGTCAAAGAATGACTATGAGTACAGACAGACTTGGTTTCAAATCCCAGCTATGTCAACTGCATAAACTTGAGGAGGTAAATTAATCTCTCTGAATCCCAGTTTTATCATGTAAAAAATGGGGGGGGATAATATGATGTTATGTGGGCTTGTTATATCAGTAAGTCACAACAGTGTTTCAACAGGTGCCAGTTATTTCTGTACATATCATCAGCACTAAACTATTAGCTTAAACTTATCTAATATTACTTAAAAACATCTGATTTAAGTAGTTACTGCTTTATAAAAGAGAAGTAATTTCTATGTGCTAGTGAGAAATGAAATCTTATATATGGTGATAGATTTATTTATTTATTTTTAAAAGGTTTTATTTATTTATCTTAGAGAGAGAGAGTGCGCACAAGCGGGGAGAAGGGACGGACAAGCAGACTGTACACTGAGCAGGGGGCCCGACGCTAGGCTCAAACCCAGAACCCTGAGATCATGACCTGAGCTGAAATCAGGAGTTGGACGCTTAACTGACTGAGCCACCCAGGCGCCCCTATGGTGATTGATTTATAATGAAACTTATTTGATAGGACATCTTACCATTGGAACTTGATTACTAATGACCTTAGCACTGCTTTCTTAGTGACTTCTAATGCTAGCAGAACGTCCCATCACTGTTAAGCTGAAAGTCAGTGTCAAAAAAAAAGTGTCCTTTTGGTTAAGAAATTAAAACAAACTGAGCCAAATTCTTTATAGATATCAAATCTTAATCTTCTCTAAGTTATCTAAAGCGATTATTTAATAGTCTTAATGTTTATTTTCTCAAATACTGAGATTCAGATGGCATCCTATGAATTATTTTCTTTTGAAAAAAGTAAGTATATATTTATTAGCATAAAAGTTCTAGGAGCATTCTTTGCTCATCTTGACTCTTATTCCCACCCAAAGTTTCTCAAAATACACAGTAAGGTAGTAAAATTAACTGGTACTTACTGCTAACACTTCCCCTTTCTTTAGCTATTTCCTGACATATATTTTAGAATCGACTGCAGAATATATATGATAAAGACATGAAAAAGAAAATGATGATTTGCAATCACTGATCAGGTATTCTTAAGGAATTTTCTTTCGAGTTTGGAACTGAGGCCTTAAGCAGTTGTACCACCAAGTTGGTTCACTGTGCCAACAGTCCAGTGTCTCTTACACAGTGAGAGGTACCAAAACCAAAGGGAAGGGACACTGAATGCAAAGGACCTCTTCTCCCTTCCTCTGCCTCACTGATAACTGGGTGTATACATTATTATTGTCATCACTATCACCATCACAGCCACCACTGCATTTGTTAGTTCATTTAAATCATGATGTGAATGAGGGAATAGTGGCTTAATAGTTAACAGCATGGATCCAGAAGCCTGACTCCAGGATTATGACTCTGCCACTTAAAGATGTGTGACCCTGGGCAAGTCACTTAACACTGAGTTTCCTCATTTGCAAAACAGACAACAGCAGCACAGCTGTAAAGATTAAGTTAATAAGGACACAGAAGCATTTCAAACAGTGCTTTTTTATAGTTGACACTTCCTAAAAGGCATTATAGTTCCTATCCTAACAACAACTGGGGAGGGAAAAGTTACCTCTATTAGATGAGATGCCTCAGACCCCTGTTTCTATAGTCTAATGCTTTCTGTTTAAAATACATTCTGACCAGATAAGATTCTTCTCAAAATATAAAAAGAAAGTATCAGGTAAGGAAACTAGGTAAGGAAAGTTCTTTCATGTGTTTTTTTTATAAGATGTGTGTATGTCAAAATGAAATTATATGGAATAATAACATCTGAAGACAGGAATGGATTTTCAAGATAGTTTAGGCCAACAATATCATTTTATAGGAAAACAACGGAGTCAGAGAGATTGAAAGACATGCTCAGAGCCACAGAGATAGGTAGTTGAGCTAGCTGGTTAGTAAGGTATAAAAACACATTTAAAAAAGTACAGTAACTTTACTATTTAGCCTTCAAAGTTACACCTGCTTACTATTTAAAAATGTCTCCTCATCATTCAACTGATCAAAATATAATGACAGTTTCAATATATTGTTTGTATGTTTCAAGTATTATATTAAATAGAAAATTTAAAAAAAGAGGGAAGTAAATTGATAAAACAAACTTTCTAGGCAAACTGGAGGAAAGGATGTAGGTTGGTTGTAAGACGAGTGAGTCCCTTGGTCAGGAAAAGAAACATCTTCTAACTTAAGAGAGAACAGTAAAGATGGATTTAATAAACTTTGAGGCTAAGAGGTATATATTACGAAAGCTAATTCTTATCAGGCTCCATTTTCTCAGGGAAGCTGGAAGCAAAAAAAAAAAATCTGCTGAGATGAGGGCAGGGAACATTTGGGATCAGCCCTTCGAGAGCGGGAGAGGCGCAGCTTGCCTGCCTAGCATGGGGGTGCAAACGTCCCCAACAACACTGAATTGCACAGGCACAGACAAATCCAACAGCTGAACAGTAAGGCAAGAGGCTGCAGAATTGCTGGGATAAGAAAATGAAGAAAAGGCAGGAAGGAAAGGGTTGTTCCCCTTCTCAGAAGAGAGAGCCCTAAAGGTCCAGGGATCAAGATGAAGTCAAAACTCAGGTTTAGTGGCCAGAATGGGTGAGTGGTGAACAGAATCTTTTGGACTGTACGGTATGAAAAACAGGCGGTGACTGTTCTTAAGCGGAGAGATTTGCTTCAACTCGCGATCTGTACCATCATACGCACAAGCTCAAAAGCCTACAGAGACTGTCTACTTGTTAGCCCTGCTTATCAAAAATGATTCTGTAATTTTCTAGGTCTATTGGGCTCTACTCCAGCTCACTAAGCTAATTTTTATGCAGTTTAGTGTGCCACTGTACATTTGCAGTTTTGTACCTATGATTTGCTTGTCCTATGGTATTACATGAAGGAACTGGGTAGTATTTTTATTGCATTTAGGTTTACCCCACAATCATTTGTAATATCACAGTAAAAAATTAAGTTAGTTTCCATCTGTGTAATGTTCTGTTTGCAATAAAACTGTCAGCTATGGAAGACAATGGAATTATTTCCAGTTCTGTTCTGTTTGCTTCTTTTTAATTATTTTTCTGTTCAGTAGTTGCCTGTAACTCTTGGGAAATGAGCCATTTCAGAAAGTTACTTTCTGAATCCATAAAGGTTAGCTGTTAGAACTTTTATATTTTAACAGATTTCTTACTGTAAATCCTTTCTAAAATGTTCTATGCAATTCTTCACTTTATTAGAACATATATTCAACTACATAACATTCTAATTCACGTGCATCAGATAGGCTCACACCACCACATTAATCTCCTAGTGTAATTTCCTATATGGTAGAAGCTAAAAATTCTAAAGACTACATTTCTCAGACTCCCTTGCAGCTAGGATTTTATATAATTCCACCCTTCTACCAAGCAACAAATGACACTTGTCTGGTGAATGTAAGCACTGTGAAGTGAAAAGTATGCAGCCCTTCTGGTTACCAAGAATCATTTGATTTTTCTACGATGGAATGTTCTAGTGTCTGATCCCTAGCTTCATGGGCACTGAGTAGCTGATGGGGGCACAGAAAATGTTTTCTAGAAAGTTCTTTGTTGTTTTTCTTCTAGAAAAGTTTGGTTTGCTAGCTCCAGAAAATATCTAAACTATCCAGGACTCTGTCAGAAGCCCCTTATTAAACTAGTAAGTGAATTCTGTTTTCTACAATCAAAAACCCTGACCAATATGGCTAAGGATTAACAACCCAGCATTCTCACCACTTATTTTTGTCATTCTCCTCCATCATTCCTCCTTTCATGTGGGTCATTTTCTCTGGTTATTTGCCTTATGAGGAGAAAGGCCAGTCTTTGTAAGATACAACAATGAGATAATATCCTTATTTTCATGAGTTGAAATATCGACTGTAATCACTGGCTCTTCTCAGCTATCTTCCCTTTACACTACTTTCTTCAATTTCAGTTCAGATTTACTGTTCTGCGAACCAAGATGTGCATTCTAACATTCATTCTTGGTCATAAACTTAAATAAGAAAGAAAGAATAGGTATAAAGCAGAGAGACAGCAGGGCATTTTACCTGTGTTCTAATTAAAAATCATAATCTCAATAAACATTAAGAAATGAGAAGTGCTAGGGGCACCTGGGTGGCTGAGTTGGTTAAGTGTCTGCCTTCGGCTCAGGTCATGATCCCAGAGTCATGGGATCGAGCCCCGCACTGGACTCCCTGCTCAGTGGGGAGCCTGCTTCTCCCTCTCTCTCTGCCCCTCCCTGCCGCTTGTGCTCTCTCTCTCCCAAATAAATAAATAAAATCTTAAAAAAAAAAAAAGAAATGAGAAGTGCTAGAAAATATTTTAAAAAATATATGTGGAGGTCATAGTTACAAAAACAAAACAGAGGAAGAAAGAACAATCAGGACAAACCTGACCTGTGTTGGTAGTAAGGAGAGATGAGAAAGAAAATTTCCAAGTAGACCTGTGAGTGGGCACTGAAGGATGTGGATCCTAAGAAAAGCCAAGGTGACATGTGTTCTGTATTCTCTACGTGTCTCAGAAAGCAGTTTCTATCAGGAGAAAAGGACACAGAAAGGGACACTTGAGGTATGAAAGACAAGTGTAAAGAACTGATATGAATTCTTCCCTATTCTGAGAAACACGAGGGGAATGGAGAACCATAGTGCACAAGGCAATTGAAAAGAAGCTAGAAGGGAAGGAATCACAGGAAAAGGAACAAAGGATGCACAAAAGGGTATGCTGGAAACATGGTCAATGCTACAATTTCACATGTCACTTGTAGTAATATGTGGACAAATACAGGGTTAACTTCTACCAACAAATTTTACAAGATTTATGAAAATTCTTTTAAGCCAAGGCTTTTATACAGGAGTCCAATCCTACATTATACAACGCACATTGGTTTCTGAATTGTATCCAGCAAAGTCCCAGGGGATCTTTAGAAACATCTCCAAGGCAATTCCTTCCTTCTCCTACAATAGAAGCTCTGGTTTTGTTAAGTGTTTTATGTGCTGGGTTTCCCTAACTTGAAGAAAGAGTTTGGCAGCTTAACATATACTGAAAACAACCAACTTCAGCACATTGCTTTTGATGCAACAGCTTACCAATTACTTATGATAGACAAGCATGCTTATAGCTGTGATCTAAGATGCCTATTGTTCAATCTAATCAAGAACCCTTTACAATTTTCCCTTTTGAGCCCATGTAATCAGAAAGAGGCAGGATGGCACAATGGTAAAAAGCAGACTCCAGCCAGTGGGTGGGTCTGAATCCCACAAAGTAACCACTCGCTAGCTCAATCACCTTGGGCACACTACTGCATTAGCAAATGAAGTAATCACAGGATCTACATCCAAGAGTTGTGAAGATTAAGTGAGTTAATGTATGTTAAAGTGCTGATGGGCAAGGAATGTGGTAACTGCTTTCTAAGTATTAGCTACTAATATTATCACTAGATTTGCATATCTAATTCCATCAGCAAGGTCTTCACGGTTCATGTTTTAGCTTTTACTTTCTAGGTTATTTTGCTTTTTTGATTCTCAAAGAAAAGTCACGCTGAACAAAGACAAGTATTTTTCTCATTTTAGGATTTTACCTTCCAAGTTTTTGTCCTTCTCCACTAAAAGCCTTGAACCTCAATCTAGGTTTTACGTATTCTTGATCCTGATGGTCCTCCATATCCAAATTCACGTGGCCACCATGAACCAGCCGCTGAAGCTCCAGGGGAATCTCTCTTTTAAAAAGGGAAAAAGGTTTTAGTAACTTATAAAAAATTAATCTACACTGTTGACATTACTATAATCAAGTTGTGAGCTATACTGGAAAACAGCAACTTTTGCTTAAATTATAATATAAAAATTTCCATGATGATTGATTAGTCCCTGTAGATATTTTCTTCTTCAAGTTACATCACATTATGGTACCTCCAGCTTTGCTTTTCTTTTTCAAAATTGTTTTGGCTCTTTAGGGTCTTTTGTGGTTCCATACAAATTTTAGGATTGTTTGTTGTAGTTCTGTGAAAAATGCTGTTGGTATTTTGATAGGGATTGCATTAAATCTGTAGATTGCTTTGGGTAATACAGACATTTTAACAGTATTTGTTCTTCCAATCCATGAGCATGGAATGTCTTTCCATTTCTTTGTGTCATCTAAGATATCATGTCACACCTGTCAGAATGGCTAAAATCAAAAACACAAGAGACAAGTGTTGATGAGGATGTGGAGAAAAAGGAACCCTCTTGCATTGCTGATGGGAATGCAAACTGGTGCAGCCACTCTGGAAAACAGTATGGAGGTTCCTCAAAAAATTAAAGATAGAACTACCTTATGATCCAGCAATTACACTACTGGGTATTTACACAAAGAATACACGAACAGTAATGCAAAGGGATACACGCATCCCTATATTTATAGCAGCATTATTTACAATAGCCAAAATATGGAAGCAGCCCAAGTGTCCACTGACTGATGGATAAAGATGTGCTACAAACACACACACACACACACACACACACACACACAGGAATATTATTCAACCATAAAAAAGAATGAAATCTTGCCAATTGCAATGACACGGATAGAGCCAGAGTATAATACTAAGCGAAACAAGTCAGTCAGTCAGAGAAAGACAAATACCGTATGATTTCACTCATATGTGGAATTTAAGAAACAAAACAAATAAGCAAAGAAAAAAAAAAAGGAGAGAAACCAAGAAACAGACTCTTAACTACAGAGAACAAACTCATGGTTATCTCAGGGGTGGTGTGGGAAATGGGTTAAATAGGTGGGAGATTAAGAAGTGTACCTGTCCTGATGAGCACTCGATGATGTACAGAATTATTGAATCACTATATTGTATATCTGAAATGAATATAACACTGTATGTTAACTATACTGGAATTAAAATTAAAAAAAGAAAGTTGCATCACCTTATTATTCCTAGTGATTCTCAATATAGGGACTTTCTGTTGTCACAGTGATCTTGGGAGTGCTTCTAACATTTAGAAAGCCAAATTGCAAGACAGCAATTTATATCTAAATAAGCACTAGAAAATTCCTAGGAGGACATAATAGTTAATGCAGATATTTATTTCTAAACTCTGTGGAAGAAGTTTTAGAAAATTGATCAGTGTCTTTGATCATTGTATGATTCATGAGTGCAGCTATCATTCAGGGTCGGGATCCAGATACGAGATGCTCTGCCATGGGCCATTCATCTTGCCTAATCAAGTCTTGTCTTGGGTTCCACAGAAACATTGAATGCCCTGCCAGAGATGTGCATGGATGACAACACTGTCTGTAATGTCTGAGCCTAAAATTTAAAGCTTAAGGTCTGTCTTACAAAGAAGCAAAAAACCTTTTTTTGGTGGGGGGGCAATGCATTAATACATTTTGAAATTTTCAGGAATACGCATACCATATAAACTGAGAGAAGACTGCACTTTGTTTTGTTTGGAACTTTATCAAAGTCCCTGACTGCAACACCACTGACAGTAATTACATTGCCAACCTCACATAACTCATTATTCCATTTTTATGTCTGTCACATTTTCTTGAGAAGTGCTAGACTGCACAGAGTTGCAAACTATCTGACTACTTTTATTATGTTCTGGTGTGGTCAGACCAAAGCATTTATAAACTGAAATACATACAATTTCATGATAAATTATTTTATTTCAATATATTTAAGATAAATTTTATATCTTTTTGGGGGAAATAATATGCATGGACAGTTTATAATATCTATGAATTCTTTGAGGATAGTGAAGATGGTGTTACTCAATATTTGTCATAAAAAGAGGACAGTGATTCTACAGTTGACCACCACTATCTGACATCAATCATTTTTTCAAGGAGTCCTTTTTTTAAATTTTATTATGTTATGTTAATCACCATACATTACATCATTAGTTTTTGATGTAGTGTTCCATGATTCATTGTTTGCATATAACACCCAGTGCTCCATGCAGAACGTGCCCTCCTCAATACCCATCACCAGGCCAACCCATCCTCCCACCCCCCTCCCCTCTAGAACCCTCAGTTTGTTTCTCAGAGTCCACAGTCTCTCATGGTTCTTCTCCCCCTCCGATTCCCCCCCCTTCATTTTTCCCTTCAAGGAGTCTTTTCTAAAACTGTTGCTGATCATAATTTGTACTTCAGGATATAGTAAAAACAAAAACAAAAACAAAACTCTTTTAGGGCACCACGACTGCTTGAACGTTAGCCCACAAAGCTTATGATTTATTCTCTTTTAAGCATAAATGAGTTTTTATCTACATTATAGTACATCCATCATCAATATGCTCTTGTCTTCCAACATCTTGAAATCAGCATCAATTTCAACAGCAATGTTGATCTTCCCTTAGCAGACGAACAAACACTTCCCTTATCCAGTTGCTCCCAGATCTTCCCAGCGACTGCAGGTTTCCAAGTCCACAGCACTGACTTAAACTATTATTTCCTTGTATTTACCACCACCACATACTGCCTCCTAGGACAGCTTCCCACCTTTATCAAATGACTTCCGCATATTGCTTACAGCATTTCTTGCCATTTTTGGTATCTTGACATTATCTTTGTAGAATTCAAATTCAGATTTCATGCTAGTGTTCTAAAAATACCGTTCCTTTAGAGGTCCTTGACTCCCTCAATGCCAATGAGTTTCACCTCCACTCCACTTCAGCCATTCTCCTTGGACACATTTGTATCACTTGGAAAAGCCCCACCTTCAATTCCTGAATGTGGAGTATAACCTGCTACTCCAGTCCCTTCACTGCTACTTAAATCTCCCAGTTCATCACCAACCTTCTGTGTTTGGTTGTATTTCTACTTAGGGACGATCACATTGTCAGCCAGTGAAAGCATAATGCAGAAAAGCTTTTATAATCATAGCAAAATCACTTGATTCTTTATCCTCTAGCAAGAAGGGCTGGTGAGCTACGATGTTCTTTCCATCGGTCAGGGCACTGTATATCTGGTTGACTTTCACAAATCGTAACTTCAAACTAACCTGAAATCTTCTGCCAGCAGTAATGCCACTTTAAAAGATTTCTAATATAAGTTGCTGACTTTCAGGCTTACATGAAATGAGAGCCATGCTGTTAACAGTAAGCAGGATGGTGGCTCAGTGGGCGGGCAGCCACAGGCTAATCAGCTGTACTGATTTATTACAGGACGATGTTTCTTCTTGGAATGGGAGCAGCGCTTGATCAGATTTTCAAAGTGACCAGTGTCTACTGCCCCTCCCCATCAACTTAAGAACCAGAGACTTACGAACAGCAGCACATCCTTTAGATACTTAAAAATACCTTTCCCCCAGCAACCACTTACAAAATATATTCCAGTATCTTAAAAAAATAAAAGTCCCACCCTAAGTAACAAATAGAATACAAATAATATATCTTACCCTCTTTTAACAGACTCCAGAAATTGAGCATTTGGTGGGTCATTATAAGGTCTCAGTTCTCCATCATCTAAACTGAAACCATTGCTCCATAGTTTAAGCAAAATCTGAACCTTTTTAATGTAGGAAAAAAGATAAAGAAATACAAGAATCCATCTGTATCAAATAATTTTAAGCTTCAAATGTGATATTTCACAACATATTCACAACATAAACTTAGACACCTACTTTACTGAAAATATGCAGTTATTCATATTACATTAGTTACTGTTAAAAAAAAAGATGTAAATGAAAGCAAGTATGTTTGCTCAGCAGATTTGTATGTAGCTTAACAAATTGACAATGGCTGAAATGCCAAAGCTAGATCCTGGCCTTGATTACAATTATTCTGCTTCATTGAGAAAATGAAAGCAATGAGAACATCCAGCTGCGACTCCACATCCACTTTACTCCTTCAACTGTACCTATATTCTTGTCTGCTACACAGGGCTTAAATATTATGTCAAGGGGCAAGACAGAATTTCCAGTGACCCTCCAAGGCTAAAGTAAACATGTTTAAATGAAAGTATAACTCCAAATATTAAAACGCAAAAACAAAGAATGACTTTAGGAATTTCCCTGTTTACAACTCAGCTAATTCTCTATTATGACAGTATACTACTTACAATAATTATTACTGTATGTACATAAATCTCATTTTGACAGTGAATCATATATTATTTCAACATACAGAAAATATGTGCAATCTAAGTGCAAGGCACAACTGAGATACAAAATATAAAATTTGAGACTAAAAGCTTATACATTAGTCCTTTTAAAATCCATGTTTCAAAAAATAACAGAAAAGATATTATATTTATATTACCAATTTTTAAATTTAAAAACAGTAGTAACTAGAGGCAAATATCTGCAACTTTTCATTTTGGTTACTGTACCTACATCTTGCAGTTGATTTTCTCCATAGATGTATTCAGACCGCTTACAAAAGGAATTACCCAGTCTGTATCCTCCACCTGTAAATGACTGAAATACACAGCAAATGAGCTAAAAATTCACTACAGTTTATGGGCAAAATGTTATGATAATGTGTGATACATATTTGAAAATTAGATCAACTATAATTAGCCAAACTAGTTTATACTTTCTAGGAAAATTTTATATTAAAATGAAGGTCTTATGTTACAGAGGAGTATACTCAAGTAAGAAATTGTTTCTTCCCATAAAAATGTTAGTGACTCAGAAGTTGAAATAATTTAGGCCAATCTTAAATTAAAAAATACATTTATATAATGAAATATACATTTTCAAGTATAAACAGATTTTAAAAAGCTACCACTAATATTTTATGATGTCTTACAATAAAAATTATGTTTAAAACGTATTTCACAGAGCGCCTGGGTGGCTCAGTTGGTTAAGCGACTGCCTTCGGCTCAGGTCATGATCCTGGAGTCCTGGGATTGAGTCCCACATCGGGCTCCCTGGTCAGCAGGGAGTGTGCTTCTCCCTCTGACCCTCCCCTCTCTCATGCTCTCTCTATCTCATTCTCCCTCTCAAATAAATAAATAAAATCTTTAAAAAAAAAATAAATAAAACATATTTCACAAATAACAGTTTCACAGTGTAAAGGAAGAATTTTATAAGTGGGTATAAATTACCCTGAAGAAAGGCTCCATATTTATTTTATAAGCTGCTTTTATTCAACTGTAACAATCAACTATGACTGCACTTTTTGTTTTACCATACTGATCACAAGGTCTTCTATTTTTCAGGTAGGATAGCTTATGAGGTAAAAATGCCATTCTTTTTAATCACCATGCATATCATAAATGAGCTTTTAATGATCACGTTGCTTTCTTTTCTATAGACTCAACATATCAACTAAATATATCAATATATCAATTCCACATTTTTCTTACAGAATCAGAGAATCTGCAAGAACGCAAATTACCTAGATTTAACTGAAAAAGAATTGTAAGCTGTTAGTCAATTAACAAAGTGAAAACTAAAATTTATGTTTCATTAGAATAGCAATTCTCAGCAATAGTTCTCAACAGTGGAGGTCTGTCACAATTATCAGACAGGCTTTTTCAAAAGACACATGCTTAGGCATACCAGAAACCTACCGAACCATAATACCAGAGGCCATATGGTAGTTTAAAAAACATTCCCAAACGATTGTGATAAGGGAACTCGGGCTGAGAAATGCCAATTTTAAGAATATTATGACAATTACACACAAAAAGACACCTGATGTCTTCATGTCTTCAATAAACCACCATGATGTCAGCTGAAATAGTTATAAAAGCTGTATAAAAGATGTATAGAAATTTTATGAATGGCACAAAAGCAATTCAACAAATGGTGGTGTAGCAAGTGGACACCCATAAATAGGAAAACAAACCTTGATGGAAACCATATGTAAAATTAACTCAAAATGGATCACAAGTTTAAGTATAAAATGTAGAACTATAAAACTTTTCTAGATAACAGGAGAAAACTTTGAGGCCTATGTTTAGATGAAGAGTTCTTATATAAGAGACCAAAAGAATAATCCATAAGGAAAAAAAAAGATAAATTGGACTTTATCAAAATTAAAAACTTTTGCTCTGTGACAAACCCTGGTAAGAGGATGAAAAGACAAGCTACAATCTAGAAGATAATATTTGCAATCCATATATTTGATAAAGGACTCAAAACTATTAAAATATATAAAGAACTCCCAAAACTCAACAGTAACAATTCAATTTGAAAATAGGCCAAAGTCACTTTACTGAAAGGGATAAGAAAGATAATGGCAAATAAACACATGAAAAGATGTTCAATATCACTAGCCATTAGGAATATGCAAATTAACATCATTGGCCATGAGGAAAATGCAAATTGAAACCACAATGAGTTAATAACTACACACTTATCACAATAGCTAAAATTTAAAATAATGACAATACCAAATGCTGGCAAGAATGGAGAAACTGGTTCTGTCATTCACTATGGGAAAGAGTTTGGCAGTTTCTAAGAAACTAACATATACTGACCATACGACCCAACAACTGGACTCTTGGGCTTTTATCCCAGAGAAATGAAAACTAATATCCATACAAGAACCTGTACACGACTGCTCACAGCAGCCTTATTTGTAATAGTTCCAAACTGGAAACACCTCAAATGTCCCTCAGTAAGCGAATGGTTAAACCAGCTGTGGTACATGCATACCATGGAGTGCTATCAGGAATAAAAAGAATGAACTGAGACACTCAGTAACTCTGATGACCTCTAGGGCATTAAGCTGAGTGAAAAAACCAATCCCAAAAGGTCACATACTATATGATTCCATTTGTATAACATTCTCAGTATTACAAAATCATAGAGATGGAGAACAGATTAGGGTGGCAAGAGACTAGAGATGGTGGAGGAGAGGGCTGAGGGTGTGACTAAAATGGGGTACACCATGAGGGAGATCTTTGTGATGACAGAACAGCATCTTGATTGAGTTGACAATTATACAAATCTATGCATGTGAGAAAATGACATAGAACTATATACACACAGTACCAATGTCAAATCTTGGCTTTGATATTGTACTATAATTATGTTAGATATAACCATTGGAGGAAACTGGGTGAAAGGTACACAGGACCTGTGTTCTTTTTGCAAATTCACATAAATCTATAATTATTTTTTTAAGAAAAAGGTAAACAGAAAGGTTTCATAGAGATATAAGAAATTGCTGCAACTTTCAATCATTAATAGAAAGATTGTAATCTTATAAAAGTAGAGTGAATGCTTAAAATAGAAATATATAGTTAGAAAAACAATGTTTGCAAATAATATAAAAACCTATAGAGAAGAACAAATATATACATATACACACACACGCACACACATATATACATATATATGTAGTATACTTAGCTTTTAAATTTAGCACTTACCTTAGATTTGTTATCACCGGAAGCTCTTGTGGCTTCATTCAGAGGGACAGCCCCATGTTCTCTTGCCTCTTTGAAAAGTTCATTCACAATTTTCCCAGTTGAAGGTCGAACTATATGTAATCCACTGTATTCATGTTCACTTGAATAGAACCTTTAAACATTAAAGTTGATGAATAGAAACTTAGAATACAAACAAAACTCCTTTAAAGTAAAAAGTTACAGTCTTAGGGAGTAACTTTATTTAAAAAGAGCCGTATCTATGACTTCTGTGGAAATATTTAATTTTAAAAAATGGGATTAAGGAACGAAATAGTAAACAGTTCATACACTTCCTCATGGAGTTTGTGGAGATTATGGCAATCAAGTTCAGCACTTCACATGAGAAGTGTCACTTCTTCCCCCCTCCTTCTGTAACTGCTTATCAAATGCATCTCTTGCACAACTTAGGCACCTTTGGTGTGGTGGGCAAAGTAGTGTTGACAAACAGAATTCAGTCTCTTCCCCTGAGGAATCCACATTCAGTAGGGACTTAGGGAAGGGCTACTCATAGGGTGTTTATTCCTCAGAGATTTTTGGATTCAAATATTATAATTTCCCTGTGTTAAAGGCAAATAATTTAGACCACAATTTTTTCAGTGTATTAGCTACATAGTGTCTAATTTCTAGTCTGACTCCAACTTCATAATGGTCTTAGGGAATATAAAAATTCACCTAATTTTTTACATAAGATTTTATCTACTTTATCTTTCAAGATTTTTTTCAGTCAAGAATATTAGAAAATATAGCCAGTGAAATATCAACATGGAGACTGCCGGAATAAGGTAACAATCAAAGCTCATATGTTTAACTACCTATACCCTCCAATCCAGTTCCAAATTTGTACTGAACTGTCTCACAAAACAAAGAAGAAAAATTATATCAGCACCAGAGGCTAGGAACAGAGGTCACCTTCAAGACCTTCTGCAAAATTAGTACATGCAAAACTGAACAGGAAAGAGCGAAGGGCAGGGTAGCTCTCAATTCACTGTAAGTGAAGGAAAAATCCACCTGGAGAACAAATCCACCTGGACAACAAATCCAACAGCAGAACCCTATGAACATAAGACTAACTCCTAACTGCTAGGGGCAGGGGTAGGGTGGGCTGTCCTCCATCCTGCTAGTGTACCGGGCAAGTACAGAGGTGAGTTTGCCCAGAGCAGGAGTCAGAGGAAGCTTTCCTGCCAACCTTAGACTCAGAGGGCCTGGTGTAGCAAGCAAGACCAAACAACACCATAGCTGGCTCTGAAGACGAGCAGTAGTATGAGGAGGAGTTCTGATGTAAGGCAGCTATGAGATAGAAAGGGAAGAGGAGGGGGAAAGGAAAACAAAAGGAAAAGCTTCCTGCTGCACTCCTTCCCTCCCTGTCCTGTGTCTCTATTCTGGAAAGTACAACTATATAGTTCCTTTTTACGTCAGTCGTGGTTAGAGAGACCTTACAGGAAAAGTCTGATGTGGGAAAAGATTTACTATCTCCTTTACGGCTCATGATTTTATTTCCTGTTTAAGAAATCTTTGCCTACCTGAAGGTCATGGAGATACTCCATTTTCTTCCAGAAGTTTTATTGTTTTCTTTTTATATTATATTTTATTGTTTTCCTTATTATATACTGTTTCCCTATTTATATTTCCTTTTGTATTTAGATACACAATCCATCCATTTCTCCTCTTTCATTATTAAGTACGCCTATATCCTTGACTTTCTTTCTCTACTTAAACTCCTCTGATCATCAAAATATTTGTGCACTCCCACAGATAACAACCTCCTCTACAGATGACTCTCAAATATGTTTTTAGCACCCTGGGACTTATGGTCAAGTGCTGAATTAATTAATTTTTCAAAGATTTATTTATTTTAGGGAGAAAGAGAGAGTGCAAATGAGCAGGGGAGGGGCAGAGGGAAAGAAAGAGTCTCAAGCAAACCCCTGCTGAACGCGGAGCCCATCACTGGACTGGATCTCATGATCCTGAGATCATGACCTGAGCCAAACCAAGTCAGAAGCTTAACAGACTGTGCCACCCAGACACCCCATTCAGGGGCTGAATTTAAAAGCACCTACTGAATCAAGTTCATCTCTCCAAAACTAAACCTATATTCCTCACATAAACCTTCCCATTAATAATCACATTTTTTCCTGCACACCAGATTAAGAACCTTTAGGTCTCGATTTCTCATTCACTTGCTCCCTATATACCATGTCATCAAGTTTCTACACTAAATTCTTTGCAAGTCTCCCACACTGATTTCACCTTTCTCCTCCATTCCACTGATGCCATTTTAATCCAAAATTTTATCAGCACATTCTTTAGATTACCATAATTGTTTTCTTAATTTGCCTCCTTATCTTGTTTTCCCTGTTACAATTAATTTTGCACTGTATCGCCAGTCCTATTTTTCTAAATATGTAATAATAATAGTTAACACTTATCAAGGTGTAACTATGTGCTCACTTAATCCTCCTAGCAATGGTATTATCCCTAGTTTACAGATAAAACTAAAGCTTAGGGAATTTAAAAAATTTGTCCATTGGCAAAACCTTATTAGAACAGAGAGAAAAAAAATTAGAACAGAGGTGTATCTATCTCTAAAATCAAAGCTTTTATCACTATATTATAGTTTTTATCATAAAATTTACATTTAAAAACATATACTGGTGTTCCACTGCCTTCTACACAAATACAACTCCCCTTGGCTTTTGAGGCTGTCCATAACGTGGCTCTATCTAGGACTGGCTACATAATTTGTGGGGCCCAGTGCCAAATGAAAATGAATGTCAATTAATACATTTTATTTTATTTTTAAAAGATTATTTATTTATTTTATTTTATTTTATTTTTTAAATTTTATTTATTTATTTGACAGAGAGAGACACAGCGAGAGAGGGAACACAAGCAGGGGGAGCGGGAGAGGGAGAAGGAGAGGGAGGCTTCCCGTGGAGCAGGGAGCCCGATGCGGGACTCCATCCCAGGACCCTGGGATCATGACCTGAGCCGAAGGAAGACGCTTAACGACTGAGCCACCCAGGCGCCCCAAGATATTTTATTTATTTTAGAGAGAGCGGGGGGGGGGGGGGGGGGGACAGAGGGAGGGAGAGAGAGAGGGAGAGAGAGAATTTCAAGCAGGTTCTGCACTTACCCAGAGCCCAACGTGGGGCTCAATCCCACAACCCTGATATCATGACTTGAATTGAAACCAAGAGTCTGTGGCTCAACCAACTGAGCCACCCAGGTACCTCTCAATTTAATAAATTTTAGATTATATAATAAGCTAAGAACAAACAACAAAAAGGTGGGAAGAACGCTCTGGATTGAGATTCAAAACAGGCATAATCAGGTGGAATGCATGGCCCTTGGTTACATCCTAAATCTGAAAAAGGCTCGAAGACGTATCTGACTATGGACTATATATTAAATGATTTTATGAAATTACTGTTCATTTTCTAAGGTGTGATATGTTATCAGGGTTATAAAGGGTATGTGCTTCTTCTTAGGAGATGCATGCTGAAGTATTTAGGGATGGAGTGTTATGATGACTGCAATTTGCTTTCAAATAGTTGAGTAAAAGCGCACTTGCATGAATGTAATGCTGTGACATGCTAACAACTGGTGAATACAGGTGAAGCATATACAGCATATACTCATTGTACTAATCTTTTGATTATCTATGGGTTTAAAAATAAAATAAAAAGTTTGGGAAAAAATTAATATTCTTTCTTCTCATTCAGGTCCAAAAAGGTACGTCATTTTTATCTCCCCTACAGAAAAAAAGGAAGTGGAAAGTGACAGACAAAAAAGAAAGAATAACTTCCAGTGAATTTTTAAACTTCTGGTAAGATGACAGACTTTCTGTGAATAAGATGTATTGGAAAAATTCCAAGTTTCTCCCCAGTAAGGAGATTTGCAGTATTAAAAAGACACTAATGAAAATATTCCTAAAAACAAGAAAATCCATGGTAATAAAGTATACCTGGCTCTCATCTCTTAAATCTTCATGGCTGGCTCCCTTTCTAGTTCAGGGATTTTAACAACAACAAATACTATATAGGAGATCACTTATTAGATGGGTCATCATTCAGTGAAAACATAGACAAGTTCCTGAAGTCCTGGATTCTTTTTTTAAGATTTTATTTATTTATTTGACAAAGAGAGAGAGTGCAAGCGCACAAACAGGCAGAGCAGTAGGCAGATGAAGAGGGAGAAGCAGGCTCCCCACCAAGGAGGGAGCCGAATGCAGGGCTTGATCCCAGGACCGATTGAGTCACCCAGGTGCCCCAGGTTCTAGATTCTTAAATGGAGGGCAAAAGGCACATAGGAGCTCCATGAGTGGGTTTTCAGAAACACAAGTCCTTAAAAACAACTGACAAAATTGTGTATAAATGCTGTTTTGCGGGGAGAGGGGCTGTAGCTTTTGTCAGATCCTCAATGCATCCTATGACTCAAAAAGAACCACTGTGTCTAAGAAAAATACTATTCAGTGTATATTTCTTTACGATGTCTACCAACGTATTAGGTGTTTAAGATAACTGTTCCGTTTCTTTCTTTCTTTTTTAGAGATTTTATTTATTTGTCAGAGAGAGCGAGCACAAGCAGGGGGATCAGCAGGGCAGAGGGAGAAGCAGGCTCCCCACTGAGCAAGGAGCCCAATGTGGGACTCGATCCCAGGACCCTGAGCCAAAGTCAGATGCTTAACTGACTAAGCCACCCAGGCATCCCAATTTTTCCGTTTCTTTTAGCTTTCTGACTATTACCATTTTATGAATACTACCTAAATAATATTTATTTTAGAAATCATAGTTTTAAAGAAAATTCCCAAGACCATTTAAAATAATTTAGGATTAGTGAACTAAAAAGAAATCAATGTTTAAAACTCAAACAAGACAAAAACAAAAAACTTACCTTTGAGGTGGTGTTCGTGGGCTTTTAAAGACTGTAGCTTTAGGTCTATCAGATTTGGAAGATTTGCATTTCACTTCATCTTCATATAATTCTGCCAAGGCCAACTATAAAACAACAGATTTGTTATAAAGTATAAATAGGACTGAACTATTCTACACAAGTAGAAATTATGACTAGAACACGTGATTGTGTAGTACAAATTTCTAATGAAAAATAAAGGCTGCTGTTTCAGATGACCCCCTTCCAAAATAAAACCAATGTATCCCTCACTTGATAAAACTAACCAAAATGCCACATATACTGGAATACATTAAAGTTAGCATAACTGCTTACTTATTTTTTTTTTTTAAGATTTTATTTATTTATTTGACAGAGAGAGATAGCGAGAGTAGCAACACAAGCAGGGGGAGTGGGAGAGGGAGAAGCAGGCTTCCTGCCGAACAGGGAGCCCGATGTGGGACTCGATCCCAGGACCCTGGGATCATGACCTGAGCCGAAGGCAGACGCTTAACGACTGAGCCACCCAGGTGCCCATAACTGCTTACCTATTTTCAATTAACTATTCAACTGTTTCAAAAACTGTATTTGGTAACAGATCATTTTCAAAGCTGAGTCTACAACTGTCCTATAGTTAAAAAAAAAAATACTTGAAGATGTTTCACACTAATGTCAGCCTGCTCTCATTAAATCTCATAAAATTTTTTCATTTAGCTGTTTAACTTTTTAAAACCCAAGCACATACAATAATTTCAAAATTACTCTCTTTAAAAGTCTACCTGACATAAATTTCATCAAGGAAAATGAACTTTTAAAAATATAAGACAATATATTATATACATGGATTATATAAATTTTAGAAAGTAATATTACCAAATTATGCATTATAAATATATGGCTGGGTACTTTTAAATGAAATAAACACAACACAGTTTTTGAAATTGGAATTTTAAAAAGTTATCCAAATATTTCAGCATTGTTATTTTGTTCCATTTTGGACAACAGTTCAAAAACTTCCCTTAATGCTCCCGTAATTGGCATGATCATAATCCCCGAAAATCCTTTGGAAAAAAAATAACAAAAAACCAAATCCCCCTAAAAAACCAGATAAAGTGCTCCTTCCAGAAAAACAAGAGATATGTAAACTACCTCCAGGGCTTCTTTCATCAGAAGGAAAAGAAGAACTGGGGCAAAGTTACTTCTTTGAAGATTCTATTAGTCAACTTTTAAAATACCCACACAAAAAACAAAAAAGAAAAGGATTTATTTTCCTCCCTAATTTTTACTCCTTACCCCATCCCCATACACCTACATCAACTTTCATATTTCTAACATGGCAATTTTGTTAGAAATCCTAACTATGAAAGTGCTTTGTAATCTAAAAGAACTGAATTAAAATCCTAACTTGGGCTCCTATGGTGTGACCTTGGGCATTTTACTTAACTTCTCTGCGCCTTGGTTCCCTCATCTTTAAATGTCTATTTTAAAAAATTACCTTAGAGGGTCATTTTAAGGATCACAGAATGCATGTGAAGCACAAGGCAAGTGCTCCATTACTAGAAGATATTAAAAAATGTTTAACAATGACTATTATCAGTGTTTCATTTTCCCCAAGATTTCCTTATTCAGTGTTATCTACACATTATAGTCTCCTCCCACCCTAGCCCCTCCAAAATGAAAACAAAACAAATGAGAGAGACAGAGATAGACACTCTGCCTGACTACTTGGGTCCAAAGTTTTCAGAAATTTTACCTCCCTGAAATCTCTTCAAAACAGTATTCCTTTATGGAAGTTCCTCCTGAGCTGATTATTTCAGCTCTATGAATTACTTTTATGGGATTTCTAATCCCATCAATGGAAATGTTACCTATATTGCAAAGGCCCACTTCAGCCATCCTTCACAAAGCCTTTTCTAGTTTTCTTAACTAAATGATATTTCTTTCCTAACTCCTCATTGTATATGCTATTCTATTATTAACATTTATAAACATTATATTGTCATCACTTGTGTACCTTTCTCACGATTTTATCCCTCCTAATTTAGGTTTCCTAGATTGTTTCTAATATAGTACTTCATGGACACGAAACAAATTCATGTTGAATTATGTAGATAATAAATATAAAGTTGTAGATTTTTAAAAATTTATTTATTTGAGAGAGAGTGAGAGAGAGAGAGAGAGAGCACGAGCAGAGGGAGAGGCAGAGGGAGAAGTGGACTCTCAGCTGAGAAGAGAGCTGGATCAATGTGGGGCTTGATCCCAGGACTCCAGGATCATGACCTGAGCTGAAGGCAGAGGCTTAACCAACTGAGCCATCTACGTGCCCCAAGTTATATATTTTAAAACTCAGATTACATTTTCTATATAGTTTTTTATCTTGTTTTTTGTTCAAGAAGATTTGAACAAACCCTGTCAATCAACTAATTTTCTTCTATAAAATAAATGAATAAAGCAAATAATGTGTTTTGATTCTGTGGAATATATATATTAATAAGATATTAATATATATTAACAAGATAGGAATATGGGGTAAATTGTATTAGAGCAGGGAGTCCATCTAGCTGAAAAGGTCTTAGTTATTAATGGTGCATTACTAAAAGGAAAATGAATGATATTTAGAGGGAATTATTGCTGGGATTCATGATCTCCCTGCAGCATCATATGGTATAAGTTCATTAGTAAATATTATAAATATTATAAAGAAATTTAATTTATGTTAGTTGACACAGCAAATGACACCACACTAGAAGAGGAAATGATTATTTAAACTGATCAAAATAAAGTACTGGTCAAAACAAATAGAACAACAACTAAATATCAAATAAAGAGATAAGAATATGTGCATTGTGAAGTAATGAATCATTGTGAATTAACAGGACAGAGTGCTCCACAGGCTAAACAATTAGATTATGAAGTTATTTCAATTACACAGAAGGAATAAAGTACGTAAGCAGTGATAATCTTTGCTTTAGAGTTTGAAATGTGAAGAACATGAAAAGAAACCTGAGAGCAAAGTAATTGAGAACGAGAAAATCAGGTATAAAGCAAAAGATTAAAATTACTGCAATTCTCAGTCTTAGAGTGACAATTGCCAGAAGGTAACATACTGACTTTTTAAAATATAGAATAGCAATATCAGCATCACCTGGGAATCTTTGAAAATACAGATGCTCCAGCCCCACCCTAGACCTAATGAATGAAAAACTCTGGGGTGGGGCCCTGCAATCTGTGCTGTATCAAGCCTTCCAGATGATTCTGATGCATGCTAAAATTGAGAACCAATACTATGGAATACTGATATCCAACAGGATTAGGGTACTTGTGGCAACTGTAACACATATCAGACATTCTTACTCTTTTCTCACTTCTAGAACTCCACTGTCTACCCCACCCCATCCTAACCCTAATAGATACTGAAGTTATCTCTAATTACCCTCTAACTCCAATCTATATGGAAATAAAGAATTAAGAACAGAAATCTTTTTCTTTTGATATTATTCTGGAGGAAAACTGGGACAGAAGCATACAATTAAATATATTAACCAACTATTAAACCCACGTTAATAGACTGAAGGGAACCAGGAGAGAGAAAGGTCTCAGAAAATGTTCAGAAATACTAATAAACACTGAGGTTTTGAGGGCGAGGGCTGTCACTAACAATCCCACCCTAAACCTTCCCATTGAATGTTTCCCAATTTGGGGGGAATGAAGGGAGCTAAGATCTGCTCTTGGTTTGATATCCACAGGAGATTTCTGCAGTTTATGTCAGAGGCTCACAGTGCTTTCTGGGAGACAACCATCCATGTTTCCTCCTGTGCTAAATGAGGAAATCTTTCCTGATTTAGATGCCAACAAACCCTACACTGCCTGGCAGCTAAGATATGCATACTTAGGGTATTCTACATTTGGTTCATCTTCTAACCTGACACTGAGTTCTCCATTCTCCGAATTCTTCATTTTATGTACTGCTTAATTTGGCATTCAGTCGTACTCCACCTTAAAATGTCATGGCCAATATATTCATATATTATTTCTGCAAAAAATAGATGGACATGCTTTTTACACTTCTATTCCCTTCAACAGTGTCCAGCACCAACTACAGATTTGATGTCCTATTCATCTCTGCATTGGTGGAGTTTAGCAGTATGTTGCATGGCAGGTGGTCAATGCTTGTTCAAAGTAGAAGTAACTGTAACAGAACTTTTCTATCGAGGCGTGTAGATTCGGTGTCATTTACTTTTAATTACACAACTCCTTATGATTGTTTACTTGTTGATTTTATCAATGGTCTTAAGAGACAGAAAAAAAAAAAAAACCGCCTAAATAAGCAAAGCAGTATTAAGCACCTGAAAAAGCGAAATTTGCTACATTCGTATTTAGCTCACTAATGTCACCATGAAGTTTTATTTCGCTCTTTCTTCTGTGCAATGTTTCATAGACGGTAGCTTTGACAACTAGGCGGTGCAGCCGTAGGGTGGAATACTTTAGCTCACTTTTAAAAGGGAAAATCTATCTGATAAAAAGGAAGCATTTTTATATAAAAGTAATCCAAACAGAAACAGCATCCAAGACAAGAAAGATCAAACCAGCACACATGTTACTACTTCTAAAGTGATCCTGATTTCCCACGGGCACAGTAGAGCTTTCTTCTACAATTAAGTCTTCTGAAGGAAGCACCAACCAGTGAACCACTCAACTAACCCCACACAATGCCATTCTAAACAGTTGCTTCTTAAATTGCAAATCGGGTGGAGGGGGAATGAGACCCGGGCAACAGAGAGTTGGGCTCGGGCACTTGTTTCCTCGAAAACCACTGTTCGATGCACCGCCCTGAGGAGACCTGCGACCCCGGAGTCACAATTCAGTCCCCAGGTGGGGTCTGGCAAGGGCTCAGCCGAGGCCAGGGGCGGACTCCGACACGCACCCCTCCGCGCCGTCACCCGCCGCCGCGCCCCGCCCTCGGCCGCTCGCCGCACCTGCAGATCCCGCGCGCTCGGGGGCCGCGGCCCAGAGGACCTCTCCTGCTCCCCCGGTTCGGCGCCGCCACCTTCCGCCATCTTTCACCGGCCCGCCAGCGCCTGCGCCGAGGCGCCTTCCGCGCCTTCTGGGGCCGGTTGCCTGGCAACCGCGGGAGGGGCGGTGCCTACGCGCTTCCACCTTCCCCCTGCACCGGGCGCGCGTCCCAGTCTTCCGGCGCCAGCCTTCCAGTTCTGTATTCTTCTTTTACTTAAAGAAAACTGGCACAAAGGATTTCTCCGCAGGGACGCGTCTACGTAAGCCTTGTGTTCTCTCTGCAGCACGCCTGAAGGCACTGTAGGCCGCTCTAGAGGGCAGCATAGACTTTCAGGTTCTTTTAACTCAACAGTGAAAACATCCTCCTGATGCATTGTCTAATAAAAACGGCAACCTTACTTTATTGGTCTTGGTCAAATTCTCTCATCTTCCCTACCAAAGACTGGGTGGTACGTCGCCCCCAATGCGTGAATTGGTGTTGAGGATGGAAAACACCGTTAAAGCTCTTTGCACTCAAAGCTGGAGGCTACTAAACCCTCTCCATTCATCTGAGATTTGTTAAACTCCTGTCTTATTCCAGGCACTTTTATGCCCCGGGGATGCAAAGGTAGAGAGTAGTAGTCCTGGTCATTATAAAACTCACAGTCTAGTGGGGGAAAGAGAGATATAAACAGATAATGCAATTTGCAAGAGAGCTTTGCATTCAATGTTATGAGTGGGATGTGGGGTGTGAAGGAGTATTCAGTTGGTGCCTCATGTCATGTCATCGAGTTACTCCATATGTTTGTGTTGTTTCACTCCTATCTTGTTAACGTGAACAGAAATAACAACTGACACTCACATGGTCCCTTTGAAGTTCCCTCTCTTTTAGCTTGTGATGAAAACTATAGTATTTCTTCCCATTCTTCTCCAAAGGAATATGATTATAAATACCTCACTGCCCCTCTATCCTCTATTTTATATTCTCAAAGTGGTCGAGGGGGTTCAAGAATCATGGCATTTATTCTATAGGATATAAAATCCAGGAGCTTCTGTCTCATACTTGCTTCCACATATAGTATGTATTGTTTCTTGGGGTGCTTAAACTGGAAACTTAATTTTATACCTTGTTATACTTAGTTTTTCTTTCCATTAGACTGTAAGATCATGGAGGCTACAGGCCTCTTTATCTCTAGTGCCTTAATATAGAACTTGGAACATAATATGTATCTTTTATTTTTTAAATTTTTATGGGGCGCCTGGGTGGCTCAGTCGTTAAGCGTCTGCCTTCGGCTCAGGTCATGGTCCCAGGGTCCTGGGATTGAGCCCCGCATCGGGCTCCCTGCTCCGCGGGAAGCCTGCTTCTCCCTCTCCCACTCCCCCTGCGTGTGTTCCCTCTCTCGCTGTCTCTCTCTGTCAAATAAATAAAATCTTTAAAAAAAAAAAAATTTTTTTTTAAAAGATTTTATATATTTATTTGCGAGAGAGAGAGTGAGTGCGCATGGGCGGGGGGGGGGGGGGAGAGGTAGAGAAGCAGACTCCCCACTGAGAAGGGAGCCTGGTGTGGGACTCGATCCCAGGACCCTGGATCATGACCTGAGCCGATGGCAGACGCTAAACCGACTGAACCACCCAGGCGCCCAATATGTATCTTTAAAAAGTGTATAAATGAATGAGTGAATGAAGGAAGGAGGTAGGGATCCATAACTCAGACTGAGGTTTGACTATCTCCAAAGGCCATTTTCCATTCATGGAAAATCAAGAAATAACAAGATATATCAACAGAGATCATCATGCATGGATAGGAGAGACAGAATAAAATGTGGGCCTCTCCATCTTGGACAAATAAACTGTATCCAACCTCAACTTCCCAACCTAAATGAAACATACACTTGTGTGATTTTACTTATGCTGGAACATAACTGAGGCCAAGATCCAAAGTCACTGTAGTATACAACCCTTTAAAACATTTAATACTGAGGGGCGCCTGGGTGGCTCTGTTGTTAAGCGTCTGCCTTCGGCTTGGGTCATGATCCCGGGGTCCTGGGATCAAGCCCCACATCGGGCTCCCTGCTCAGCGGGAGGCCTGCTTCTCTCTCTCCTACTTCCCCTGCTTGTGTTCCTGCTCTCACTATCTCTCTGTCAAATAAATAAATAAAATCTTTAAAAAAATAAATAAAACATTTAATCTTGACTTTTTAAAGTTTACAAAATGTGGAACATTTATAGTTGCTCATTATTTTATGTAATCTACAATGACCTTCTGTTAGGATTTGTCTTCATTCTACAGAATTAATTAAGGACCAGAGAAATAAGAATTTCTTTATATCACCCAGCTAGTAGGTAGCAGAACTAAGTTTTATTAAATTCAGGTCCATTAGACTTAAACGTATATGCTTTTCCTTTATAACATCTGTCTCCTGGGAGCTTTTTTTGCACCTCTTGACTTTGGGGATTGTTCTCTTACTGAAATTTCCTCAAGGTACTTCTTGGCACTCTCTGATTACCTACCTGGCCATTCCTTTTGTGCTTCCCCTAACATTCTACCTTCTGTCCACCGTCTAAATACTGACATTCCCTAGAGTTCTATCTTGAGACTTCTTACTTTCTTGATGTCTATGCTTTCACTATTCAATGTCACAGTCTCATATCTACGATTATACACAGAAAATCCTCATTATTTGCAGTAGTTATGTTCCATAATGTTGTCAAGAACATGGAATTAGTGAATACTGAACCATTGCTCCTAGAAGAAACTCAAGGTTAGGGTTAGCTTCTGATTACACTTTCATCAACAATTGATACATAACCTTGTTTTCTGTTACTGTTAAAAGATACCTTCTTTAATATATAGTCAATTCTTTAACACTGAAGTCACAGCCAACAGCACCATAACTCATGCCTGAATGAAGCTCATCTAACTCATGTATTTCCTCCATAAGGCAAATTATAGTCTTGTTGTACTTAAGAACTTGGACTTAGGAATAGCAGTTCTGCATTACACTTGGGGACCTTTTCAACAGCAAAATCACCAACAAAATGCACAAAAATGCAAAAAATATGGCACTAAATAGACCATGCAAAAGACATTTGTTTACAGTGTAAAAGCTGAAACAAGAAGGCAGAGCATTGCCTTGTTTGTCCTCAGTTGGGAACATGCTCATTGGGCAATTCAAATATTTTGCTTCTGTGTGCATGCCTGCCAATGACCACAAAAGCTCCATGTGTATTGATTTGGGGTACAAATAAATTTTATCAAGTAGGTGAATTTGCAAATATGGAAATGTGAATAGAGGATTGACTAGATTTAAAATTTTTAAATCTGTTTTTCCAATACATAATTCTTTCCATTACTCCAGACCTGCATTTCCAATTGTCAACTGTAATTTTCATTTGGATGTCTCAAAAACTTTGGATCTCAAACCAAAACCTCTTTTTTTTTCTCCTATAAACCTTCCTTACTATGTTAGCATTAACTATATCACCATTTAGCAAAAGCTACAAATCAGCATCATTTTAATTCCTCTCTTTGTTTTACCCACACCATTTATTGTTTACCAAATCTTTTGATTTCACCTCCAAAATATTTTTTGAGCATGTCTTCTCCCTTTTACCCTTACTTCCACTGACATGATCTAATTTTTTTCTTTTTATTGAGGTATAACTGACAGACAAAATTGTAAGATATTTAAAGTGTACAACATAATGATTTGATGTATGTATACATTGTGAACAGATTCCCCTCATTGAGTTAATTAACACACACATTACCTCACATATTTACATATATATATGTATATATATATGGCAAAAACACTGAAGTTCTACTTTCTTAGCAAATTGCAATTATACAATACAGTGTTACCAAAAATAGTCACTAAGTTATGCATTAGATCCTCAGACCTTATTTATCTTATAGCTGAAAGTTTGTACCTTTTACCAATCTCCCTATCTTCCCCATGGCAACCACTTTTCTACTCTCTGTTTCTATAAGTTTGATTTCTGTTTTTAGAGTCCCCATATAAGTGATAGCATGCAGTATTGTCTCTCTCTATTTTACCTGGCATAATGCCCTCAAGGTCCATCCATGTTGTTGCGAATGGCAGAATTTCAGAGTGAAGAAAGGTCCATGAACTCTAAGACAGGGCAGTAGAATTCCTCCAACGAGAGGAATAAAAAGAAAAAAGATTAAAAAAGAGTGAAGATAGCTTAAGGGAATTATGGGACACCATTCTGCTGGCCATTATATGCAATATACAGGCCCCCGAAGAACCATTATTTCTTTGAATAGGCATATTTCCTTGGCCAAAGCAAGTCATACAGCAATGCCCAATTCTACAGGGTACTCTGAAGCACTGACTATTTCAATGTGATTCACAAATTAAGAACAGGGGAGTATTAAAGATGTTTCCTGCACTGGTCCTAGTAGTGAATAGTCTCTTTCATCTAACTCTAAAACTGTGACAAAGACACTATATAGTTGTTGGTTCATCACCCTCCAGGGAACTTCCTAGATGAAATTTGAAACTGACTCCCATATGCAGAGGGCAGGGAGAGACCAAAGAGAAAGGCCCCTCCAGGCTGGTAAGCAGCAGTTTTAATAAGCAAAGGGAACTTACATAAGAGGCTTGTGCTGGGCGGCAGCAAGAGGGGTGGATTCTAGCACCCACCATCCAAATCTTGGAAGTTTATAAAGAGGCCTTAACTGGTTTCAGTCATGTATACCATGCAGGTGTTTTCAAACCACATCATTATCTCAAGTTCATGTCCTTGGACCAGTGTCTGGGAGCAGGAGAGGCAAGCAGAACTATTTCCTAGTACAGGAAAGGGGGTGAGGAGCCCCTGAGTGCCTGGTCGGTCTTGCTCTTGAGTCAATTGGTGGTCATGTTTTTTGTTTTGGTTTTTTAATTCCAGTGCAGTTAACATACAGTGTTATATTCACTTCAGGTGTACAATATAGTGATTCAACAATTCCATATATTACTCAGTGCTCTTCAAGATAAGTATACTCTTAACCCCCCTCACCTATTCCACCCATCCCCCACCCCCTCTGGCAACAACCAGTTTGTTCTCTATAGTATAGTTCAGAGTCTGTTTTTTGGTTTGTCTCCCTCTCCCTTTTTTCCCCTTTGTTCATTTGTTTTGTTTCTTAAATTCCACGTATGAATGAAATCATATGGTATTGTCTTTCTCTGACTTATTTCACTTAACCTTATACTCTCTAGCTCTATCCACGTTGTTGCAAATGGCAAGATTTCATTCTTTTTATGGCCGAATAATATTCCATTGTATATATATAGCACATCTCCTTTATCTATTCACCTATCAATGGACACAGGTTGCTTCCATAATTTGGCTATTATAAATGATGCTGCAATAAACATAGGACTGCATATATCCCCTTGAATTAATGTTTTTGTATTCTTTGGATAAATACCCGGTAGTGTGATTGCTGAATCATAGGGTAGTTCTATTTTTAATTTTTTGATGAGCCTCCATACTGTTTTCCAGAGGGGTTGCACCAGTTTACATTCCCACCAACAGAGAAAGTGTGTTCTTTTTTCTCCACAATCCTGGTCAGCACTTGTTGTTTCTTGTGTTTTTGGTTTTAGCCATTCTGATAGGCATGAGGTGATATCTCATTGTGGTTTTGATCTGGATTTCCCTCATGATGAGGATGTTGAGCATCTTTTCATGTGTCTGTGGGCCATCTGGATGTCTTCTTTGGAGAAATGTCTGTTCATGTCTTCTGCCCATTTTTAAATTGGATTATTTGTTTTTTTGTGTGTGTTGAGTTGTATAAGTTCTTTATATATTTTGGATATTAACCCTTTATCAGATGTATCATTTGCAAATGTCTTCCAGTGGTCATGTTTTTTGGATGACCTTCCCCAACAATAGTCAACTAGGAAATGTAACTAAGAAAAAGATGCTTAGTAAATTGGGGTAATCATCACTGCAAGTTTCCCAGAAAGCTGTTCTCTTTTACCTCTAAAAGCCCTGAGATTTCCGCTTCATCACAGCAGTAAGAGATGCGAGAACTGTTCTCAGTTAGTGGTTTCAGGATTGTGCAAACATTGCATCAGTCTTACACATGAGCTTTGCAATATCTATTTTGTCTGTCCAGAGGCATTTTCTCCCCTTTTTGCTTACTTCCCTGTCCTTAGGTGTGTAATGTGTTACCACCTTTGTCCATTCGTGAAGTGTCTAGACAGAGAAAAATGACCATATAGAGCAAGCATACAAATAAAGGAAGAGGGGCAGCCACCAAAATTGTAGCAGCATATTTCTATCTACCTGTGACTAAAAATAGAGCTATTGAGTAAATGCACACAGGATTTAGATGCCTGGTTGAAGCTAGGCAGGCAGCATTCAATAAAGGAGGCCATTCTAATATGACAAGATGACACAGAAAAGGATGACCCAGAGAGATCAGTGTTAGAGTTGTGTAAGACCAGGAGAGGCCTCAGACCCTGGCCTTGTCTAGGGGTCTATTGTTAGTCCTATTGACCAAGCCCCTGACATTCCAGCACCCCGTGTGCAGACTGCCTACTGCAGGGGTACCTTCAGTAGGCTACAGTTGTGCTGAGATACTGGTGCCTCTGGGTCTTGGAAAGCAACACAAGGTCTGAGGTCACCCTGAACAGGCTCTGGACAGTCACCTCTGTTAGCAAGTGACACATATGTTGTCATTTCCTGTCCTGGGAAACACTGACTCACAGCATTGCTTTTGACTCTTTCAACCACTACAGTAGTATTGACCCAGAGACATTTGAGCATTATGGATTTATGCAACTCTCCAGCAAAGGACCGTGGTGGTAATGTTGGGCTCCTCCATTCAGCTGTCCCTTCAACTCTGGTCTGTGTCTCAGTCCATCACCTCCGGAACCCCAAATCACCCAGCACATAGAATTCAGCATCATCACCATTTTCCACAATAGGACCTACAAATCCACTCTCCAGGGAAGGGTTCAGCATCTCAGGTTTCTCCAAATGAACACTTGACTTAGCATGTATTTTCTGTGGTCCCTACTTTTTACCATGCTACACCATCCTCAGGGGGAGGATAGAATTTCTTTCTTTCCAGTTCCCAAATGCAAATCCCCATCCTTTATCAGTCAGAACAAACACTTGAAAAATAATTATTAATGAGCCGTCTCTTGGGGTTTTATCTGCCACTCCAAGCTCTTAAGTAGCTATTTCTTTTTAATAAGTGCCCTGCGAATTCTGGCAAATACAATCAGCTTCATCTTCTTAGATTCATGCATTTTTGATCATGCAGGGATCTTTTGAGATTATCTTCTGATTATTCTTGGCTTTATGAGATGTTTCTTGGCCTATGAAGAAGTGCTCCCGCTTTAAAAAAACCAAAAACAGAAACAAAAAAAGGCATTGCAGTGTAAAAAATGTCCACTAGAGGGAGCACCAGCACACAGGCTTGCCTGTAACTTGAGAATGCTACTGCAGCTTCTGATTCCTCCCAATCTGGACTGAACAGAGAAGGTGAAATTCTCAGGGATACAGTGTTATATAAAATATATAGGATTAAATATATTACTGTGATTATTATTCTGTAGAAATGTAAAGCTGAATTTGGGGGGTAGAGAGAGTTGAATTGGTGATGTGAAATTTGCAGTGGTTGTTTCTACTCACTGCAAAATAAACTGGGGAAAAAAGTTTTAAAAAATTATTTAGGAGGTTCCTCAAAAAATGAAATATAGAAATACCATATGATCCAATAATTCCACTACTGGGTATTTACCCAAAGAAAATGAAAACACTAATTCAAAAAGATGGATATACTCCTATGTTTATTACAGTGTTATTCATAAGAGCCAAGATATGGGGATAATATTTATATACATATGAATTATATATGTGTATGAATATTACTCAGCCATAAGAAAGGATGAGATCCTTTTTTTCTTTAGAAAGCATGAGATTTTGACATTTGCAACAACATGGATGGACCTAGATGGTATTATCGTAAATGATTCAAGTCAGACAGAGAAAGACAAATAGCATGTGACTTCACTCATATGTGGAACCTAAAAAACAAACCAAATGAATAAACAAGCAAACAAAAAGCAGAAGAAGACCCATAAATACAAAGAACAAACTGGTGGTTGTCAGAGGGGGTCTGGGTAGGGGGGAGGACAAAATGGGTGAAGGGGAGAGGGAGATACCGGCTTTCAGATATGGAATGAATAAATCATGGGAATAAAAGGCACAGCATAGAGAATATAGTCAATGATATTGTAATAGTGTTATATGTGACAGATGGTAGCTACGCTTGTGAGCATAGCATAAAGCAGAGAAGTTGAATCACTACGTTGTACACTTGAAAATAGTGTGTCAGTTATACTCCAAAAAACTGAAAAAACTATTTAAAGCATCTAGGGTAACCAAATTTTATTAATTGATTTTATTGCAAACTTTAGCCAAGCTATTCCTTAAACCTTCATCTTTTTGTGGAAAGCACTCTCTCTAAAGATTAACACCTACCCAGTGGTTTTCTTTCCCATTGCTCCAGGCTCTTCCCAGCTTCTGCCCTTCACCTCTCTTCCTTGGCCCCAAGACAAACATGCCAACTCACCACTATCAGCAATAAGGGCCAGAATTAGGGCAGTAAATGTGAATAACAAGAATGCAATAAATAAAATTTCACTTTAAATTCCTATAATGACACCAGTGATCCTCCCAGCCTAGAGAAGTGAGCCTGATCTGAGCATGCATTTCATAGAACCCCATAGGTCATTCTTCATTCTTCATCACTAGGGAGCTCAGGGGTTAATAATTACTTCATGCCATTATGCTAAGTGAACTAATCCAGAGAAAGACAAATACTGCATGGTATCATTTATATATGTAATCTTAAAAAAAAAAAAAAAAAAGCCAGACTCTTAGAAACAGAGAGTAGATGGTAGTTGCCAGGTGCTCGGATAGGGGAAATGGATAGAGGCTATAAAAGAGTACAAACCGAGTTGCATGATGAATAAGGTCTGAGGTTCTAATGCATTGCATGGTGACTCTAGTTGATAATACGACACTGTATAACTGAAATTTGCTAGAAGAGTAGATCTTAAGTATCCACTGCCCCCCTAAAATGGTAAATATGGGAGGTGATGGGTGTGTTAACTTAATTGTGGGGATCCTTTCGCTATATATATCAGGTACACTTTAAATATATCACAATTTTTTTGTCAATTACATCTCAATGAAGATTTAGAAACAAACAAAAATTCATGTCAGAGAACAAATTCTTAGAGTTCTTCACCTTAAGGATACCTGAGTACCTTATAAACTAAAGAGATAAATAAGGAAATAACTATTTTTGTTTCAGGAGGTTCTTTCACTTTCCAAAAGGATATTTTCTGTGGATCTTATAAATAAAAACGTTTTATAGAATGTTCATATATAATTATATTTCTGAAACTTTATGCATTTTTTAAGTGCTGCTAAAGCAGTGATACTGTGTAAATATTTTTATACTATAACTATTATATTCCTTTTGAGCCTTTTATCTAGCTCTGTTCTAAGCCTGCATGAATACCTCATGGATATTAGACTGATGGACTCTGAGCCCCATCCATCAAAACACTGCAGACCTGGAGGATACGTATCTGCCCACATCCTACGTCCAAGACAATTTGGATCCTTAACCAAATGTGCTTCAGTTTGTTTGTCTTGGAAGGAGACCAACTTTACTCACAGATAGATTAGAATGGCTTGAGTGTCATTCAAGGAAGGCTAGTACTGACTCTGACCCCAGAACACAGGTCACTAGATTGACGGTGGTCACCTAAGGTTGGCCCTCCTGGTTCTCTTTCCTGGGATATGGAGTCGGATTCAGATTTGTAGGTTAGACTGCCCCAGGGCCTGGAATTAAAACGTGCAAAGCATGGGGCAGCCATTTTCTGCCAGGGGGATAAGGAGAGTCATGAGGAATGGCAGCGCAGAGAGAAATAAAAGAAAAAAGCAGACCTCCACAGAGAAACAGAAGTGACATGGGAGCACCTTCTGGCTTTCTGACATCTGTCACTGCCTGTCCCTCTGACTGGCTAGTAACTTCCCTGCGTCATGTCAGGACCTTTGTGTTTATCATGCTATCAAATTCTCACAACCTTGTGAGGTAGACATTATCATCCCCACCGACACCGGTACCCACTAGCAAACATGCTCAGAGCGGGTGAAATACATGGCCACGTTTGCCCAGCTGGTTATGTGGAAGAGACAGGTTTGACCGGAAGTCTCCTGGCTTCCCTGTAGCACAGCCAGTGTCCTGAGAGGACCTGAGAGGAGGCCAGAGAACGGTGAGGGTGCAGGGGCCGGCATCAGGAAACCCAGAGAAGGGAGGCCAGGGACTGGGGGGCATGAGAACACAGAGGGAAAGGTGAGGAAAATGTTCTATTTGATCCATCTACTTTTTTCATTATGTATCAACTAGTTTTAAAAATCTATAAAATGCATAGTGATGGTTAAAATTATTCAATGAGCATGGAAGGGTATAAAGCAAACACGAGAACTTTCCTTTCCCACAGAGGACATCCCAAGCATACATCCCTGAGATAACTTCTGTGACAGAAGAGTCACAGATGTCTCCCCAGCTTACTGCTCCCTCAGTCCGAGGGGCACCTGGGGCTCTCAGATGGTCCCTTTTCCAAGCTTGCCTGACCAGGGTGGGGCCTGACACAGGCCCAGCAAAGCAGCACCAGGCCAGCTTGATGAAGGAGCAGGAGGGGCGGCGTGGCGGGGGGCTCTGCTGTCTGTCTGTCTGCTTCTGTAGGCTGACCTCGAAATCTCTGGTGGGCACGGTGCGGGAGCTTGGCTGGAGCTGGTGTTCCAGGTGCCCAACGCGCCTGACGCAGGACACGCAAGCAGCTTGGGGGCTGGAGGAGGCAAAGGCTTTTGGCTTGTGCAGCGACCCCCAATTTTTGTCCCCATAATATTATTATAATTATTGTAAAGTTTTGGACACAGGAGTTTCATTACCTACTAGACCATCTACGCGGAAATATGTGGTAAATGGATGGAAACAAACATCACAACTTCAGGAGAGAGGCAGGCATTTTTAGACCAGTTTAGGTGTAGACACTTACCAGATTGGACTATTTTTTTTTTTAACAGTCAACATAAATCATAACATAAAACTTTTTGCCATGAGCAAAACGATATATTAAAATTGGCTTCCAGAATTTATTTTTTAAATAAAAATTAAAAAAAATAATTTTGATAATTAATTTTCTTTGGCAAATTTACCCCACATACTAAATTTACATTTTAGAGCCTAGTTTATATTTACATAAATGATGTTCACCGGGATACCTTTCTCTAAGTCCTAACGGTTTATATCTTCTTTTTCAAATGTGTAAGTATCTTTTAAGTTGTCATTCTCAAAGACGTTTGGAGAAAAACAATATGAATGAAACACCTATCCGTTCTTCTTCATTGGTTGTAATGTGGCATCTCACTGTCTAAGCCACAGTGGCCCACCAGCTGAGGGAAGCCGCATTCTTGTTCTCCTCAGACACAGTTGACTGCACATCATAAAGCAACAGCTTCCTAAAGCGTCTCCACTTCCTTATTAACAGCTATAACCCGGTCACGGTCTGAGCCATACAATTTGACTAGTTTTAAGCTCTGAAGAAGGTCTTCTTCTTCCTGAATGGGTTTGAACGGGCTTCACCAATTTTGCTTTTTCTTCATTTAATCCTTGTTTGAGAAGATTCTCTTTTGCAAAATCCTTTTGGGGGCCGCTGCATGTCCTAGTATCAAGTGACTAAGATACACGTGCACTGATGTTCTTGAAGGTGTTTTTCAAATACGTCCTTTCATCAAATTCACTGTTCGTGTGTTTAAAATTTTCTGGATATTCCAACAGTTTTCTTTGGTTGGAGATCTGCTTTCTCGGAAGAAGGCTGATAGTTTTCTTCATCCTTTACTTGACAACATTTTGCCACACTGTAGCAGGAATTAGATGAAGATCTTATTTTCCTGAGTTGTTTTCCAAGTGTTGCCCTGGCAGGTGGTTTCCTTGAACGGTTTGTGGGGGAGCTGGATTGGTGCAGGCTGTGGAGTGCTGAGGAAAGTGCTGAGTCTGATGGATTTTCTATCTTGAAAATAAAGATTTTATTTATTTATTTGAGAGAGAGAGAAAGAGAAAGAAAGTCCACGAATGGGGGGAGGGGCAGAGGGGAAGGGAAAGGGAAAAGCAGACTCCCTGATAAGTGCAGAGCCCAATGTGGGGTTCCATCTCAGGACCCTGAGATCATGACCTGAGCGGAAATCAAGAGTCAGACACTTAACTGACTGAGCCACCCAGGCACCCCTACAATTCTGTATTTTTACACAGGTGGAATGATAATACACATATGATGCAAAAACTGACTCTTTCTCTTTAAGTATAAAGTTTAGTCTTCTTTTCTTATAAGCATGCACAGAACCATGCCATTAAAAAAAATGGTTGAACAGTACTCCATAGAGTATGGCTGCGTCAATGTTCTGTAATTTATCAGTATCCTTTTAGAACATTTCGGTTGTTTCCAGATTTGTTTTGTTTATGCTATGAGCAATAATACTGTGATGAATATTTGGGCAAAAATATCTGTGGAACAAATTCCTAGAGGCAGAATTGTAGTGTCAAAGGAGACGAGATTTAAACTTTTGATAGATATTGTGAAATTACTAACAAACTTTAACACCAGTTTATTCTCTCCCAGTTTGAGAGGGAGCCTGTTTTCCCATACAGTTTCCAACAGTCTTTTAATTTGTAGTCAGAGAGTTGGAAAGTGCTATCTTCTTTTTTTTCTTTAATTATGGGTGAGAAAATAAAAGGAAGATAATGAGAAACTGGATGCTCATCCTAAATAATTTGATCAGCAGTCATCCGTAGGAGAAAACCTAAGAACTTAGTAAAAATTTAGCTCTTAATTATTCTGAGGCAGTAGAAGAAAAATGGGAAATTATAATAAACAACTTTGGTAGGAAAACCAACTCTGCTTTCACTTCAAGAGTGTTTTTAGCCTTTATTATAATGGACACTGACAATGAAGATGGCAACTTGCGCTACAAGGCAAGTTAAAGAACACAGACCATGGGACTGAGGACTAGTAGAAATGGAGTAGAGTCTTATATGTAACTCGTCTTATATGATCCTCTTATACATAATTAGTAGTGATTTTAGGCAGATCATTGAATGGTTAGCCCTTCTGTGTCTATTTTCACATGTGTGTACAGTAAGACCTCAACATCTTAACAAATGTTATGAGTCTAGGAAAGTCTAAATTCAGTAAATAATTGCCATTTAATGAGGATTTCTAAAATGAAAATGTTCCAACTCTAATTCTCCAGTAGGTGGTGATATCACAACACTCAAAACAGTTCCTGATCTAACTGACTGCAATTCTCCTCTCAGAATTCATTTCAGAAATATTCTTTGCCATTGTAGTAGAATTTAATTTTACACAAAAAGTGCATTTAAAAAATGTATTATGTTACACTTAATACTATACAAAAAGTGCATTTGTAAAATTTTTTATCTTACACGTAATATATTCACTTAAGATATCAATGGATTGTTAATTTGTTCCTTTAATGTCTATAGAAATAGAATTCCAAATCCAATTACTTCAGATGATGTGATTTCCAATCTGCCACAATTTCTTTAATTCAGTTAATTTTATAAATATTTTGGTTTTAATTAATTGATCTACTCAATTAGAAGACTAAGAGTGGATACAGATTGAGCTTTGTATATCTTAATGAAACTTTAGGAGTGCCTGGGTGGCTCAGTCAGTTCAGCATCCACCTCTTGATTTTGGCTCAGGTCATGATCTCAGGGTTGTGGGATCGAGCCCCACATTGGGCACTGGTCTAAGCGTGGAGCCTGATTGAGATTCTCTCTCTCTCTCTGTCCCCCTCTGCCCTTCCCATGACTCACTCTCTAAATAAATAAATAAAATCTTTAAAAAGAAAAGAAAATTTTTAAATATTGCATAAGAAGATAGTTAAAGGAAATGAATCATGAAACACTACATCAAAAACTAATGATGTAATGCACGGTGACTAACATAATAAAATAAAATTAATATAAAAAAATAAAATAAAATAAAAAGAAGATAGTTAAAGGAAAACCTCAAATAAGGTCTCTGGATATCTAGTTAGAAAGTCAACGTCTGCTAATTGTATAATTATACAAGAATAGCAACCAAAAAATTAGTTCACAGAATAGAAAGGTTTTAATATAATCATCAAAATATCAATTGCACATTTACATTAATGACACGTAGTTAGAAGATAAAATAAAAAAATAAATGTAATGACTTAGCAACAAAAGCCTTGCATAAATAGATATTGATTTATCTTGGAACATAAAATATATATTAACAGGATATAAAAAAACTTTAGTAGGAAAAATAAAGGAAGACACTCATAATTACAGAATTAAATACACTGCACATGAAAATACCATTTAAGGTAAACATAGATAAAATATAAATATATGTTAAGAGCCTGTATAGAATATTTTACATAAACTGGCAAGTTAATAGTAAAAATCTGCAAAAACCAGGAAGTAAGTACATAAAATAATTTTTTAAGATACTAATAATCAACTTACTGTATAAAAGACATTTTGCAAAACTCTTGTTAAAATTAAAAGGTAGGGGCGCCTGGGTGACTCAGCCATTAAGCGTCTGCCTTTGGCTCAGGTCATGGTCCCAGGGTCCTGGGATCGAGCCCCGCATTGGGCTCCCTGCTCCGCGGGAGGCCTGCTTCTCCCTCTCCCACTCCCCCTGCTTGTGTTCCCTCTCTCGCTGTGTCTCTCTCTGTCCAATAAATAAATAAATAAAATCTTTAAAAAAATAAAAAATAAAATAAAATAAAATTAAAAGGTAACTGGAGAATAATATTAAAGGTGGTCGTAGAAATAGAAAAACATTTTAGAAATGGATTATTATACAAAGATGTTCTACTCCCCAAATATAGCATGTTTACAGGTCTTTTTATCATATTAAAAATCTATGCTAACATGAAACATTTCTACAAGAATTGACCCTGATGAATGTTATCAGTGCATAACCAAGCACTAGTTCTTTAGATGCAGAGAAGAAAATCTTAGAAATTTTCGTTTATCTTAAAAAACAAAAAAATGTAGGTTAGGAATAAAGAACCACAGAAAAGATTTTTACACATTGTTTCCTTGGCAAGACATGCAATCTGCTTCAAAATTTTTAAATAGGACAGAATTTTTATTTTTTATTTATTTATTTATTTATTTATTTATTTATTAAAGATTTTATTTATTTATTTGAGAGAGAGAGAATGAGAGAGACAGCACATGAGAGGGGGGAGGGTCAGAGGGAGAAGCAGACTCCCTGCCGAGCAGGGAGCCCGATGCGGGACTCGATCCCGGGACTCCAGGATCATGACCTGAGCCGAAGGCAGTCGCTTAACCAACTGAGCCACCCAGGCGCCCATAGGACAGAATTTTTAAATAGGACAAATACTCTGAGTTGATTTAGGAGGTATTGTCTGAAAAGAAGGCTAGGGATGAATTCAGAGAGGCTGCAAATTTCAATTTTCTTTTTTTTAAGGAAAGAATGAATACATCTTAGCTATCAAAACTCTTTCTGTCTGAACACAGGAACCAAATAGACTTGGATAGTATAGTATAAGTAGTATCTAAACTCTCATAAACTGGAATCAGGAACTAAATAGATAAAGATAACGATACTTCTTTTTTTGTTTTTTAGGATTTTATTTATTTGTTTGACAGAGAGAGAGAGACAGCAAGAGAGGGAACACAAGCAGGGGGAAGTGGGAGAGGGAGAAGCAGGCTTCCCACTGAGCAGGGAGCCCAATGCGGGGCTCGATCCCAGGACCCTGGGATCATGACCTGAGCTGAAGGCAGACACCTAACAACTGAGCCACCCAGGCGCCCCAAGGGATACGTTTATATTACTACAGAGTTAAGCGGAATTGAAAAGAGAAAGGAATCTAAGAAAACCAGCAGTCAATTTTGTTAAGTGCAGTGTTACGTAGGCACAAAAGCATTCCCCTATCTCTACGGGTACACGGCTAGACCACTTCTCCCAGCCTGCCTTCAACGTAGCTGTAGCCACGTGTGTGTGTGCAAGTGAGCTCAGTCTTCCAAACCAGACCCATAAAAGCCTCCTGTGTGATCCCTCAAACTCTTCCTCCATCTCCCAGCCAAATGCAGAGGAAGGAATGGCCGAGGGCTCCACAGCCCAGGAGACGGTAGAGCCACAGATGGAAGGAGCCTGGGTCCCTTAGCTGATGTTTACCTGAAATGTTTGCATTTAGCTTTGCATGAACAAAAATTAAACTTTTACTAGGAAACTTTGGAATTTGTTTAACAGCAACTAGTGCTACTTGTTCTAATACATGATACTGGATTTTAATTTCTACTTGAAATTTACATTCAAATAGAAAAGAAACACTAGTTAGAAAGTTTTTTTTAATACTTCTTATATTTCAACTAAGAAAAAAATACATTTCTTTCTTAGTTGAAATGAATGTATGAATAATATTTTATGTGCTACTTTCTTCACTTAACATTTCCATGAACTTACATTTGCATGCAAAGAATGTTGACATGCTAACAATCTTTAACAGCATATTAGTATTCTAATTAATTAATTAATTAATTAATTAATTTTGAGAGAGAGAGGGTGCAAGTGAGAGAGCATGGGGGGGCAGAGGGAGAGGGAGAGAAAGAATCTTAAGCACACTCCATGCCCAACTTGGAGCCGGACATGGGGCTGGATCCCACAACCCTGAGATTATGACCTGAGCTGAAATCAAGAGGCAGATGCTTAACCAACTGAGCCACCCAGGCACCCCTAGTATTTTACATTGTTAATATTCTCTATTATTACTTATTCATTCTCATCTGTTTGGCATTAGGTTTCCAATTTTTCACCATAAGTTGTGCTGCTCAGTACCTCTGCACCAATTGTTTTGGGGACTTTATTCAAAATGGAATTATCTGGTCAAATAAATGAATGGTTGAAAAGGATAAATGTGGTCAGTGGCTCTTACATACTCTACAGATTCCTAAAAATCACTGAGTTGTGCAAAACTGTGCAGTAAAAAACGACCCACAAAAGAAAAAATGGTAAGTTGGACTTCACTGAAATTAAAAACTTCTGCTCTGTGAAAGACACTGTTTAGAAAATGAGAAGACAAGCCAGATTTTGAGAAAATCTTTGCAAAACACATATTTGATAAAGAACTGGTATCCAAAATATACAAGGAATTCTTAAAACTCAACAGTAAGGAAAGAACCCAATTAAAAAAATGGGCAAAAATCTGAAGAGACACCTTACCAACTAAGATATACAGATGGAAAGTAAGCGTTTGAAAAGATGCTCAACATCATATGTCATTAAGGAATTGCAATTAAAAGAATGAGGTACTACTACACACCTATTACAATGCCTAAAATCCAAAACACTGACAACATCCAATGCTGGCGAGGATGTGGAGCAACTGGAGCTCTCATTTATTGCTGGTGGGAATGCAAACTGTTACAGCCACTTTGGAAGACAGTTGTGCAGTTTTATTCAAAATTAAGCATACTCTTACCATGATGATGCAGCAACTGTGCTCTTTGAATTAAAAACTTAATTGCCCTCAAATGACTTGAAAACTTATGTCCACTCAAAAACCAGCACACAAATATTTATAGCAACTTCATTCATAATTGCCAAGACTTGGAAGCCCCTAAGGTGTCTTTCAGGAGATGAATGGGTAAATAAACGATGGTACATCCCAGCAATGGGATATTATTCAGCAATAAAATAAAATGAGCCACCAAGTCACAAAAAACACATTGTAGAATCTTAAATATATTACTCAGTGACAGAAGTCAGTCCGAAAAAGCTAAATACTGTATGATTGCAATCATATGATATTTAGTAAAATGCAAACCTATGCAGAGTAAAAAAATTAGCAGTTGCCAGGTGTTAGTGGGGTGGGAGGAATGAGTAGGTGGAGCACGGGGGATTTTTAGAGCAGTGAAACTATTGTATAAGAGGCTGTAGTGGTGGATACATGTCATTATACATTTGTCAGAACCCGTGGAATGTAAAACACAAAGACTGAACTATGGATTTTAGTTAATAATGTATCAATATTGGCTCATCAATTGTAACAAATGTACCCCACTAGTACAAGATGTTAATAATAGAGGAAACTGTTTTGGGGGATTCTGTGCTTCCCATTCAATTTTTCTATAAACCTAAAACTGCTCTAAAAAAGTCTATTAATTAAAAACAAACAAACAAACAACAAACAAATACCACAGAGCAAAATGGAGTTAATGGCATGATACTCAAACACTTCATCAGTGACATAAATTGACCCGACACGTAGTGATCAGAAAAGAAATAATATTTTAAAAATACTTTAGTTAAGGGGCACCTGGGTGGCTCAGTCAGTTAAGCGTCTGCCTTCGGCTCAGGTCATGATCCCGGGCTCCTGGGATCGAGCCCCCCATCAGGCTCCCTGCTCCGCAGGAAGCCTGCTTCTCCCTCTGCCCCTCCCCCTGCTTGTGCCTTTAAAATTTTTTTTAAAGATTTTACTTTATTTATTTGACAGAGAGAGAGACAGCGAGAGAGGGAACACAAGCAGGGGGGAGGGGGAGAGAGAGAAGCAGGCTTCCCGCGGAGCAGGGAGCCGGATGCGGGGCTCCATCCCAGGACCCTGGGATCATGACCTGAGCCAAAGGCAGACGCCTAACGACTGAGCCACCCAGGCGCCCCAATAAATAAAATTTTTAAAAAAATAATTAAAAAATACAAATACTTTAGTTAACAGCAAAATTTAAAAAAACTAAAACTGTCAATGCTGGTGTGACTAAAAAGAAACAGTCATACTTATTTATTACTGCTCATCTTTATGAGTAATACAGATGCATTATAGGGCCTGTGGATGGGAGTGGCTCAGTGTGGTGCTTGGAGGCAGCTGGTACATATCTGAGGGTGTGTGTGTGTGTGTGTGTGTGCGTGCGCGTGTGTGTGTATGTGTGTGTGTGTTGTATCTTCCAAGCAGTTCAGCTGGGTGCAATATTGCTAGTGTTTCTTGCAGACAAATTTGCACATAAGGAAATGGAAAATTTGCATTATGCTCAAATTGTTCTCAAATTAATGAATTAATTAGTTGTGCTAGAAAAAAATTCAAAGCAAGCATTATCACAAAACTGAATAATACTCCAAGGCTTATTATAAACAGCAGTCTTCTGCTTCACCATTTCTCTTTCACCAGTCTGGCCTCCAGAGCCATGGCTTTCAACTTTTTTTTGTCTGTTTCTTGTTCTTTTTAATATTTTTAAAGATTTTATTTATTTGTCAGAGAGAGCACAAGCAGGGGGAGTGGCAGGCAGAGGGAGAAGCAGACTCCCCACTGAGCAGAGAGCCCAATGTGGGACTCAATCCTAGGACTCTGGGATTATGACCAGAGAAAGCAGATGCTTAACTGACTGAGCCACCCAGACATCCCATTTTTGTTTGTTTCTTAAGGTAATTAGATCCATATTATTTTTTTTAATACTTAGATTGCTATTTCTTTAGTTATAAATTTTAGAAGTGTACCACTGCATCCACTAAGCTTTTTTTGACCCCCTCACACTGGCCCCCCATATTCTCCCATGGCTATGTCAGTAGACATTCCGTGTTGTTATGGATTTTGTAAATATTGTTTGACAGTGTCAGGTAGTTTACTGGGAATTCCTTTCCTTTCCTGCAGCATTTTTTTTTTTAATTTTTAAAGATTTATTTATTTATTTTAGAGAGAGAGAGAGAGAATGTGAGTGGGGCAGGGCAGACGGAGAGGGAGAGAAATTCTCAAGTACACTCCCCACTAATCATGGAGCCCCATGTGGGGCTCGATTTCATGACCCTGAGATCATGACCTGAGCCGAAACCAAGAGTCAGATGCTTAGTTGACTGAGTCACCCAGGTGCCCTTGCTTTCCTGCAGACTTTGTCTTTCACATTGGCTCCTATCATTTGTATTTATTATGGTTGGTTCCATAGATGTGTAATGGTGACTGAAATTTATGTATTTATTTATTTATTTATTTATTTAATTTTTATGAGATTTTTATTTATTTATTTGAGGGAGAGAGAGAGACAGAGATAGTGACAGAGACAGTGAGAGAGATAACGAGAGAGAGCACAAGCAGGGAGGAGAGGGAGAAGCAGATGCCCCACTGAGCAGGGAGCTGGACGTGGCGCTTGATCCCAGGATCCTGAGATCATGACCCGAGCGGAAGGCAGGCGCTTAACTGACTGAGTCACCCAGGTGCTCCCAATTGAAATTTATTTTATATTTCTTTCCTATCTCCAGTGTAATGTGACTATTGATGTTATTTGTATTAGTTCTTTATATAGTCAGAATATGAAACTTTTTTTAGTGATGTTTTCAGTTTGGGAATTTCATTGCTTTCTTGTTAAAATATTTATTCGTGTCATTTTATAAATGTGTTTTTAAATTTTTTTCTGACTTCTAAGTAGTTTTCAGTGTGTGTTTTACACTTTAACTCATTTAGAATTTATTATGGTATATGGTGCTACATTTGCATCTAATTCTCTAGACATTTCACTGCCAGTAATTTTGTTTTTTCCTCATTGGCCTTGCTTTATTTGTTTGTTTTTAGAATTATGTGCTGCTAATTGTTGATGTCATCTGTTTTCTCAAGGCCTGAACTATTTTTGTAGAAATTGGTGGTTCTTCTATAGTTGCTACACTGGGATTCTCTTTATTTCTTTGAGTATTATTTTAGTATTGCTAGCTTCACCTCTCTCGTATTTCTATTATTTTCCTCTCTCAATCTCTCCCTCTCATTGCCACCAAAATGTGGCATCACTGGCTTGTGTCATTCAGCTGAAAGTCGACTTGGTTGTGCTAGTATATCTTAAGTACTACTCTACTACCTAGAGTATCTTTACTCACTTCCTGAGCTTTTGCTCTTGACCTCAGGGAGGCAAACATTTTAATGAGACCTTGTTTTTGCTGTTTTTTATTTGATTTTGTTCAACTCAAATTTTGTTACTTTTATTATAATTTTTGTTAGATCTAGCTTAGAATAGGCATGGCGATGATTATTTCAACATCTGTTCAGAAGTATCGACACTATTGAATGGGGTTTTCACTTGGCCCTTGCAAAGTAGGGGGGCGGGCACTGAAGCCATGTGAAGAGAGTACTGTATTAATTGATTTTTTTGAAGAATCATATTCATGATCAAAGAATTCACCCAAAGGTCAATACTAGAACGCAAAGGATTAGCTTCTGACTGACAAGGCTTGGGTCACTTCTATCTCCCTTTTTGGGGGAAATATTTTCTGACCTCCCTGGCCCGAAGTGATCCCTCAAGGCATAGTATTGACTGTCTCTGTTACTTCTTGGTCAATTAACCTTCTGCCTCTTAGAGTTGTCATCTTTCTGTGTGTTGGTCTCTTCGTTCCAACTAAGTGATAAGCTCCTTGAAGGTGGGTCCCTCATAAGTGTCTTCTCCTATACGTCTTAAGGGACCTAGATCAGTTCTTCACATGAAGTGGGTGCTCAAAAATATTGATCGTTTGAAACTTAGTCAATAGCTTTTGACAGTAGAATTTCTTAATATAAAAATGTATCCATTTATGTTCTCTCTCTCTCTCTCTCTCATACACACACACACAATCCTTCTTGTTTTCTTGTCAGATGTCTTTGCTAACACAGTAGATTTCGTGACTCCCTATTTTGGTAGATCACATGTGACACGATATTGCTAACTGCCACCTAAAAGGAAGTCTCAGAGGGTCATGAATAGCAATGTGGGCAGCTCTCAGGTCTCTTGTCTTTTTTCTGTTTTGCAGGATTATACTTTTAGGGATGTTTCTCTTCTCACAGCAAGACACACAGGAAGTTCAAAACTACATCTATACACATACTTCTCAGAAAATGTTTTGGCGTACAGGATTACTGATTGAAAGCAGGCGGCCCTACTGACTTCAAGAATATCCTGATTAGATGTCGTTATTTCCTTTGTGGCTTAAATAGCCGTATATTAATCTGAATTTGAAACCCTCGGTTCCAACCTCTTTAAGTTGTTAGAAATTGCTAACCGCTAGCTTAGTCACAAGAGTAAAGCTAAATTCGTCATTTGTTTTTCTGAGGTCGCAGAATAAATGAAACTTCAGAAACAAAAGATCAGTTGGCTCATGTTGCACTGACTGACAGAAATTGCTCAACCCAGTGATATTAGTAAAATACACAGGTAATAAAGACGGTTAACCGAGGCTATGATTGAATGCATAACTTCACAGCAGAGAAAAACTTCGCAGGTCAGACCAAGGCCATACGCACGCAGAGCAGGGTTATGTTTATAGAGAGTCTCTATTCGTTGTTATTTAAAAAACAAAGATCTGTTTGCTTTAAAAAAATCCAATTATTTAGCAAGGTCTTGGACATTCTGAAAGAAGGATCTTATCACAACATCTCAAAGAAACAGATTTGTCCAAGACCACTTTTGTAAGGCAGTTTTGTAACTTCCTTGAAATTGACGGCCTGTATTTAGTGTGAAGTGTGTATTTTAGTGGATGAAATCATTCTAAGTTAGATTAATAATTTTTAAGGTCTAATGCTATGGCTTTAAAACAGCTGTTCCATTTGACCAAAAAAAAAAAAAAAAGACGACAATACTATTGTGAAGTGCTTCATATGTTTTAAATGAAGCAGGATCGTCTATTGTTTAGTAATTTATTCTTTTGATGGTGATCAGAATAGAGAAAGCTGTCTGCTTCACTGCTCGAGAAGCCTCAGGAAGCACCAAGGAGCTTATTGGTTCTTGGGTCTGGGCTCTGGCCAATTTACAGGGTCGACTGCGTTAAGCTTGAAATGCGAGCACTAAAAATGTTTTAATGGGAAGCATTATAATGACCCCACTTTCATAAAACGCTCCTTCCTCTCCATTCTCCAGTAACAGACCCATCCCTTCAGCCTTTCTCTAGCCAAGCTCTCACTGGCACCAGTGAAAAGCTTACATAAAAGATGCAGAAGGACTGGGATTCATTTAAATGGAGTCATTTTATACATATGTAAAAATTGCATCCGCTAATTTTGTCACTAAGATGGCTGGTGAGTGAAATAGGAGAGATATAAGAAGTAGGAGTTGTGTGAAGCTGCATTACAGAGGAGTCAGCATCTGTTTATTTTTTTATTTTATTTATTTGTTTTTTTAAAGATGTTATTTATTTATTTGACACAGAGAGAGAGATAGTGAGAGAGAGAGAGAGCACAAGCAGGGCGCGGCAGGCAGAGGGAGAAGGAGAAGCAGGCTCCCTGCTGAGCAAAGAGCCCAATGCGGGGCTCGATCCCAAGACCCTGGGATCACGACCTGAGCCGAAGGCAGACGCTTAACCTACTGAGCCACCCAGGTGCCCCTCAGCATCTGTTTAGACTATGTGAACAGGTGCATCTTGGTTAAGGGTTAGCCATGGAGCCGAGAGGGAAATGCTTTCTTGTGGGTGAACAGAAACAAAGAAAAACTCTAGGCACTAAGAAGTACTTCAAATTTTTATATAATGAGAGTGGTCTTGGATATCTGGGGTGAATGGAAATAGAGGCTTGTACACAATTAAACAAGTTGGCTCAAAACACGTCTCTTGAGCGCCTATTAGGAGATAGCACTGTGCTTGGTGCTGGGGTTGAAGACCAATTAAACGGACTCTCTCTCCTGAGGAGCAAGGCACAAATGTCGTCAGAACACCATCTTCCAGTTGTAGACATAATACTTTCTTCAAATCTGTAATTCCAGATCACCCCTTGGACACACTTCCCTCTATGTATTTCTAACATTTTCTACACGTTCATATTAGTCTTTCCATTCAGAACTGAATGAGTAAATGGCCACTTGAAGACAAAGGAGCATCTGATTGAAAGTTTTATATGTTTTAATTTTAGCATGATAGCAATTTCACTTCTGTCACAATGATCTTTTCCTTAGTATCAACACTCTTATTTTTTCCACTTTCACCTATTTTTATAAATTTTAATGCAAGATTCTAGCAATTGCATCCCGGACTGCTGACTGATCAAGGTGGGAATTGTACAGAAGTGCATACATTGCCTGAGATACCCTGCATTGCACTGTGAATTATGTATGCATTTAGGAACTGACGTATGAAAACTCCCATGGGTTAGAAAAAAGTGCCCTAGATGCCATGCTGTTTGATCACAAAAATTCTGGTTGTAAGAAAGGCTAGTAATTTGAAGTCAAGGGCTGCCTATAAGCCAGATTAACGTGGTACAACGTGGTAAGTTGCACATTAGAAATGTACCTAACTCATGGGAATGGGGAAGGTTATCAGAAAAATAATAAGATCCCTAATCCCAAAGAATTTAGCATTTGAGCAACTTAATTGGTTGATAGAATAAAAGCAGGTATGCACACAGAATGTGTCAGTAAGCTAAAATCACCTGACAGTAAACTTTGTGAATTTCCCATTTGACATTAATTTGAAATTTTCAAATCTAGGGAAGCACTTGAAAATCCATCTTTCCTGGTACTTGTCATTTAGTTTGGTAGCTCCCAAATTTTTGAGTATGAGGGCAGCCCAGCTGCTAGTGATGGTACCATTAACTTTTCAGTTGGTATAAGATGTAGTAGATTTGAGGGTTTTGTGTACTAGTCTTCTGGCTCATCCATATGGATTGTGCTCCCTGGGTAGGGCTTCCCTGGGTAGGGGAGAGAGGCCTGACAGTCAGTATATTCTCCCATCCTACCTTTTGACTGTAAATTTAGATTGGATTCACCCCAAATCCCAAGAATACGTAGAGAAAAATATGATTCAGGGAGAGATAGTTTAGGGTGCAAAAATTAGACAGATATTATCTGGGAGGAGGGCATAAAGGAAGAGCTCATTATCATGTACAGGATAAAACATCTCAAGGCAAGAATATACCAAGTGCCCCTGGTTGTCTAAGTTATCAATTCTTAAAGCTTCTAGAAGATTTGACATAAATATGACAAGGGAGTAAGGGATTTCCATTTTAATAGGTTGTTAAGTACGGTTAATAGTAACTCATGCTACCAGCTCTTCCTTCATCTCCCCTTCACTTGGGTTTCTAAGCAGGACCACATATAAAAATTAGTGCTAGTTCCTCTCTCCCTCCCTTCCTTTCCTCCTTCTGTAAACACTTATTGAGTACCTACTGGCTCCAGGACTTTTGGCTAGGTACTCAGAATAAAGGGAAGGAAAAAGCAGAGTCAAAGGTATAAGTGACTTAAATGTGAAAGATTCTAAAACTACAAAAAAAAAAAAAAGAGTTGTCTATCTTCCCACCTTTTGGATTTGGGAACTACTTCCTCAATAAGCAACCATTACAAAAGCCTACCTCAAGACCAAGAACTTCCATAGAGCAATGTAATAACAACAACAAGAATTGCTAGTTACTGATACACATATATACATGTATCAACACAACCAACAAGGTGGGTTCAATGACTGCTCATTTCATAGGTGAGAAATATGAGATATAGGGGCACCTGGGTGGCTCAGATGGTTAAGCGTCTGCCTTCGGCTCAGGTCATGATCCCAGGGTCCTGGGATCGAGTCCCATATCGGGCTCCCTGCCCAGCGGGGAATCTGCTTCTCCCTCTGCCCCTCCCCCTGCTCATGCTCTCTCTCTCTGTATCTCTCTGTCCCAAATGAATAAATAAAAAAAATCTTTAAAAAAAGAAATATGAGATATATAGATGTTAAGTAACTTTCTCAAGGTCACATAGCTAGTATGCAACAAACACCATAAACAAGGTTAAAAGACAAGCATCAAATTGACAAAAGATATTTGTAAGTTGTTTAACAGAAAGAGATTAATTTTCCAGAATACGTCAAGAACGCCTATAATTCAATAAGAAAAAGATTGGCCAATTTAAAGATGCGCAAAGCAATTTAAAGGCAAGGAAATGCAAATATCTACTATGCATGGGAAAATATGCTCCATTTCATTGGTTAGTGGGAAACTGTAAATGCAGCCAGTAGTCGGATGCCAATTTCTATCTATCATGTAGGCACAAATTAATCTTGCAACATCGGGCCTTTGTAAATATATGTCAAAGGCAGTACTTTCATACACTGTCTGGTGGTAGTACTAGGTGGAAAAGCAACTTTGGTTGCATCTGGAAAAAATGCCAACAAGCTTACTCTAATGTTTAGCAATTCTGTTCCAGGGAATATAAATCTAGTGCTGGGCTGGAAAATGTCAGTGGTTTGCTGGTAAATGTTTCACTGGCTTTCTGGCTAGGAGATGGAGAGTTTGGTTTGTAGGCTTGCCATTTTTTATGGTGTAAATGCTCTCACCGTCATATTCAAGCTACCGATCTAACATCACTGCAGGAAGAGCAGGAAAGGGATGTACACTGTCTTCTGCTCTCATGGGTCACCTGAGTGTCCCATGTGTCTAGTTCCCCACTGTGAGACATTCTGGCACATGAGCACAAAAGACATGAGCAAGCGTGTTCCCTGAAGATTGATGGTAGTGCTAAAAATGTAAAGCAAACTAAATATCAATCAATAGAAGAATGAGTTTATAAACCATGATAAGTTACAGGAAAGTCATACTTCAGTTAAAAGTGATGAACTATTTCTGCATATATTTCTATAGAACTGTATACATATTGATTAGTTCTCAAAACATAATGTGAAATGATACACACAAATTATACAACAATGTTATATCATTCTGTAATATAGAATCACATACAATAAGCGTAGATAATTTGTATTATATATGGAATGAGAGCTACACACCAAAATAGAAAAATGGAATGGAAGCCTATATTTCAAAATTATACATGCCTTTGGGGCGTGGGGGGAAATAATGATATAGGGATAAGATATGATGATGAATAAAAGCTGTACTAGTAATATCTGTAATATTACTTCTTCTCTCATGGTATTTACTCACCTCTTTGAACTTGTGTGGAAAATCCCTAAAAAGTTTCCTATTTCTTTCATCTACAACTTTGTTAGTTGAAGATGTATTATTCTTAATACCAGCTTTTCTGGAACCAAAGTAACATTATCAGATTAAATACACACATCAATTGTAGATATTTCTCAATTTAAGAAATAGTAAAATGTTTATTCAGGCGTGCTCAACATGAAGGAATATGGTAATTTGGCTGACTGGTTTAGCAGCTGATGGGCATAAAATTTCATTCCTTTTTGGTAAAGGACGATTTCAAAAAACAATACGGGAGTTGTTCATGTATCGGGGGGTATATTAACCATGCAACATTTGAGATAAAGATCAATGATTGTTAAATATATTTTATGTACACAGGACCACAGGACCCGGGGGTGACATGAAGATATATAACAGAGTCCTCCAGAAACTGCCAATCTCAACCACTTGACCTATAGGCAGCAAAACAGAAGTAGCCTCTGAGTGGCAAATTCCACATGCTTTGTTATAGGATGTGTGCCTCTTCCAATAAAACCACCTGCAAAGTAAGGAAGAGATGAGAAACAGCACGGAGAAATGATGGCTCATGACAGCCACGAGAGACATGTCTGCAGCTGAGAGACAGCACTGTAAAACCCAGCAAGCCGGGGCCGTTTAGCACAAGGGCAAATGATCCTCCATGTTGCAGCGGCTCTGGAAGCTCTCAGACATACAAAATCGATTCACGTGGTTGTTCCTTGTTTACTTGTTTCACGTAGCACAGCACCCTAACCAATGTTTTAACCAATGCCCTCTAATCATCAAGAAAATGCAAATTTCTTTTTTTCCCCAGTATGCTCACAGATGCAAGATTTAGACATATCCTTTTGAAATCTTGGCTTACTATGGAGCACTCTCCGAAAAAGCCAGGGAAATGAGACATCATTTTATTTTAAAAGAGGGTTCATATTTAAACATAGTTTATGCCATCCTGAGACCTTCCTGAGAAGCAGGCATTTTCTAAAACAAGTGATGTTACGTTGTCCCACAAAATTTCACTTTTTTCAAAGAATTTTCATCTTCGTCTTGTAGTACTCTTTTCAGGTAGGAGATGCTGGGAGGATCAGCCCCCAAATGATGAAATGCTGGGAGGCCATAAAAATCTTGAAATGACTTGCCTGATGTCTACACAGAAAGTCACTGCAAGATCCAGAAATGAAGTCCACATTTCCTGAAGACTAGCCTCCTTTCTTCTTTCTACACTCTAAGCCAAAAGGCAACAAAGCTATGCAGACTTCTTTTAGGGGAGGAAGTCTGTTTGATCGTCTGAAAACTGTGTTAACAGGGTTTCCCTTTATGCCAGTATTTGGGAAGTTGACGCTACTATAGAGAGCTCACAGGAAGAGGATGCTGGGTGGTGAGTGGACTCTTTCTCTGGAAAAACTGAGAAGTCGTCATGACATACGGATACAATGTCCCAAGAAAATGTTTTAAAATCTCCAATGTGGTTAATCATTCAGCCTTTAGAGAGTCAAAATGTGACGAGTATATCATATAAAGAAAGAAATGGAACTCTAGGAAGCCTACAATTGGAAATGTCCTTCTTGGGAAACATGGTGGAAGTGGCGTAGGATTGCTAGATTCCTAAATGGACAGCTGGGACATATATTTCAAAATTATTCCTTGCTTGTCTAAAATTCAAATTTATCTGCTATTGGGGAAGGATTGCCAGAGAAAATACAGGACTCTCAAATAGAACAGTTGGGACATTTACTTTGAAATTATTCCTTGTTTATCTAAAATTCAAATTTATCCAGGCTTCTCCTACTGTTATTTGCCAAATCTGGCTATCTTAAGTTAGGGACTTACCCCTCTCCCTGCATCAACAATAACACTAGTATGCTAAATTGGCAAAATAAGGAGGTTTGAGAGAGAAATCCCTGTTGTGCCCTGATGAAAGATGTAGGAAAGACAAAACCGTCTGTGTCTTCTTCTTCATCCTTTGATGTAGAAAGTTCTTATGCCAACCGAGTTCCAGAAAACATTGGCTTTTGCTTGCTCTATGTTCCTTCCCTGCTCTGATATGTCAGAATTTCTCTCTGCTAATCATTCTCCCTTTAACGAAATAATCTATCCATTTTGGATGCCCGAGAAACTTGCACAGCTTTGTCAAACAGTGAAAGGTTTCAAAAAGTGTGAGATTGTCATTTGCTTTTCTTAGCAGAACAATAACAGCCATTCTGTCTTCCATAATACATGTGTAAATTTGCATTTATATATAAAGTAGTATATATATTTATATTTATGTATTCATATATCCTTTACTCAAAATTATGCTTTCAATATAAATTAGGAAAATGTTCATCTTGGGGCATACATTTACTCAGCAGCTACTATATGGCCAGCATTGGTGAGGTTTGGGGCTTGAAATTAACATAGGCACATTGCCTGCCATCATAGAATTTATAGTCTCCTGGAGTGGGGTCGGACAATTTACAAACTTTAATGTGTGATTAATAAGATGATGGAGGAGTCCAAGATGTTTTTGGTTCAAAAGCCATTTGGACCTTCCATATGATTAAGATACATTTTTCAAGGATTTATTCTGACTAGGAGTTAATGAGCTTTTAAACATTTGTCCTTTGTGCCTCTAGGAAGAATTCTCTAATACAGGGCAGCAGGAATTCGAAGTACAAGATATCATACAGTCATACAGAGGTCCTATCTGGGTGCTTTTTGTTTGAACTGAAAACTATCTATTAGATTATTAATAAAATTATTATTTTTTTAAAGATTTTATTTATTTATTTGTCAGAGAGAGAGAGAGCATAAGCCGGGGGAGTGGCAAGCAGAGGGAGAAGCAGGTTCCCTGGTGAGCAGAGAGCCCGATGTGAGACTCTATCCGAGGACCCTGGGATCATGACCTGAGCTGAAGGCATATGCTTAATCGATTGAGCCACCCAGGTGTCCCTATTAATAAAATTATTTTAGGAATTAAGACAAATATAGTGGCAAATTACTTTCTTCTTTGTAATTTAGCAAAAGGAAAACAAAGCCAGAAATGAAAATTCAGTTAAGATTTTGAAGAAAGCAATTTTGTTAACAACCCCTAGTTAAGCTATGGGGCTCCAATGGTGAAGCGTGTGTATCCATGTGTGTCTTAGTGGGATAAAGAGCTGCTTGAAAATTATAGGATGCTCATGATATTTAGCTCATGGTACTGCTTCGTAGGCTTGATCTTGCATGCGGACGGTCCTCCATCACAACACAGTGATCCCTTACAGTGGAGAAGGAAGTAAGATTAAGGAAATGGTATCTTTGCACTAGAGTTAAGTAAAATATATCTGTAACCAAAGTTCTGAATCGCGTTTGGTATATTCATGAGAAATTCGTTGGGAGTCCAGCTCACATTAGCATGTATAACTCTGAATCAATCTATCCAAGAATCCCTTTTCTTTTAATCAATAAAACAAGAGTTTGCCTGTGATTGCTGAAAGACTGAGTCACATTACTGAGTATACCTCCAATAGCTCCCTCCTCGTTGATCTGCTGGAAAGAAACCAGAGGTCTGTGCGACTCACCATATTCAGAAATGTGGAATGAAGGCTGTAGCTCAGTTTTCATGTGACCTTGTTAGGCTGAAACTATTTTAGCTCCTTTCCAATTATTATAAAGAGTTATGTTATCATTACTGTACTAGAACCTTATAAAATGTGAAAATACCATTATAATAACAAAATGGATTTCTTTATTCCTTTTCCTAAACACACCATTCCAACAACAGAGCAATATTATCTATGTGTGGCAGCTTTTAACTGCAAAAGTTGAGGAAGATCTGATTAACTGGAAAAAATGTTTTGGTATCTCTTACCTGAAAACTAGTAAAATCCTTTGATACACACATGCACGTGGGCACATGTGCACGCACACACATACACATGGTTTAATTAAAAAATGCTCATTACAGGAGATCACATTCTGCAGCGATGAAAAAGAGCTTATTTCTGAGTGTAAATATTAGAAAATATCCCATGAGGGCAGGCAGTTTTTGTCCATTTTGATCACTGCTAATACCCCAGCATGTAGAACAGTGACTAGCCTGTAAAAGGCACTCAATAAATACTTGTTGAAAGAAAATAAAAAATGTACTTGAGAAAAGGAAATGGAGGGTAAGTGGTCTTTCCTTCCTTCCCACCCTTTTTCTCTTTTTCATCTGTGTATTCGATAAGTATTAATTGAGTGACTATAGGAATTCAAATCCTAGCTCTAGGGATGTAACAGTGAAGTAGACAAAGATCATCTCTGGCTTCTAGAACACCAACTAGTTTAAATCACTTTTTTTTTAAAAAAGATTTTATTTATTTATTTGAGAGAGAGAGAGAGAGAGAGTGGGGAGGCACAGAGGGGGAGGGAGAGGGAGAAAGAATCTGAAGCAGACTCCACACTGAGCGTGGAGCCCAATGGGGGGCTCGATCCCACGACCCCAAGATCATGACCCTGAGATGATGACCTGAGCCGAAACCAAGAGTCAGACACTTAATTGACTGAGCCACCCAGGTGCCCCATAAATCACTTTGTTTATTAGATGGTTACGTGTCTACAAGATTTAAGTGTCTGGCATGTTGGAGATAAGAAGATTGAGGGCACATACATATGTCCCAGCACATGAGTAGAGTGTCCGCTTTAAGCACTATTCAATGGGCACTGGCAGCAACCACTGTGTGGAAAAGAACCAGGGAAATATGTAAGATTATCCAGGATTATTAATTAAATATAATTTGCTGCAATCAGTGAACAAAAGAGTGTTTTCATAGTTGCAAAGATATTATAATAACTTCATCACATGGAACTTTTAATGCTTCCCAATGGAATTCATTGTCCTTAACTCTTAATTGTTTCCTTGTTGTATTCAAGTCAGTTCTCATTTTGACCTCAATGCATCTGTCAAATCTCCTTTTCATCTCCTCAAATTATAGGCCCTGTATCCCCAGAAGGTTCTATTAATTGTTCCCTGAAAATACTTTGCTAAATCTGCTTAAGTTTTATTGTGTAACAATTGTATGCAAAAGAATATATATAACATATGTATGTCTGTTTTGAAGTATAGCAATAAAACGAACATTATGATTCTCCTTCTCTCCCCAAACTTTGGGCCAGGGCATTACCACTGTGTCCACCTGTGTGATGTTTTCTCATTCTTGCTTCTCAAGCTTTGGCTCATGTCCTCTGCCCCTGCCTGGAATGCCTCCTGTGCTCCTCCACGTCCCTTCAAAACCTTGGTTAGGTCCTACCTCCTGCATTACGCTTTTCTTCACCGCAGCCCATAATTTCCCTTTTCCTGATTCTCACGGCCCCCATGAGGTCATAGTGATCATTGGGGCATTTCAGTAATGCTGTCTTTGTCATACAGTGCCTCCTCTGTGCTTTGCCTGTCAACTTGATGGCAAGAAAACCACGGGTAAGGACATCCCCCGTGACGTCCTTACATTGCACTTAATAGATGCTTAAGAGTTGCCACTATCCGAGAAAATTCTGTTGTCAAGATGACGATGAAGTGGATAGAACAATGAACAGGATCTCAAAACCTGTGTTTAATTCTGGATCTCTGATTCCTACTAGATGTGACCTTGGGCAGTGTAATTAATTTCTTTGATAATTTCTTAATTATACACACACACACGCACACATCATTTCATAGGGTTGTTGTGAAAATTAAAAAAAGATGTCTGAAAATCCTGCAGGTATGTGCATATGTATATATGTATGGATACATATGTATGTATGAGTGTGTGTGTGTGTGTGTGTGTGTGTGTGTGTGTGGTTTTTAATGCTTGCTTATCTTAGGTGATATACCCAAGGAAGTCAAATATATTATTACTTAGCAGTATATTCAAGATTTTATTAGCAACATAGAGAAATACTTGCTGTGACATATGGAATGGCCTTGAGCTCCTGGGCTCAAACGTATAATTTTTGAAATATAAATTAGATCTCATATTCCCTTAATCACCTTGGGGTGCTAGGGATCTCCATTTCAGTTTAATTGAACCACATAATTTAAATAATTAATAAGTTGAGCAAACTGAATAGGAGGCCTGGTTCAGACGGATGCAGTTTTCAATCAGGCAACCAAAAACAACAGGGACAGAATTTTAAGGAAACATTGAGATTAAGCACCAATTACGAGAAACACCATCTAAAGATAGATGACTTCCACACATTACATTTATTATACAGAATGTCATTGCATTAAAAAATAAAATTTATTTTAAAACATCTGAAACAGAGAGTGTGTTTACCTACCCACAAGTAATCCCTAATATCATTCAACAATTTTCATTTACATTTCAGAATCTTTGAGCTGAAACGGACTATAGATTCTTACTCATTGCATCAGTTTTCAGATGAGGAAATCGAGACCCAGACAGTTTCTGTCATTGATCTGATTAGTGTTGGATCTCAGCTCTCCTAAATCTGAGCCCTGGGTCCTTTTCATAAGATTCTGCTGCCTTAAATTATTATTTTTTTTAGTATAGTGATTTTCAGGTTTTTTGAAGTCATAGGCTCTCTTTTGCAGATAACCAATGTGTGAAGCAACTAAAATGAACTTGCTGTACTGGGTGAGGTTCCACAAGTTAGAGCTTCTCACACCCTCTTCTCCTGCAGCTCGTGGCAACCAAGACACTTCCACGTAACCCACGAAACCATGTAACCACTTAACTTTCATAACCACGTAAAAGCTGTAATCTTTCTTTTAATAGTAGCAGATATGTATGCATATATTTAAGGACATATTGAAGTTCAGGGTTAATGGATAAAGATAATTTTTTTTTCAATATCTGGGTAAATTTGGTCACTTAGGAACATGAAAATTATTGACTGAAAACTAGATACAGCGAATCTGGCCTTGTATGCCCTTTCTCCGTACATTTATATCAGCGCAACTCTCTTGTAATTTAAACACTTCTAATGTTGGATTCTTGGGAGTTATGGCAAATTGGGTCCACATTAACAATATTTTCAAAGAGCAACTGAAACTTTGAAGGAGTATCTACAGTAACCAACAGGCTGGAGGGCTTATTTAATCTTTATTATATATTGCTACCATGCCCTGGCCACAAAATAAATTGTAGCATTTTTATGCAGTTGAAAGGGCAGCATTTACTTGTGGCTTGACAGAGCCATTTCTTGATGGGCTGCGCCTCTGTGTTATCAGGTCAGCTCCATCTTTTTTGTATCTGAAGCTACTGGGAGTTGGAAGTCAACAAAATAAGTTACACACTCTCAGGGTGGACCAGCTATGCATAAAGATCTAGTCATTACAGTTCTCTGAGTTGAAGACTTGTACCCAGGTGCCGGGTAAAATGACAGAAGAAAGACAGTGTTACGAGAAGACAATGTTGCTATGTTTCTCCTTTTATGTCTCTTTCAAATCTTTCTTCTGTTAAATAATCTAATCTTTACTTGGGATTCTATATCATGTTAACTGACAGCTTTATGCTGTAATGCAGGAAAAACTAAAAACAACACTAGGCCATTTTAGAGGACAGAGGATGAAAATTACTCACACAATATATGGTTTTCAATTTACTTTTTCAATTTCAGAAAGCAGCGAGGATTCATGTTTTTATTCCTTCATTAAAAAAACATTTACTGAGTACCAAGGATGTACCATCTACTGAACTAAGCCTTGGGGGTTTAAAGATATATTTAGTGTGAGCCTATGGTAGAGAGGAGGAAGCACGCATAATTAAAATACTTGCAATTTATCACAACTGGGGCTGTTGCAGAACAGAAAGGACTTCCGGAACCTCAGCGTGGTCTTGGGAAGAGAGATAGTTTCAGAAAGAAGCTGATGTTTGAATAGGGTCCTTAAATGTGAGAAAGACTTGGCTATAACCAAAGCCATGGTCAACATTCAAGGCTGGGAAGGAAGTAGTGTGCTGAGAGCTTGCAAAGTCCTCTAGGAGCAGCATTGTGACTTGATAAAGGGGTTGAGGACACCTCCTAGGTGAATAGAAGCCGCGCGCATACCGACGTGTTTGGGATTACAGAGTCAGGATCTAGATGTAGGTCTAGGGGGTGGAATAAATGGCCTGATATAATAAAAGTTATTGGAAGCAACGCAAGTGTCCGTCAATGGATGAATGGGTAAACAAAATGTGGCATATACATACAGTGGACTATTCTTCAGCCTTAAAAAGGAAGGAAATTCTAATCCATGTCTTTTTTTTAAGATTTTGTTTATTTATTTGACAGAGAGAGAGAGAGCGAGCACAAGTAGGCAGAGCAGTAGGCAGAGGGAGAGGGAGAAGAAGACTTCCCGCTGAGCAGAGAGTCTGATGCTGGGCTCGATCCCAGGACCCTGGGATTATGACATGAGCTGAAGGCAGACACTTAACCGACTGAGTCACCCAGGTGCCACAATTTTAATCCATGTTATAGCATGGATCAACCATGAGGACATTATGTTAAGAGAAATAGGCCCATCACAGAAGGACAAATATTGTATGATTCCACTTATATGAGGTACTTAGAGTAGTTAAATTCATACACAAAAGGTAGAATGGTGGTTTTAAGGAGCTGGTGGGAGCAGGTAGTGGGTAGCTGTTAAAGGGTACAGAGCTTCAGTTGGGAAAGATGAATAGGTTCTGGAGAAAGATGATGGTGATGGTAGTACAATATGAATGTACTTAATGCCACTAAACACAACACTTAAAAATAGCTAAGATGGTCAGTTTTATGTTATCTATATTTTACCATATTAAAAAATTACTTTGACCATTAAAACAAACTAAATTCCTCACAGAGGTTAACTAGACATCAGCACATGTGAGATTTACTCTGGGGGTTTAGCTGACTGCAGGTTCAGTATGATGGTGATTAGATTGCCAGAAACAAGACAATTGTACATAAAGTTTCCTTTGTAGGCTAATTCTAGACAGTGATAGAGAGACTATTTCTGCTGTGTCCTACATCATGAAATCATGTCTCGTGTATTGTATTCAGTTTGGAATCTTATATTTTAAGAAGGATTTCAGGAATGGGAGGGTTTTTTCAGTTTTTAGCTTTTAGTTTTAATTTTATTTTTAAGAGAAGAGCAACAACGATTGGAAAACCGTGACACTTTGGGAAGAGTTGAAGAACAAATACCATTTAGGCTAGAAAATGGAAGCTTGGGAAGTTATGTGATTGTTTTAGAAAATATATAGCATTCATTCATTCACTTTGCAAGCATTTCTTTTTTTTAAGATCTATTTATTTATTTTATTTTATTTTTTTAAAGATTTTATTTATTTATTTGAGAGAGAGAATGAGAGATAGCATGAGAGGGAAGAGGGTCAGAGGGAGAAGCAGACCCCCTGCTGAGCAGGGAGCCGCCCGATGCGGGACTCCATCCCGGGACTCCAGGATCATGACCTGAGCCGAAGGCAGTCGCTTAACCAACTGAGCCACCCAGGCGCCCATAAGATCTATTTATTTATTTTAGAGAGAGAGAGCACAAGTGGGGGAAGGGACACAGGGAGAAGGAGAGAGATAATTTCAAGTAGACTCCATGCTGAGCACAGGGTCTGATGCAGGGCTTGATCTCATGACCCTGAGATCACAACCTCAGCTGAAACCAAAAGTCAGAGGCTTAACCGACTGAGCCACCCAGGCACCCATCTACAAGGATTTCTTAAGCTTCTAACTTAAGCCAGGCACTGGGCTATGAGTTCAAGATTGAATGGGGAGTAAGATACATATTTTGTCATGAGGATGTCAAATTCTAGTGGAGAGGTGGTGACAGATACACAGGAATGAGCATGAGCTTGGAAACTGCTTCTGAAAGATGTGAAGATGATACTGGTGCTCAGACCAGGGAGGCCAGCTCCAGAATAAGAAGGAGAGGGAGGGAGAAGCTGTCCTTCCTGGGCTTTAAGTAGGAATTTGCCAGCGGAAGAAGGCAATTTCAGAACAAAGGATGATGATACTTGAGTGGCCTGGAGAAGGAAGAGAATTTAGGAAGAAGGAAGAGGAGTGCAGGCCATGACGCTAGAAAGCAAAGTGGGTTGAAGCCTGAGAGCTCCAAGGAACTGGACTGAAGCGCTGAAGCAAACAATGACCTGATGAGCTTCATCATTGCAAAAACACCAGGGAAGGGCAGAGGCTCTGCAGAATCAGGGGAGTGTGAATCCTTGCCTCTTACAGGGGAGAATATGAGTGTACAACAAAAGGTGGGGCAAGACCAACCAGTGTACACATAGGCAGGAAGATTGTGGTTATGCAGAAGACAGAGTTTCCTAGGGACGAGTTGTCTGAAAAATAGGGTAAATGCAACATGTAAGTTTGCTATTATTAGTGATGTTCAAGCAGAGATAGAAGAGTTCCTATGTGTTCTAGATGGAATTAGTAATGGTGGAGAGCATGGGTCTCAGCCTTGACAACATAGTTGCTGAGCCCCACCCCAGGACAATTAGAATCTCTGGAATAGAGCCATGGTATGTACAATTTTTAAAAAGACTCAGTTGTTTTTGTAATGTATGTAATTACTGAGTCACTATGTTGTACACCTGAAACTAATATAATATTGCATGTCAACTATACTTCAATAAAAAAAAATGCCAGGTCGATTTTAATTTGGAGGCAGGGTTGAAACACAAATCGGTAAACTACGAGTTTCATTTCTCCCTTTCAGCAATGATATAGTTAGAATACAATAACCAAATATGTTTTTTGTAAGAAAAATATCATGCTAGCTTGTTTACAGTATACATTTAATAGCTTCTGATCCTAATGTGTGGGTTTGGGAGGACAGATGTCGATGGATATGCAACATCTTGTGGAAAAGATCCCCAAAAGTTGAACCTCTCTAGCCAGTGAGCTCTGCACAGTGACTGAGTTGTGTTTCCTCCACTTGCTTTGTCTAGAGCTCCCCTTTCTGCTTTAGAAAACATGGAATGGCTTAAGAAGTTTGGATATTTTACTTGTGGGATAAAGTTTTAAAATTTAGCCCATTTTCCACCAAGATGCAAAGAAATTTCAAATCCTTTGCTCTATCGTATCACTTCAAACATCCTTTCTGACCCTGAACTTGTCTGTCTACCGTTGAGTCTTTTGTTCAAACATGAAGTCAACAGTGTAATAGGTCCTACTAAAATAAATGACTATTGATCATTTCCTGTTATGTCATCCTCTAACTCTGCTAGAATAGAGTGCTTTTATTCTTGTTCTATTTGATCTTTTTCTTTTATTTGAAAAAATAACAAAACAAACAGAAAGTCTTTTGAACTTTTGAAAGAAGGCATAGAAAAATAGAATCCTACTATGAGAAACCCAGCCAAACATTGATACAATTCATTCATCTGTCAGATATTTGTTGAGCACCAAGTAAATGCCAGGCTGAGCATTTCATGGGTGAACAAGTCCTAAGATCCTACTCTCACAGGACTTCGCTTTAAGTGGGGAGCTCCCCAGAAACAGCATCTGAAGTAAGGACTATGAGGAAATGCTGAATGTGTAGCTGGTGAAGACATTTCAAAACAAATATCATCTACAGGGACATAAGTAATAAAACTACAAAATAAACCCATATTTTCAGTTAGTCCTACAGATAATTAAAAAGGGGAATATGCTAGGGAATGGAGTGGGGACAACCTGAGTGGGGTTGGTCAGGACAGACTTCAAATCCAAGTATGCTTGTCATGAATTTTCCCCAAATAGGAAGAAGTAATTCCCTTTGCTCTGGTGGGTGAGTTGGTCCTGGGTGGATGCATTCATACCAGTGCACAGAACCAGCTTCCTTGGGAGAGGATGAGGCTGTTCCAACATTCTTTCTTTGCCTTGGGAGGAAGCCCGCAGGAACTCTGGACTTGTTCTCACACTGTTCCTCCACAGTTAGGGCTCCTGTGCCTGCATCCCACGGCACGTTTCTCACCTTTTCCTATGGTTGTTCAGAGATGCTTTGTGATTTTCCAGCCCTCATTTTTATTTTGAACATGCTCTATCTAGATAGAAGGTTACGTTTATTTTCCCTGTGTTCCAAGAATTTTATAGGGACATAATTTTTATTGGTGTAAAGTCATCTTAACTGTAGGCTGGAAACAATCATAATGTTTCTGTCAAACATTTTAGGATTGTGCTAGACTTCTGGCTTTCTTGCTTTAGCACACCAGGTTCTGACGTGTGGCACTGATTGGTGTTTGATATGAGACACCTGTCAAACCTGTCTATAACAGTAATTTTCAACCTCCAGGAATATGTCAGAATGTTCAGTCTCTGTTTCAGCCCTGTGTGTTATAAGCCACTCTGCTCCTATGGCCTAGAGTTGGTACATGACTTAAATGTGCACTGTCTTCTTCACAATGGCCACCATATATGCGTGTACGCGCGCACACACACACACACACACACTCTCTCTCTCTCTCTCTCTCACGTAGGTCATAGTCCATATGTGGAATGGTTTGCTTGACCTGTCTGTGCTTTTGTTCCCAGACATCTCAGGGCTCCTTCCATCCCAACCCTTTGCCTTTTTCCTCATTGTAGTTTGTACTTGTTCTTATCCCTGATGCTTGAAGTCCCTCCCTCCCATCTGACTGTGTCTCACACTCACCCCCTTATTTCAGCACCTCCTGGCTGCCAAGGAAAATCACTCTCCTCTGGCAGAGATGGTGGGGGGCTATACTGGATAAGGCTTCAGGAAATAAAACGACATAAGCAAAAGTGTATGTTTCCCTGATTTTAAAGACAATATCCATACAATTTCCAAATTTATAAAAGACAGATGAGGGGATTATTCTTCTTCAAAAGCAATTTCACTTACAAAAGAATTTATCATAAAATACTCATGTAATTTAAACACAATTTGATTAATTAGACTAACTTACACGAAACTTTTCAGCAATATACTCTATACATTTCTATTATATCTTTTAAAAATCATCATCATCATTATTTAGGTTGAGTGGTGAATGAAGTCTGCTTTAACATATATAGTGTGGTTAAATCTGTATTACACTAAATAGAATGCTTGGCTATTTTTTATTGTAGAGTAAATGAATTTTCTGTTCTCTCATCTAAAGTGGAAGATTCTGGGTTGAAGTGGAAGAAGTGAAGTATCCAGTAGTTTAGAGAGTTTGGGGATAATTAATTAGAATAAACTGTCTTTTGGGATAAAAAAATGATCCCCAATCAAAAGGGCATATTCTTTGAGTTTCAAAGAGCAGTGGTGGGGAAGTTTGTGCTGATCAATCTACTTTTTTTATCCAACATACTTCTTTTATTATACTCTTGCAAGATGGCTCACTATTGTTTGGTGGTGTTATGGGTACTTACCCCCCCAATATCCTTAATTACTATATGCCTAAAATGTAATATTATCTGAGATTACCTGAAAGTGCTTATGAGTGACATATTTAGAATATACCTTACTGTTTTTCTTTTGAGTTGTTTCAGTTTTCCAGACCCTTCTTGATTCCTCAGAAGATGAGTCATCTGTGACTGGCTTCTCTTTTCATGAATGGTACTCTGCAGTCATGAACAAATAAAATGATCTGATGGTAAAATATAACCACATAAGCTCACAAAAAAATGCATTACCTATGGATAACCCATTTGAACTGGTAACCAGTATGGAATCTCAAATTGCAGCCTATCTGCCCTTGAGGCTAGGCTTCCAATGTACTTCCATCCTTAGAAGTTAGGATTTTTCCCCCTGTCTTCTCCCAGGTCAAAACGCCCTTGTGAGGTAGTCAGACTGGGATGGTACTCTAGGATCCGAGCTGCTGGCTGCTTTCGGATGTGCACTGAGGTTCCACATCTGCCCCAGCGACATCTGCAGCTCTGTCAGCAGGGATCATCTGGCTGTTTTAACTCAGCATCCTGGAAGCTGGAGTTGCTCAGCATTACTGTCCTTCTCAGTTTGCTCAGTCTTTCACGAAACGCCACACTGCTCCTGCTCTCTGTGGGCATCCCATCTTGAAATAAATGCCGGCAGGAACCCCCATTAGGTAGCAGTCTTGTTTGTCCTGCCTTCTGTTCACACTACAATGGGCAAAACCCAGGACAACTTCCCTTAGGTTTTCTTTTTAATTAGGAAAGGAAATGCGGAGAATCTGATCTAACTCCGTAATATCTTCCCCCTAATCACTGCCAGAATTTGCTTCTGTTTCCATGGCACTTAGCCAAGCCATTGCTTTGAGTCAAGTTACTGTTACTTCTGCCCTCTCTCAAGAGAAACCAGAGTTTAGAATATCTTGATCTTTGATTTGTGATTTTATAATCCTTTGCTGATTGGACAAGGTTTTTTGTTTGTAAAATAGTGACCATTTAGACCATCAAAAAAATATAAACAGTGCAGAAGAGAGAGCAGCATTTAAAAGGAATAAAAGTGTATACGTTTCTCTATGGTTGTATTATAGTGTTTCCCTCGTGTCTTTCTCAATGCACGGCCCTCTTTTCAGTTAACTGGAAAAATCTTGTCCATTAAAGATCAGCTTTGTTTTGTTCCTATCCCTTAAACTATGTGCATGCATCTTTTCATCCTTTCCTGTAGCATGAAAGTGACAAACTCATTTTCCTGGGTACCGTTAACCCTTCTAACTATTAACGGATCCCCATGTCTGAATCATCTTTGCATTAGTTACTTATGAAGAGCCTACAGCATGCTATGCATTTGCAAGAGAGCTGGGGACCAATGTGAACAATTCAGCTTGGTCCTACTCTGCTGGAGATCCTAGTTTTGCTCAGCACATTACTCTCCCAACATCACCCACCCTATACCTAACATTTCCATTTCTACTTCCTTTTAAGTCCTCTTTTGTTTTAAATGTTTTCCCATTTAAATAAAAAAAAAGGTTTTTTTGGTCTTATTTCTAATGCCCTAGTTCCCTCTTCTTTTCTTCCTCTCTGCTCACTCTATTCTTCTTCAGTGGTTTTCAGAAACTTGCCTAATCTGGTGCTAGATACTTTTTGGTGAAGCTTGCCCACTCCAAAGAATCAAAAAAGGAACCTGTTGCAGTGTCAATTCCTGAGTCCATCTTTGGAAGTTTCTGGTACAATATGTCTGGGCTGGGACCAGGTTGTCTGTAATTTTAATAAACTACATAGATGACTCTGAACATCAGGCAAATTAGGTCACTCTGGGCTACGTGACTTGTAACTCTGGTGTTGCCCCATCTGTCTCCTCTACCTAATGTGGATACTCCCTACATTACACTCTCCCAGCCTTGCTCTCTTCTTTCCTGCTCTCTTCCAAAGAGACCACCTGGAAATCACCCAGATAGTAAGGCCCCTGCTTCATGATCCAATCTCTGATCCATATCCAGAACCTGAATCTTTCTAATTATTGTATTTCCCAGACTTCACTTCTGCTTTTTCATCAACCTAGTGGATATTTCCTCCATCTTCCCCATTGCTCAAATTCAACATGTCTGAATGAATTCAGTAATTGAACTTCATTGTCAGACTGGCTTCTCTTCTTAGGTCTCTGGTTTCTATTCATGCCTATCATTTTCTCATTCACCTGGATTTCAAATCTCAGAGTCACTCTTGAGTCCTACCTCTTTTCTATCCCATGTCCACCCGGACACTCTCCTGCCAATTCTCTCTGCATAGTGTCTCTTGTATTTCTCTCTCTCTTTCTTTCTATTTGACTGCAATTGTCTCTGTTGAGGTCATTTTGACTTCATAACACAACTGCTGCCATTGCTGTTTGCCTCATCTCCCTAATTTCAGACCTTCTCCAGAGATTCAAATTTATCCCACACCGTCCTAATGCTCCATTTCACCAGGATGCCAACGTTCTAATTTAAAAGGAGAAAACTCTCTGTCAAGGGGACACTTGTGCTGTGGCCAGCTAATTTGCTTCTCGAAGGCAAGATAATGGGAAGCCAAATTGTAATCAGAAGATTGGTGTATATGGCATTAGAAGAGGGGAATTAATTACAGAATTGAGCCGTCTAATGATATGAAGATAAGTTAGCTGGATACATTGACCTCCATAAGAAAGATAAATGTATTACTCAGAATACATATATATCATGTCCTTGCACCAGAACACCCTCTTGTGGGATAGTGCTTGGATTGATACTGCTAACCTTACCTCTCTATGCCTCTATGGCTGATCCCTTACAAACTGCCCCTGGAGACATTAGCACATCCTTTTAGTTACCATCAAACTAGGTGGCCTGGGAGCCATCCCCTCATTTATAGCTACCTTTACATATCTTTGCTCTGACCCACTACACATTGATTATAAACTTAATTCCTGAGTGGTGGCCTGATGTTCCTTATTCCCAAGTTCTAGGAGGAAAATAGTATCCCAGTAGCCATCATTTATAAAGAATAGTAATATAATAACATTAATAAAATTAGGAAGAAATTACCCACAATCTCACACCCTTTAATGATCATTTTAACATTTTTTGTACATCTCTTTCTATCTTAACATGCATTTTGTATCATTATAATTATAGTATACTATCCATAGATAATGCTCTTCTCTCCATTCCAGGCTTTCCAATGGAATACAATAAAAAACTGAAAGTAAAAGCTGAGAGGCTAGAAAAGATTCAGGAAACAAAAGCTGAGAAACAGGAAGGTTGATAAGGCAGGTATAATGAGATAATAAACTAGAGAATAAAGAATAAATTTTGAGTGAGAGATGTGACAGAAGAGGTTGGCAAATCCTTTCTACAAAACTAATGATAAAACTGAACAGAATAGTCAAAAACATTTCTGGCTCTAAAAATTGACCACAAGTAAATAATAAATTGAGACACATTTATTGACAGATAAACTTCTGAATTTCAGGTATGAACAGTAAATTTTGTGGTGTTCTTGTCCAGGGAGGTTGCCTTGCCCAACACTACCCCACCTCTACAAGGATGAAAACCAGCAGCTCTACTGTGGGGGCTGATTTGATTTAGAGTGGAGGCGGAAAAAAATCCACACTCAGAGGCATTGCCAGTAAAAGGAACAATCTTGTAAACATATGAATAGGGCAGATCTAAGGTTGTAATCCTGGTTGGGGGAGCAGCGGACTAATAGACTGTCCAGAAATTTAATAGGGAGATCTTAAAACTCAAAGAGCCATAGAAGTGGTAGATAAGGTCTTCTTACCTCCTGGCTGATTGGGAGGCTGCATTCATGTGCAGGAGTGACCAGAGAGAGGACATGCTTTCCATACACTGATTGGAAGGCTATATGCATGCTTAGGGAAGATGTGAGAGGGCCTGGCAGAAAGCATTAGCCATCAGAATTGAAAATGCCTGAACTTCAAATATGTTTCCAAACCATGCATGGATACATCTGCATAGGGTTGAACCTAATTGGCATCAGATGTTTGAGTAGTCTTTAACCAATCATTAGCTGACTACTAAGCCATGCAGACACATAGGCAAACTCTAGAAAGTCAGACTAGGAAGTAAAAATAAGATTATAAAAAATAACCAGAGACATCAGCATCTGTCCATCATGGGGGTTACAGATATGGCAGATTTAGTCCAGAGAAAATTTCTAAGAACAAACCAAAAAAAACAGACAAAAAAATTCCAGCAACAACAACTCTCTTACACACACACACACACAAAATCAGAACCCAGGCCTATTATAATACATTACCTAAATTCTCAGTATTCTACAAAATATTATGCAATCATGCAGAGAAGCAGGAAAGTGTGACCCACACTGAGAGAAGAAAGCCAACATTATAACTTATAATGCTTACAGTAGGCCTAGATGTTGTATTTAGCAGACAAAGATGTCAAAGCAGTTATTTTAAATATGTTCTAAAGGAAACCATGTTTAAAGAATTAAAGGAAAATCTGACAATGACTCCACAAATATAAAATATCAATAAAACAGAAACTTTTAAAAAGAAACAAATGGAAATACTAAAGTTAAAAGATATTAACTGAAATGAAAAATGCACTAAATAGATTCAACAGCAAAGTTAATATGGCAGAAGAAAGGATCACTGCTCTTGCAGATAGACCAAATTTATCCAATTTAAAGAACAGACAAGGAAAAGACAGAAGAAAAATTAACAGACCCTCAGAGATAAGTAGGACAACATCAAATTTACCAACATGATAATGGGAGTCTCAGACGGTGAAAACAGAGAAGTAGAGAGAATATTTGAAGAAATAGGGCCAAAACATCCCAAATTTGATGACAAATATCCAAGAGTTCAATAGATAATGAAGATAGACATGATCTTACTTAACCTGATAAATGGAATCTATGAAAAACTTATAGATAACATTTTATTTCATCATAAAAGACTGAATGTTTTTGTCTTAAAATCAGGAACAAGACAGGACCTTAACTATCACCTTTTGTACTCAACATTGTATTGGAGGTTCTAAGACATGTAATAATAAAAAAGCAGAAAGAACAAAGAAAGGAAAGAGAGGAAAAAGAGAAAGAGAGAAGAAGGGGAGGAGAAGAGAGAAGAGAGGAAGAGAAGGAAGGTTGGAAGGAGGGTCATCCAGGTTTGAAAGGAAGAAGTAAAACAGTTTTTATTTTTTTACTGTCAGATGACATTATCTTGTATATAGAGAATCCTAAGGAATCAACAAAAATTACTAAAACTAATAAGTGAGTTTAGCAAAGTTACAGAATACGAGATCAATATACCAAAATCAATTTCAAAATACTAGCAGCAAACAATCCAGAAATGAAATTAAAACAATATCATTCACAATAGTATCAAAAAGAATAAATATTTAGGGATAAATTGAACAAAAAGAAAAAGACTTGTACACTGAAGACTACAAAATATTATTGAGAGAATCTAAAAAGATATAAGTAAGTAGACAAATATCCCATGTTTATGGACTGGAAAAAAATAGTGAAGATGTCAATTCTCCCCAAGTTGATCTATAGATTCAATAGAATCCTTATCAAAATCCCAGCAGACTTTTTTGGAGAAATTGATAATATGATCCTAAAATTTATATGGAAATGCAAAGGAACTAGAATTGCCAAGACATTTTTGAAAAACAAGAACAAAGTCAGAGCATTTACATTGCCAAATTTAAAAATTTATTATAAAGTCACAGAATCAAGAGTGTGTGGAAGTTGAATAAAGATAAATATGTAAATCAAAAAGCAGAATTCAGAGTCTAGAAATGAATTGTTATATTAATAGTCATTAATATTTTATAATTAAACATTTTTATTTTGAGATCATTGCAGATTCACATGTAGCTGTAATACATAATACAGAGAGATCTCATGTATTCTTTACTCAGTTTCCCCAATGGTAACATCTTGTAAAACTATAGTATAATATCATAGCCAGGGTACCGACATTGATATAGTCAAGACAGAGAACATTTCCATCTCCACAAAATTCCTCTTGTTTCCTTTATAGTCCCACACACTTCTCTTCCCTCCTCTCATTCTGGACCTATGGTAATGACTAGTCCCTTCTCCATTTCTACAATTTTGTCATTTCAAAAATGCTATATAAATGAAATCACATATATGACATTTTGAAACTGGATTTTTAGCTGGCATCATTCTCTGGAGGTTCATCCAAGTTGTTGAGTGCATCAATAGCTTTTTCTTTTTTATACTGCTGAATTTTTCTTTTTCTTTTTATTGCTGAGTAATATTCAATGTATATATCTACCAACAATTTGTGTAACCAATCACCTGGTTTTTTTTTTTTAAAGATTTTATTTATTTATTTGACAGAGAGAGCGAGAGAGCACAAGCAGGGAGAACAGTAGAGGGAGAGGGAGAAGCAGGCTCCCCGCCAAGCAGGGAGCCCGATGTGGGGCTTGATCCCAGGACCCTGAGATCATGACCTGAGCCGAAGGCAGACGCTTAACCATCTGAGCCACCCAGGCGCCCCTAACCAATCACCTGTTAAAGGACATTTTGGTTGTGTCCATTTTTGGCTATTCACAAAAAAGTTCGCTAAGAAGAATTGTATACAGTTTTTGTTTTGTTTTGTTTTGTTTTGAAAGAGAGAGGATGAGTTGGGGGGAGAGACAGGGAGAGAAGGAGCTTAAGTAAGCTCCATGCCCAGCACAGAGCCCATTGTGGGGCACAGGCTCATGACCTTGAGATCATGACCTGAGCCAAAACCGAGTCGGATGCTTAACTGACTGCGCCACCCAGGCGCCCCTGTATACAGGTTTTTGAATAAACACAGTTTTCATTTCTCTGGGATAAATGTCGCAACTGCCAGATTTATAATAGTTGCAGTTTATTTTTTAAAGAACCCAGCAAACTACTTTCTAGATTAGCTGTACCATTTTACAGTCCCATTAGCAACATAAGAGTGATCCAATTTTTCTGCATCTCTGCCGATATTTGGTATTATCACCATTTTTTATTGTAGCCATTTTGAAAGGTACGTAATGATATCTCATGGTGGTTTTAATTTGCATTTTTCTACTGGCTTTGCTGGTACACAGTGTCTTAATTATTACAGCTGTATCCTAGGCCTTAATAATGGAGAGTTACATTCCTCCCATTTTATCCTTTTTTTTTTTAAGGTTGTTCTAGTTATTCTAGTTTTGGTCAATTGTTTTTTGAGAAATATGTAAAGACATTTCTGTGAGGAAAGATAGTATTTTCAACAAATGGATCTCTGACAATTGGAGATATATATATATGCCAAAAAAATGAACATATATCCTCACATCACACATAAAAGTTAACTTAGATGAATCCTAGACCTAAATGGGAGATCCAAAACTATAATTCCAGGAAAAAATATAAGAGGAAATCTTTATGGCCTTGGATTAGGTAAAGATATCTTAGCTATATATCAAAAGTACAATCTATAAATAAGAAAGACTTCATCAACAGTAAAAGCTTTTGCTCTTTAAAAGACCCCAGTTTAGACAGTCTTTTCAAAACATGGTGTTGGGAAAATTGGACAGCCACATGCAGAAGAATGAAACTGGACCATTTCCTTATACCATACACAAAAATAGACTCAAAATGGATGAAAGACCTAAATCTGAGACAGGAATCCATCAGAATCCTAGAGGAGAACACAGGCAGCAACCTCTGTGACCTCAGCCACAGCAACTTCTTCCTAGACATGTCTCCAAAGCCAAGAGAAGCAAGGGCAAAAATGAACTATTGGGACTTCATCAAGATAAAAAGCTTTTTCACAGCAAAGGAAACAGTCAACAAAACCAAAAGACAACTGACAGAATGGGAGAAGATATTCACAAATGTCTTATCAGATAAAGGGCTAGTATCCAAAATTTATAAAGATGTTATCAAACTCAACACCTGAAGAACAAATAATCTAATCAAGAAATGAGCAGAAGACATGAACAGACATTTCTGCAAAGAAGATATCCAAATGGCCAACAGACACATGAAAAGTGCTCAACATCCCTCAGCATCAGGGAAATATAAATCAAAATCACAATGAGATACCACCTCACACCAGTCAGAATGGCTAAAATTAACCACTCAGGAAATGACAGATGTTGGTGAGGATGCGGTGAAAGGGGAACCCTCTTACACTGTTGGTGGGAATGCAAGCTGGTGTAGCCACTCTGGGAAACAGTATGGAGGTTCCTAAAAAAGTTGAAAATAGAACTACCCTACGACTCAGCAATTGCACTACTAGGTATTTACCCCAAAGACACGAAGGTAGTGATCCAAAGGGGCACGTGCACCCCAAAGTTTATAGCAGCAATGTCCACAATAGCCAAACTATTGAAAGAGCCTAGATGTCCATTGACATCTTCTTTCCATTTGGATAAAGAAGATATGGTGTATGCACACACACACACACACACACACACACACACACACACACACACACTGGAATACTATGCAGCCATCAAAAAATTTGAAATCTTGCCATTTGCAATGATGTGGTTGGAACTAGAGGGTATTGTGCTAAGTGAAATAATTCAATCAGAAAAAGATAATTATCATATGATTTCACTCTTACTTGGAATTTAAGAAACAAAAAAGAGGATCATACGGGAAGACAGGAAAAAATAAAACAAGACGAAATCAGAGAGGGAGACAAACCATAAGAGACTCTTAATAATAGGAAACAAACTGAGGGTTGCTGGAGGGGAGGGGTTGGGGGATGGGGTAACTGGATGATGGACATTAAGGAGGGCACGTGATGTAATGAGCACTGGGTGTTATATAAGACTGATGAATCACTGACCTCTACCTCTGAAACTAATAATACATTATATGTTAATTGAATTTAAATAAAAAAAATTTTCAAAATAAAAAAAGATCCCAGTTTAATAAGTAATCACCATTGTTTCACTCTACTTTTAGGAAAGCCTGACTTGGAGAAAGAAAAAACCTAAGTTATTTATTCCTAGACTCGTCCTATATCTCTCCAAGAATAAGTAGATACAGAATGCTCTTGAATAATAGAAGTTAGTGAGCTGGAATAATGGAGCCATATAGATACCAAAAGACCATTTTTCTTCCCTAACGTGAATTTTCGAAGTTGGTATTTGTTATACAGCCAAGATTTTCCTAAACTAGTTCACAGTCAACTGCTGAGATACTGAGGAATCACCATGCCATCATACCTTTCCAACTTGTGATATGTGAATGATATAATATGAATGATTATTTTTGCTTAAAGACCTCAAATTCTCTTATGATGAGCAAATAATATTCTTCAACTTGAATCACAATTGTTTGCAAATTAATTACATCGTGTATCTATGTTTCACTTGCCTGCACAGTAATCATGAAACTCTAAAGGAAATGTGGTGATTTTGTACTTGTATCAATTCAGAGCACAGTTGTGTGATCATTAGTTTGGGTCCCTGAGATGGAATCTTCAAAGTCTAGTCAGTGACAAGAAATTATGCAATTTTTGTCTTTTCCAAGCATATTTTGTATTCTGCTGGTGATAAACTATATTCTGTTGGCAATAAAATGATTGCTCAACAGGACAAATGTGGTATTATTTTCTAAATTCCAGTCTCTCAGGTTGTTTAGTATATACCAGCCTTCAACATTTCCACAGTCAGCCATGAGTGTTTATGTAATAATCAAATGAGCCCAATCACTTAAGGGCAACTTTGTTGATGACCTTGTCAGAGGCATTCTGTTTGGCACACAGGGTTGATGGACTCTTGGTCAGCACACAAGTGACAGAAAACACTTCTGTCTCAGTGAATTCACTTCTTTGATTCACAGAGTTCACATTAGAGATTGAGTTGCCAAAACTGATATTCAGTAGTATAGCAAATTATGCTTCTGTGTCTCTGACTCATTTCTTCCCAAGGTGTTTGGAGTGGTCATCTGTGGTTTAATTTGCAGAAGAGCCCTCATTAGAATGACACAGAGCACTTCCATACTTGAATTTTTAGCCTGATTTCAATCTCCAAGTGACAATCTTTTCCCTTTTGGCTGAAAGCTAACTGATTAGTTTCACAATTTGCTTATTTTGGCAGATCATATTCATAGGAACCCTTTCCAAAGATGGAAGAGGCACATGAGGAAAGGTAAGAATGAAGATAAAGCTATAAACCACACAGGCTCTCATGTCAGCTGTTCTTCACTGAAAACTACTCAAGCTCCACCTCTGGTGATCACCTCAGGTGATCATGGGCAAGTCAATTAATATCTCTGAGACTCATCTTTAAAATGGAGATTGGTTGTTTTTTTTTTTCTTTTAGTACAAAGAAGATATTATATGTAGAATGCTTAGCATAGGGCCTCACAGATAGTAAATGCTCAATAAATGTTGGCTGTTATTGGCATTAATTTTTTCATGCTTTAAATCCATGATGACAAAGTTTTTTAAGGCCAAATATTTCCTTCACTAAACTTTAAAATCATAAGAACAGTGATAAAGAAATGAAGCACTAAAGCATTGAGCAGGACATCCTATTTAACTTTATAGTTTATTTAAGATTTGCCTACACCTCAAATTTTGGGAATTTGGTTAATGGTTGTATGTATTTAAAAATTGGAGTGGTTACTTTAAGAACTGGCACTGGGAATGTACAAAATAAATTTTTCTTAAGTTCCAGTTTCTTCATTGGTAATGTTGGATTAGTAGTGTCTGTCTTATGACTATATCAACAGGTGCACTAGTGATAATGTCAGAAGACTAAACCTACCTCATCGCACACTTTTGGTGATGATCAAAAAGAGTAACAACCTGAAGAGAAGGTGAGGATTCCAGTACTTCTAAGATTAAGTTTAAGCACAAGTAGAACAACTTCCACAGCCATATTATTTTTCTGCCTAGACAAATTTCCTTTTTTGAGGTGCAAGGAAAATCTAACAATCTGCCTTGTTACTGGGGTGTTAAAGCCTTTTAATGATTAATGTGGATAGACTTATACCTATCATCTTGCTATTTTGTTTTCCATTTGTTTCATTTGTTCTTTGAGTTTTTCTCTCTATTCCCATCTTCTTTTGGATTAATTCAGTGCTTGCAATAATGGATTTTATTTCCTCTATTGACATATTAGCTGTATCTAATTTATTTATTTATTGTAAGATTTATTTGTTTATTTGAGAGGGAGAGAGAGGGAGAGGGGCAGAGGGAGAGCGAGGCAAGCAGACTTTCTGTTGAGCAGGGAGCCTGACATGGGGCTTGATCCCAGGACCTCAAAATCATCACCTGAGCTGAAATCCAGAGTCAAGTGCTTAACTGACTGAGCCACCCAGGTGCCCCTTTCTCTTATTTTTTTAAGTGGTTGCTCGAAGGCTTACAATAAGCATCATTAACTTACTACCATCGAGCTTTGTATATTATATCATGTCACATATAATGTGATACATTACAGTGCATTATGCGTTTTTTACCCATTGTATGCTTTTTGCTATTTTTGTCATACATTATACTACTACATATGTTATACATACTGTATTATCATTATTTAATTAATCAATTATCTTTTAGAGAAATTGAAAGAAAAGAAAATTAGTTTATATTTACCCACATTTTTACCATTTCCAGTGTTCTTCATTGTTTGTGATGATCGTAAGTTCGTCTTGGTAGCAATTCCATTCTTGTAGTGCAGCTCTGCTAGCGATGAATTCTTTCAGCTATTTTATTCCTGAAAATGTTTTTATTTTGTCTGCATTTTTGAGGGATATTTTCACTGAGCATTGAGTTCTAGATTAGCAGGGGTTTATTTTCAAAGCACTTTAAAGCTATTATTTTATTGTCTTTGACTTTTATGATTTCTGAAGACAAGCCCCTGTACATTCTTATTTTTATTTTTCTCATGAAAGCTATGTTTTTTTCCTCTGAATACTTTCAAGGTTTTGTATTTGTCTTTTGCGTTCAGTACTTTGACTACAATGTGCCTAGGTATCCTGTTCTTTATCCTGCTTGGTTTTCCCTAGCTTCTTAGATTAGAGAGTTTTTGGGTTTTTGTTTTTGTTTTGTTTTTATTAAATATAGGTAATTTTTGACTCTTATTTCTTCAAGTATTTTTATGCTCCATTTTCTCACCCCTGAGTTTCTGGAACTCCAATTGCATTTAGACTGCTTTATGTTGCCCCACAGGTCACGCATCGATATTTACTTTTCCTGATTTTCTTATCTCTGATCCTCATATTGTAAAAATTCTGTTGATCTATCTTTAAGTTTAAGCACTTCTTTTTGCTGCTTACAACCTGCTGTTAAAACCATATAGTGAGTTTTTTATTTCAGATATTGTATTTTTTAATTTTATAATTTCTATTTGATGTGTGTGTGTGTGTGTGTGTGTCCTTACATTTGACCTTCCACTCTGCAGTAACTTGTGCCTGGTTGAAAAACTTCAGAAGGGAAACTATAAGGATGAAGGATAAAATGAGCAACCAGTTACCCTTTATATAATCAGTAAAACAATATAAATTCCTACATTCCAAAAACATTTGATGTATATAGGTGTTAGTTTTCACATTTGTTCTAAATGAGACTTAAATTTAGAAAATACAGTTTCTAATTGGATCATATAATGTAATGGCAAATGAAAGTGGGGATATTAAAATATGAGACTTTCACTTATTCTTTAGAAGAATGAAAAGCCTCAGAGTAAATAGCCATGGTTGCCTCCCTCTTCAAAGGTCCTAACAATTATGTTTCTTCCCTTCACTTTGCTCCTGATTCTTAGTCATTATATCTTGGGGGAGGGAGGAGGATGGGCAATCCCTGGCCCTGGGGAAAATCAGAAGAATTGAACTTCCAAGACTGAGGTCAAAAATTTTGGAAAGAAAACATTTTTTAGTCTACCCAAGTACAATTCAATCTGGACTGTGTTCTAAAGGAAGATTTAGGAGAGACATTTCTCAGCTTTAGGACTAGAGAAAAAGAGCCATGTGAAGTCACCCAGGATGGAAAACTGAGGCTTGAACCTCGGGTCTTTGCCACGTCCCCCACTGGTGTGTTGCGGGGGAAGTATACAACCCCTTATAGCTCATTTTTGTCTATCCATTTGATTTTTTTATAGTTCCCATTTCTCTGCTACTTTTCACTATTGTACATTCATTCATCTTTCCCTACATCTGGATCATGACTGGCTCTCTTTCTTTGAATTTCTTTTTTACTTTAATTATGAGCTATGCATTCCTGCTTACTTAAACATCTGTTATATTTATTATTGTTTTATAATTGTGATTTTTGTTGTATATTTTATAGTGTGGATATGTTCTATAGAGTCTGGATTACATTATCTTCCTCTAAAGGGTATTGAGTTTTGTTTTGGTAGCCAGTTGAATTAATGGTAAGTTCTTATCATCCTATGCATCTTTTTTATATTCTTTATTAAGAGAATCTCTTTTGTTTTGAACTTCATCCTAAGGTACCTCTCTTATTCAAGTGTGTGGCTGCTCAGCGAGCAAACTATACTCGATTGGACTGGAGTGCCAATGTTTCTTAGCACTCTGAACCTCTGATGTCACCATATGGGTCTCAGCCCCAAGGCACGTGAGTCTTGCTTCACAGTTATACCCTACAGATGCATAGCCCTGGGCCCAGGACTCAAGGTTTCTGCAGAAGTATGGAGTGACCCTCTGAGCTTCTCTAATAACCTGTCCTGCAAATTCCAGCTGTCTCAGCAGTCTAGTCTGTTCTGCTCATCTCAGCTAATTGAGACTGCTGCTTTGCTTGGGTTCCACCTCTTTGCCCCAGAAGGAATTTGCCCCCAGGCAGAAAATTGGGTTATTGTGGAGCTTATTTTGTGTGTCTTCCTTCTCTCAGGGATCATAGTTCTGTGCTACCTATTTTTCAATACCTGAAAGCAATTGCCTCATATATTTTGTCTAGTTTATGGTTGTTATTGTGGGAGGGCAAATCTCCTAGTTACTCTGTCAAAGATGGAAGGTGGAAGTTCTATATTTAACTTTCATATTCTGATTCCAGATGATCAAGGGTAAGCTTTAAATCTTAATATGATTTATCCCGATGCCTTCTTCCCTGGGCCAATCCCTATTCATTGTAAATGTGCTCCAGAAAGAAGAGTAAAACATATCTTAAATGAAGTATTTTTTTCCTAAGAGAAAACAGTTGATAAAATAAATCTATACAATATTATAAATATTAGAGTCAAGTGTTAACTATTTTTTGCTCTGTTTTATTTCTTGATTCTTGTAGATAATTAAGAATTGACTATCTTACTAAGAAGAAAGTATACAGTAATACAAGCCTTTCTCAAGAAACAAGAAAGTTCTCAAATACACAACCTAAATGAGCTGGAGAAAGAACAGCAAATAAAGCCTAAGCCCAGCAGGAGAAGAGAAATAATCAAGATCAGAGCAGAAATCAATGAAACAGAAACCAAAAGAACAGTAGAACAGATCAATGAAACTAGGAGCTGGTTCTGTGAAAGAATTAATAAGATTGATAAACCCCTGGCCAGACTTATCAAAAAGAAAAGAGAAAGGACCCAAATAAATAAAATCATGAATGAAAGAGGAGAGATCACAACCAACACCAAAGAAATACAAACAAGTATAAGAACATATTATGAGCAACAATATGCCAGCAAATTAGATAATCTGGAAGAAATGGATACATTCCTAGAGATGTATAAACTACCAAAACTGAACCAGGAAGAAATAAAAAACCTGAACAGACCCATAACCACTAAGGAAATTGAAGCAGTAACCAAAAATCTCCCAACAGGGGTGCCTGGGTGGCTCAGTCGTTAAGCATCTGCCTTTGGCTCAGGTCGTGATCCCGGGGTCCTGGGATCAAGCCCCGCATCGGGCTCCTTGCTCCGCAGAAAGCCTACTTCTCCCTCTCCCACTCCCCCTGCTTGTGTTCCCTCTCTCGCTGTGTCTCTCTCTGTCAAATAAATAAATAAATTCTTAAAAAAAAAAAATTCTCCCAACAAACAAGAGCTCAGGGCCAGATGGCTTCCCAGGGGAATTCTACCAAACATTTAAAGAAGACTTAATACCTATTCTTCTGAAACTGTTCCAAAAAATAGAAATGGAAGGAAAATTTCCAAACTCATTTTATGAGGCCAGCATTACCTTGATCCAAAATCAGACAAAGACCCCATCAAAAAGGAGAATTACAGACCCATATTCCTGATGAACATGGATGCAAAAATTCTCATGAAAATACTAGCCAATAGGATCCAACAGTACATTAAAAGGATTATTCACCACAACCAAGTGGGATTTATCCCTGGGCTGCAAGGTTGATTCAACATCCACAAATCAATCAATATGATACAACACAGTAATAAAAGAAAGAACAAGAACCATATGATCCTCTCAATAGATGCAGAAAAAGCATTTGAGAAAGTACAGCATCCTTTCTTGATTAAAATTCTTCAGAGTGTAGGGATAGAAGGTACATACCTCAATATCATAAAAGCCATCTATGAAAAACCCACAGCGAATATCATTCTCAATGGGGAAAAACTGAGAGCTTTCCCCCTAAGGTCACGAACAAGGCAGGGATGTCCACTATCACCACTGCTGTTCAACATAGTACTAGAAGTCCTAGCCACAGCAGTCAGACAACAAAAAGAAATAAAAGGCATCCGAATTGGCAAAGAAGAAGTCAAACTGTCACTGTTTGCAGATGATATGATACTTTATGTGGAAAACCCAAAAGACTCCACCCCAAAACTCCTAGAACTCATACAGGAATTCAGTAAAGTGGCAGGAAATAAAATCAATGCACACAAATCAGTTGCATTTCTATACACCAACAACAAGACAGAAGAAAGAGAAATTAAGGAGTCGATCCCATTTACAATTGCACCCAAAACCATAAGATACCTAGGAATAAATCTAACCAAAGAGGCAAAGAATCTGTACTCAGAAAACCATAAAATACTCATGAAAGAAATTGAGGAAGACACAAAGAAATGGAAAAACGTTCCATGCTCATGGGTTAGAAGAACAAATATTGTGAAGATGTCAGTGCTACCTAGAGCAATCTACACATTTAACGCAATCCTTATCAAAATACCATCCACTTTTTTCAAAGAAATGGAACACATAATCCTAAAATTTGTATGGATCCAGAAAAGACCCTGAATAGCCAGAGGAATGTTGAAAAAGAAAAGCAAAGCCGGCATCACAATTCTGGACTTCAAGCTCTATTACAAAGCTGTAATCATCAAGACCGTATGGTACTGGCACAAAAACAGACACATAGACCCATGGAACAGAATAGAGAGCCCAGAAATGGACCCTCAACTCTATGGTCAACTAATCTTCGACAAAGCAGGAAAGAATATCCAATGGAAAAAAGACAGTCTCTTCAACAAATGGTGTTGGGAAAATTGGACAGCCACATGCAGAAGAATGAAACTGGACTATTTCCTTACACCACACAAAAATAGACTCAAAATGGATGAAAGACCTAAATGTGAGACAGGAGTCCATCAACATCCTAGAGGAGAACAAAGGCAGCAACCTCTTCGACCTCAGCCACAGCAACTTCTTCCTAGAGACATTGCCAAAGGCAAGGGAAGCAAGGGCAAAAATGAACTATCGGGACTTCATCAAGATAAAAAGCTTTTGCACAGCAAAGGGAAACAGTCAACAAAACCAAAAGACAACTGACAGAATGGAAGAAGATGTTTGCAAATGACATATCAGATAAAGAGCTAGTATCCAAAAATCTATAAAGAACTTATCAAACTCAACACCCAATGAACAAATAATCCAATCAAGAAATGGGCAGAAGACATGAACAGGCATTTCTGCAAAGAAGACATCCAAATGGCCAACAGACACATGAAAAAATGCTCAACATCGCTTGGCATCAGGGAAATCCAAATGAAAACCTCAATGAGATACAACCTCACACCAGTCAGAATGGCTAAAATTAAGTCAGGAAAGGACAGATGTCGGTGAGGATGCGGAGAAAGGGGAACCCTCCTACACTGTTGGTGAGAATGCAAGCTGGTGCAGCCACTCTGGAAAACAGTATGGAGGTTCCTCAAAAAGTTGAAAATAGGGCTACCCTACAACCCAGCAATTGTACCACTGGGTATTTACCCCAAAGATACAAATGTAGTGATCCGAAGGGGTATGTGCACTCCAATGTTTATAGTAGCAATGTCCACAATAGCCAAACTATGGAAAGAGCCAAGATGTCCAACAACAGATGAATGGATAAAGAAGATGTGGTGTATATATACAATGGAATATTATGCAGCCATCAAAAACCCCCCGAAATCTTGCCATTTGCAATGATGTGGATGGAACTAGAGGGTATTATGCTAAGAGAAATAAGTCAATCAGAGAAAGACATGTATCACATGATCTCACTGATATGAGGAATTCTTAATCTCAGGAAACAAACTGAGGGTTGCTGGAGTCGTGGGGGGTCGGAGGGATGGGGTGTCCGGGTGATAGACATTGGGGAGGGTTTGTGCTATGGTGAGTGCTGTGAATTGTGTAAGACTGATGAACCACAGACCTGTACCTCTGAAACAAATAATACATTATATGTTAAAAAAAAAAAAAAAAAGAAGATAGTAGGAAGGGAAAAATGAAGGGGGGAAATCGGAGGGTGAGACGAACCATGAGAGACTATGGACCCTGAGATACAAACTGAGGGTTCTAGAGGGGAGGGGGGTGGGGGGATGGGTTAGCCTGGTGATGGGTATTAAAGTGGGCACATACTGAATGGAGCACTGGGTGTTATACGCAAACAATGAATCATGGAACACTACATCAAAAACTAATGATGTAATGTGTGGTGATTAACATAACATAATAAAATTAAATTAAAAAAAGAAAACACATGAGTATAAACACCTCCAATTGTCTAAACTGAAGACAATAGTTGAATTTGTATGCTTCTCCTCTCACTCCTTACTGTCATGGGAAGATCTAGGAAAAATCCCAGTCTTATAGTCTGAACTCCCTTGCTCAGACCATATGCCACATAATGACTATCATTTTCTTTCATGTATATTAAATAAGAGTTTATACTTGTGTGGTTGTTTTGTAGAATATAAAAGTACTAACTCTAAAAAAAAAAAGAATTGACTATCTTATACTAAATGTAGTTTTCTTTATCTGGCTTTTTATCAAATAACAATTTCTTTTTTTTATGTTTGATAATAGGATTTTGGTCATAAGGCAGATTTAAATATCTGTTCATATAAGAATCATCAAAGAGATGCTCTAACACTAATAGTATGGTCTTATCAGAAGACTGTTTGTTGATCAGAATTAATAAGCATCTTGGCTTACAAATTCAATATTTATTGTAGATTTCAACTTCTAGGCTTAGTGGTGGAATGTACTGGCTTCCTAGAGGGTCCAATAAAGCTTGTAACAAGCTGTTCTAGTTAATTGTATCCTTCAGTGTGTCTCAGAGAAAGAGGATGCTAAAACTTTAACCTCAAATTTATTTTTGTACCTTGCCATATACCCCAGGATGAAAGGTCAAATTTCATACAAATTCAGTGCATCAGAATATTGAATGAAACATGTTTTCATATCATTGAATTGCAGATTTGCTGGACTTTTATCTTACTGCACTCTTTCTATTATGAAGCTTTTAAATCCACACTCTCCTTGGTTCATTTGTCGTATACACTTTTGGGTCAATTACAAGTCTGCCTCACTGCCTGCCTTGTTTCCTGCCAGCAAGATAAACACTGAACAGAGCCTTTTATCTTAGCGGGGCCTCTCCAGATACTGCATTAGAACAACTTTGCTCTCTTCAATGTATTATTTATGGGATTTTAAGTTTTTCTTTCACTTTGGGTGTGAACCCAAAACTTTCTTATGCAATGTAGCAGATGTAGTGATAAGTACAAGCGATTACCTGTCTTCCTGTGATTTTGTCTGTGGCACTTCCTTTGGCTAATGGCTTTCAGCTGAGCTATTTTCTGGCACTAACATTATGAACTTGGGTTTACAGGATTTTGTGGCTGAGGACTATTTTAAACTCAGGCATGTTGAAGGGTGACATACTACTGTGTTGGGCAGAGGATATTTATGGTGACAATGGCCATAAATCCATTCACGATTGCATATCATTGCTCTACTTACCAAGATAACCTGACCACATTAGAATGCTAGTTGCCCTCTGTTTTTGGTGAATGTTCCCTTAGACAGTTTCTCGAAGACACCACATCAACCACCTCCATCAAAATCATCCTGGGTGTTTGAGCCACGCCTAGACCTGTATCAAGTGTTCAGGGTTGAAGCCTGGAGCTTGCATTTTATTTATTTTTATTTTTTATTTTTAAAGATTATTTATTTATTTGAGAGGGAGAACAGAGCATGAGAGAAAGCATACACAAGTGGGGGGTGGTGTAGAGGGAGAGGGAGAAGCAGACTCCCCACTGAGCAGGGAGCCCGATGTGGGGTTTGATCCCAGGACCCAAAGGCAGATGCTTAGCCGACGGAGCCACCTAGGCGCCCCTGGAGCTTGCATTTTAAACAAGCATCTGAGGTGGCTCTCAGGCACAGAAAAGTTTCAGAACCACTTTCTTGATGAGATTTTTTTTAACTAACATATAATGTATTATTTGTTTCAGGGGTACAGGTCTGTGATTCATGAGTCTGACACAATTCACAGCGCTCACCATAGCACATACCCTCCCCAATGTCCATCACCAGCCACCCCATCCCTCCCACCCCCCACCACTCCAGCAACCCTGTTTGTTTCCTGAGATTAAGAGTCTCTTATGGTTTGTCTCCCTCTCCAGTTTTGTTTTGATTCATTTTTTCCTCCCTTAACGAGAGATATTTTAAGATCCAAATTGGCAAAATATTGACTAATTAAATCTATGATCTGATAAGTTCATATAACATATGATTTTGCATAAATTTTTGGTCTAGAATTTTGCATATATATATACCTATTGCTGTGTTTATTGCAGTAGCCTGGACAAGAGATGGCACCTCCACAGGGTGAGAATTTCCTGTTTTGTCTGTATTGTCAATTTCAATTAACAGCCACACCATTTCCCAACTTTCTTAATGGGATATAACAAAGTCACCCTTATGGTTCAGGTCGTTCTTTTTTAAGATCCTCAGTTTTCTGAGCCAATTTATCATGACAATTGTAGAAGAAGTGATGATGCCATTGTCTCTCTCTGAAGTGGGACTGATGTTGCCTCCTAAGATCCATGTAGCTTTCTCCAGACTTTGTTGCTTATGTCAAAAGTATAAGTGGAATTCTCCAGAGGATGTTCTGATTCTCTGATATGACTAATCAAGAAACTGCTGGGGTGCCTGGGTGGCTCAGTCGGTGGAGTGGTGGACTCTTGGTTTTGGCTCAGGTCATGATCTCGGGGTCCTGGGATCCAGCCCCGTGTTGGCTCCATGCTCAGTGGGGAGTCTGCTTGAGGATTCTCTCTTGCCCTTTCTCTCTGCCTGCCCTGCCCTGGCTCACGCTCATGCTGGTGCGTGCATTCTCTCTCTTTCTAGGGTAAAAAAATAAGTCTTAAAAAAAAATGCTCTTAAAAAAAATTGCTCTGGATGCCTATTAGGTTTCACACTGCTTCCTGCTTTATTTTTTAGAATGTGCAAGACCAGAAGCCCAAAGTGGCCACTCACCTTTTAACTGGTCTCCATGCTTCTTCTCTTACTCCCACAATAATTTCTCACAGCAGCCTGAGTGACCCTTAGAAACATACTTCCAATCATGTCACTCCCTTGCTCAAAACCTTCCAATGGCTTCCTGGAGTGGATGCTCTGTTGCACCGCCCAGATACCCCTGCCCAGGACTGAAGTACTAATTTCCTCAGATGCTGGGATGGCTGGCAGCTGACAGCCCTCTGCTGGGTCTCTTTAGGAATTGCTCTGCTGAAGAGTGTTACCTCATCCAAGCCCCCTCAAGGCCACCTGCATCCACTGATGGTTGATGCAGGCATATGGAGCCTGCGTTTTTAGGCTTTTTAGCTTCCAGCTCCCAGTGGGAAGGCTACATCACAGTTTGACTGCCCCCTCTGCCAATCCTGCTTCTTTCACTCTTCTGTAGCTATAGATGCCGAAGATCCCTTCCCAGAAACATCCTGCCCAATGCATTTCCACCTCGGAGTCTATTTCAGGGAACTCAACCTGCCATACTTCCTACTTCAAAACCCATCCAAACTCCTTCCCGGCAAAGCCATGTGCACATTAGACCTGCCTGACTCCATCCTCCTCTCCCCATTCGGTCCTTTCCATGCATTCTATTACAGTCACCCTTGTTTTTCCTCAGACACTGCAGGTTTGTTCCATCCTTAGGGTTTTTGCATTTCCTTCTGCCCAGAACAGAATTGTCCCCCAGAATTTTGCATGACCTACTTCCTTCTCTCTCAGGCCTTTTCTGACCATCCTTCCTAAAGGGAGTGTCCTGCTCACCCATCAGTCTCCTTTCCTGGCTTCACTTCACAGCAATTCTCAAGCCAACATTTTATTACATATTTATTTGTTTCTTACGTTTCTCCTACTGGAATGGAAGGTTTATGAAGTCAGTGTCATGTGCTGCTCAAGCACTGCCTGACAAGTAGCAAGCAAGCAAGAAATATTTTTGAATGGATGGATGAATGAATAAATGAATACATGAATGAATACATGAATGACCCCCAACTGACCTGACCCACTCATACAAAATAGTCAAGAATGTACATCTATTTTGTTCTCTGCCTCTTAATCTTCATATCCAATAAATATTTTCACATATTATTTTATGTGCATTTCTTAGCTCCCCATGTATTGGCTGTGTGACCTGAGTTAAGTTATTTAACCTACGTGCTTCAGTGTTCTTATCCATAAAAAGCACATAGCAGGGTTCTTGTAAAGATTAAAATGGTTAGAACAGTGCCTGAAATGTGGCAACTACTTCATAGGTATTAATCAGCTGTTTTTAGAATTATTATTATTATATCATTTGACTTGAAATTAAAATTTACATTAAATGATAAAAATATCCCATCATAAATAAATTTACTTACTGACTTCTGTTTGACCGTTTGGTTGCTTCCAAGTGGCTTCATGATCATAAAATACTGTAGTAACATGGTTGGACATGACTTTTTGTGCATCTGTAATTATTTCCTTGGTCCATTGCCTGTAGGTAGAATTGTGGCTTCAATACTATGTTTAGGGTGGGCTACGTGCCCACCCTAAGTAAGTAGACTAAAAAACTTGTGATGGCTCGAATACAGTTTCTTTCTTACTCAGCACTCAAAGTGGGTGTTGATGAGTCTCTCTCCTCTGGTGGTACTGAGTTCCACCATCTTCCAGACAAGCCCTCTAGGGTTATCACACAAGTCTGCTCCAGCCAGTGGAAGGAGAAATAAAGGATGGGGAAAGCACACCCCTTAAGCTGTGTGGCAAAGAAATGATGCTCCTCATATCTGCTTATGTTCCACTGGTGACAGTGAGTCCCATGGCCTCATTTAGATGGTAGAGGGATGGGAAATGACCCTGCCTACCTTAGTCATTCCACCCTAGGTGAACATGAATATGTGGTGGACCTGTAGCTCTCTTAGCCATAGCCCATTTTTAATACTGTTCATAGATCATGCTAGAAAATCATCCAGGATGATTTTGTTCATGTACCTAATGAGTCGAAATTCATATTTCTCAAAACAGAGGAAAAGTAATAAAATAAATAATTATTAGGCCTTGTAATATTTCTTTGAGGTGTTGCCCTCTCATTTGGGGTATAAAGATGCCAAACAATTACATCCTTTTTTTTTTTTTCTGAAGGTTCTGAAACAAATTGAGAAGTACACCCGGAAATCAGTTGGTGAACATAATACTGGAAATCCCATGGATTGAACAGAGACTGTGTTTGGGTCTGAAGTGAAAAAAGAGCTTTCAATGATTCCCCCACCCCTTCCCGATCTGTACTGGGGGCTTGCTACTGGAAAGGGCTGTGTCTAAAGAGCGTGGTTTATAAGGGGACTTACCCAGATAGCTGCCCTGAAAGTGGTAGCCTATGTTGTACTCATCAAGCCTAAGAAAGGAGAAGCCAAAAAAATGGGCTTCCTGGTCTTCCCAAGGAGGCTGATTCTCTTTACCCAGGTATATTTATTAGCTAGGAATAGAAGGAACTAAAAAGAAAATTAACACTTTGAGGATAGCACAGTATCCAGAATAAGAGCCACCAGACCAGGCCAGACATAGAGAGTGAATCTTGTGCTCAATTTGACTAGTCAGATAAATCACTCCCCTTCCATTTGGAAAAACCTGTGAGAAGTAGAGAAAGAATGGATGTTTCCTTTATAATACCTCATGAAGAAGCAGAAGTCCTAAGTGTATGGGCTGGGATTGGGGTTGATTACCTGTTCTACTCACATTAATCCTTCTAGTAGTTTCCAGTTTTCACAAAGGAAAAAGAAGTAATGTTCAGACTCCATAAAAACAGCATATCTCACTTTTTCAAGTTGAATTGTGGAGAACCTAGCCACACGGTCACACATAACTGAAAAGAAGACTGTATAATATAGCCTGGAAATATGCTCAAAGCAAGACAGATTTTGGTTGGACACTCAACTGATTCCATAACACCCTCCTTTTTCCTGAGCATTGATTAACTCTTCTGAATCTCCCTTTAGTAAATACAAGAGTAGTAATGTAGGGAGAAGAAACAAAGGATTGCTTTTTCTCCCTTTGAATCTTAGGTAGTTTCCATACTGCTCCCAGGTTGGGGATGATGTAAACCAGAGGATGCTGTTGCTACGTCATGGCTCTGTTTCACTGACTAGCGTTAGAGGGGCAAAGGTTATATTTGATAGGCCTGCTAGCCCTTTCTCATTTTTCTCCCCCTTAACCCGCACAGATGTGGTCTAGAAATGTCCAGTGCCTTGAGTAAATCCCCTCACAATTAAGTTGTGGCATATTTGTTAGGTATGAAAATTCCTGGAGGAGCTGAGAAATGTGCATTGACCTTCTAATGCACTCAAACAGATTCACTGATAGCTGGATAATTTAAATAAAACCTTTGGTAGTTAAGAATTTCTGAGAATTGGGGCACCTGGGTGGCTCAGTCATTAAGCGTCTGACTTCGGCTCAGGTCATGATCCCAGGGTCCTGGGATCGAGCCCCGCATCGGGCTCCCTGCTCCGCGAGAAGCATGCTTCTCCCTCTCCCACTCCCCCTGCTTGTGTTCCTGCTCTCGCTGTGTCTCTCTGTCATATAAATAAATAAAATCTTAAAAAAAAAATAAAAAAGAATTTCCAAGAATTATGCTCGACAGTCATTGCCAACCAGGATTCTTGGCATAACTAGGGAGTTATGGACAAACTTTTACTTATTTTATTTTTTACTTTTTAAAAAGATTTTATGTATTTATTTGAGAAAGAGAAACTATGCACACACCCAGGAGTGGGGAGGGGTAGAGGGAGAGGGAGAATGACTATGAAGCAGACTCTGCACTGAGCACAGAGCCCCACTCGGGGCTCGATCCCATGACCATGATATCATGACCTGATCCAAAACCAAGAGTCAGATGCTTAACCCATTGAGCCACCCAGGGGCTCCTACTGATAAACTTTTAATCCAAAATATGATCTTGCTCTCAAGTAGCTTAGCGTGGAAATTAACATGGAATTAAAAAAGAGTGGTTTATAGAAAATGTGAAAAAACAGCCCGTTTTAGAAATTACACAGTACATAATCTGCCCCTACCTGATGATCTTAAAGGAGGCTATTTTGCTCCTCCTTTCCTCTTCAAACTTGGGAACAATAGTGATGAATAACTGCATGTCCTTCAGCATTTTAGCCACTTACACAGATGTTTTGAAAGATAAGATTTTATTTTGGGCAGATGACAACTGAATGATGTGCAAGCCTCAGGCCCAAGTTTAATAGGATAGGCTAAAAATGTTGACAATATTTTAAACTGTGAAATAAACTTTTATCATTTTATTTGGAATGATACCCCAAGCTTATTCCATATATCTCTGTTATGAAAATAAAATATTTTATCTAGGAGTAAAATCACTTTCTAAAACACAATTTCTTCTAAAAACATAAATCAGCACACTTTTCAAAACTATTTAAAACTGTAATTCCTCTGGGACATTAAAAAATGCCTACAGGTATGTTATTACTGAATGTCCCAACTCAAACCTCATGCTTCATCAGTAAGGGCAAAATCCATCCTATATCTGCCAGAGAATGGGTTGTGGTAAGCTCATTCCCAGATGCTGTTGGTGGAAAGCTGGATATCTTAGCTCAGGCAGCTGTAACAACACTATAGACCTGGGGCTTAAATGAAAGACATTTATTTCTTACAGTTTGGGAGGTTAGGAAGTCCAAGATCAAGGTACCAGCAGATTCTGTTTCTGGTGAGAATCATCTTCCTGGCTTACAGATGGCTTCCTTCTTGCTGTATCTTCACATGGTAAGGAGAGAGAGAGAGGGAGGGAGAGAAAGAGTTCTCTGGTATTTCCTTATAAAGGCACTAATCTCATCATGAAGACCCATCCTCATGACCTCATTTAGACCTAATTCCTACCCAAAGGCCCCATCTTCACATACCATCACATTTGGGGCTAAGGATTCAACATATGAATTTGGGGTGGGGAGATACAAACATTCAGTCCGTAATCATGGGTTAACCTCATCTTGTGTTGAGTCTTTGAGACTCTGGACCCGATCTAAAAGCCTGTATCAGGCTGGTAGAAGAGTCAGGGGCACAGGAAAGAAATGCAATCCCACAAAATTTCTGCTTCTCTTTAATTCTCAGAGCTGATTGCATTGCTCTAGCATTCAAAGCTAGAAAGTGTTTCCATCCATGGCCATGCCTGACTCTGAAGCCATGTTAGAACATCAAGGAAGAGTGTCCAACAGGAAGAAGCAAACTCATGGAATATGTCAAAGGGTAGAATTTGAAGTTATAACTTAGGATAACTTGGCAAATAGTGGGCCTAGAGTTTTCTAAATATTTAATGCTATTAGTATTTTGAAAGATGGTTTGTACATTTCCAAGAAAACTAAAATTTTTCTTGAATAGTTATAATTACATTATTTTTAAATAACATATAACAAATATTGAATCTTTTGTTCCATTATCCAGCATTACTTATTGATTTTTAGAAAATAGATTCCCATCGGGCTATTAAAAATTGGACCTCTTCAACTAACTTTAGTAGTTTTTAAACAGTGTTATCTGTGCTGTATGTTTACTCAGTTTTAAATCATTTTTGAGGTACTAGTAATACACCAGAAACATGGAGATTTACATAAGTTGAAGGACATGATATTATAAAAGGTGACTGTATAATTTATTATCCAAGCCAGGATGATTTTGAGAGTGATAAGGGGCATATTAATAATGATATTGAGACAACAAGCACATACTGAGGTTATCCTTGTCAATAGGAGCATGGGTCACCCTTATTCTTTGTGTCAAATTACTTTGTCTACATTTATGAAATGACTGAGTTGGTTTAAATCAGGAGTCTGTAAACTATATCCCCAAGGCCCAGTTCAGCCTGATGTATAGCTTTGTAAATAAAGTTTTATTGGAACACTGCCACAGCCATTTGTTTACATGTTTTCCGTGACTTCTGCTTTACACTGGCAGGGCTGAGTCAGTACAGCAGAGGCTGCATGAGCCACAAAGCCTACAATATTTATTATCTGGCCCTTTACAGACAAAACCCCTGGGCTAGATCATATCTAAGAGCTACTGTAGACCTAACATTTTGTGATTCTTTATTATTCTTGTTGCTTTAACTAACATATTTTTTGTTGAATAAAGAAAATGCTGTGCTCGGGAAATTTCATTTCATGTTTGCAAGATTAAGTCTTGGTGCAAAGCAGCTGTTAGACATTAACCTTGGAAGTGAACCTGGTGAGGGTTTGCTGATCTGTTTCTGGGAAGGTGTGGTAGAGGTGTATGGGATGACCCCTGAGTAGCTAGAGGAAGAAGAAGGGGACTGGGTAGGTTGTAGGAGGCTCTCAGGATCCTGGAAGAAGATGATTCATCAAACATCTGGAGTGGGAAGGACACCATGATCCCAAGAGCCCTGACATATTTTAAAGTTACCAGTATATCTGGCAGTCATTCATTAATCTTAGCTTCTTATAAGAACATCTAAATAAAAAACCCTACATCATGCTCATTGATTTGAATAAAAAATTTTTTTGTCCTAAAACTTTGTGTTTGAATTGCAATCTTTTGAGTGCATCTGAATAATTGAATTCTGCCTTGAAGAACTTGAACAGTGCTTTAGAGGTAGGTCTGTGTATGTGTGTGAGGGGAGTGGATCATGTAGATACTTGTATAGACTTTGGCTTTTTATACGAGTGAGATGAAAGCCACTGCAGGGGTTTGAGATATCTGACTTATGTTTTTAAATGCTGAATACAGACAGCCATTATGTGGAGATCAGAGTAAATGGAGTTGAATTGAATGAATATGTAATGAATACATATTTATTCCAGTTTAGTCAGAATTCTGTATTTCAGGATATATGTATTTTAGGATGGAGTAATGAACACACACACACAAGTCATCAGCATAAATGATATTCGCAAGTATGGGACCAGAGGTTGTGAAGGGAATAAGTACAGATAGAAGTCAGAGACCTAAGCCCTTGGGTATAGCATGCTTAGAAGTTAGAGAGATGAGGCAGAATCTAGAAAAAAGACTAATGAAAAGTGGCAGGCCAAAGAGGAGGAAAATCAAGTGTTATGGATGCCAAGCGAATGATTACCAGTAGGAGGAAGTAAACTGCAGCAAATGCTACTGATTGGTCAAGTAACATGAGCACTGGGAATTGACCATTGGATCCGATCACCTAGAAGTCACTGGTGACACTGAAGAGCAGTTTCAGTGGCTTGGTATGGTTGAAAGACTGATTGGTGTGCACTTAAGAGAGAACTGAAGAATAATGTAAGTCATTGGGTGAGGCAACTCTTTCTCACTTCTTCAGCCAGAGACCGCCAAGAATATACTGTAGTTGAGCAAGCTGGGTTTGTTGCTTATTACAGTGAGGGAGACCACACACTATGGAGAATGGTGGGCATTTCAGCAAGATGTTTGGTAATTTGGGGGAAGGTGTAAGTAACTGGATCTTTGCTCTGGATTGGAACTGTCTGGAAGCAGAGATAATCCTATGACTGGCTATCTTAATAAAGCTTATCAACAGAGCTGGGCGACTCGAGTGAGGTCAACGTTGTCATTAGGAAAGAAGTAGCAGTCACTTATATTAGGAGAGGGTGGTGGTTTTGTGGTTTGCACAGTGACCTTGTTTTTGTCTGTCCTTAGATAAAATTATGAAGTGTTTTTGTTTTTTTTACTACTTTATCATGGTCACAGAATGACCTTCTCCGATGTCAGTGTTCTGTGAAGTTGTTGATGTTCAAAGGAAAAGCATCAAGGTCTAGCTGTGAGTGCTGTATTATTAGTAGACCACCAATGAGGAAAGACTTAGGGGGAAGAAGTAGTTTGCACAAGGGTTGAACGTTATTATTTGAGATCCATCTCTTGTTCATGAAACAAAAAACTTAACATTTTTTTTCTGTCTCACTTTTCCACCTCTGAGGCTCCAAGTTTTGGGGGCTTAGCATTTACCCAGCACAGGTAACTGCAAGTTCATAAACTGGACATAAGATGGTAAGATGTGAAACCTTAGTGAAAGTCTGCTGTAATGCAACAGTCTCATCAGGTTTATTTGGCTATAGAAACAAATACATTATCCATTTCAAACTGATTAATAAGACACTTGGAAATATTTCCTTGAATATATCAAAGCCCAGAGTCTTTGTGTGGTCTCTTTATGATTGTGTTTCTTACTTGGGAGAGATGAACTACTTTTCTGTATAATCGGGAAATAAAGGCCGTTAGGCCATGGGTTAGTACCTACTAGCAGTACTTAATTTTATTGAATATTGAATAGTTACTTAAAAAATCCTTCTTATTAAATTAACTGTTTGGTAACATTATTACATTAACAATTATTTTGGATAGTAAGATTTGTATTTTCTTAATATATTTTTGTTTTGTACACTTGGTGAGAGAATTCAAAAAGTATTTTCAAAAAATAAAAATTAGTATAAATTTGCATAAAATTAGTCCCATGGGAAGTTTAATTTTATCTCCCACAGTTTAAGTGATTTTTTTTCCTGCTGTTATTCGGTTGGATGAACCAAGAATAGTTACCATAACAACTGTGGTTATTACCACTGAGATAAGTGGTCCTTTATTCCACCAACACATTTATCAACATGTTCATAGTACAGACATTAAAAATTCACAGCATAGAAAGAAAGTCTCTCTCATAACACCAGCCACCAGGATCCCTCTCTAGATACATTCATGATTATCAACTTCTTTCATATCATTCAGAGATAATCAATGCTTATACAAGCATGTAAAATGTATTTTTACCTTACATGAATGGTTTGCATTTTCTTTTTCACTTAACAATGTATCTTGAGGATTGTTCCATTACAAAAATATATAAATAAACCGATTTCATTTTTTAAAAAATTTTATTATGTTAGGTTAGTCACCATACAATACATCATTGGTTTTTGATGTGGTGATCCATGATCCATTGTTTTCGTATAACACCCAGTGCTCCATGCAGTACATGCCCTCCTTAATACCCATCACTGGGCTAACCAATCCCCCTTCCCCGCTCCCCTCTAAAACCCTGTTTGTTTCTCAGAGTCCATAGTCTCTCATGGTTCATCTCTCCCTCCAATCCCCCCCCCCCCATTTTTCCCTTCCTTCTCCTAATGTCCTCCATGCTATTTCTTATGTTCCACAAATAAGTGAAACCATATGATAATTGACTTTCTCTGCTTGACTTATTTCACTTAGCATAATCTCCTCCAGTCCTATCCATGTTGATGTAAAAGTTGGGTATTCATCCTTTCTGATGGCTGAGTAATATTCCATTGTATATATGGACCACATCTTCTTTATCCATTCATCTGTTGAATCGGCTTTTTCCACAGTTTGGCTATTGCGGACATTGCTGCTATGAACATGGGGTGCATATGGCCCTTCTTTTCACTACATCTGTGTCTTTGTGGTAAATACCCAGGAGTGCAATTGCTGGGTCATAGGGTAGCTCTATTTTTAAATTTTTGAGGCACCTCCACACTGTTTTCCAAAGTGGCTGTACCAACTTGCATTCCCACCAACAGTGTAAGAGAGTTCCCCTTTCTCCACAACCTCTCCAACATTTGTTGTTTCTCTCCCTGTCTATTTTTGCCATTCTAACTGATGTAAGGTGGTATCTCAATGTGGTTTTGATTTGGATTTCCCCAATGGCTAATGATGATGAACATTTTTTCATGTGTCTGTTAGCCATTTGTATGTCTTCTTCAGAGAAGTGTCTTTTCATATCTTCTGCCCACTTTTTGACTTGATTATTTGTTTTTTGGGTGTTGAGTTTGAGAAGTTCTTTATAGATCTTGGATACCAGCCCTTTTTCTGTAGTGTCATTTGCAAATATCTTCTCCCATTCTGTGGGTTGCCTCTTTGTTTTGTTGACTGTTTCCTTTGCTGTGCAGAAGCTTTTTATCTTGATGAAGTCCCAAAAGTTTACTTTTTACTTACATTTTTGCTTTTGTTTCACTAGCTTTTAGAGATGTATCTTGAAAGAAGTTGCTGTGGGCAATGTCAAAGAGGTTACTGCCTATGTTCTCTTCTAGGATTTTGATGGATTCCTATCTCACATTGAGGTCTTTCATCCACTTTGAGTTTATCTTTGTGTATGGTGTTAGAGAATGGTCGAGTTTCATTCTTCTGCATGTGGCTGTCCAATTTTCCTAGCACCATTTATTGAAGAGACTGTCCTTTTTCCATTGCATGTTTTTTCCTGCTTTGTCAAAGATTATTTGACCATAGAGTTGAGGGTCCATATCTGGGTTCTCTATTCTGTTCCATTGGTCTATATGTCTGTTTTTGTGCCAGTACCATGCTGTCTTGGTGATCACAGCTTTGTAATATAGCTTGAAATCGGGCAACGTGATGCCCCCAGCTTTGTTTTTCTTTCTCAACATTTCCTTGGCGATTCAGGGTCTTTTCTGATTCCATACAAATTTTAGGATTGTTTGTTCCAGCACTTTGAAAAATGTCATTGGAATTTTGACCGGGATGGCATTGAAGGTATAGATTGCTCTGGGTAGCATAGACATTTTAACAATGTTTATTCTTCCGATCCATGAGCATGGAATATTTTTCCATCTTTTTGTGTCTTCTTCAATTTCTTTCATGAGTGTTTTGTAGTTCCTAGAGTATAGATCCTTTACCTCTTTGGTTAGGTTTATTCTGAGGTATCTTATGGTTTTTGGTGCTATTGTAAATGGAACCGTTTCTCTAATTTCTCTTTCTACAGTTGCGTTGTTAGTGTATAAGAAAGCAACTGATTTCTGTGCATTGATTTTGTATCCTGCCACATTACTGAATTGCTGTATGAGTTCTAGTAATTTGGGGGTGGAGTCTTTTGGGTTTTCCACATAAAGTATCATGTCGTCTGCAAAAAGAGAGAGTTTGACTTCTTCTTTGCCAATTTGAATACACTTTATTTCTTTTTGTTGTCAGATTGCTGTTGCTAGGACTTCTAATACTATGTTGAACAATAGTGGCGAGAGTGGGCATCCTTGACGTGTTCCTGATCTTAAGGGAAAGGCTCTCAGCTTTTCCCCATTGAGGATGATATTCGCTGTAGGTTTTTCATAGATGGATTTTATGAACTTGAGGAATGTTCCCTCTATCCCTATACTCTGAAGAGTTTTAATCAGGAAAGGATGCTGTATTTTGTCAAATGCTTTTTCTGCATCAATTGAGAGGACCATATGGTTCTTCTCCCTCCTCTTATTAATGTGTTCTATCACATTGATTGATTTGCGAATGTTGAACCATCCTTGCATCCCGGGGATAAATCCCACTTGGTCGTGGTGGATGATCCTTTTAATGTATTGTTGGATCCTATTAGCTAGGATTTTGTTGAGGATTTTGGAATCCATATTCATCAGGGATATTGGTCTGAAATTCTCCTTTTTGATGGGGTCTTTGCCTGGTTTGGGGATTAAGGTAATGCTGGCCTCATAGAATGAGTTTGGAAGTTTTCCTTCTGTTTCTATTTTTTGAAACAGCTTCAGTAGAATAATTATTATTTCTTCTTTGAATGTTTGGTAGAATTCCCCAGGGAATCCATCAGGCCCTGGACTCTTGTTTTTTGGGAGGTTTTTGATCACTGCTTCAATCTCGTTACTGGTTATTGGCCTATTCAGGTTGTCAATTTCTTCCTGTTTCAGTCTTGGCAGCTTATAGGTTTCCAGGAAGGCCTCCATTTCATCCAGATTGCTCAATTTATTGGCATATAGTTGTTGATAATAACTTCTAATAATTGTTTCTATTTCCTTGGTGTTAGTCGTGATCTCTCCCCTTTCATTCATAATTTTATTAATTTGGGTCCTTTCTCTTTTCTTTTGGATAAGTCTGGCCAGTGGTTTATCGATCTTATTAATTCTTTCAAAGAACCAACTTCTAGTTTCGTTCATCTGATCTACTATGTTTCTGGTTTCTAATTCATTGATTTCTGCTCTAATTTTAATTATTTCTCTTCTAATGCATGGCTTAGGCATCAATGGTTGCTTTTTCTCTAGTTCTTTAAGGTGTAGAGTTAGTTGTTGAATTCGGGATTTTTCTATTTTTTTGAGTGAGGCTTGGATGGCTATGTATTTCCCCCTTAGGACCACCTTTGCAGTATCCCATAGGTTTTGGACCAATGTGTTTTCATTCTCATTGATTTCCATGAATTGTTTAAGTTCTTCTTTGATTTCCTGGTTGACCCAAACATTCTTGAGCAGAGTGGTCTTTAGCTTCCAAGTGTTTGAATTTCTGCCATATTTTTTCTTGTGATTGAGTTCCAGTTTTAGAGCACTGTGTTCTGAGAATATGCAGGGAATAATCTCAATCTTTTGGTATCGATTGAGACCTGATTTGTGACCCAGTATATGGTCTATTCTGGAGAAAGTTCCATGTGCGCTCGAGAAGAATGAGTATTCTGTTGTTTAGGGTGGAATGTTCTGTAAATATCTATGAGGTCCATCTGGTCCAATGTATCATTCAAAGCTCTTGTTTCCTTGTTGATTTTCTGCTCAGATGATCTGTCCATTGCTGAGAGTGGAGTATTGAGGTCTCCTACAATTAACATATTGTTATCAATATGACTCTTTATTTTGGTTAACAGTTGGCTTATGTAGATGGCTGCTCCCATGTTGGGGGCATAGATATTTACAATTGTTAGATCTTCTTGTTGGATAGACCCTTTAAGAATGATATAGTGTCCTTCTGTGTCTCTAATTACAGACTTTAGTTTAAAATCTAATTTGTCTGATATAAGAATTGCTACCCCAGCTTTCTTTTGAGGTCCGCTGACATGGAAGATGGATCTCCATCCCTTCACTTTCAGTCTGGATGTATCTTTAGGTTCAAAATGAGTCTCTTGTAGGCAGCATATGGATGGGTCCTGTCTTTTTATCCAATCTGCAACCCTGTGCCATTTTGTGGGAGCATTTAGGCCATTCACGTTGAGAGTGATTATTGAAAGATATGAATTAATTGTCATTATGTTGCCTGTGAAGACGTTGTTTTTATAGATTATCCCTGTAAATTTCTGTTGTATATCACTCTTGGGGTCTTTCTCCTTTGATAGAACCCCCCTTAATATTTCTTGCAGGGCCGGCTTAGTGGTCACGTATTCTTTCATTTTCTGCCGGTCGTGGAAGCTCTGCATCTCTCCATCCATTCTAAATGAAAGCCTTGCCGGATAAAGTATTCTTGGCTGCATGTTCTTCTCATTTAGTACCCTGAATATGTCTTGCCAGGCCTTTCTGGCTTGCCAGGTCTCTGTGGATAGGTCTGACGTTATTCTGATGTTCCTCCCTCTGTACGTAAGGAATCTCTTCCTCCTAACTGCCCTTAAGATGGTTTCCTTGGTTCTAAGATTTGCAAGTTTTACTATTACATGCCGGGGTGTTGGCCTGTTTTCCTTGATCTTAGGAGGGGTCCTCTCTGCCTCTGGGATGCGAATGTTTGTTTCATTCCCCAGATTAGGGAAGTTCTCAGCTACAATTTGCTCAAATACATCTTCTAGTCCTCTCTCTCTCTCCACTCCCTCCGGGATTCCAATTATTCTGACATTGGAACACTTCATAATGTCACTTATTTCTCTGATTCTATTTTCATGGATTCTGAGTTGTTTTTCCCTGGCCTCCTCTTTTCCCTTTTTATCTATTATATTGTCTTCCAGGTCGCTTATTCGCTCTTCTGCCTCAGTTACCCTAGCTGTTAGATTATCTAGATTGGACTGGATCCCATTGATAGCATTTTTAAGTTCTGCCAATTCAGCTTTCATTTCTGTCCTTAGAGACTCTATGTTGCCATTAATTGATTTCTCCATTCTAGCCATTGTCTTCACAATTGCTAGCCTGAATTCCATCTCCGACATCTTGGTTATATCTGCATCCATCTGTAAATCTGCAGCATAAGTCATAATCTCTGAGTCTTTTCTATTTTGGGGGCTCCTCCTCCTAGTCATTCTGTTACTGGGTGTTTGAGGGAATGTATAGAATCCAAATTATTGACCAGAACCCAAGCAAGATGCACCTGTTTTCTTGGGACCTTAGGGTTGCTGGCCTCTTGTTTTCCCAGCCTGTCTTCTGGGGGAGGGGCCTGCCGTGCTGTTACTCAGGCAACCCTGTTCCAGCGGAGTTGCCCTGCCCCCCTGTGGTGGGGGATGGGCTCAGTGAGAATCAGTCTTTGGGGCTTTTGTTCTCTGGCGGCTTTCCCTGGCAGCTTTCCGCGTCTCTTCCACTAGTGAGAGCAGAAGAGACCATTTCCAACCCTCTGCCTCAGAGCAGAGAGACCGCAGTTTGTTCTTCAGTGAGCTCTCCAGGCCACACTGTCTCCGTTTCTGTCCGTGCTGCTATAAACTGCAGCATCCAGGGTTGTGCGCCCCTCCGCAGCGCTCCCAGTCCTGCCTCCAGGGCGGGGCACGTCTCTGCCCTTTGCGCTTCTAAAACCGCCAGCCGCTCCCAGTTTGCACGCGCACGACCCCACCGCTCCGGGTTTCCACCCTGGGGGCTGCCCTAGAGTCCTTTCCCTGCCGCTACTGGTCTGGGAGTCTGTGCCCGTCCGCAGCGCGAGAGGCTGTCACTCACCGGTGGTGTAGGATCCCCACGGCCAGGCACCCTCCCGCTGCCGTTTATCCTCCGATATCTTCCCGTGGAATCACAGCTCCCCGCTTCGTACCTCGAAACCAACCGCCTGCGATATTCTGTTTGCAGAGATCCAGATCTTCTTACCTCTCAGGCTGGTTTCGTGGGTGCTCAGAGTGGTCTGGTAGATATCCAGCTCAATTCTGGGGACCAGTTGAAATAGGGTCCCCTACTCCTCCGCCATATTCCCCCCTCTCGATTTCATTCTTTTGAGCAGTTAAAGTAGTATGTTTTATAGCTATGCAGATGTTGTTTCAATAGCCCATATTGTTGAATGTTTAAGTTACTTTCAACCTTTTACTATCATAAATAATTGGTCATTGAACAACCTTATACATGCCCTGTGTATTTGAGGGACAAATTTCCAGAGGTAAAATTTCTGGATCCAAGGTCATCGACATTTTAAATTTCAGTAGCAATTACCAAATTTCTATGTACAGAGATTGTACCAATTTCCAGGGTACTAAAGTTGTACCCTGACATCTTACTAAACTTTATTTTTGTTATTATTTAAAAATTATTCTCAAGTATTTTTCAGTTTTACAACCAAATTATCTACAATAATTACAATTTTATTTATGCTTTTCCAGTTTTATATATCTTATTTGTTTTCTTTTTGATTGCTTTAGCTAGTATCTACTAGCACTGTTAAATAATAATGGTAGGAGTAGACATTGCAGTCTTGCTGCTGGTGTAATAGAAATGTATCTACTATTCTCCACTAAACCTTTTGTGACGTGTGTGTGTACACAGTCATTTATTCATCTTAAGTAAAATTACACTTATACTTACCTTAAGACTTAAAAAATATTAAAAATGGATATTAATTTTTACAAAATGTTTTCATAGCCAGCAGCTATTTAGGTGATTACTAATGTTAAGCCAACCTTGTATTACTAGCATAAACCTTGCTTAATCGAATGCAATGTTTTATAGTATGCATGGATTCTTTTGGTTAAATATATTTTATTAGTATTTTTTCATAAATATATTTTTAAAGGTTTTATTTATTTATTTGAGAGAGAGAGAACACTCAAGAGAGCACAAGCAACAGGGAGGGGCAGAGAGAGAGAGGAAGCAGACTCTCTGCTGGGTAAGGAGCCCTACATGGTGCTTGATGCTGGGCTCCATCCCAGGACCCTGGGATCATGACCTGGGCAGAAGACAGACGCTTAACTGACTGAGCCACCCAAGTGCCCCATTCATAAATATTTTAAGTGAGGTTGATCTCTAGATTTCTTTTCCAGCATTTTCTCTTATGAATTTGGGTATCAAGGTTTAAATAAAATATTTTCCTTAAAATAATTGGGAAAGTCCCCTTTACATTATATGCAGGAACAGTTTAAAGTTGTATTAGAATTATCTATATGGTTTGTAGAATTCTCTTGTGAACACATCTGGACCTGATGCTTTTTGATGGGGAGGAATCCTTTGACAATTTCCTTTATTCTTCTATGAAAAATAGTGAGTTTATATTTTTGCTATATTCTGAGATCATTTGTAGTGAATTATGTTTTCCCAGAAAATTATCCTTTTCGGGTTTAGAGTTTAGTTTTCTGGTTTTGTAATTGACTTTGGTTTTAATGTATTATCATGGGTACTTAAAATGAGTGGGAATTCTCTTTTCAATACATAAAAATATTTCTTTTCAGTATATAATATATATTGAAAAGAGAATTCTTTTCATTTAATATATGCATATATGATCAACAGGATTATGCTAAGTTTTATATGCCTTTGATGTGCATATCTGACAAAGATAAAAATAATGGAATTGAATAATTCCCACTGTGTTTTTGCCTGTTTTTCATGCTCTCTTCCTGTTTTATTAATGTTAAAGCTATGTTACCTAGCAAATAAGGACTCCAAATTGTCATCAGGTCTTTGTCGTGGACTCCATCTTTTGTCAGTTTAAATAACATTTAAATTTGGCTCTTATGTGTCATTTTTGGGGACTTTCTGTTCTGCTCCTTCTGTGCTCTTCATCCTCCCACCAATGTGATAATCTCTTAGTTACTACAGCTGTGTGAGAACTCTTTACGTCTAGTAGGACAGTCCGTTCCCATTCTACCCCACTGGGCCAGTCATTCTTCAACATTGTCTTATCTCTTATTTGGTTCTTTGCTCTTTAATGTAACTTTTAGAAGCAAATTGTCATGTTTCAAGAAGCGTGTGTTGAAATTTTTATTAGAATTGCATTGTATCCATGAATCATTTGGGGTAAAATTGCTATCTTTACAATATTAAGTATTCTTGTCTATGGATAAGAACATCTTTTCATTTGTTAAGTCTTCTTTAATTTCCTTCAATAAAGCTTTGGAATTTTCTGAGTGGATCTAGAACATCTTTTGTTAGATTTATTACTAGGTATTTTATAATATTGTTGCTATAATAAATAGCATCTTTTCAAATCATACTTTCTAATTGTTTGTTGCTGATTAATGTGTAGAAACGCAATTGAGCTTTATATACTGGCCTCACATCTTTCCGCTTTGCTAAAGTCTCTAAATATTTCTAATCAGTCATGCTACCTGCAAATAATTACATTTTTATTCCCTCTTTGAATCCTTATTGTCTTAAAATTTTTTTTCTTGGCTTTTGGGCTGACCAGAACTTCTACTACCAGGTGACTAGGAGTGATGTTAGTGCACATCTCTGTTTGTTTCTGATTTTAAGAGAATATTGGTAATACTTTCCGGTTCAAGATGATTATTGTAATGTATTTTTATAGATGCGCTTTATCAGGTTAAGAAGTTCCCTTCTATTTTGAGTTAATTAGCAGTTTTATTTATGAATCATTGTTAAATTCTTTAAAAAATTTTTTTAAGATTTCATTTATTTATTTGAGAGAGAGAGAGCAGAGTGAGAGTGAGAGAGAGAGAGAACACGAGCTGGGGAACAGCAGGAGAAACAGAGGAACAGCAGAGGGAGAGGGAGAAGCAGACTCCCCACTGAGTAAGGAGTTGGACTCGGGGCTCAATCCTGGGACTCTAGGATCATAACATCAGCCAAAGGCAAACGCTTAACTGACTGAGCCACCCAGGCACCCATATACTTCTATTCTTTTCTGAATTGTGTCTTCTTTTTGTCCATTTTACTGAGCTTTTTGTATTTTATTATCAATCTCTAAAAATTCTTTATATATTCTGGAGACATGTTCTTTGTTTGATATTCACACACATACAAATATATACAAGGTGGAGTCTCATTATTCATGGATTCCATAATTTGCTAAAATGAATTTGCAACTTCAAAATCAATACTCAAGGCACTTCTGTGGTCTCTTACAAACGTGAGGGGAGTTGTGAAAATTTTGAGTCACCTGATGTGCATGTTTCCAGATGAGGTCAAAGCGATGCTCTGCTTTCTTGCTTCAGCTCATTCTATAAATAAGGGTCCTTTTTAAAGCCTACTGAGTGCCAAGTTTTACATTTTTGTTATCTCATCTGCTGATGATTTTGTTGTTTTAAATGGCCCCTAAGTGAAGGCTGAAGTGCTGTCTGGTGTTCCGAAGTGCAGGAATGCTGTGATGTACTTTATGGAGAAAATACATGTTAGATAAGCCTCATTCAGGCAGGAGTTAGAGTGAATCAATAATATATATTATGTCAAATAATGTCTTTAAAGGAAAATATGCACGAAACAAGGTTACATATTAGTCAGGTGATGAAAATATTGTGACCAAAGGCCTGTAGGAACCTAACCCTGTATTTCCTCTAGGCACAATAGTTTAGCATTTGCAAATTTCATGACTTTATAGAATTTAACTATTGCAAATAATGAGAATTGACTATATGTATCATCTATCTATATACCTACCTATCATCTAAATTTTCTCCCAGTCTGCAAACTGATGTTTCATTTTGTAACTGGTGTCTTTTGAGGAGCAAAGTTTTAAAATTATGTGAAGTAGCATTGATCATTTTCAAAAAAGATACTACTTTTTGAAACTGACCTAAGAAATAAAATCTTTGTGTATTTTAAGTTTTCAAAGATATTCTGTTATATTTCTATCTAAGACCTTTATTTACCTTTTACGCTTGTGTGTACAACCTATGTTAAGTTCATTTTTGTGTGTTGTGTGAGAAACGGGTCATGACTTGTATCCACACGGCTCTCTTGGTTCTTCAGTGTCATTTGTTGAAAATACTTTTGTTTCTCCACTGAATTTCATTGGTGCCTTTGTTGAAAAGCAGTTGACCATCTCTGTGTGGGTTTATTTCTGAAGGCAATTCTGTTCTGTTCATCAGTCTGCTTATACTTCTGCCAATAGAGCATTATCATAATTATTCTGGCTTTAGAGTAAGTCTTGACATCAGTTTGTGTGAACCCTCCAACTTTGTTCTTCATTTGCAAGATGGTTGTGAGTATTCTGTATCCCTCTAATTTCCACATAAGTTTCAGTATCTGCTTGTCAGTTTTTACAAAAATGTTTATTGGTGCTTGGATTTTAGTTTCACTGAATCTAGAGATCAGCTTGAGAAGAACTTGCATTTTTACATTATTGATTCTTCCAACCTATGGACATGGTATAACTCTCCCTTTTTTTCTCCATTATTAAAGGTGTAAAATTTATCCCTGCAATGTTTTGTAGTATTTAGTGCAAAGATGTTGCACATCTTTTGTTAAATTTATTGCAAATACCTCTACCAATCAAGGAAAAGGTAAAATGTAAAAAATAACCAATGTCAGAATGAAAAAGAGGGCCTCATTATAGATTCTCTATTCATTAAATAGTTAAGAAAACTTTATGAACAAATTAATATTAATAAATTATTAGAAACATACAAGTTACTAAAATAGATACAAAAAAACCTGAAAATATAAATACTGGGATTTTTAATAAAACAATTCTGTCTGTAATTAAAAAATCTCAGAAGTGAAACTCTACACTCAGGGCATTGCTAGTGAATTCTGTCAATTATTAAAGGAATACATAATGTCAATCTTAAAAATTCTTTGAGAAAATAGAAAAAAAGAGCCCTTCCCAACATATTATTTTAGGCCAGCATAACTCAGATACTAAAAATGGACAACACTACAATAAAAAAATTGAAATATCAATATCACTAATGAGGAAAGATGTAAAATATTAATCAAAATAGAATCCAACAATCTGTAAAAAACAAAAATACATCAAAATCAAGTTGGATTTATTTTTTTAAAAAGCAAGGTTAATTTCATACTTAAAAATAATATGCCACTATATTAAAAGAATAAAGAGAAAAATCATATATCAGTAGATGCAGAAAAAACATTAGTTAAAATTTAACATTCACTCATGATAAAATCCCTCAGCAAACTAGGAAAAGAAGGGAGTTTCCTTAATTCATATCTACCAAAAAATAATTTTTAAAAAGTACAAGTAGCATACATAATAGTGACATGTTAGAAGCTTTCTCTCTGAGACCAGGATGAACACAAGTATTTATTCTGACTACCTTAAAAACACTGTAGGGCACCTGGGTGGCTCAGTAGGTTAAGCATCCACCTTTGGCTCGGGTCATTATCCCAGAGTCCTGGGATCGAGTCCCACATCTGGCTCTCTGCTCAGCAGGGAGTCTGCTTCTCCCTCTCCCTCTCTCTCAAATAAATAAATAAAATCTTAAAAAAAAAAAAAAAAATAAAAACATTGTATCAGAGGTTCTAACCAGGGCAGTAAAGCAAAAAACCAACAAACTTAATTTTTTAAAAAGATTTTATTTATTTATTTCAGAGGGGGGAGAGCAGAGAAGGAGAATGAGAGGGAGAAGCAGATTCCTTGCCGAGCAGGGAGCCCAACTCGGGGCTCGATCCCAGGACTCTGAGATCATGACCCAAACTGAGGGCAGATGCTTAACCGACTGAGCCACCCAGGCACCCCACTAACTAACTTAATTAATGAAATAAAAGTATAATGACCAAAAGGAAGAAATAACTATTATTTATTAAGAGATTATACGATTATGTCCATGAAAGTTAAAAAGAATCTAGAGATAAATCACCGGAATTAATAGATAAATTTAATAGGTTTCTGGATATAAGTTCAGTATTAATTGCAATTCTGCATAATGGCAATAAATGGTAAGAAAATAAATATTAAAAAGATTCAATTTGCAGTAATGTAAAATATCAAATACTTCAGAGTCAAACTAGCAAAATATGTATAACATCTTTATGTAGAACTTTATTATTGAGAAAAAGGAAAGAATACCTAATTTTTAAAGTATTCCACTTATGTGTAAGACTCACTCAATACTTAAGGGGCGCCTGGGTGGCTCAGTCGTTAAGCATCTGCCTTCGGCTCAGGTCATGATCCCAGGGTCCTGGGATCGAGCCCCACATCAGGCTCCCTGCTTTGTGGGGAACCTGTTTCTCCCTCTGCTGCTCCCCCTGCTTGTGCTCTCTCTGTCAAATAAATAAATAAAATCCTTAAAAAAAAAGGACTCAATACTTAAAGATGTCAATTATCACCAAACTGATCTATGAGTCAAAGCAATTCCAATCACAATTACAATGGTGTGTGAGCAGATATGTGTGTGTGTGTTGTAACTTGATAAGCTGGTTCTAAACTTTATATAGAAATGTACAGGGCCAAGAATAGTCTCATAGCTGAAGGAGAACAAAATAGAAGGACTTACCCTACTAGAAATCAAGAATTATTGAAAAACCACAGTAGTTAGGATTGTGTGGAATCGGATCGGAGAGAGACTAATAGATCAGTGGAACAGAACACAGAGCCCAGAGGTCACTCATACATAACACAGACATTTGATTATGAGCAGGAAGGATGCATGGTGCCTGATAGGCTTCTTCACGTTCTAGAGACGGCATACACCACACCTGGGAAAACTGTTCCAACTCATACCCAGGGGCCACAGGGGCTGCCAGCTCTTAGTGAGGCCAAAATAGCAAAGGGCTTAGGAGCAGGTCCAGACCACAGGACACACAGCTCTGCCACTTGGGCCATATGACCTAGTCAACTTGACCTACTATAGTAAAGTTGTCAGAGGTGGAAAAAGATGCTACGTGGCATTATGACAATCCTCAATGAGAGAATCAGCACACAGATGCCTTGAATGTTAGAGGAATGCATCACAGAAGAATCACAAACTTTTCTATAAACAGCTCCAAGCACGCTACTGGACCCTGGTTGAGGCAGAACTTGATCTTGGACAGCAATTGGCTGTGTTCCCAGAAGCTGAATAAGCAGGTAGCCCAGACCCCATGTCATCAATCACGGCTACACCATCACCTCTTGCTCAGCTTACATCTGCTGCCCTATAAGGGGATCTCTTATGATGGAGAAAGGAAAAGCCTAAGCCTAGTTCATGGATGGATTGGGTCTAAATATCAGTGCTAGGTAAAACCAGATGGTGGGTGTATTGGCCTGCACCCAGGGGTGACATTGAAAGGCCTTGGTGAAAGAACATCCTCCCAAGGCAGCAGGGTCTCTGGTTCTCTGCTTTGTGTGGACACAGAAGCTGGCTTCTGTACACGTTATACGGGTTATAGCTAGAGGTTATGATATACAGATGGACTCATGAGCAGTGGCAGACGTTCAGAAAAAAGATTGGAAGCTGGCAACTTGTTTTGCTTTCTTTATACCAGCACACAATTTTAAACTTTTTCTTTAATTGTTTCATCAAGAGTTAACACAACTCAAAACTCTCTCCTACCTAAAATCATTTCCGTTGAAAAAAAGACTTCAAGTTGTGTTGGTAGGAATCATCCCAGGATTACTGTCAAATTTGTTTTGAACCAGATTATTATAATTGTGACAAATAAATATTGGTAAACCAAACTAATTTACATTTACCACCTCATCGCATCAGGTATCCATGGAGCTTTACAAATTTCCTGTGTTCAATAGCAAGTTATGCATGTAATAAAAGCAGACTTTTTTTTATCCCCCAAAGTCCTCTGGCTCATCTGTGTGGAGGTAGAGGATATCCCGTTTATCTCTGCAACAAGGTAAATAGTCTAATCAAGTGCCCTTGGGCAATCACAGACTACATGTCCTCAGAAGGCTTTGTAAGCAATGTGTGAGAAAATATACTTAAAAACAGGAGCATTAAATTTTGTCTTATTATATAGCTTTAGGAAGCTTGTCTTTAAAATAATTATATGTTCTTTAAAACATTTACTGTTTCACATTTTTATAATAAACTACTAACTGTACTTGGATCTTTTGATTCATAAATATTAGTGTCTGATATTTAATGCTTGTCTCAAGAACTTTTCTTGGTCTAGACCTGCGCTGTCCAACACGGAACCCACTAGCAACACATGACTACGGAGCACCAGAAATGTAACTCACCGGATGAAATAGCAAGTAGACTTCAATGACAAAGTAGAACAAACACATAAAATATTTTGTCAATAATATTTATTTCAATTACATGTGAAATGACACTATCTTGTTAATTTATTTATTTGAGAGAGAGAGAGATAGCAAGAGAAAGCACAAGCAGGTGATAGGGGAGAGAGGGAGAAGCAGACTCCCCACTAGGCAGGGAGCCCAATGTGGGGCTCAATCTCAGGACCCTGGGACCATGACCCCAGCTGAAGGCAGATGCTTAACTGACTGAGCCACCCAGGCACCCCAACACAATTTTTGATATATTGGGTTAACTTAATCAGTATAAGCTTCTATAATTACTATGAATTTAGTGTAATATGCAGAATATTTGCACATGTGGTCTTTAAGTTGTAATACTGTTGTGTATTTCATCACATTTGGTCTTTAAGTTGTAATACTGTTGTGTATTTCATCAAATTTCCTACCGTTATTAAGTATTTAAGTCCAATTTTTATACTGGTTATTGTTGTGCTCGCTTCGGCAGCATATATATACCGGTTATTGTTTGTGTCTTTACCCTTTGATCTACATGCTAGCCCCACCGCTGTGTTAAGCGAGATGGGGAGGACTGAGGGGTGGTCTGCGAATAAAATAACAACAGTGACAGCAAAAAGCAAAGCATGTAGCTCTAACTCAAATGTAGTGATCATACAGAAACCTCAGTACTGCTCAGGCACCCATTCCAGAGAATAGGACTCTACCTTTCCCTTCCCCATTCTCTAGCCAGCATTCCTACAATTCTGCCTTTTAAATAACTCTCAAATCTGTTTCTTCAACCTCACGTAAATTGCTACATCTTGGCAAAACCCCTTGTTATCTTTCCTGGAATTACTGCAGTGTCTGTGGCTTGGGTCCCAAATTCCAATCCCCCTTGTCCTACTACTTATTTTTCAAATGTGGACCAACTGGTTTTTTCCTAAAGTGCAAATCTGTTCAACTCCTTTATTAAAAAGTCCTGCAAAAATAAAAAAATAAAAAATAAAAAGTCCTGCAAATATCCTGACCGCCCACATGATAAAGTACACACTGCTTAAAAAACATTAAAGACTTTCCCTCCTGCCTTTCCCTTACCATCCCCTCCACTGTCAGCCATGTGGGACTGATCTCCATTCCCCTAACCTGCTGTGTCTGCCTACCCCTTTCAACCTGTGCTCATGGATGTATTTGCCAGGGATGCCATCCCTGATCTGACTACTTTCCACCTGGCCAACTCCTACCATTCTGAAGGTGCTATGGGATTCATATATGAGTTCATATATGAATCCTAACTCCCAAAGTGACTGTATTTGGAGATAGGGCTTTTAGGAAGTGATGAGGCCATAAAGGCAGGGCCTTGACCCCATAGGATTAATGTTCTTATGAGAAGAGACACCAGAGAGCTCTTTGTCTCCCCATTGTGTGAGGACACAGTGAGAAGGTGGCCATGGGAGAGCCAGGAACCAACTTTACTGGCACTCTGATATCGTATTCCCAGCCTCCAGAAGTGGGAGAAATGAAATGCCTGTTGTTGAAGCCATTTGGTTACGCAGCCTGAGCTGACCGATACAGAAGGCTCTGCCCAAACCTCACACCCTGCAGAGTGCGCTCCAATATCCAAGGCTGGGTGCCTCTCCTCTGCTGACGTGCCGTCCCTGAACACATTCATCAGGGCCCCGCATCTTACTGTGCTTACCGTCATTCTGATTTTCTATACTAGTTTTGTGAACTCCTTGAAGGCAAGGGGAGTCTTTTATTCATCTTTGTTTCAAAATCCCCACCATGTCATTTGTTTATTTTAATGTTGAGAGAGGTACAGAACGGAGATATTTTGTTGGTTGATCATTTAGGAGTATTTTGCAAAAAATCTTTCAAGGCAGCTAAAGAACATTTTGGGAAATATATTTCATGTAGAGCTCTCATAAGGAACTTCCAGTTTGAAGCCATCTGGACAGAGGGAGTAACAGGGATCCTGAGCCAGCCAGCTGACGTGACTGGGGAGGTTGTAGTGAGCCCTGCTTCTTGGGAAGGGTACCAGCCACCACGCTTAGTTAATGCTCATGGCAGGTGGGGTTAGCCCAGTGAGGCATATGTGTGAAAGGGATTTGCTCCCTTGTTCTGTGACCTCAGATGCAAAAGATTAATGACAAGGGACTAAGAAAGAATCTTCAGTTATCAAAACACCGTAACCCAATCCCTTAGAGAAACACATGAGGTTGTGTATTTCAGATGGTCCCGTTTCTGTACACACATATAATAAAGCAAAACTTATTCAGTTTTCACACTTCCCCGTGCAAAAATAATGGGGCTGGGTGGTGTCACAGTTTTCTCATGCTTGACTAGGGCTGCATCATGTATTTCTCCCTTCAGATGAGGTTTGTGAACCGAGTCAGTTCTTTGTTATTTCATGAGAGCCTGGGCAGTAGAGATAAGAGATCGTGCGTGTTCTTGAAACTTTTGCTTCTATTTTTTCTCTCTGTCTTTATCACTTATCTTCCTTTTTCCATCTGTGGCTTACTTATTTGCTAGTTTTCCAGGCATGCAGTATTAAATGAGTTGTACAAATTAGACTTGGCAGATTTGGGGAGATTTCAGGAGTAGAGGAAGCCTATGAGGGTTTACTGCTAAGTTACTTGCTGACGGGCTAAAAAGGCACGATTTGCCCATGAGGTCATACAGGCTTGTGCATAGACAGTCCTGGGTTAGAATTCTGACTACCATTTATTTGCTATGTGATCTTTGATAAGCTACTTGACCTCTCTGAGCCTCAGAATCTGGAAACTGGAAACAATGGGGCTTATCTTGTAGTGTTGCAAAGATGAGAGACAATATGCATACAGCATTTGGCGAATGTGAGCACTCAGGAGATGTGAACTCTTATTAGTGATGCCACTTGTTGGCTCATGCCCTTGGAAGGCATTTACCTCTAGTGACAAGGAAGAATTAAAGATGACTGAGGCATATGGGCAATCTGGGACACAGAAGGACCCTAAGGAACTACTATGTTCATCTAGAGGAGTGTCTAAATCATTCATGATAGATAGTTTTGATTTCCTTTTTTAATATCTCTGGGAATGGAGACTCTTAATACTTCACAAGGAATTTTCTTCTAGTGTTTCATCATCGTAATGGTTAAGAAGTTCCTCCTCATATGCAGCAGAAATCAGCAAGCTCATTTCCTCGGATTCAGACCTCAGGGGAATAGGAGAACAGCTGTTGGGTTTCTCAATCCAGAAAATCTTCGCCATATTGAATCATCACTCCTTTCCTGTTTCCCCCTGAGTCTGAATAGCCAAGGGCCTCGAATGGTTCCTTGTAGTCACTGGTCCCCATTGCTCTCTCATCTTTGATCCTTTTATATGAGGAGGGTTTAATTTCTTCACATCTGGTTAAACATTTGTCTCTGTGTTCTTGGCAGAGTTGAATGATTACAGATTGTAAGGGAAGAATATCTTCTCAAGGCTGCAGGAAAAGACAACTTATTTTGATGGTATACTAACAAATCCCCAAGCTTATTAGAAAAGAGTTTCCTGTCATAATCAGGGGCTTTACGAAGGATTCTAGTATCTTCTGTGATGAATCATGATAAAACAGCGTGGTGGCTAAGAACATGTGTTCTGGAATCATACAGACTTAGGTTGGAGCCCCTGTTCCTCCTCTTGCTATGTATGTGACCGTGTACAAATTATATAACCTCCCCAAGGCTCCGTTTTCTCTTCTCTAGAAAGGGACAACTATCCTCCTGGGTTCCCGAGGTGACCACCTGCTGTCATTATCAATTTATCACCCCTCTCGGATCCAGGCTCACCTTCTGTAGATGCTCTGCCTGAATGGACAGCATTCCTTTAAATATCTCTGCTTCACAGTGAGCTGGATGGTGAACTTTCTCAGGGCCACGCCCTGCAGGGACACTGAAGGAGGAAGGACCCTCTGCACAGTGGGTCCCAGCATGAGGGTGAAGAATCTAGTGGAGCTCTGCCCTCAGCCTCTTGCCCAGACCCTCCGTCCAGCCGGCGGATCCCATGACTCTCTCAACACGCTGACCAGAGTCCTGAGGCCTCCTGCCCATGCTGGCCCCCAGCTCCCTCTGCAGGCCAGGTGTGGCTGGCCAGCCTACACCTACAATTTCCCTCTGAGCTGATGCTCTCTCTGCTGATCACCAGCACCCTGCGTGTGCCCCAGAGGGCTGTTTTTTGCTTGCCTGGTGACAGCAGCCCAGCTCTAGCTGGGACAAACCAGCAAATGCCCCTGCTACCTGAGAGGCTGAGCTACTTCTGCAATGAAGTCTGAACCCCAGCCTTGGGGAGAGGGCCCTTTCAAGTCTGTCTTCTCTTGGATTGTCTCCTTAATCCCTGTCTATAATACAGAATGTCTTTGGGTTTTATAATCATTCTTTTATCAGAATTTAATTATTCTTTAGGTTAAACTTGTCCTGTTTAACTGACAATGTGGTTCCTCTCTGCTAATTGGACCCAGACTGATGGCGCACGAAACGGTCCCATTGCTATGGTCTGATACACCATGGTGTCCTCGCCAAGGCCACACTCCTCACCACCAGTGACCAAGTGAGGCACAGACAGGGAGCCATGCTTGTTCTTGGTTGATGTGGGCTCCTTGGACGGGCAACCTTGGCTCAGGGACTCTCCATAGACTTCCTTAAAAAGTGTGTTGTACTCTAAGACTTTTCCTACCCAACCTTCCTTCCCTCCCAGTCTTTTCCAGCGTAGCCTGCATCGTGACCTCCCCAGCTCCCTTCCCATTCCCATCAAATCTGTTTTCCCCTTAGATCTCTTACAGATCTAATCCCGTCTTGCTGTCTGCTCCACGAAGGACCCAAACAAACACAGTTGCCATAGGAATGAAATGAAATCATACAGGTAAAGCGAGTAGTAGGTGCTTGAAGATGCATGCTGGCTATGAGGATGCTGAGGATGACAACAGTCAGCCAGAGTGTCAGCCTCCTGCCTGTTGCTGCATCAGTGTGGAATAGCTTCTTGGTTTTCTCCGCTGAAGGGGCAATAATCATCGTTCTCACTACCATCGCTCAGGTCCACAGATACGCTGTGTGTCGGCCTCTTTGATTGGTGGTATTTCTAAAACTTTTCAGTCATCTTCTTTCTTTAGAACGTTGTTTTTCTGGACAATAAACACAGTGCTAGCAAAAGCCCTGCTTAGTAATTTGGAATACTGCATGAGGGTCTCCATGCTTATGAATATTTTATTCTGATAAATTGAAGACAAATGCAGTAATGGGGTTAATACCTCAGCTTTACATGTTGCCGGCCACTCTCTTCATCTCAGAAGCTTTTGGTAAATCTTGTTCCTCTGACTGAAACCTCACAGAAGCAGTCGAAACCGATATCCAGGATCTGATCATTTTAGGCTCCCGTGGTCCTAATCTGGTATCCTTGGATGCTTAGGGATTAGTTTCTCCATTTTTTTTTTTTTTTTGACAGATAAGAAAAACAATGTTAGCTGTCCACAGTGTTTTTGAAATTGACTAAAAAATCAGTTGTTTTCCTGGTTGTAATTCAGAGGTAACAAGAATGGAATCTTTCTTCATCTCTGGAAACAGTATACTGATCTGCGCATCCTTTATGCAGATGATGGAGAGTTTGTCTTACCTTGTGGAAGGCAAAATATCAGACAAGACATCTGAGACAGTTGGTCTTATCCTGTTTAATGTGACTTTGATACATGACACTGGTTTATCATTCCCAAGACTTCCCTGCTTGTGGCTCTAAAATACTCTTCAAGGACCCAGGCCACTGAAGGATGTGCAGTCGCTTTCCCTGCCCAATTCCGACATGATTTGTTAGATTTCCAACTGCACAGTATTTGGCCTCCAGCGCTTCGGTGGCCTGTGTGGGTGACGTAGAGCATGCTATGGACAACCGGTGCCAATTTTTGACTAAGGTACAGATTGCAAGAGATTTTACTGTAAGTGAACAAGGAATCACTTCATAGGGTTTGATTCTCCAGGGAGCCCAATGGGATGCATTTGGGACTTTCCAAATTAATTCAGAGTCAGAGCCAGAGAATGTGGCTTAAACATTTTGGCTCATTCAATCACGGCCTAAGTGGTGTGACTAGTAATATATATTCTGTAACCCCAATTCAAAGAGCAACAATTTAACCTCAGAAAGCTAACCTGCATGGGGTGTGCTATGGTACTTTATGGAAATTTATTCTTTCAGTTATATTCTTCTTGCAGCAAAAGAGATAATTTTGGTAATCAGGACTATTTCTAGACTTGTATGCTCAGCCACACACACCATTAACATAAATACTTCTTTTCACTCAGACCCTGGAAATAGTAGCTGTGATTAATATGCTCATCCATATGCTTTTTTCATACCCTTTAAAAGCAAAAGATGATTTTAAAGAATTAAACATGGATCGGAATTCAGTCTGTAATCACACTAACAAATGGCATTTTAAAGGATATAGCAGAAAAACATTGTGCTAAGCAGAAATGGCAGCTAAGAAATTGATTTCTTATGACAAAGAGAAGCTTTTTGCCTCCTCATTTCCAACGGAATAGAAAGAGGATCCTAAAATATGCAATATAATCAGGCTCTTTCTTGTCTTTGGCCAAGAGCCAAAACTATAGTTTTACATTGTCATGCTAGTTTCTGTCTGTTCCCTGCCTTGCTCTTCCTCCCCCTGCCCCTGCCTCACCCACAGTGATCCTCTTGTCTCCTGGCAGGAGCATGCTGGAGTTTGCAGGGATCCCCCCTCTTCCACCTCCCCCCAGAGCCTCCATGCCTTTACCTGGCCAGCACAGTTCTCCAGATGCTTCCAAGTCACTAAGAGGGCTGGGGCACCATGGAAATTTAAATTGTCCTCACTCAGCTACTCCCACAGAGAACTCAGTGGGTCAAGCAGAGGCTCAGAAATGCTTCTTGAAAGCCCACGAATGGACTCATGCTGACTCCTGTTCAGATGGGAGAGCCACATTTTGAAAAACTGAATTAACAGAGACAATCAGCAATATATTCCTGAATGTTCTCTTTTATGCTCCGATAAGCCTTGTGTGCCAGTTTGCCGTAGGGCAACTCATCTATACAATGCCCACTCCTGAGAAATTGTCTTTTATGAAATCGTCTTGGAAAGGTGCGCATTTGAGGAGAAAAATGAATAATAAGTTACAGATAGGGCATGGGTTTAGAAGAGATATTATTTCTGTCGTATTCTGACATGAGAGTGGCATCTGATTTAGGATGACAAAGAGCGGGAGAGGACAAACCAGAACCTCACACGATCCAGCTTGAGACATGCACGTTCCACCTGGGTATGCAAATGATAGTGTCGTCCCAAAGTCTGCCAAGAGGCCTGGACTGACCTCTGCTCTCTGCTCTCGATCAGCTCATCGTCCCCTGTGGTCCTCACTTTATGACAGTCAGCAAATTTGTCATCCTTGTCCAACCTCCGTTGTACCTGGCAGACTATAAGCCTCGTGAAGGCAGGGCTCTGATTTGCTTGTTGCTGGGTCCTCATGGCTAACATACTTGTACCTATAAGTGCTCAGTCCAAGCTGAATATTTGATATTAATACTAGGAGCAGAGACCAGTAGGCATGGCCAGTGGAGAGGAAAATGGAAGGTCAGAGTAGAAGCAGGGCATGAGTCCTCGGCCAGGAACAGGAGGCAGAGGAGGGCAAGAGCGGGTCTTCATAGTCATTTGGAGGGAGCTACCCAAAGCATGGCCAGGAGGCCCCAGCCTGGGGATAACTGGGACTGGAGACCAGGGCTTGGACCAGCACCCAGCTGATGGCAACAGGATGATCCAAGATAAGCCAAGTTTACAGGCAGGGTTTAAGGAGGCCTAGCTGAGAGAGGACAAAGGATGTGGAGCCGAGATCTGGGCTCAGCTTGATGCTCTGCCTATAATAGAAACATGTACCTGGATCGATGTTGGGATGCTAATTATTAACAGGTGGCAGGAGTGATGACCTTGTGATCTGATTCTTTGGGTCCCAGTCCTGGCTCTGTCACTTAATAGCTACAAGCAGGTCAGTTAACCATGCTTCGTCTCACATTGCTCCACGGAAAAATGGTTACAGTAAATATCTTACCAAATGATATAATACTTTATGCCTATTATCAAGACTATGTAAACATTAGTAAGGAAAATTACATTATAAGAATATACTTTAAAGTATTCATCACAGGGGCACCTGGGTGGCTCAGTTGGTTGAGTGTCCGACTCTTAGTTTCAGCTCAGGTCATGATCTCAAGGTCATGGGATCGAGCCCCACGATGGGCTCTGTGCTCAGTGGGGAGTCTGCTTGAGATTCTCTCTCTCCCTCCCTGTGCCCCTCCCCCTGCTCTCTCTCTCTCTAATAAATAAATAAATAAATAAATAAATAAAGTATTTACCATGATCAACTCAATCATTCTCTTGCAGCCCCAAATGGGTCAGATATCAATTTTTGTTGCGTCCCCTTGGAAAAATTGCCTTGACTCTTCTATACTTTCTCTCTCACCTTCAAGTGCAGGAATAAATCTTAGAAAGTATCCTTAGAGCCTGAAGGGTAGAGAAGCAAGACCGAGGGAGGGTGTCCAGCCCAAGACTGATGCATATCCCCAAAGACTGGTGGAGAGGAGCCAGGGCACCCTGGGCAGGAGAGCCACCCTGCCCATCCCCCAACCTCCCTGTTCCTCCCACCTCTGCCATTCTTTAGGAAAGGAGGTGTGCGTGTGTGTGAGAAGACACCAGACTCCCCCAGGGGTCAGGATTCATTGGCCTATTATTTGTTCACTCACTCATTCCACAAATATTTGTGAACCCTTTCTACATGCCCGGCTCTATGGTAAGCCCTGGGGAGACAGTTGAAAACCATCAGTTGGGCCCCAGCTTCAACCAACAGGCAGACTCCAGACAGCACCTCACTCTCCAGTTGGTGGACTGCTACCCTCTCTTGAGGGACTCACGCTCATTCGTGCTCTTCTTTGTGGTTCTGTCATCCACTCAAGTTATTTCACAGAAGACTTTCCCTCTCTTACATATTTATATACATACCCCCTACACTTTCCAGTTTGTGGCTAGTTGCCTGAGGAAAATCTCTCCTTTCCACAACCTTAACTAAAGCGGATAAACACACAAATATGGGTAATGATCCCCCCGTATCAAGAGGCAGGAAACCCATATAACATTAGGAACGAAACAGATCTTCATAATTTTTGTGCTCATCTGTTTCATTACTTCTGGTTAATTTCTTTCTATCTCGTGAAACTGCCTTTAAGGTCCTTGTTAACTATTTCAAATACAAATTTACTTGTTTCGGTTTTGTACTATTTTTTTGTTTCATTTAAAATATGTGGTATTTTGGCAACTCTAGGGACTGTTCAAGAGTTTTAGGGGTTCCTCTGAGGCTCCAAGCAGCATCATTTACTACTTTCATTGAATAGAAAAATGTGTTTCAAATTTGAAATGCATGCCAGGAGCAAGCAGGAGTTTTACCTCATTAGAGAATAAATTGTGAAATTGATTTGAAAATGTACAGTTATAAATCTATAAAATACTGGTACTTCCATGCTGTTTTAAAGCAGATCTCTCTTTTATATATTAATTCTTCCGTTTTCACATTCTTTGGGCCCCATCATCCTAACAGCTGGGGCAACAGTAGACTCTGGGCCTGCAGAAGACCCTGGAATAGAACTTAAAAAAAAAAATCTCAGAATGCAGTCTGCCAAAGAATGTCCCTAACGCCCTCCAAACAAAACAGCTGCCTGTGGGCTAGACTTTCTGAATTGATCCTAACCTGTATCCGACAAACCGAGAGTACACAGTTGTTTAGCTTTTTTTGTGTTCAGATAGATATTTAAGTATTCTATGGGTTTTTGTTCACTCGAAGCTGAAAGCATACGTTTTTAAGTTTCTGAGTCTCATAATGCACATCATGTATATTTTTTATGTAACGAGCAGTTTAAAGCAGGCGAGACATTGAAACCAGGAAAGCTTATCTTCTGAAATTTTTGTCATTCCCTCTTTCCAGATGGATCCCTAAGTATTTGCCAAGAACACTGCCTTATTCACAACTTAGAATAGAAATACATAGGGAACTATAACAATTGTTCACACTAAAACTATTTTCTGCAGTTACCAACGGAAATAACAGAAATGCTAGGAAAACACACATTCATCAAAATAGCAGATTTTTTTCTTTGTGAGCTGTAATTAGTTCCTGTGCCAATTTCCATTCTCTGAATTGTATACTAGTTGATAGGCGTTTTAATTTTTTTTTTTTTTTGGTGAGAGAAAAATGAATGTATTAAACTCATAAGCATATCCTGACCAGATTACAAATTAGTTTCTCTGGAATACATCAGTAAATAACACAGTCTTTCTGAAAGAGGAGCTCCATCTTCCTAGAAACATTGATTTGGAAGCATTACTTTCCACAGTTCTCGCACCTTTGTTTCCTGGTACGTGTTAGGCCTTGCAATGCCACTAGAGAGGAGTAACCAGACCTCCTCTGAATACCATACACACGCACTGCTGTCATTTCAGGGTAAAATAAGAATTATTTCATTGCAGCAACCCCCTCCTACACCACTCCCCCTTTGTTCATTCCAGTAAACTGGAATTTATAATTAATATGGAAATCTGATTCCATTTTAAAATAAAAATCATCGAGGACTTCCTATGTGCCAGACACTATCCTCGGCGAGTGAGAAATAAACACAGTAAAATTCCTGCCTCAAGAGCCTGTGGAAGGTTCCTGTGACCAGTGGGAGCCTCCTGCCCTGCCTGAAGAGGACAGTGGTGCCCACCGTCTTCAGCTCATGGACACTGTCCCGGCCTTTAGGCCCAGTGTTGCCAGATGATTTTTTTTTTAAGAAACATCAAAAATGTGGTTTTAAAGTATAGCTATTGATTTTCAAATACTGACAATGAATTTAAATAGTTTAAAACCCTCTGCAGGACAACAATCCGTATCTGCCTGAAAGATTGGGCCCACATCTGCTTTAAAAAAATTATTTAACTTTAAAAAATAGTTAATACATGCGCACAGCTCAAAATCCAAGAGGAACAAAGAGTTATATAGTGAAAAGGAGTCTCCCTCCCAACCCCTTCCCTGTCTTACTGCCCTCCCAGAGGCAGTTCCCATACCAGTGTCCCCCAGACCTACCAGCTCTCTTCTGTCTCCATACATTTACAAGCTGATGCACACATAGTCTTTCCAGTGCACACCAATGGGGATATGGTATCCACACTCTTACACTTTGTTTTTCTCACTAACCATACTGTACATTATCGCAATTGCTCCAAGCCAACTTACACAGAATTGCCTTCTGCGTAGTTTTCCCTCATCCGGAGGCATCGGATCATCTAACCGGTGCCTAGCTGACAGGTGACAGGCGTGTTGCCTGTCCTTGCAACTGCAAACCATGCTTCAAGGACTCATCTCTTTTGCATATAATGTTATGTGTGCGAGTATATCTGCAACCTGAATTCTTAAATTCCTTCCAGCAGCGATTCTCAACCTGCCTGTACATAGGAATCCCCCAGAGAGCTTAAAACTGCAGATGCCTGGGTCTCTCCACAAAGATTCAGGTTATTCCTTGGCCATCAGGAATTTTTTAAGGGCCAAGGTGATGCTAAAGTGCAATCCGTGTTGAGAATCACTGCCTTCCAGACCAGCTCAGGGCACGCATCCCCCGAAAGGACAAGCGCTTCCCTGCCAGAGAGAGCCTACAGAGCTCCCATGTGTGCCTTTTGTCCACCTGAGCAGTAAAAATCTGTGTGCCATGGTAGTTCTAATTGCGTTTTAAAAAAAATTTTACAAGAGCAGTTGAACAGGGATGCCTGGGTGGCTCAGTTGGTTAGGCATCTGCCTTCGGCTCAGGTCATGATCCCAGGGTCCTGGGATGGAGCCCCACATCGGGCTCCCTGCTCTGTGGGGAGTCTGCCTCTCCCTCTGCCCCTTCCCCTGCTCATGCTCTCTCTCTCTCTGACAAATAAATAAATAAATAAATAAATCTTAAAAAAAAAAAAGAGCAGTTGAACACATTCCATGTTCGTATTAGCTTTTTTGGTGAACTGTCTGAAAACATATTTTGTCTACTACCTATCATACTGTTGGTCATTCTCCTTACATATTAAAGAAATTAGTTCTTTGCAGAATAACTTTTTGAAAAAATATGTGTTTTCTAGCTTGTCATTATCTTGACTTTGCTTTTGGCATTTTTCTCTGTGAGGAACATTTTTATGTCACCAAATTTATCAAAAAGTGTTGGCTTCTGAGTTTTGCATCACACTGAGAAAGATCCTCTTCATTCCGAGATTATGTTTTCAAAAAGAATATTTTATGGCTTCCCCCAGAATGTTAATGGCTTTATTTTTGACACTTAAAACTTTTATTCATCAGAATTCTGCATTTGTTTTGGTAAAAGTGTGTGGTATGGCTCCAGCTTTGTTATTTTTTTAAATTTTATTTTATTATGTTACATTAATCCCCATACATTACACCATTAGTTTTTGATGTAGTGTTCCATGATTCATTGTTTGCGTATAACACCCAGTGCTCCATTCAATACGTGCCCTCTTTAATACCCATCACCGGGTTAACCCATCCCCCCACCACCCTCCCTTCTGGAACCCTCAGTTTGTGCTGTGAATTGTGTAAGACAGATGAATTACAGACCTGTACCTCCAGCTTTGTTATTATTTTTTCCAGAAGTTCAGACACCATTGATGGAATAATCCATTTCCTCCCCCGCCATTGACCCTAATTATCATTTTTATCATTCACTAAATTACTTTATGTATTTGAGTCTAATTCTGGACTTTCTATTCCATTCCTTTGATCAATCTACCCATGTGCTAGAACCATCCTATGTTTTATTAGAGTATAGATTTGTAATATGTTACAATAAATGATGCCTTATTACTCTTACTCTTCAAAAATGTTCTGGTTTTCTTGCTTAGTATTTCTCGTTATTAACTTTAGAGCCAGCTTTTCTAGTTCCATAATAATCTTATTGTATTTTTACAAAACATTTTGTGTAATTCATTTAATTTGGGGGGAACAGGGCACTAATGATCTACATCTTCCTAACTTCTACCCTCATTTCTGTTTTCTCCCTTATTCTGAAAATTCCAGCTCTAATAGTAGACTTGAAGTACCACAGACCAATCATGTTTACCTCTAAATCTTTTAATTAGTTGAAAGAATTGAAGGCAAGATCATGAAACACCTTTTCCTCCCAGGCTTGATACTGCCGGCCCTGGAGCGTCTTAACTTAGACGCCGTTATCTTCTATCTTCTCAGAAGACTTTGCTGTTCTCCACGGACCAACTAACACATTGTATCGCAAATGTCTGCTGGTGTAAGAGAGGAGGGTCCCAATGTACGAAATGCTAAGACTCAGGTGTGAAAAGTATCATAAAATTTGTTTTCTGTAACTGACCTCATCTTACTTTAAAACTTCCGTATCCGCTGTGAATGGGGAGGAAAACACCTTTAAGCTTGCTAGCTAATATGCCACTTCTAATTTTAGAAAATCTTGAGAGTATTTAATCAGTGCAAAGCTCAAACTTCCTTCAGGGCTGTCTCTCAAGGTTCTTCCCTCACGGTCTTTTCCCCTGAGGGCTTCTGAGTGGAGGAAGGGTTTATGGTGATCGCAGAAGAGGTCTCTGCACAGAATGCTGCCTCTTCTGGGCCTCCTGCACTGGTGTCCCCTGAGGTGTGGCAGGTGCCTTCTGCTAGTTTTGAATTTTGTGCTGGTGCACACTGCTGGCCATGTTTCCACAGAGCCTCGGGTTATGAGGGTTCCTACACTCTGCAGCCTTCCCATCCCAACCCGACGCCTTTCCTGTGACTTCGGCACCTCTTGTCTAAGGTGGGTTTTTTATTCTGTTCTCCCTGCAAGTGAGTGGCAGTCTCTGAGCCTGCCTTCAAGTATCTCTACAAAGCTAATTTGTCCCTTTTGTTCTGCCTTTTGACCACAACACTCCGCTGAGGATATTGACAGTCTCTTAAAATTTCACCCAGGGGATGCCAAGGTCAGCTCTGGCTGTCTCTGGCTTCCCCTGAAACATCCAGGCTCCCTCACTCTGTGACCTTGGTCAGGTTACTTAACTTTCCATGCCTCTATTTCCTCAGCTGTAAAACAGGGATGAAGTTAGTACCTAAGTCATCGTGTCATTCTGAAGAGCAAATATAAGCACTCAATAAATATTTGCGATTTTATATATTATTTTTATTTTTTTTAAGATTTTATTTATTTATTTGACAGAGAGAGACACACAGAGAGAGGGAACACAAGCAGGGGAATGGGAGAGGGAGAAGCAGGCTCCCCGCTGAGAAAGGAGCCCGATGCGGGGCTCGATCCCAGGACCCAGGACCCTGGGATCATGACCTGAGCCGAAGGCAGATGCTTAACGACTGAGCCACCCAGACTCTCCAACTATTTGCTATTTTAAATATTTTAAATATTCTCCTCTGCTTCTCCCTTGAGAATTACAGAACCTCACCTCCCAAGCATTTATCAATTGATTTGGTATCTCTACTGATTCCTTACAGCAAGTGAACAAGGTAGCTTTTTTAACTCCTTCCATTACATTTAGATTAAAAAGTGGTTTTTTAGTACTTAAAATGGAGACTTTTCACCTGGGTACAATATTATTTAAAAAATAAACTTATGCAGGGGCGCCTGGGTAGCTTAGTCGGTTAAGCGCCTGTTTCTTGATTTTGGCTCAGGTCATGATCTCAGGGTCCTGAGATCAAGCCTGCTTAGGATTCTCTCTCTCCCTCTCCTTCTGTCCCTCTCCCTAAACTCCTGTGCATATGCCCCCATGTGCTCTCTCTCTCTCTTAAAACAAACAAACAAACACACAAACTTATGCAGAGTCTTCCACTTATGAGTCTGATAGACTAAGACCCTACTGGACGATTCCCTCCCTTGCAGAAAATCACTGTGGAAGCAGGTCATAGGAAAAGACTACCTGATAGTGTCAGAGAGTGAACCGAAGCCCAGACTGATGGGGAATGCAAATGTGCTTCCAGGAAGGTGGATCTATCCGGTCAAGTTTCCATTTCCATGGATTTTAGTAGCTATGGGGCTAAGTGCAGTCTGTGTGGCTCACACAGCAGTGGCAGGGGTACTTTTACTGAAAAACCATAGTGAAGCCAGGAAACTGAATGCAAGTAGGGGTAATGCTGGAAGGGAAAGAGGTTAGAGGAGAGATCCCCAGTCTCTGTCCAACAGTATCTCTGATGGACCCCAGAAACACGCATGCATGGAACAGTCTCAAAACAGCTCAGCTAAAGACAAAAGATCTGAACTGAAATGGAACTGCTGTCTAAGCAACCATCTGCACTTCAAGACCAGCCAAGAAAATTCCCTGCTAAAACTAAGAAAACAACACTACCAGAGGGAAAAAAAAACAGTATCCAGGATCTGTTAACATTTACAAGGTCTAAGATACACTGAAAATTATCTAATGTACAAAGATCCCTCAAAATGAAACACATTCTCAAGAGAAAAGACAATGAATTGTGTCTGACCTGGAGATGAACAAGTTGCTGGAATAAACAGATAAAGATATTAAAGCAGCTATTATAACAAAAGTCAATGAAGTAAGACAGAATGTGTTTTCAGTAATTGGGAATCTCAGCAGAGAAATGGGAAGTTTCAGCAGAGAAATAAAAACAATAAAGTCAGAAGCAAATGGAAGTTACAGAACTGAAAGTTAGAATTATGAAAAAAAAATTCACTGAGAAACTTAATAAGCAAAAAGACATTGCAGAGGAACAAGTAAGTGAACTCAAAGATAGAGCAATAGAAATGACCAAAAATGAAAAATAAGAAAAACCAGATTTTGAAAAATAGACAATGTCTTGTTAGATTGGATAGAATGATCAAACATACAGAAATGCCAGAAGGAAAAGAGAGAGAGAATGGGACAGAAAAAAATATTTGAGGACATAATGGTTGAATACTTCCTAAATTTGATGAAAGACAGAAATGTTTAGGTACAACATGCTATACAAACAACAACCACAGTGAACACAGAAAATCCAAGGCTAAGTCACATCATGGCACATTGTTAAAAGCCGAAGATAAGGAAAAAATCTTGAACACTGACACATTGCATATAGAGGAACAGTGATGGTTAAATAAGCACCTTCTCATCAGAAACCCTTAAAGACAGAAAAGAATAGAATAACCTTTTGAAAATGCTGAAAGGAAACAACCGTCAAACTAGAATTCTATATTTATTGAAAATATCATGTAAGAATGAAGGCAACTGCCCGGAGCAGTGGTATGTTCTCTCAGATCTCTCTGCAAAAACTTGCACCTGGGGCCAAAGCCAGATGCCTTTTCAGGGGTAATGGTGAGGTGTTCTGGAACATTCTTGATGCTTTTCAATTCCATTGGAAATTCTGCTTATTGGCATTGGCATGGGTGAAAGACCAAATGCACTATCCAGCACTATCTTTAAAAAAGGGCCATATACATAGATATAGGAAAGATAAAAAATGCAACAGATCTGCAATCAAAGACCTCATAGTGACAGCAATGGGAAATTACATGAAAAATTCATCAGTGGAGGAGGACACATAACCGGATCAAGAAACAAAAGGAAAACGTAGTTGCGTGCTGAAATTCTCAGTGCAGGGTAAGTGGATTGAAAGTAAAAAGAAATGTTCAGATAAGAAATGCTCTCACTTAGGACATCCTCACCATCTGTCTTATGATTTGTTCTTTTCTATTTGAGATGTAATATATAATATATAAATAAGAAGTCTAAGAAAATAGCACTTATCTGGCCAGCACAGTGGGCAGAACAGCACACAAGAAGAGATGATATTTGAATTGTATGTCAAAGTATGAGGATAGAATCTTCATTCAGAGGAGGGGAGGGGAGGAGAGAAAAAGACTTATCATATAGGCATAAAACATGTGCAAAGCACAATGTCATTTCAATTAAGCACTCCACCTCGTTAAGAAGTTTAGAAAGTCTTCAAAGGCAAGGCTTAAGAGATGTACTTAATCTGTATTCTTCACACGTAGTATTTTTCAAAAATGAGACCCAAAAAAAGGCATTTTCAGGTAAAAGAAAATTAAGATAATTTGTCACCAGAAGACCTGCATTAAAATAAATGCTAAAGGATGTTCTTCAGGCTAAAGGAAAATGACAGCAGATGGAAACTTGAGTCCTCAGGAAAAAAAAGAAGAGCACTGGAAATGATGAATATCTGGAGGATGTTTAACAAAGGACTGTTTGGGGCCCCCTTTCCTTCCAGTTTCTTTGTAAACAATTGAACTGTGTAAAGAAAAATATAATCTTTCTTGTAGGGTTTATAAATATGTAGCTGTAACACAGATAACAACTATTATTGTAGTAGTAATATTTTTCCAGTAAGTAGACAATGAAAATTTAAGAATGTATATTATAATTCTTAGGGAAAATACTGAAAAAGCTGCAAAGAAGCATAGCAAAAGAGTCAGCAGAAATATTAAACTGTAATTTAAAAAATATTCAAATAATCTAAAAAGCAGGAAAGGAGAAATAGGGGAACAAAAAAACAGGGGAGACAAATGGTTGCTTAAATAATAGACCCAACTAAACTATATTAATAATTATAATAAGTGTTAATGGATTAAACACTCCAAAAGATTGTCAGAATGGGTTACAAAACAAGCAAAAACCAACCATTTTCTACCAGGATTCCATTTAAATATAAAGATGAGAGAGGTTATAGTAAACTGATGGAAAAAAGATATGCAATGCAAACAAAAAGCATAAGGATGCTCAAGGGTCTCTGTTAATATCAAATAAAATAGATTTTAACAATATTGTATTGCCAGAGATAAAGGCACTTAATAAAGATAAAAGGGTCAATTCATCAGAAATATATAATAATTATAAATGTGTGTGCACCCAATACATGCAGGAAATATGACAAAATCAAGAGAAGAAGCAGTCAATTCTACATCAGTTGGAGAATTTAACAGCTATTTCTTAGCAATTGATAAAATTAGACAAAGTCATCAGAGATGTAGAATATCCGAACAACGTTATCAATCACTTTGATTTAAGTGATACTTATGGTATACTCCACTACCACCGGCAGAATAAATATTTCACATTCTTTTAAAATGCAGCTAGAGATTCACTAAGATAGACTATTTTCTGACCCATAAAACAAGCCCTAGTGAATTTAAATAGATTTAAATCATACCAATTAGGTTCTCTTAACACAGTAGAATTAAATTAGAAATATTAAAATAAGGCAACTAAGAAAACCCAAAATATCCTGGAAATTAAATGACTCACTTCTAAGGAACTGGATCAAAGAAAAATATCACAAGAGAAATTAAGAAACATATAGAGCTAACACAGAACATAGAGAAAAAACTGATGGCATTGAATGCCTATATTAGGAAAAAAAGTCTCAAATAAATGATCAAAGTAAGCTTCTACCATGAGGGGAATAAATTTAACCCAGAACGAGCTAAAAAGAAAGAAATAATAAAGGTAAGCACTGGTATCAATAAAATAGAAAACAGAGAAACAATAGCTAAAACTCTTCAAACTAAAAGCTAATGTTTGGAAAGATTAACGTAACAGATAAACCTCCAGCTGGACTCATTAGGGAAAAAGAAAGCAGACAGATTAGCAATATTAGGAATAAAAGCAAGGGAACCACTGCAGAACCTCCAGCCATTAAAAAGATAAGAAGGAAATTTTATGGACTTCATGCCAGTGAATTTGACAACCTAGATGAAATGGATAAATTCCTTGAAAGACACAAATGACCAAAACTGACACAAGAAGAAATAGCAAACATGAACCCTGCCATCTCAATTTAAAAATTGACTTTATAATTAAAAAACAATTTCACAAATAGTTTTTCTCCTTGGCACGCCACTGAAGATCCTGGTGTCGCCAGGGGCCACCCCCCCACCCGGTGTTAACAGTATTGTAAGAAAAAGCCGTATCCAAACTCTCGCTTCTGCAGAGGTGTCCCTGATGCCAAGATCCGCATCTTTGATCTGGGGTGGAAGACAACAAAAGTGGATGAATGCCCACTATGTGGTCACGTGGTATCAAATGAATATGAGCAGCTTTCCTCTAAACCCTGAAGGCTGCCGGTATTTGTGCCAATAAGTACGTGGTGAAAAGCTGTAGAAAAGATGGTTTTCTCATCTGAGCATGGCTCCACCCCTTCCACGTCATCCATATCAACAAGATGTTGTCCTGTGCTGGGGCTGACTTGCTCCCAACAGTATGTTATGTGGGGTGACTTTGTAAAGCCCCAGGGCACAGTGGCCAGATTCCACACAGGCCAAGTCATCATGTCCATTTGTACCAAGCTGCACAACAAGGAGCATGTGATTGGGGGCCTACACAGGGCCAAGTTCAAGTTCCCTGGCTGCCTGAAGATCCATATTACAAGATCCAACCTTACTAAGTTTAATGTGGAGGACTTTGAAGACATGGTGGCTGAAAAGCAGCTCATCCCAGATGGCTTGTGGGCCATCTACATGGCATCCTTAATTGTGGCCTCCTGGACAAATGGTGGGGTCTGCACTCATGAGAACCTCAGCATTGCCCCCTCCTTATTTATGCCCACCAATAAATCCCACTTCCTGTTAAAAAAAAAACTCCAGCAATTTTACAAATAAAATCCAGCTAATTTCACAGTTGAATCCTATCAAACATTTAAGGAAGACATTATACCAATCCTATACAAACTCTTTCAGAAAAACAGAAGGAAAGGAAACACTTCCTAATTCATTTTATGAAAGCCAGTTTTAATCTGATTCCAAAGCCAAAGGTCTCACAAAGGATGAGAACTACAGACTAATATCCCTCAGGAACATAAATGCAGAAATGTTTGATAAGAGATTAAAAAATCAAATCCAGAAATTCATATATATGTATATATATATATATATGATATATCATGAACAAGCAGAATTTATCCTGGAAATGCAAGGCTTGTTCAATATTTAAACATTAAACAATATAAATCTATTATATTAATAGAATAAATGTCAAAAATATAATTATCCCAATAGATACAGAAAAAGCATCTGATAAAATTTAACAGTAAAAACATGCAGCAAATTAGAAATAGATATGAACTTCCTCAACATGACTAAGGGCATGTACAAAGGAACTTACAATTAATATACTTAGTGGTAAAAGACACAACGTTTTCTATATTAAAAAAATAGCACATATTTTGGTTTTCAACACTACTATTTAACATTGCACTGGAGATCCTGGCCAGTGCAGTAAAATAAGAAAAAGTAATAAAAGGCATATAGATGAGAAAGGAAGCAATAAAAATTTTCTGATTTGCAGATGACAGGAACCTACAAAAAAGCTATTAGGACTAATAAGTGAATTTAGCAAGGTTGCAGGATACAAAGCCAATATATAAAAAGGAGTTCATTCTAGATATAACATCAATTACAAAATGAAATAATTAAAAAACCCACCTCATTTGCAATAGCATCAAAGGTATTTAGGAATAAATTTAATGAAAGCACATAAGGCCTTTACACCGAAAACTAGAATAATTCGCATAGGGAAACTAAAGTAGACCTTAATGGAGAGATGTACCATGTTTATGGATTGGATTGGAAGACTTGACATTGTTAAGATGGTAATCTTCCCTAAGTAGATCTGTAGATTTGCTGTAATTCCAATCAAAGTCTTAACTGGCTGCTTTTTTTTTTTTTAAGATTTTATTTATTTATTTGACAGAATAAGAGAGAGCACAAGTAGGCAGAGTGGCAGGCAGAGGGAGAGGGAGAAGCAGGCTTTCTGCTGAGCAGGGAGCCGGATGTGGGGCTTGATCCCAGGACCCCAAGATCATGACCTGAGCTGAAGGCAGACGCTTAACCAACTGAGCCACCCAGGTGCCCCTTAACTGGCTGCTTTTGAAAGAGATTGATAAGCTAATTCTAAATTTATATGGAAAGGAAAGAGACCCAGAATAGCCAAAATAATTTCAGTAAAGAAGAAAAAGATTGAACTTAAACATTGCCTAATTTTAGTCTTACTATAAAGGTACAGTGATCAAGACAGTATGTTCAAGTGTAAGGCTAGACATATAAATAAATGGGAAAGAATAGAAAATCCAAAAATAAACTCACACTTTTATGGTCATTTTTTTTTTCAAAAGTGCCAGATTTGATGAGAAAAAGATAATTTTGTTTTTCAAAAAGTGTTGCTGAAACACCTGGATCTCTGTTTGGAAAAAAAAAGTAATCTTTGATCACTGAATCAAGCCACACACTCAAATTAACTCAGAATGTATCATCATCTAAATATAAGAGCTAAAATTATAAAACTTCAAAAACAAAACATAGGAAGAAATCTTTGTGGTATTATGTTAGGCAAAGATTTCTTAAACAAGTATAAAAAGCCCAAACTCTAACACACAAAAAAATTGTAAAATAGACTGCATTAAGATGAAATCACTTTCTCTTTGAAAGATACAATTGAGGGAATAAAAGCAAATCACAGTCATATTCAGAAAAAATAATTGTGAAACATACGTTTGGTAAGGTTTTATCCAGAATACATCAAGAATTCTTAAAATTCAATAATAAGAGTAAATAATCCAATAGAAAGTAGACCAAAGATTTGAATAGATACAATATAGTATCAATGGCTAGTAAGCACATGAAAATAGGCTCAACATCATTAGTCATTAGAGAAATGTAACTTACAACAATAATGAGATACTACCACATACCCACTAAAGCAGTAAAAGTTAAGAAGCCTAACAATACCAAATGTGGAGCAAGTAGACCTTCACACATTGCTGGTGGGAATGCAAAACTGGTTTACATGCTTTGGAAAACAATGTGGCAGCGTCTTATGAATTCAAACATAAATATGCTATCAACCCCAGCAATTCTACTTCTAGGCATTGCCTAAGAGAAATAAAAATATGTTCACACAAAGACATGTATATAAATAAATAAGTTCATAGCGTTATTCATAATAGCAAAAAACTGGAAGCAACCCAAATATTCAACTAATGAATGGATAAGCAAAGTGTAGTGTATCCTTAATCCACAACAAAAAATTAATACACAAAACATGAATGGCTCTTGAAAACATTTTGCTAAGTGAGAGAAGTTAAACACAAGACACTACGTAATGGATGATTCCATAAATATTAAATTCCAAAAAAGGCAAGGCTATGGTGATTGCAAGGGGTTGGGTGGGGAGAAGAGAAGGTTAACTTACAAGGGACAAGAGGAAAAGGTTTAGGTAGAGGGAAATGTCGTATAAGTGATTTTGGTGGTGTTTACACAACTGTTTAGAATTACCAAATTTTATCAAAATACACATTTAAATGTGGTGAACTATACCTCAATTTAAAAAAGAAAAGAAAAGAAAACTTAGACCTCTCATTTGGAAAAACAAACAAAACACAAGAAAAACTTCTTTTGTTTACTGTATTTTCAACAAAAAGTTCCATATTGAAAATGATTTGACTGTAGTCTTGAATTTGGGCATGTTCTGTTCACTGGAATCCCAGTGATAGAGGATAGGTTCAAGCCCTAGCTCTTCTTTCCACCTCCTGCAGTTTTTACTAATAGCTATCTCCAGGCAAAAGGAAAAGATGAAAGAAGAAAAGCTCATATTTGCCTATATACTTACATTTGTGATTTTGCCCCCTTTCCACAAGTACCGTTGAATTTCATCATGCTGCTATGAGAAGCTACGTTTCTGGTAGAAAAAAAATGTCTCCCCTTCCAGCCACTCTTTTTCACAGGAAAATAACTGTTGTTGTAAACAATTTGGGAAATAAAATTAAAGTACAAAATGATACTTGTTTGCCACATGCAAAGACCTAGGAGTTGAACCAGCTGTATGTGAAGTGGGGTAATGTTTTTACATGTGTGATAAGAAAACCAGCACATTATTCTTTTCTAGTACATGGAGCATGTCCTTGCTGTTAGCTTGGCACCTCTCTTTAAAAAAAAAAAAAAAAGCCGCCCTGCCAGTTATCTAGGTAATATCCCTTCTCCTCTTCTTGCTCCCTACAGAAAACTGACTTTTGTTCAGGATATAGAAGTTCGCAGTTTAAAAATGCTCACCTCTTCAAATTCTTCTGCCATTTTGGATAACGAGATATAACTGAGCCTACTTACATTTCAGTGGCACTTGTAGAACTGTTGCTTTCCTGATAAATTGATGATCAAGTCAGATGACCCACGCCCTTTGTGTTTAGCCTTCAGAAAGAGGCGCAGCTCTCCTGTGGGTATGAAAATGAAAGCCATACCCTAAGAGTAGCTGTGGTTTGAGGGATTTTGGCGCTGATCAAGAAAAAAGATATGGCCACCAGGCACAGTGACACACAACAAGCTTGACTGGGCTGTGCTTGGACAGGGTTGCACGAGATGGATTCACAACATGGGGCTGTCCAGAAGCTCACGGTGAGGAGGGGCTGCTACCCAGAAGGGGTAGGAGGGCAAGGAGACTCCCAGAGGAGATGGGGATGGGAGAGGGGTCTCATGTGCCCAACTGATGTCCCTCAGCAGCTCGGTGGGGAGTCTGGGTCAGAGAGCCCTCAAGGGCCATAACAGCTGGAGGTCTTATAACCACAAGGCTCTATACCATCTATTGCTAGCAGATGTGGAGTGAGGTTTTGTGAGATATGCAAAGCAGGCAGGCTCTAAGTTGCTACTCATTTGGACTATCTTTAAAACAATTGCATGTGTAAAATTTTGAGTTTGGTACTGGCAGGCTTTTGTGCTGATGGTCCTCAGCCTTCCCTGAAGGAATAAACAACCAGGGGCTGATACACAGAGGCTCATTTCCATAACAGAGTGATGAAGCACGAGCTAGATGGGGCTGGGTCCGGGGTGGTGTTCTTAGGCAGCACCATCAGCCCTGGTTTATGTACCTCTGCACTTCTAGTTACTTGAGTAAAAGAAAACCCATTTGGCTGAATCACTAGATTCCCAGGGTTCTGTACAGTATATATGATTCTATTTTAGAAATCTCATTAAGCTCTTTACATGTCCTATTCCGTTTACTCCTTATAACAAATCTATGCATAACTACTATTCTTATACCTTCAGGGGAAGAGACCAAGGCTCAGAGACCTAAAAGAACCTGTCCATAGTCACACAGCTAAACAAGTCTTTGGAGCCAGTATCTAGTTTACTGAAAATAAATGGATGAAAGAATGTCAATAACAGTATGTAGAAGCACAGAAAGCCAGACTGGAGGACATGATCCAGATATACTGATCCAGCTTCTTCAAAAAGCCAACAGCACAGTGAAAAAGAGAGGGAGAACTTTCTGGATTTAGGGACTCAAAGTGACTTGTAGTGTTGGCCAAGTTGGACAAAACTGACAACAGCCCATTTCTACCACTGATCACATCTAAAAACTCTGAACAGAATATAAAATGCGGCTACTTGAAGATCTTGAAAAATAAACAATGGTGGACTGGGGACAAAAGTCAAAACCTGACTCATGATGCAAGACACGGACAGCTTCCGCTGTGTGGAACTGTGTCTGTGTAGAAGGCTAAACTCTGAGAAGTCCATCTTTCTGGATAGAGGACTAGGAAAGACAGCATGGGGCCAGAGACTGTAGGACAAATCCCAGATTGCAGAGAGCTGGAGAAGAGCACCCCCTAATTCTGTGCATGAACTGACATAAATCTCGGTGGCCCCTGTGAGCTATATATGTGTTATAGACCAAATAAACATAGCGAAGAGTTTGAGAACTAAATTCCATTGCCCCAGTGCCAGACTAACCCTTGTGTGGTGTCTGTGCTGGGCCAGATGTTTCACTAAAGAAAACATATAGTAAGCAAATAAGCACATAGAAGCATTCTCAACGTTATTTAGTCCTCAGGAACATGCAAATTAAAACCACAAAGATGTAGCTCTACGCACCTCTCAGAATGACTACAATAATCAATGGTGACAACGCAAAATGCTGACTATGGTGCAGAGCAACTAGAACATTCCTACACATCCATTGGGAATACAAAATAATATAGCTACTTTGGAAAAATAGTTTGGCCATTTCTTTACAAAGTTGAACATGCACTCACCTTATGATTCAATCCTACTCATGGGTATTTACCCAAGAGAGATTAAAATAGTCACATAAAACCTATATATGAAGGTTGATAACAGCTTTATTTATAATCCCCCCCAAACATTGGAAAACCCAATGTCCTTTAGCTGGTTCATGGATAAACAAGTTATGGCATATGTAAGCAATGGAATACTACTCAGGATTCTATGACATGCTGGCAAAGACAAAATTATAGGGATGGAGAATATATTGCTCAGTAGCTGTTGAAGAGAGTGTCACTATGGTGGGGCAGCCACAGGGAATTTTTTGGTAGTGATGAAACCATCTGTATCTTATGGTGGTGGCTACACAAATTTAGGCATTTGTCTAAACTCATAAAACAGTACATAAAAAAAGGTGAATTTTACTATAAATTCTTCTTATTTATTTTTTTACTGTAAATTCTATAAACTAAATAATTAAAAAAAACACACATTCAAGTGATGTAGCAACCAAATGTAGCATGTAGTCTCTTCTTTGATTATGATTTGAACTAATTGAAAAAAGACATTTTGAGATTTCTGCAGAAACTTACATATGGAGTCCATGTTAAATGATACCAAGGAATTGTTGTTTTTGTTAGGGGTCATGTGGGCATTGTGATTGAGTGAAAAATATCCATATGTTTAAGAGATGCTTACAATAACATGGCATACAGCCATTCATCGTACCATTCAATGTTGGTTATGTCTACAGATTTTCAAAAATTTTAGCAAATAATCAAAACAAAAAACTGCTTGGCATCAAAATAAGCAAAAATAAATTTTTTTAAAGTAGTGGATCTAAGATTCATACCTATTTTTAATTATGCTGAAGTCCTTACTCTTTCCCACTATGCTCTATAGCTGTCCTGTGCATCCCAACTTATTTGCTGCAACTTTCCTATTTCCATATATAAAATAGAAAATATGTAAATAATCTAAGAGTGACTACTGACATTATTCAGGTAATATGCAAAAACATGGCCTCATGAATTGTTTTAATATGTTGTCTTCTCCATTGAGAAGCTATTCTTCCACCCACAGCCAGAAGAATGCTATTAAAATGCCATTGGAATTTTTCTAAATAATGAAGAGCTGTCAGGAATTTGAAACACTCACTTCTTTTTTTATTTCATTTTTTTAAAATTTAAATTCAATTAATATATAATGTGTTCTGTAGTTTCAGAGGGAGAGGTCAGTGATTCATCAGTCTTATATAATACCTCGTGCTCATTATATCACATGCCCTCCTGAATGTCTATCATCAGTTACCCCATCCCCCAACCCCCCCCCTCCAGCAACCCTCAGTTTGTTTCCTATGATTAAGAGTCTCTTATGGTTTGTCTCCCTCTCTGATTTCGTCTTGTTTTATTTTTCCCTCCCTTCCCCTATGATCCTCTGTTTTGGTCAAACACTGACTTCTTATAAAGACCTCAGAGATTTCCCCATAGTTCCCCTCTGTTGATATATCTTAGTTAAAAAACAATCATCTCAAAAATATTTCAGTGGGGTCAGATAGATGGTAGATACTTTGAAAATTATGAGAAGGCATTACGTTAATTCATCTGAGGATGGCACACGTGGAATGCGGAGGGTTGGGTGATACTCCAGCACTCTTCTTGTGGTATCCTCACCACCATGCACCTGGCAGACCCTTGTAGTGCTCTCAAGTCATTGCATCATCAAGAGAAACATGTTGCTGTACACATTTCAAGGTGAACCTAGAAACTGCCCACGGTAGGACTATAGAGAAGCCATCTGGACCCACAGCAGAATAACCATCTGTTTGCACCTTGTTTGTTGCTTAGCCATTAAGATGAAATGTGGCCCAGGAAATATTGCTGTAATACAGCACAAAATAATAATCTCATGATGGCCTTCTGCTTTGTGAGAGGACCATTTTCCCGTATATGTATTTCCCTTATACATCTAAAATATATGCTTTTTATATAGTTATACACACACGCTTTCACTTATACATCAATCTAGATCAATTAAAAAAATAAACATTTACTGAGCATTCGCTATGGACCAAGCAGTGTTCTAGCACTTTGTATGTATTAACTCATTTCACCTTCACAAAACCATATGACAGGGTACTCCATTAATATCCATCTTACAGCTAAGGCAGGTTGCTTCTCAACTAGGTACACTGGGCTCTAAAGGTCATTCAGAATTGTATATGGAAATTTAAACTTGTATCACTGAGAATTGCTCAATAGAACTGATATACTACATAAAAATATATTTAAGTGTTTAAAGCAAAATACTACCTGTTCTATAAATAATTTTCAACTCTTTTTTAAAAAAGATTTTATTCATTTATTTGACACAGAGAGACACAGGGAGAGAGGGAACACAAGCAGAGGGAGTGGGAGAGGGAGAAGCAGGCTTCCCACAGAGCAGGGAGCCCGATGCGGGGCTCGATCCCAGGACCCTGGGATCATGACCTGAGCCGAAGGCAGACCCTTAATGACTGAGCCACCCAGGTGCCCCAATAATTTTCAACTCTTAAATACATCCATGTACTATGTCCTGGTATGGTGAACATTTGTTTTGTCCCCACACCAGCTTTCACCATCATGTGGTCCTGTGGAAAATGACCCTAGCTCGGGCTGATAGTTGACGGGGCATCTGATTCAGGTTGGGCCAAAACACAGATTATCTGACTCATTCTGTATTCTTCTTCAGGACTTCCATAACCAGAATTGGTAAAGAGAGGGAGTCACTCATTGTTAAGGGAAGAATGTGAGAGTTGGGAGCCAGACACAGCCATGCTTTTTGCCACATGATGGAATTTAATCTTCTTTGGGGACAAAAAAAATGAAGACAACACCCATTGGTGGGAGAGAGAAACAGAAGTCCACCTCTATCAAGACTTTGTTTCCCATGTTCTTGAGGTGTAGGTGTGTGTCTACCATGTTCATGACTTACTTGTTCATCCCTTTCTCTAATCAGTGGTCTTTTTCAGCAAATTCCCCTTTTTCACCAAATTATATTAAGCTGTTTTTGTCACTGGGCATATATAGTAAATTGCATTATTGTTACAAATTTTCTCTTTTCCCCTTGAATAAATTAAATATCCGTACATACCCTTTGCCATGTGACTTACTTTCCTCCTGGTGGGGGGTATATATCTCTGCCTCATTGACTTTGGGTTTGGCCCTGTGACCCATTTGGTCCAGGTGTAGTGTGAGAAGTGACAGGGTGGCAGTTTGAGCAGAATTTTTTAAGAGGTTGTGCATATTTCCACCATTACTCTTGAGTTTCTGCCCTCCATCATGTGAACAACATGTATCAAATAGGGGCCACTTCTCTAGCCTGGATTTTAGCATAAGCAGAGATGTAGAGTTGACCCATCATCCACCTGCTGCCTGCAACATAGCCTCAGACCCACAGAGCTGCAGTCAATTAGCTCCTGACCTGCAACCTGAGTGACAGACTGTAATGTTTTTGTAAGTCTCTCAGATTTTGAAGTTGTTACACAGCCTTACCTCAGCAAGAACTGACTGCCGTGGGACTATTACAGTCTTGATCAATTTGTCTTATGCAAAAGTGCTTTTATATGCCATAAGTCCTTGAGGATAAGATTATTACTATTGCTTATTTTGCGGTTGTGGAAACTGAGTCTTAGAGTGTATAAGCAACTTTCCCAAAGCTACTGAAAGAGGTGGGAGTCAAATATAGTTGACTCCAGAGCCCATGCTTCCTCAAGCCATATCACACTTTTACAATCTGCATACATAACATATCGAGTTGTTATGTGTGGGGAAATGTAACCTGACTGGGAATATACCTAAATTGGTATACCTCATTACAAGATTCTAATAAGTGACTATACTGCATAAATATGCAATACATACATGCATCCTTATGAGAGTGTACTAGTTTTAAGAAATTCTAAAGAGTAAGATATTAAAAGTACAGAGAAGATAAAGTAGGCAATTTTTATTTGCAATATTACATTCTTGCTCTCACCTTCAAATGGACACAGTATGGGCTTTTTTTTTTTCCAGATAGAAAGCTCTCAAGCATATTTAAAATGTTATACAGTTTACAAAATTAGATTTGTATGCATTTTTTCCAAAATTATGTAAAAAATTATGTTACATCTGTAACAGACTATCTGCAATAAATTATATTAACAAGGAGGTTTTATGTCAATTAACAAATGCCTTTAAAAAGTAATTGATGGGGGCGCCTGGGTGGCTCAGTTGGTTAAGCGACTGCCTTCGGCTCAGGTCATGATCTCAGGGTCCTGGGATTGAGCCCCACATTGGGCTCCCTGCTCATCAGGAAGCCTGTTTCTCTCTTTCCCACTCTCCTTGCTTGTGTTCCCTCTCTTGCTGTCTCTCTCTCTGTCAAATAAATAAATAAAATCTTTAAAAAAAAAAAAGTAATTGATGATTCAATAGCATTCCTAACTATTATTTTTGAAAGAGTTTTAGACATTTTAATGAGCAGTTTCAGGGGTAATTGTTACTGTTGTTATTTTTAGAAACATGGCAGAGTCTAAGTACCAATTTGTTCTGCTATCTACATATTTGCCTAATTTCTACAAGTGATGAAATGTATCTGTCCTCACAGGAGTTGTCCTTTGGCAGCGTGTTGGGATTTAGTTCAGGAGAAGGAGAGAAAGGGGAAAACTGGTGTACGACAGAGCCTAGCTCTCTCCACACCCATGCATCTATGTGCTTTGGAACAAAAGCACACCATGTCAAACAGCTTTATATTGTGGTGAGCAAAGGGTGGAATATTTAGAATTCTCTTCCCTTAAAATCTTGTCCCCAGAGTATCAATTCTTTTTAAAGGGTATCTTGTAAGACTGCCAGAGGCTCCCCCTTCAAACGGTTCTTCCTCTCCATCACTAGGAAATTGACTCAAGGACACCAAATCAGTATTTTTTTTTTTTAAATGTACATCTTTTACTTCCTATTGGTTGGGTTAATAACTTTTGACTGCCCTTTCAAGTTCTTTGATCCTTCAGGGATAACATCTTCACTATATGTAAAGCAAAGTTTAAGACTTGGTAATAAAAGTGAACAAGTGAAGTTCTTGAGGCAAGAATCAGAAGAGCTCTGCACTTGGGTCATATGCTGGAGATGTTGGAGTTAGGAGTACTGATTCTATCTATGTGTCTACTTATCTATCATCTATATCTATGTATCTATCATCTAGCTATATCTACCTACCTATGTCTCTATCTCTACCTACCATCTTTCTCTCCCTCTCTCTCTTATCTCTTTCTCTCAATCAATCTTTGCGGCTGGTGGAAGAGATGGATCTGGAAAAGGCATTCATTTCAGATGGGTCTCTGCACAATCACTGTAACTTGCTGTGGTCTGTGATCAAACTTCAGGCAAACATTAGACAACAGAAACGAGTGCAGACATGATTGCATGGTCTCTGTGGGTTTTAGAAACAGAACGAGTCTGCTATTTGATTAAGGGCTGGAGGACTCTAGTTGCAATCACAAATGCAAACTGGAGCAGGTGAAAGATATTAGCAAAGCATGCGTGAATTTGAATACGATATAGTTGGGAGATGGAACTTAAGCATTAACACAAAGCTTTCCTTATTCTTCCTGGCATCTCCATTTGGGTCACTTTAGAACTGTGCCAATTTTTCTCAATGGAGCTTTTTAAGATCACACAAAATTTCCAGTTCAAACAACAGAATAAGCACTTGTAATTTTCCATTTTTCAAGGTCACCTATAGAATGTATTTGGATTCTTCTTTTAGTTGAAGTGAGCTCTGTGTCTCTGTTATCTGATTCATAAGATTTGCCCCATTAATTAGTATCTGGAGTTGGGTTTTCATAGAAAAAATAAAAATATTTTGAAAAGATTGCCTTTATTATTAGTAATACATTGGAAATATGTTCAACATATATATTGCAACATATATTGAACGTATATTTCAAGTGGCAAATTTTTCACAGATTTAGCCATAAGCTTGTTTTCCCAAAACAAGGGAAAATGCCATTATTGTCATATTTAAGCCCTAGTATTTTATCTTTTTTTGTGTATATATATATCTTAAAAGAAACCAAGACAATTTTGTGTTTACTCTGTTAGTCTGGAGTCTATTATATTCTGTTTCTAATGTTTTCTAGAAAGCTTTGTTTGAATCCATATCAATCTATCCATATCTCTCCATATCTAACTAAGCTGTGGTCTCACATATCATTAGTCTTTTATTGACAATACCAGGCTCCAGGAAAAGTGATGACTCATCAGATACACGGTATAACAGCTTAACTGAAGCTGACATAGAAAATATGCAAGGAGACTAGTTAGAGTACAGACAAGCTCATGCCTGTTCTATTAATGGGTGACATTTTAAACAATAGAGCTGTCAGACCCTACTGCAAATAAAGGGGCTTAATCATAGCAGGAATTAGCGCACACGACAGGTGATTATGTGTTGGAAACATGCCAGGACCATCTGTGGTGCTTCACATTATTTGTAATCTCAGTAATTGCAGCTTTGGGGAAAAAATTATTTGGGATTGAGAACCCAGGGTTGGGGGAAGAAATAAACAAAACCCACATATAACCCACTTATTTCAACAATAGAGGTCTCTACAAATGGGAAAAATTCAACTCACATTATCAATTGAAGTCCATCCCCCTTCTCACCAATTCAACAACAAAACAATATAATCATGGTGTTTTTTTCCCTTTCTCAAAGTCCAATTATAGTGCCTCCTTGCCAATAAAGTAAGCCTGCTATCATCTACTTACTAAATTGAGATGAGAATTTCTTCTAAAATTATTTAGGCTACACTATCTGAAGCCACTCAGGAAAACATGAGGCCCAATTGAAAAGGTATTTTCCCCTGTTGGATATTCTGCTATTTAGCTATGATAAATATTTGATTACCGTCTGTCGAGGTTTATGAAAACAGATAATTCTTTAACCCCATTACAGTTTGTTGAGAATGATCCAGTTGGAACCATGGCTTGGAGAATTCCAGACATAAGAGACTGGAAAGCAGAAGAGAAAAATGAAAAAAATACCAGTAAAGATTCGCAGAGTTGGGAAACAAAATTCTGGTCTCATGTTCCAGTTAACCTATAGCAATGAGGAAGTATGTAAAAACCAGCTTTGTCTTAGCTGTTGATCTTTAATCTTATTGATTGCTTTTCAATGGAAATAATACCTCAAGTCTTTCTATTTTCTTCATACCCATGTCGTTATCACTGCAAAATGCAATCTTGGCATCCTTTACATATGTTTTGTTTTTTGGTAGCTTTTTATTTTGTGATAGTTTCAAATTTTCAAACAGGATGCAAGAGTAGTGTTAGGAGCTCCCTTACCCTTTTGTCAATTTCTCCAATTATTTACCTTTTGTCCCATTTGATTTATTATTCTTCCACTATATGTTTGTTTATATTTGCATACTTTTCTGAGCCTTTGGTAATATGCAGATGTTGAGATTTTTTGCTTCTAAATATTTCAGACTATATTTCCTAAGAACAAGGATATTATCCTATATAAACACAGTACAGTTATCAAAGTTGGGAAATTTAACACTGATAGACTACTATTATCTGACCTACAGGCAAAACTGTCAATTTTCCCAATAATGTTCTTTGTAGCTAATTTTATTTTCTCATGCAGGATGTAATCCAGGATTACAAATTACATTTTGTTGTTATGCTAATTCATCTCTTTTATCCCCAAACAATCCTTAAGCCTTTTAAAAATCTTTATGGACATTGCCATTTTTAAGGAGAACAGACATTTATTTTACAGCCTCTTTCTCATTTTGGGGTTTGTCTATTTCTTCATGATTAGACTAAATGCATATTGTCAGGGATCCCAGAGAAGTGATGTTGTGTCCTTCTGAGAGCATTCTATCACTAGGCATATGAGTTTGGTTTATCCCAATAATGGTGGTGTTAACTTTGATCCTTTAATTTAGATGATGTGGGCCATGATTCCTCACCATAAAGTTATTATTTTTGCTCTACAATTAATAATCTGTGAGGAGATACTTGGACACTATGTACATTATCTTGCTCCTCACCAATCTTTACAGAGTTTTAGCATCCATTGATGATTTTCTAGGTACACCATTCCTTCTTCATTGGTTAGTTGGCATTCTACGGTAGGAAAGATTGTTCCCATCTTTCTCCGTATTTATATTTATTCATTTATTTATGTTAGTATAGACACATAGAGTCTTATTTTCTTAACCCATTATGTATTTTGATGTCCAATATTTTCATTTGGGGTAAGTAGAAGCCCCTTCAAGCTAGTTGCTATATCTTTTTGATATGTTGCCATCATTTTGTACTTCCTGACTGTGTCAGTTAGGGCTCCACCAGAGAGACAGACCACTAGGAAATGACAGATAGATAGATGATAGATAGATAGATAGATAGATAGATAGATAGATAGATAGATGATAGATAGACAGATAGAAAAATGATAGATAGATAGATAATAGGTGATTTATTGCAAAGAATTGACTTATATGACTGTAGGGCTGCCTAGGCAAATCCACAATCTGCAGAGACCCCAGGAAGACTGGAAACTCTTATGCAGAAACTGCAGTCCCCAGGAGAATTTCTTCTTTGCAGGGCAACCTCAGTTTAGGTCTTAAAGACTTTTAACTAACTGGTACAAGCCCATGCAGATTATCCTGGATAATCTCCTTTTAAAGTCGACTGGTTGTAGATGTTAATCATATCTACAAAATACCTTCTCCAAACCAGTGTTTGGTTTAGTCCCTGGGGCCAGAGTCTGGCTTGTTACTGGATGGTGAGTTGAGGAACTCCTCCATCCTTGTCTTCTCCAAGGAAAGAATTCAGGCGAGAGAATCTATAGAGTTGAAGTAGCAGAGTTTTGTTTTGGTTTTTTTGGTTTTTTTTTTTTTTTAGCAGAAAGTGACAGTACGCTTCAGAGACAGAAGCGGGTTCACCCAAGGCTGGGTGGCAGCACGTTGAGTTTTTTATTGTGTCTTCGTACCGGGATTTATCTGGTCTCCTCTCCCCCATCTTATAGTTATAGTTTCACCTTTGGATGGGCCTTGGTTTCCTCCACTCCAACACTTTGAGCAAGTTTGTGTTAGTCATCTTCCCTGAAGGCCTAAGCACAACTTACTGGAGGGGGGAGGGGGCAACCGCAACGCAAATAGTATTATAATGATATTATAATAGCCTCAGGGTTACACAGGCGGGCACACAGTATGTCTTAAGTGCGCATGCTCCGAAGTTGGAGCCGTCCCCGTAGAGTGTGTCTTCTGCTTCTAAATCTGTGCTAAATCAAAAAAGGAGTTGGTCTAAGGTAGATGGGGGTAGGAGGGGGGACGCCGGTGGTCCCTGGCAGTTGTCCTTCTGTTATCCTCCTCCTCAGGTCCAACTGCCTACTCTAACCAGTTGATACATAAACCTGACCATGACACTTTTCTTCTGACACAAACTCCTGCAATTTCCTCTTGTTTCCCTGCCAGACGTGGAATCAAACTTTTCTCCCGGAAGGCCTGGCTTCTTTAAGTGGGTAATGGTATTTAGAAACCAAAATCTAGGTGCCAGGCGTGCTTATTGCTTTGATGTTACAGTTATTTACAGAAGAAAAAAATAATGTCTTTCTAAGAAGACAGCTAGGAAGTATGCGTGTGTGTATACATACATATACAGAGAGAGAGAATCAAGAAGGAGGAGTGGGTGAGGAGAGGCAGATGGAGACAGATGAAGGAAAGGAAAAGAAAGAAAGAGAAGAGAACGTTTCACACGGAGTTAGGAGTACAAGTTCATACTGATACATCCAATTCCATTACAACAATAAAACGCCAGAGGATAAATTCTAGTCCTTTCCTTTTTATATTTGTAACTTTTATATTTGTAACTTTTATATTTGTGACTCTCTTCTTCCATCATTCTACATAATTACTCCTTTGCTCATTCCTGTAATAAACAGAAAGTAGTTTCCAAATTGCTCACGATACCCAGTGTGGAAAGCAAACTTACTAACTAGAGTATAATTTTTGTTTACTGGGATTTCTTTAACATAAATTTATGTATAATTATATACAAGAATATTAAGTGCACAGTTTGATGAGTTTAATAAATGCATCCACCTGTAATACTCTATCCAGAAATAGGACATTTCCATTACCTTAGAAAGTTCTGTCATACTACTTCTAGGTGAGTCTTCCCTTCCCAGAACCAACATTGTTTTTTAAAGATATTTATTTATTTATTTATTTATTTATTTATTTATTTATTTATGAGAGAGAGAGAGAGGGTAAGTGGGTGGAAGGAGAGAGACAAGCAGACTCCATGCTGAGCGAGGCTGGATCCCACACCCTGAGATCATGACCTTAGTCGAAATCAAGAGTTTGTGGCTTAACTGATTGAGCCATCCAGGCACTCCCCAGAGCCAACATTTTCCTGATATTCTTAGACACTGATGAGTTTTGCCTATTCTAGAACTTTCTATAAACTGTATTATATAGTAGGTACTCTTTCATGTCTAGCTTCCTTCACTCATAATTTTTGTGAGACTCAACCATGTTTTTCATTCATCCATTGATTGTTCATTCCTTTTTATTGTTAAGCAGCATTACATTTTATGATATACCACAAATTGTCTACCGCTGCTGCTGTGGATGAGTATTTGCAGTGTTTCCAGCTTGGAGCTATTACAAGTAAATGGCTATGAGCATTCTGAAACAGATAAATATTTTCATCCCTTTAAGTAATATCTAGGACTAGGACTGAAATTTCTAGTTGATAGGGCAGGTAAACATTTAACTTCATAATAAACTGCCAAACCTCTTTCCAGAATGGTTGTACCATTTCCCCAACAATGTATTTGAGTTCCAGGCACTGCACATCCTTACCAACATTTGGAGTTGAACTCAAGGGTTTTTGTTTTTGTTTTTAAAAATTTAGCCATTTTAGGGGCACCTGGGTGGCTCAGTCAGTTAAGTGTCAGCCTTCTGCTCAGGTCATGATCCCAGGGTCCTGGAATTGAGCCCCGAGTTGGGCTGCCTGCTCAGCAGGGAGTCTGCTTCTCCCTCTCCCTCTGCCTGCCGCTCCGCTTGCTTGTGCTCTATCTCTCTGTCAAATAAATAAATAAAATCTTTAAAAAAAAATTTAACCATTTTAGTGGGTGTTAGTGACATTAAATTTGCATTTCCTAGATGGTTACCAATGCCGAACTCTTCTTCATGTGTTTATTGGACTTTTGTATACATTCCATTTTAAAGTGTCTTTTGGAGCTCTCTCTTCCCCTTATTTTTTGGAGTTGTCTTGTCATTATAAAGTGGTAAGAGTTCTTTAAATATTCTGGACATATATTTTATATATTTACATATTATCTGTTATAAATCACATATATTTAATATGTAAATATATATATATAATATGTATATATGCAATACTTTTTCTAGTGTGGCCTGCCTATTCATTTTCTTGACAGTGCTTTTTGATAAGCAGAATTTTTAGGCTTGATGAAATACATTTCACCAGTATTTTCTTTTATGGAGAATGTTTTCTGGATCCTAAGAAATTTTCCCCTATCCCAAGTTTGTGAAGATATTTCCCTATGTTTTCTTCCAGATGTTGCTATAGAATTTTAGGTTTATCTTTAGCTCTATGATCCACCTTGAATTAATTTCAGCCAGTTGTTCTATCAGAATTTGTTGAAAAGACTTTCCTTTCTTTATTATATTAATTTGGTTCCTTGGTTAAAAAATCACTTGATCTTATAAGAATGGGTCTATCTTATTATAATGTCTCTCTACATATATATATTTTAAAGATTTTATTTATTTATTTGACAGAGAGAGAGCACAAGCAGGGGGAGCGGCAGGCAGAGGGAGAGGCAGACTCCCCGCTGAGTAGGGAGCCCGATGTGGGGCTTGATCCCAGGACCCTGGGATCATGATCTGAGCCAAAGGCAGATGCTTAAGGGGCCCCTCTATTAGTCTATTTATCCTATATCATCACGATTAATATAGTTTTATAGTAACTCTCGAAATCTGGTAGTGAAAGTCTTCCAAATATTTTCATTTTATTTCCCCAAGATTATTTGGCTATTTTAGATCCTGAACATTTCCATATAAATTTTGAAGTCAACTGGTAATTATCTACCAAAAATATCCTCCTGGGATTTTAGTTGAGATTGCATCGATTGTATAGGTCAATTTTTGGAGAAGTAATATTTAACAATATTGGCTCATCCGATCTATGAGTATGGATTTGTTTATTTCTCCATTGAATTCTGTCAGTGTTTGCTTTGTGATTTTTTAAACTCTTCAACTATTGCACAAACTTTATAATCATTATGTCTTTCTGGTAAATTAAGCTTGTATCATCACTGTCCCTCTTAATCTCTGGTAATAATCTTTGTATTGATGTCATTTTTCTTCTGGCATTAGCATAGCCCATCAGATTTCTTGTGCTGTTACTTTTCATGGGATATCACTCTCTATTTTTTACTTCCAGTCTATGTACTTATATATAGCTTGCCTTTACATTTAAGGTGTTATTCTCATAGATGGTTTTAAAAATCCAGTCTGAGAATTTCAGCTTCTTATTGGGAGTCTTTAATTCATTTATATTTAATAATTATTGATATGTTTGGATTTAGGTCTATACATTTTACTATTCATTCCTCTTTGTCCCAACAGGTATATGTTCATTTATTTTTCTTTCTCTGTCTTCTTTTGCTTTATTAAATACTTTTTTTAGTGTTTCATTATAATTCCTCTATTGGCTTTGTAGCTATGCCTCTTTATAGTGTGTGTGTGTGTGTGTGTGTGTGTGTGCGCGCACGTGCGCATGTGCCCTGGCAATTACAATATAGATACTTAATTTATTACTTAGGGCTAATATTGTATCCCTTCATGTAAAGTGTAAGGATCATGCATCAGTTCATTGCAATTTATTCACCATCCTAAGTGCTATTGTTGTTGTGTATCTTACATCAAATACATTAGAAATTCATAATACAGTGTTAGCCCCTCTTCTGTTTTTGTTTTAAACATTCTTATGGCTTTTAAATATATTTAAAAAGCAATGAATATGTAGAGGGATTCACACATATTAGATGTGCATACATATATACCTAGCCAAAAAGAGGAAGAGAGAGTCTTATGTATGTACCCATATGATTAGCACTTTGAACACCCTTTATTTCTCCCTATAGATCTTAGCTTTCATCTGTTGTCATTTCCCTTTCAAGTGAAGAATATCTATTAGTATTTCTTGTGGCATAAGTTTGCTGGTGTGTTTTTAGTCAATCTCCACTGCCAACATATAGTTGTTTGTTTATTTTTTTAAATATTTTGTCCAGAGTTTATCATTGTTGTCTTCAGGGAGGTTAGTTCCATAAAAAGTCCTTTACCATCACCAGAGTTGGAACTCCCATTACACAATTTTAAAAGACATTTTTGGAAGTTAAATAATGTATTCAATTACTTGTGTAGATTAAAAGATTATGTTATTATCTTTCAATGAGTGTCACCTATCCAATTACGTTACAAGCCCATTGAGGGCTGACTCTCGGTCTTCTAGCTCTTCATAGTCTTATTCCCTATCGCTGATACTCAACAAAAGTTTTATGATCCTAAAGAATGCTCTCTTCTTCATTATATGGTTAAAGAAGCCATATGCAAACTTTTAGTTTTATTTTTCTTCTACATCCAAAAAGAGAGGTCTCAGTTCTGAAAATATGTGTCAGATTTTACTTACGGGATTAAAGATTTCATAGCTTTAGTTTACAAGTCAGCAAACTGTAGCCCACGGGCCAAATCTGGCCTGCTGCCTGTTTTTGTATAGAAATTTTTATTGAAACACAGCCAAGCTCATTCACTGATGTTTTGTCAATGGCTGCTTTCACATTACCATGGCAGAATTGAGTAGTTGTAACAGAGACTGTATGGTAAGCGAAGCCAAATGTACATAAGGTCTGTCCTTTACAGAAAAAGGTTGTTGATCTCTGCTCTAGATCAATGGGAAATAATCAACAGTACTTAAAGGAAACAGTTCAAAGTGCATGCTGCATTGCACATCAATATTTTGAGAGGCCTTTTTTTTTGTCAATATGCTAAACAATAGACTCATTGTGTCAGGGAGAATAATGGCCCTGTAAAGATCTCCATGGCCTAATCCCTGGAACAGGTGAATATGTTACCTTACGTGGCCAAAGGGACTTTGCCGATGTGATTAAGGGGATTAAGGGTATGACCTTGCACTGGGGAGAGCAATCTGGATTATTCAGGTGGACCCAATATAATCAGGTGGACCCAGTATAATCAGAAGAGTCTTTAAAAGCAAGAATCTTTACTGGTTATGAAGTGACAGTGGAGGAAAGACCAGAGATGTGATGGTCCTAGCATAAAAAAGAGAAGAAGGGGGCCAAGAGCCAAGGAAAGCAGGTGTTTTGTAGAAACTGAATAAGGCAAGGAAATGGATTTTCCATTTCTCTTAGAGAAAGATTCTCCATTCTCTCTTAAAGCCTCCTGAAAGGAACACAGACTTGAGGACACCTTGATTTTAGTCCAGTGAGACCTAAGTCAGACTTCTAACCTGCAGAACGATAAGATAATAACTTTCTGTTATTTTAAACCACTAAGTGTGTGTTGATTTATTGTGGCAGTAAGAAACAACTAATACATTCACATACTCTAATGCACACGGGAATGAATTCATTTTATAATTACTGAAAAATTATATTACAAATTAAAAATATATTAGCTAACCACAGAGCAGAGCAGAGTATCTCTTGCTGAATCAGCTTCATTTTTGCAGCAACACATTTAAAGCAGGTACTTTTGTATCTGTTTCTGCCATCCGTGATGTCTGTAATCATTAGAAAAAACTTCATGTGTGAAAGGAAGTCATCTCTAAGGGCTTTCATTAGGTTATGGTTGCCAGGGAAACCATTTTACTTGGTAATCAATATGTTCAGTATGTTTCTGTGGCTTTGTACTTAACTCCTAAAGATACCACTGCAGAGTGGGTCCATGGAAAATAGTGAGAAGGAAAAAAGGAAAACCTTGAAATATTAACTTCAGCGAAAGCCATTCTGGATAACTTTTTCCCCATTCCCAGGAAGCTGAAACAAAATTAAGAAGATGAATGGCTTTGTTTGATTTTTGTGCAAATTGAATAGAATAGGATGTATTTTTCAATAGCACATTGGCAGGGCTAAGTAAGGTCCTTGGGATTCTCTTGCAATGCCATGGAAGCAAAGGTACAGCCCAACCAACAGCAAGCCAAGGCTTTTTAAAACTTCCCTTCCTTTCTCTTTCTCTGTCTCTGTCTCTTTCTCTTTCTCCCCCAACGTCTCCCCCCGAATTGTCTTTCAATTAAGAAATATGAAAAAAATGAAATGGACTTGTTTTTAAGGACTCTGGTCAGTACAGAGTATTAAATTCTATTCACTGCCACATAGAATCATAGACTGCTTTACACAGCCTAGAAAATGAAGCACTAGAAAAACAGTAATTCCCTATTACGTGGAAGTAGAGAAAATAAAAGAAATTATTAGGGAGGAACTCAGGGCATGAAGGGACCGTTTCATATGTTACATTTTGAGGTTATTGAAGTACTTTTGCAGAAAAAAAAAAGTAAAGTTGACTCTTGTGTGCTTGATCACAGCCAAGCAATTCAGTAGAAGCATAATAGAGTGACACCATGACTCTGAATATGCAAACACTTTCCAAAAATTAGCAAAGGCTAGTTCTTGAGAAATAGTCTGTCTCAGAGCCTGTGGGATTTAACATTTGCACATCAGTGCAGTTGCTTTTCCTTTTTTGCATGTAAATCATTTTGAAATACATTATTATGAGCATGATTAAATTTGAAATCATCTTGGTCAGAGAGATAGGGCAGGCAAAAAGAAATGACACAAAGTGATGAAGTAATAAAAGAGCAAATATGAAAGAGATTTTAAAAATCCCTGTAAGGAAAGTGGAGAATTACAAGTGGATAAATGCATGTATTAGTATCTATGTTTACCCAATTCAGTAAGAATTTTACTTTTGCATTACTTTTTTTGAGCTCAGTGAAATTTCTGAACTGTTTCATTATGAAAGAAGAGCAGGATAAGATATATTGATCTAATTTCTCTTTCAAAGGACATCAGCTAATAAATGTAAAAGACTAAAAGTAGATTTTACCTGGTCCTAAAATGGTTCAGAAGGATGTCAGAAACAGTGTAAATTGAGACACACTAGCAGTAACATTTCTGCATTGCTTAAAAAAAGAGAATAAAAACTGCTTCAAAGATATTATTTAAAAAATAATACGAAATCTTGCCATTTGCAACGACATGGATGGAACTAGAGGGTATTATGCTAAGCGAAATAAGTCAATCAGAGAAGGACATGTGTCATATGATCTTACTGATATGAGGAATTCTTAATCTCAGGAAACAAACTGAGGGTTGCTGGAGTGGTGGGGGGTGGGAGGGATGGGGTGGTTGGGTGATGGATACTGGGGAGGGTATGTGCTATGGTGAGTGCTATGAATTGTGTAAGACTGATGAATCACAGACCGGTACCTCTGAAAAAAATAATACATTATATGTTAAAAAAAAAAAAAAAGAAGATAGTAGGAAGGGAAAAATGAAGGGGGGGATATCAGAGGGGGAGACGGACCATGAGAGACTATGGACCCTGAGAAACAAACTGAGGGTTCTAGAGGGCCAGGGGGTAGGGGGATGGGTTAGCCTGGTGATGGGAATTAAAGAGGGCATGTATTGAATGGAGCACTGGGTGTTATACGCGAACAATGAATCTTGGAACACTACATCAAAAACTATGATGTAATGTATGGTTATTAACATAACATAATAAAATAAAATTTAAAAAAAGATATATAGTTACCTAAAAGATATATAATATATGGATACATAGTTTCCATGTGACTGTCCCCTGGGGTCTTGTTCTTGACTCCCCTCTGACAACCTCTGTCTTTTTATTGGTGTATTTAGACCATTCATATTTAGAGTGATTATTGATTCTGATGAGGAGACTGTCTCTCTCTCCTGTTTCTCTGTAGGTAAAGTTGTTCTATTTTCCCTAGCTCCTTTCAAGTTTTTTTTTTTCCCTCTGTCTTTGGTTTTCTGCAGTGTGAATATGATATGCCTAGATATAGACCTTTTGGTATTTATCCTTCTGGGTATCCTCTGAGCTTATTGATTTTTTTAATTTGTTGCCTATCATTAATTTTGTAAAATTCTCAGTAATTATTAGTTAAAATATTTTTTTTTCTGCTGCATTTCCTCGTTCTTCTAGTTCTGGTATTTCCATTGCATATATGTTTTACTTTTTGAAACTGTACCACAGTAATTTGATGTCCTGTTCTGTTTTACTCATCCTTTTTTCTATTTTCATTTCAGTTTAGGAAATTTCTATTGACCTAGCTTCAAGTCACTGAATCTTTCCTTGGCCTTGTCCATCTACTGACGAACCCAGCAAAGGCATTTTCATTAATTATAGTATTTTTGACTTGTGGCATTTCCTTTTGGTTCTTTCTTAAGGTTCCATTTTTCCCCACTTACATAACTGTCTTATCTTGCATGTTGTCTACTTCTTTCGTTAGAGCTCTTAACATATTGGTCACAGTTATTTTAAATTCCCTATGTGATAATTTCAAAATTTATGCCATATCTGAGTCTGGTTCTGATACTTGCTTTGTACCTTCAGAGTGTGATTTTTTTTCTGACATTTTAGCATGTCTTAATAGTTTTTTGATGAAAGGCAGTTGTTTTGTATCAGGTAATAGGAACTGAGGTAAATGGGACTTTAATGTGAAGTTTTATGTTAATCTAGCTAGAAGTTGGGCCATGTTTAATGCTTTGTTTTCGCTGTAAATTACTGTATTGTACCTGCTTTTGTCTCTCCTTCAATCTCTGGGCTTCCCTAAGTACTTGTCCTCAGATAGACTCTGCATCTTGCAGCTCTTCTGTTGTAATCCACTGTTATCCTGGAGCCCTCTAATCTGGTGGGAAGGTGTGGAGGAAGGGCAAAGTTCTATAACTTGTGATTAAATCTTAGATGTTTAGTGGGCTGGTGTTTGTGGGTGAATACCTTCAAGAGTGTTTCTTTTCTTTTTTTTTTTTGCCTTTTAAATTTTTTTATTGTTATGTTAATCCCCATACATTACATCATTAGTTTTAGATATAGTGTTCCATGATTCATTGTTTGTGCATAACACCCAGTGCTCCATGCGGAACGTGCCCTCCTCAATACCCATCACCAGGCTAACCCATCCTCCCAACCCCCTCCCCTCTAGAACCCTCAGTTTGTTTTTCAGAGTCCATTGTCTCAAGAGTGTTTCTTGAATGCTTCATTTTCGCCCCTTAGCTGAGATAGGAAGTCTAGAGAGGGCTGGAGTTGGTAGTTGCCTTTCACCTTCCTAGTGAGGTAAGGTACTGGGAAAGGCTTTCCCTGGAAAAGTAGACTTTGTTGAGGAGCCTCTTAACACTTCATGATGATGACTCTTCTCCCTCTCCTAGAGACTCCAGGGCACCTTTCTGGGACCTTCACTGTGAGAACCTGGGGAGGTTCCTGGAGTTACAGCCCACCAAAGTGGTTCATGCTCACACTCGTCTATACTCGGCCTCTAGTAGTTTGTCAGAGGTGCCATTTAAATGTTCTTACTAAGTGTGGCTCCAGGAGCAGATGTCAGGTGTGAGACTCCCTGGATTCTGCTGTTTTTCTGGATCTCTGGGTAGGGGATTTGCTCTGAAACCTCAGTTCTCTGGTGGGTCCAAGAAAAGTCATTCCTTTTTCATTTGTTTCACTTTTCTTATATTAAGGGCAGGAGTGACAAATGTCTAAGCTTATTTCACGTCAGAGCTGAAACCGGGAGTGGTTTCCTATCTATTTTGTCAGACTAATCTTTACTTTAAGGCTGCACTTGTTGAGTGACGTTAAAAAGAAGAAAAAGATATTGCAAAGAAATTATAAGGAGCTATTTTCAATACCATTTTGGGGGGGCATGGACTAACAAGTCATATTTTCCTATCTTCTTTAAGGAAACAATCTACAAGATGAATTGAAAAAGGTACTCTTAGACATCTCTTCTTTTTTCTTTTCCTCTTTCCTACTATAATTTGTGCTTTTGGTCTTTGGTTCACTGGGGTTTAGACTTAGAAAATTGACATTTTACTGGATTTCTTTCTAGTCTTCACAGATTATCAGAGGAGATGGGGAAGAAGCCGAGGCCTCTGTTCCCACCACCATCCATTTCTTTTCATCTCTGTGATTGCCTCCAAGTAAAGCCCTTTTTGCTCTAGACTGCCCAATCGTGAATGCTGCCTGGAGTTCAGAGAATGCCGTTTTCCGTGGTCAGTTCTCCTTCATAGCAGCTTCATCTTTGTGTCACGGCTTGTACAATTTCCCCTTAAATATGTGTGGAAAATTTTGAACAGTGAACTAGTAAAGACAGGGTGTGCAGCTTTGAGAGCAAAGACCTCTAATCTGCACTTCCCATAATGAGGTTTTCTTTGTGAGATGAAATTTCTACTTTTTCCCAAAAGCCCCAATTTTCCGTGCCAAAAAAAAAAAAGAGTCTAAAGAAATGTCATAGCTAAGGAAAAAGCTTCAATGTGACACAGTTTTCCCTTATGTGATATAGTGTCACTTAATACTTCAACCCATTTCACATCGCAGATAAACAATATCTTGTCTTTCAATTTCCTCTCACTATCTTCAGGCTGGACTGGCCCTCTAATACTGTGTTAGAGACTCCGGCTCATCTTGTACAAAATGAGTTGAAAGAAAACTGCTTATGGCTGAAATTGCTTTTGCCTATAGCAGAAATGTGAAATGTGAAAGGCTGTAATGGAATTAATTTTACGGGCATATATTTGCTAAGAAACTTGATGCTGAAGTGCTTATCATTAGAAATTCTTTAGAAAGTGCATGTCTATGAGGAAAAGTGCTTTTCCTTCACACAGCATTAAATAGAATTCTGTTCCCACTAACACTCTGAGACTGCCAAAAGCACATTAAAAAATGAAAGTTCCTGGAGTGCACAACAACTTCATATTTTCAAAGGCTTATCTGCATTAGGGGGCTTCAGAGTAGAGTCAGGCTAGGGGGACTCATTATGAAAAAGTTTAAGAGGTTAAAAATGTTTGAAGGTGATGCAAAGGGGGAGGGGCAAGGAGAAATGACTAACAATATGTTAGGATGACTGGTAAAGAAAATTTCAGAGGTGACTGTTTCCCTAGGGCAGAAGAATATATATAAATGGTGAATATGGTGGTATTAAGAATGAGTAACTAGACCCCTGATTTACATAGGGCCTTCTTTCCCCCGGTCATTGAAGGCCCCCCAGTCATTACCACACACATCTTCCCTGTGTTCTCTCTATAGGCGGTTGGGATGGTCTGTCTGCAGCTAGGAAGTGAAATTCACCCTATAGGTTTGCTGATCAATCCAGGTTTGGGCTCTCACAGTTAAATTTGTTAGAGCCCCGTGTGTCTTAATCAGTGGCTTGCAGGCAGCACTGGTTTAAGATAAAGTTTCCACAAGTCCTTGGGAAAAAAATAGAGTTTTCATAAAGCCAAATTCATTTCATTTGAAAGAATGACCTCTAAATTGCAATTATGTCCTTCCTACTTTTTCGGTTCTAGGAAACTCACTATATTTTTTCTTATTTAGCAAAATTTAAAAATGTTAGCTCTAATTTTTTTTTTAATTTATTGGTCCTGAAATCCTGAAGACTGTTTATTGTCCCTTAATCCCCAAATTGGAATATCCATACTGACTTATCTGACAATCAGAAGTTACTAATGAAACATACAGAAGACATACCCACATGTATTAATATAGGTAATTTTTTCCCTATTAATATTTCTGAGGGCCTGCTCATTACTTATTGGACCACGCCGCTGCTTCTGGCTGCTATATATTGAGCACTTACCCTCTGCTAAGCATTGGATTAATGGCTTAACGTGAATTATCCCATCTAAGCTTCACCACACCCTAGGAAGGGAATACAACAATTACCCTTGACTTATAGATGAGGGAACTAAGCCACGTGGAGTGTGGCTTCCCAAGGTTCCACAGGTTTAAATGGAGAAACAGAATTCAAAAGCAGGAAAAATTCAGAACCTTCCACCTTAACTATAATGTGGTTGTACCATTTGATCTTTTTATGTGGGAAATATTCAGAAGGTAAGATAATCATGAAAAAATATGTTCACTTGAAAAAGCCGTTGGGTGCATAACCTCTTGTACATATTTCCTGTTTTTATGAGTCTCTCAAATTCTGGCCATGGACTGAATCAGAATAATAGTAAAAAAGATAGAAGTCAATATTTATTTGCTCTTACTATCTGCCAGGTACTGTGATGATCATCACAACTAGATTATCTAATTTAATTTTCACAACAATACCATGAGATAGAAACCTTTATTATCCCCATTTTCAGATAAAGAAACTGAGGCTTTGACCGAATAATTTGACCAAGATCCCAGTTAATGAGTGCATAACAGCCTGCTGCAAAATCCAGTGCTATTTTTTCTTATCAATGTAGTTAGACTAATGCACTAATCTTTGGGCATGTGAGTAGAATAAGAAAAATGAATCAAGTATACTTTTTGAGGGAGCAGTTTGTTGGCCTTTTAAAATTATCATCTGAATATTCTAAACTGGCTCTTCTTCATTCCTTGGTTCATGTTTTGTTCTAACTCTACAGTCAAATTGTTCAAGGGCAGAGAGTTCTTCTTTACCTTACATGCCATCTTCAAGTATCCTCCTTGTCTATTTTCTTTTCTAATGATAAGATATGAGAATTCACTAAATCCATGGGTGTTTGACTCAATTTTAATCCTGATCATGAATGTGCTGAACAGACCCCCAATGATTCCCATATCCCTGTATTCATGCCCTTGTGTAACTCATCCCCTTGAGTGTGAGCAGGACCTGTGATCTGTTCCTGAGCAAAAGAATATGGCTGAAGTGATAGGATGTCACTCCCATGATTAGGTTATGTTATATGGCAGCAGTCATGGGAGTTCCCACATGTATAAGACTATCTTTCAGGCAGATGTTCTAGAAGGAGTCACTTTCACTGATCTTGAGGAAGCACGCTTCCATGAGGTAAATGCCCATGTTGACGAAGCCCATGTATCAAGGAACCATGAGTGGCCTCTAGGAGCTGAAGGCAGCCTCCAGCAAGAAACCACATCCTCAGACCTATATCTCAAGAAAATGAATTCTGCCAACAACTTGAGGAGCTTGGGAACAGATCTTTCTCCAGCAAGTCTCTGATGAGACCACAGCCCTGCCAACCCCTGCATTGCAGCTCGGGGAGACTGTGAAGCAGCAAACCCAGCAGGCTTGTTCCCTGACTCCGGACTGACTCATAGAAACAGGGAGATAACCCACGTGTGCGGTTTTAAACTGTTAAATTTATAAGTTTGTTAAGCAGTTATAGAGAACTAATACAAATAAAGATGAGAGCACACACCTAAGTTAAAGTATTCTGAAACTTCAACATAAACTTATGTTGCTAATAATACTGTTCATGAATTGTCCATGCCCCTACGTAAGGCTAACCCCTCTGCTTGTCCATTACTCCCAATCCCTTCCATCCTATTTGAGGACATTGCTTCAGTAACTCTCCCCTCTCCTGCATTATCATTTTGACTTTCTCTGTTGGATCATTGTCATCTGCTTATATGATAGGCTGATAAGGGCTCCCCAAGATATGTTCATGTTCTAACCCCTGGAAGCTGTGGGTGTCAACTTATTTGGGAAAAGGGTCTTTATAGATGTGATTAAGTTAAGAATGCTGAGATGGGGAGATTAGCCTGAATTATCTGGGTTGGCTGTAAGTGCAATCACATGTATCCTTGTAAGAGAGAAGCAGGGGGGATTTGAGATACACAGAAGAGGTAGAGGCGGTGTGACCATGGAGGCAGAGATGGGAGTGATGTGTGGCCATAAGGAGGCCACAAGAAGCTGGAAAGTGTAAGGAAGGATTCTCCCCTTGAGTCTCTGGAGAGAGTGCGGTCCTGCCGATAGCTCGATTTTGGACATTTGAAACTCGGGAACTGTGAGAGAATAAACTTGTTTTAAGCCAGTTTGTGGCATTAAAAAAAAAAGACACTCTTAACTCAACTCCACTTTCCCGTCAGCTACCGCCCTTCTCCGTATAGCAAAATTGCTCAGCACGGTTATCGGCACCTCCAGGCTCCAAGCTATCTCCTCTCCGTCCCTCTTGTGTGTATTGCAAGCAGGATTTTGCCTCTCTCATGCTACTGAAATTGCTCTCAATATTGCTGGTGACTTCTACATGGCTAAAGGCAATGGTCAACCATGCTGACCTCTCATTTACAGTGGACACGGCAGATTATGCTCTTTTCTGAAAAATGTCCTTCATTTGGTGCCCAGGACATGGCATGGGGCTGGTTTTCTTGTCTGCCCTTTCTTGGTCTGTGCTGGGTCCAATTCCTCTTCTTAAGGATGGAAAGACCACGGGCCTTTCTCTCTTCTCACTTACTCCCTCTTTGTTTCCAAATGGATATAGATAACCAAATGGATATCTATAGCCCAGGTCTTTCTCTTGCTTTCCAAACTTGCATATTCAACTGCTTACCCAACCTGTCTACTAGGCTGGCTCTTTGGCATCCAAAGCCTCTATCAGCCCACAGTTGCCTCTTTGTTAACGCTATTACCGACCTTGCAGTGGCTCCTGTCAGAATCTCTGCGGCCCTCTTTACCTTCTCCCCCTCACATTTCACATCCGATCGAACTGCGCATCCTGTTGGTTCTCCCTTTCGAACTATACTCGGAATCCTGTAATTTCGGGGAATTACATGGCTGGTGCCTAGGGCCATGCCACCTTCACTCTTCACCTGGATCACTGCAGTAACTTCCTCACTGGTCTCCCTGCTGCTACCCTTGCCTCTTTCATACTCTTCACAACTTGCAGCCAGAGTGGTGCTGCCGTATCCTGAGTGAGGTCCTGACATGCCTCTGCTCAGGGTACTCCAGTGGCTTCCCACGGCCCTGTAGTTTTCCACATGCGGGTTACCTTCTGACTTTACCTCCTGAGCTCTGCCCCATCCCTCTCCACCCCTCCCTGGCAGCCGCCCCTCCCAGCCCTGCCTGCATGCCCCTCCCTCACTTGCTGTTCCTTCCTTCTGGAAGCTCCTTCCCTTAATAGCATTATGGCTTGCTCCTCATTCCTTCAGGTCTTCACTCGAACGTCATATTTCCAATGAGGCTTTTCCTGACCATTCTAACTAAAATGCTAACTATCCACCCCCAACTACCCAACGCTTTCAAGGCACTTTCTTTGCTTTATTTTTCTCCTTGGCACTTATCACTATCTGATAGGTTTCTGTTTTACTTATTTATTGTCTAGCACCCCACTAGAGTGGTAAGCCCCCTGGAGGCAGGAAACTGGGTTTCACTAGTGCAATGAGCGGAACATAACATTCATCAAATAACTTAAATGAGTATATGAACATGACACATGGACTATTATAAATAGCATGAAATATTATAAACTGACAAAATAAATTCACTGTGAATAAATAAGAATAGCCATTACAAAGGCCAATGGGGCTAAAGTATAATTATCATGCAAACAACATGATGATTACAAATAAGATTAATTCGGCTTATACTTTACATTAAGACCTTTTGCCTCCCACGTGATGTAAAGCTTTCATGGTTATTATTTCATGTGTCTTCCGAATGTCTCTGGGAGGTGGACCAGGAGCTTTATTTTTATTTCCGTTATAATAATTGTTGGAGCCCCTTAAGCTGCTTTTTGAATCATTCAGGTCATGGCCTTGATTTTTCCCTTTGTTTTTGTGGTGGAGACAAGGCCAGTTGGTTCTTAGTATGTAGACAAATATTCTCATCAGGGGCCAAGATGATGTGTATAACCTCCTGAGCAGACACTTTGATTCCTGTCTCAGTGGTCAAGGATGGTTTTCCCCTGCTGGGGGGTGGAGGGCAGGAGGGGGTTTCCATAACACAGCACTACATCTGCCGAAATCAGGCTGCTCCTCTCCACTGGGCAGAATGTTAGTGGAAGTCTCTTTCTGGATAGAAACTAGTTTCAGTATCAGTTGAACAAAGGCCAAAGTCAAAGCGAAAGAGTATTCTCTACGGCATCTGAATGGATATTGCGAGAGAGATACAGTATTGCCTGATTCTCATGAATATAGAAGGATAAGAGAATAATACTAAAACAAGGGTGTGTATGACGCAGTTTGAGGACATTTACATTTGTTCATTGTGCCAAGTGCATGCAGTCAGAGAGGGGTTGACGCACCTGACAAGGTGGCTGAACAGTCTCCAGGCCAGAAAAAAAGTCTCAGCTTTAATACCATCAAACAGCTTGGCTTTTCTGCACATCTTCTCTGGGTGTTATATTCTAAAACACCTAAGTGAACACATACAGATTAAAGTAAAATACAAATTATTCGGTGTCAATTATGTTTTATCAGAAGACAATATATTTTCCCAGTCCGGTGCACATTTTCTTTTGTATTTTTTGGTTTCAGGGACTAATGGACTCATACAATTCTCTGGGTACAAAAGAATGTAGATTGGACTGTCTACTTAGATTTTGGCGCATTTACTCACATTTGGAGGGTCTATAAGCAACTCTTTATTTTCCAATGCACCTTTGGTTTGTATTAGAATAGATAGACCTGGGATGAGTGGAAATGATTTAATGTTCTGGGACATTACAACATGTTAAGAAGAAGACAGGTTAGTAAGAGGTGGATTTAAAGCTCCTTAAGGACAAGAAAGGTATCCAGTGCATGTCTGTCTCCCTCACTGAGCACAAAACAAATGCTCCATGTATATTTTCTGTGGAGTCTGAACTGTGTTCTGTCCCCCGTTAAAGAGAGCAGTGACAGTGAGGATGAGGACTTGGAGGAAGAAGAGCGTAGTTAGGATGCCTGGGTGGCTCAGTCGGTTAAGCATCTGTCTTCAGCTCAGGTCATGATCCCAGGGTCCCGGGATCGAGCCCCACATCGGGCTCCTTGCTCAGCGGGGAGCCTGCTTCTCCCTCTGCCTGACGCTCCCCCTGCTTGTGCTCTTTCTCTCTCTGACAAATAAATAAATAAAATCTTTAAAAAAAAGAGTGTGGAGCAAACAAACTTGCGAAGAGATACATATGTCCAGACACATCAGCTGGCCTGCCTTCTAGGGAGCCCAACGGGCACTGGGAAGATTTGACCTGATGAAACTCCATTGCCCCTTATGAGTAAAGCGGCCACCCGTTCCTGAGAAACTGACTGGCACCATCCTGGTCCTATTGTGTCCTTGTTGGCCAAGACAACAGAGGAAATCAGAAGCTCCAGTCAGTTTCCTTTGTTATTGGGGGATATTTTTGGCATCACAGGGGACCACTGGCCTCACTGAGCTCCACGATAAGCTTTATTCCGGGAATCGTGACTTTGTATGTTCGAGGTCACCAAAGGCATCTCTTCTCTCCATCAGGTAGGAGTAGTTTGTAGCCCTGGTCAGAGAGGACTGAAGTGTGATGTAATGGTCGTACTTGAGGCCAAGTCTGTGCAAAAGTAGGTTGAGGGGGAAAAGAACATACAGAAAAGGACCAACAAATACAGAGATGTAAGCGAGTGTGAATGAGTGTGTGTGTGTGTGCATGTGTGTGTGTTTGACTGGGTCAGACAGGCAGAGATGAAAACAGTGCTTAAGATTTGTTGTTTTTTTTCTTAAAAGATTTTATTTATTTATTTGACACAGAGAGAGAGAGCGAGTGAGCATGAGCAGTGGGGTGAGGCAGGCAGTGGGAGAGGGACAAGCAGACTCCCTGCTGAGCAGGGAGCCCGATTCGGAACTCGATCCCAGGACCCTGGGATCATGACCTGAGCCAAAGGCAGCCGCTTAGCCGACTGAGCCACCCAGGCGCCCCAAGACTTTTTTTTTTTTTTTAATAAACTCAAGTGTTTTGGATTCCTGCAACTCAGTAGTACTGAAACTTAGAATCAGGACTCAGAAGGGAAGCCACCGCCGAAGTTCTCAGGCTGCCACCACACACCAACCTGAGATACTCAATTCCTAAGAGCAGAGTCAACCAGCAGCGCCGTTGTATGTTTTTCAAGAGAGAAGATGGAGAAACGCTGACGTCAGCTACTAGACTCCCTGATCACTATTTTCTTTTCCCCTTCACATTTTCATTCTCTCTCAACACTTGGCGGGAAAAAGCAGGGCAACCGACTATTTGTGTGCAAAAAGCTAAACAATGGGTCACCTGGTCACCCCTTGCATGCACCCCAGTTTTCTACTCAGCACAGTGCTCATCACCAGGGGATGCAATACAAATAGGCTCTTGGGAGTTTTGCATGTTATGAATAACTGCTTAGAGAACTTTTGCTATCACCGAACACTTTTGGCAGCTCTGGAGATGTGTTTTATTATTTTTCCATGAGGAGACTGAAACTAGAGGAGGTGGGCTGTCTTGTCCAAAGCTCCACCACCTGGTGACTGGAAGACCTGGACTGTGACCCAGACAGTCTGGCTCCACACGCCATTCGCTCAGCTACCATGCTCAAGGGCCTCTCTGTCTTAGTAGCTTTTAAAACATAAGAAAGCATAACTTTTGAAAGTAAAACAACATTGGAATGTGTAAAGAACATGCCAGTATTATTCCCCAACTGTTCTAAATTAACATATGACAATAGGTTGGTCTGTCTCTTTCCACAGCATCTTTTACTCCATTTTTTTCCCTGCATGCACAAATGTACGGATTTTGTTTCTGTCTTTGATTATACACAACGGGACGACAGGATGCACATTATAGCACCACTTACTTTTTTTCACTCAGCAGGATGCCATGAACATGGCCCCAGGTCGATAGTCAGGGACCTAACTAATTCTTTTCAAAAGCTGAGTAACATTTCTTACAGATGGAGATGTGCCATAAAATATTCAATCATTCTCCTAGTAGTAGAAATTGAGGCTGTGTGTGTTTCTTTTTTTGGTTGTTTTTTGTTTTGTTTTGTTTTTGCTGTTTTCCAACCACTGGAAACGTTACTGAAAAAAATTCTTTGTACATGTGTCCGTAAGTACTGGAATATTTGTTTCTATATAGGTAATCCACATGTTGAAATTATTAGGTCAAATGGTATGCAATTATTCTGGTAAAATTTTAATAGATATTGACAAATGTACTTAATTCGGTCCCTATCTATAATGTATAAAAATTTCTCTTTATCTTCATTTTCAAGGCAACCAGTTTCTTCTTTCAGTGAACCAATTGCTCTTGCCAGAATATTTCCATTATAGAGGATTCCATGTCTTTAGAGTCTCAAGTTAATGAAAAAAATCTTACTCCCCACATGGGCCTAATGATTGATATCCCAACCAAACCACCCCAACTAAACAATCTTAATAAAATGTGTGTCCATAACTTCTAGGCAAGCCCCCCTGCCCACCCTGTTTCAACAGGACTGCCCCCTCCTAAGACTGTCCATAGTGGAAATTCCAGAGCTGCTTCTCTCACCCTGATGATTTCCTTGAAATGGTGAGTCTATCTATTTTAGTCTTCACACAACTCTTTTTTTTTCTATTTCAGAAGGTATCTGGTAAAAGATTAATTCTAGAAGATTCTCCAATATTGGTCTTGGGAAAAGGAGCAAGTAGATATGTTATAGTGAAAATATCTGGAGTATGAATTTTAATGAGGATAGGCTAACTACTAAACAAACTACCTCAAATCTCAAAGACTTAACCGATAAATTTTATTTCTTACTCATGTCATTATCCAGTGACACTCAGTAGGTGATGGGGAGAGGAAGCTATGATGGTGTTGTGCACCATGTAGTCCACTCAGGATCCCTATTCCTTCTTCACCACCTTCTAGGTTTTCTGCATTTGCTCCATTTAGCCAGTGGACTGGAAAAATAAGGATTGGGAGTGGGAGGCTCATATGGGTTAGGGTTGGAAGTGGGACACATCACATTGCACTAGAGAAGAGTCCATGGTCCATGGCTCACCTAACCACAATAGAAGCCAGAAATGTACTCCAGCTGAGTGCCCAGAAAAAAAGGGGACAACATGGCTTTGTACTTCATTTTCAACCATGATGAGAGTAAAGAGTATTTGTGAGAAAAAAATGGAGAGTATGGCAATCAGTAATGAAACCCTGAAATGGGAGGCAAGTTACCAGTGACTGAAGACAAAAGAAGAGATTGTTGTGTTGGCTGGCCCGGTGAATATGAAAGGGAAGGTGGGATGGGCAGCCCTGATGTTGAGTGAGAATCAAGATATAAGCTCTTCTGATATGTCATTTGCAAATATCTTCTCCCATTCTGTCAGTTGTCTTTTGGTTTTGTTGACTGTTTCCCTTTGCTGTGCAAAAGCTTTTTATCTTGATGAAGTCCCAATAGTTCATTTTTGCCCTTGCTTCCCTTGCCTTTGGCGATGTTTCTAGGAAGAAGTTGCTGCAGCTGAGGTCGAAGAGGTTGCTGCCTGTGTTCTCCTTTAGGATGTTGATGGACTCCTGTCTCACATTGAGGTCTTTCATCCATTTTGAGTCTATTTTTGAGTGTGGTGTAAGGAAATGGTCTAATTTCATTCTTCTGCATGTGGCTGTCCAATTTTCCCAATACCATTTGTTGAAGAGACTGTCTTTTTTTCCATTGGACATTCTTTCCTGCTTTGTAGAAGCTTAGTTGACCATAGAGTTGAGGGTCCATTTCTGGGCTCTCTATTCTGTTCCATTGATCTATGTGTCTGTTTTTGTGCCAGTACCATACGGTCTTGATGATGACAGCTTTGTAATAGAGCTTGAAGTCCGGAATTGTGATGCCACAAGCTTTGCTTTCCTTTTTCAACATTCCTCTGGCTATTTGGGGTCTTTTCTGGTTCCACACAAATTTCAGGATTATTTGTTCCATTTCTTTGAAAAAAGTGGATGGTATTTTGATGAGGATTGCATTGAATGTGTAGATTGCTCTAGGTAGCATTGACATCTTCACAATATTTGTTCTTCCAATCCATGAGCATGGAACGTTTTTCCATTTCTTTGTGTCTTCCTCAATTTCTTTCATGAGTATTTTATAGTTTTCTGAGTACAGATTCTTTGCCTCTTTGGTTAGATTTATTCCTAGGTATCTTACGGTTTTGGGTGCAATTGTAAATGGGATCGACTCCTTAATTTCTCTTTCTTCTGTCTTGTTGTTGGTGTATAGAAATGCAACTGATTTGTGTGCATTTATTTTATATCCTGCCACTTTACTGAATTCCTGTATGAGTTCTAGCAGTTTGGGGGTGCAGTCATTTGCGTTTTCCACATAAAGTATCAGATAAAGGGCTAGTATCCAAAATCTATAAAGAACCTATCAAACTCAACACCCAAAGAACAAATAATCCAATCAAGAAATGGGCAGAAGACATGAACAGACATTTTTCCAAAGAAGACATCCAAATGGCCAACAGACACATGAAAAAGTGCTCAACATCACTCAGCATCAGGGAAATCCAAATCAAAACCTCAATGAGATACAACCTCACACCAGTCAGAATGGTTAAAATTAACAAGTCAGGAAAAGACAGATGTTGGTGAGGATGCAGAGAAAGGGGAACCCTCCTACACTGTTGGTGAGAATGCAAGCTGGTGCAGCCACTCTGGAAAACAGTATGGAGGTTCCTAAAAAAGTTGAAAATAGAGCTACCATATGATCCAGCAATTGCACTACTGGGTATTTACCCCAAAGATACAAAGGTAGTGATCTGAAGGGGTATGTGCACCCCAATGTTTATAGCAGCAATGTCCACAATAGCCAAACTATGGAAAGAGCCAAGATGTCCATCAACAGATGAATGGATAAAGAAGATGTGGTGTGTGTATATAATTGTATATTATACAGCCATCAAAAAACCAGAAATCTTGCCATTTGCAATGACGTGGATGGAACTAGAGGGTATTATGCTAAGCGAAATAAGTCAATCAGAGAAAGACATGTGTCATATGATCTCAGTGATATGAGGAATTCTTAATCTCAGGAAACAAACTGAAGGTTGCTGGAGTGGTGGGGGGTGGGAGGGATGGGGTGTCTGGGTGATAGACATTGGGGAGGGTATGTACTATGGTGAGCACTGTGAATTGTGTAAGACTGATGAACCACAGATCTGTACCTCTGAAACAAATAATACATTATATGTTAAAAAAAAAAAAGAAGATAGTAGGAAGGGAAAAATGAAGGGGGGAAATCGGAAGAGGAGACGAACCATGAGAGACTATGGACTCTGAGAAACAAACTGAGGGTTCTAGAGGGGAGGGGGTGGGGGGATGGGTTAGCCTGGTGATGGGTATTAAGGAGGGCACGTTCTGCATGGAGCACTGGGTGTTATATGCAAACAATGAATCATGGAACACTACATCAAAAAAAAAAGATATAAGCTCCTCATCTTGAGTACACCATGAGTTCTCCGGGCAAGTAGCTTCACTTCTCTGGGCCTCAATTTCTTCAATGGGATATAAACTTGGAACAGAAATAGATACATGCTAAGATGTCTCAGTACTCCTAATAGATTGACTGCAAAAAGACATCCTCATTATCCATGTAGGTTGTGATATTACTGTCTTTTTGAAGAAATTTAGATGCATACATTCCAAAGTTACAAACAACACTGAAGAGCCCAGTTTGCTATGTTTCCTTCTTGTCATTTGAAAATTTAAAATCCATTAGTTCAACATTTAAAATGACATTGACTTTTCAATTTAGATTGCCACTTTAATTTCTGATAGTACTGCTTACACTTTACTGAGCACTAACTCTGGGCCAAGTCTTTTAGTTAGTATATCCTTACAGTAATCACTGGAGGGAATAAGTGCCATTAGCCCCGTCCTAAAGATGAGGGAATTGGGGAGGACAGATTGGCTTGACTTAGTATGCCACAAAGCTGGAGTTAGAAAACACCATATCTATGCTCCCTTTGACCGTGAGGAGTTTTTTGGGTTTTTTAAAGATTTTATTTATTTATTTGAGAAAGAGAGAGAGCACAAGCAGGGGGGAGGGGCAGAGGGAGCAGGGAGCCTGATGTGGGGCTTGATCCCAGGACCTTGTAATCATGACCTGAGCCAAAGGCAGATGCTTAACCGACTGAACCACCCAGGTTCCCCTGACCTGCAAAGAGTTTTAACCGCTAACGCAGAATTATTCAAGGTTCAAATTGGCCTTTCTATTTCTGAGTATTGTATTTTCCCACGTGCATATTTATTTATTGTTGCTTGTATTTCTCATTAATATTTTAAGAATCTACAAATGTTGCTGTTCTTAAAGCTATTGTTTATAGCTCTTTATCAAACTTCCTCACTCTTATTCATGCAATGTACTATTTCAATAAATTTCAGGCATGCAAGTAATAATCCTACTTAAGCACTGCTCTAAATACAAACTTGAGAAACCTTTATAAATCAGAACTGATTGTCTAAATGAAATTAGAAATGATTGTCTTAAGACTAGCAGACAAAAATTCTTGAAACAGGAATGTGGATTCCATTGCTTTGCTTTTCCCAACAAAGTCATTTTATTGTATTTTTTTCAAAAGTGCTGGTTTATTTAGTCTAACATTTCCAGAGAAATAGTAATCCTAAAGAAAATAGAAGCAGTTCTTTATAATTATGATTTGGGGGAGATTTTCCCTATGTCCGTTTAAAGTCGTTCTATAGGAAAATTGAAAATGTAGTAGAATAGAGGATGTTTGATGCTTTTTTGAGGAGTCTGGTGGGTTTGCATAACCAACTAAATAGCTTTTATTTGCATGCTTGGATAACAATATATTGGCATTTTGAATACCGTTGAAACAGAATAGCCAATATATTAATTCTGACTAAAGAGGACACTTGTTCGTACTTTACCACATATAAGAGGTAAATTTATAGCTAATTTTCTGTGTAAAGAATTGTTTGGGCTTTTTAAAATGTGGATGCCCAAAGATGTTCATTTTCTTCCCTGTAGAGATACCCGAGTAAATTACTCTATAAATATTGAATTACCCGGTTCTTTATTATCCTTTTTTGTGAGTTTGCTTAAAATGTAAATATCCTCTATAGGAATATGTATAGTTGACCTGTTTATTACATGTGAAGCTCATTTTCTAAAACTTTCAGAAGTTGCAGATTCTATCAGGGTTCTGCTACAGCATTTTCTATGGAAGTTTATAATCAGCAGTACCATAACATACATTATATATTTCTTGAAACTAGGCAGAGTAAGGAACACTTAAATTGGAATTGTCATTCCTTTCTTTGAAATACAGTTTTCAGAGTCTAATTAGTTTCATTAGAATGTGGGGCTCGGATAAGCAGTAGCCATTGTCCCTTGTTATTACTCAAATTTGTTTTCCAGGTCATACATTCCTTTGGTTCAATCTCTTGCTTGCCTGAAAAGGGAGCCCGCCAAGGAGCTGTTTGTACTATGTATTTTCAATTATCGCAATCACACAAGCATAAAAAAATGAAGATAAGAAACATTTCAGCTATAATAGTGTCTCAAAAATGAGCTACTAAGTTGTCATGTTCCTTCATTACCTGCATGAGATGTTCAAATTACTTTACTAACCTTTAAAATCAGGAAGGCTCAAAAAAAAAAGCAGTGTTACAGGTTTTGTTTACTCCTTTGTTAAAAGCATGAATATCAGCAACTTGTAACAGTTGGGAAAGAGATGATTAAAATTCTGGGGGCTTGGGGGAAACAAAACAGGTGCACAGGTGAAATCGCAGATTAATGGATCTCTCCTCCCTCCCCCTCATTGGTGAGGTGCCTCCTTCCCAGACCTTAAGTCATCACTTCACTGCTCGCTGCTTGCAGGTGTCAGCTTGGCTTCAAGGTGTGGTCTGATGGGTATTTGTAAATACAGATTTAAAAACATCCATAAAGCTCTGGGTCCAGTACGAGGCGCTATAAAACCTGTGACCACATATTAGAAGAAATATGAAGGGCTTATAAGGATAGTAAACATGTCTTCTTCCAAACTATTTGGGGCCTACATTTTTCATTGGAAAAAAAATAGCACCCTTCTTCAATAAGAATTCTTGGTAAGAATCTTTCTAAATATAGCATTTTTCTTCAGAGCAGCTCAGAGTACCAACATATATATATATTTTTTTTAAATAAGATTTAATAGAAAAAGAAAAATAGTCAAGGATAGAGTTTTGTTTGTTTATTCGTTCTGTGGTCCTGCTTACTTCCAGTTCCAGTCACCCAGTTTGGGAATCTATGCCTCCTATTCCCACAACTCTAGGTTATAGAAATTTAGAGATCTTGGTTCTTAGTATCAGAATATTCCAGCAGAGGATACAGCAAGTGTCCCATTAATTATAAACTGCTACTCCTTCCTGGACACTAGACTCCCTATGCCAAGGGACCAACAAGCAAGAAGTTGATTCAAGTTTCTGGAGGGGACAGCTGGCCCTGGTCACCAGGAGGAGGAGGTAGGCCGGCTGTTACACATAAAAGAGAGGAATATAGTGGGCATCCAGGTGGTCCACTTGGGTGCCCTTTGGCCCTCCCTTTCTCAACTTTGATGACAAACAGATAAGCCATGGCCTGAGAAGTACATGGCCTTCTCAGGGATGAGAGTGTTAGTCATGCCATCAGGTAAGCCACCGAGAGCCGCAGAAGTGGTGGGGGGAAGGGGAGGGCAGTCTCGAATGGAGAGTGGAAGACAAAAGAGGGTCAGTGTCCGTTGTACCCCTGAGATCCACAGTCACGTCAGGGGCTCTGGGTCATGTGGCCAACCGTCCTTTCTCTTCTTCCCCAAAGAAGAGAGGGCCTCCCAAATCCTAAAGAAGGTGCTCTCCGAGCTGGTGTGAAGCAGTGGGCATGGGTTACAGTGGACATGAGGAGGCATGACCCAGGTTTGACTTGGAAGAAGGATTTGTGGCCCAGTTTTCAGCACACAGCCTCCAGCTGTCAGCTCGTGAAGAGTTTGCCTCCACTGCACAGTCCCCTCTCCCAAAGGCATGCGCATCCCACGACTGATTGAGGCAAGTGTATAAAGGTGCCGCCATTTTATCCTGAAAGCAGACAACTCTGCTGGGCGGTATATGCTGCAGAGCTTCTCGATGGGTGAGTTCAGGCTTTGCTCTGCCTGCATCATGATTTGACTTTTCCTTCTGCCCAATTCTGCTTCCTCTCCCTCCTGTCCATGGGTGCTGATTCCCAATAGGTACCCCGCAGCTGCCTCTAGATAACATAACCTGCAGCAGCTGACTTCACCAGTGGTATTTAGCATATCAAAAATGGTTTCTTAAAAAAAAATTTTTTTAAATGGTTTCTAAAATCTCTTGTGAGGATTCTGATTTCATGGCACCTGATTATCATGGCACCTGCAATAGACTCTCTGAACTTCTGCTAAGACAATCAAACAGATGTAGCAAAGAATAAAAATGCACGACACTGATGATCAAACTCTTGCCACCTTAGGAAGTTTTACTGACTGCAAGGCCAACGAGACTGGATTAAAGTATTGGGTTGGTACCATTGCAAATCTAGCCCAGTGTCCCGGATATAAGTATAGCCAATTGCTGATGCAGCTGGGGCAGCAAGCATGGTCATGGCATGGATGCTCACTGACGTCTCAGCCAATTTCTCATGATTACGAGATCAGGTAACTTGGTAAATTACTAGAACAAGTACCTCACTAGGCTTTAGCTCACAGAATGCTAATGGCTAGACTTGCTGCAGAATTTAGGGGAAGGTACACAGAGTGTGTCCTTGGGTCCTAATAGAGGCTTATTACTGGGGGTTGGGGGGGCAGGATGTTGTCTCAGATCCCTTTAAAAATTGAATAATGCTCTTGACCGCTGCTGCAGACACATGCATACACTCAACCAGATTTCCATAAAACTGAGGTTCATCTGTGACTTTGCCAGGGATCCATGGATCCTTGCTTAAAGAAGGCTTGCTATGAGATTTGGTCATTTTTGTGTGTAATTTTCAATAATATTTATAAAAACCAATGTTGAATTAAGCAATGACCTATTAGATGTTACTTTCCACTTGATATTTTCTACCTTTTTTACCCCCTGACTCAAATCCTGACTCTGCTATTTACTTGTGGCATGACCATGAGCAAGTCACTTAACCTCTTGGTTACATCAGTTTCCTCAGTTATAAAAAGGAGGTGACAATAATTCCTCCTCTATGGGGAGATCGAAATGAGCAATGCAGAGGTTAAAACAACGTGGGCTCATGAGCTCTCCCGGGATGTTAACCGATGTGGTTGGTGGTGGCATTAACTAGCCTGCTATTATTCCTTCTTCGTCCCCGTGAAGAGTGAAATGCACTTTTTCATTCTTGTATATGCCACTTTGTAGAGAAAAGGCAATTTTAAATTCCATATTTCACTGCAATGTTCTGTTATGCAGGACCGCCTAGTAAATAGGACTTAGCTTCCCACAGACCCTGGAGAGGGGCGGCTTCTGTGAGGTGTTGCTCTACCTTCTTGACATAAGTTCTCAAAGAGTACACGGAGCTTTAGAAGGGATTTAGGTGGTGGCTTGTCTATTGAATACAACTTCTGAGAAAAAGAATCTTAAGAACTTAGACGTGACCGTAGGATAATGTGGAATGAAGCTATGGTGATATAGAAAATCTTTTGATTGCAGAAAACCAGACAAATTCCAATGTAATGGTAAATGAAAAGTGGAAAGGCATTATAATGTTATTGAGATGTTCTTTGATTTTAATTGTTTATTTAGTTCTCCTCCCCCTAAAAGGGCCTAACTGTATATGGCTTATAAAGGAAAGTTTAGAAATAAAATGAGGGTTCTCAAGGTCTTTAAAATTACCCAAGAGTACATAGAAAGAAATGGCAATGAATACCATGCCCATATTTACCTCCAGAGGGAAATAGAAGAGATAAAAATTGTTATAACTGGATTTTTCCCAGAACATGTCAAGAGTCCTTGCTTTTGCAAAACTGTTCATAGGTCATTAATCATAACCTAATAACTGCATGTCTCCAGAAAACCAAAAGACCCTCCTCTGGTCATGACCTAGATGAATTCCAAATGGCATAGAATACTTAATTTTCAATTTCCCACATGCTTATTATCAATCCAACACTGAACATATCCAAAGAAAAATTCCATTTACCCAAATAGTGAGCATTATTTCACTCAAAAATATTTTTTTCTCTTGGCATCAATGGCACAACCATGTTCTCTTCAATTATTCCCAATGGAGCCCCTGGGACAGGAAGCATTAGAAGCAGGCAGGGCACTTGGAGAATGTTCTGGCCCTAAAGTCTGAGTGCCAGGAGCCATGGTAGGATCATAGCCAGAAGACACCATATTTCTACCTTCCAAGGTAGACGCTTTCTGAAGAGCAGCCTGGATGCTTTCTGAAGAATTGTGCCTGCTTATCAGGTTCTCCAATGGGAGATGTTTGTCCAATTCTACAGACAAAGATATCCCATGGGGAATCTGGCTTCTCCCATTTATTTCATTCCCCTCACAAGAGACAGGGACTGGGTAGAGACAGAGATATTTTCACATTCCATTTATAAGTCTCTGTACCCTGGAGAGCAATAACTTCTTCCAGTCACATTTTGTGTATTTTTTAAAGTCACATACTTTAAGCTTGCACCCCAGTTTTTTGTTCGAGAAGGTGCCCACACTCTTAAGAACAGATATAAAATAAGTGACATGGAATGCTGAAGTGTGTATCTTGGAAAGGCCTACTATATTTTAGAGTAAGAGCAGAGTCTTGCTTTATTATAACTTGCAGAACCTTCTATAGTTAATTTCCTAATCACAAAATATTTTCTAATCATCTTAATTAGTAATTCCTTTTCATAATTTAACAAGCCACTTATCATCTGCATTTTGTACTTGGGCAAACAAGCCGTAGAACCAGAAATAGAAGAAGTTGTGCCTTTGAGCTTTTTCTTGGAGGTTTAGTCCATTAGGCAGGGATGTCGCATTTTTTCCAAGATCATCACAAAGCCCCCTCCAAGAATGTCTCTTCATTCCCCAAACTGAATTCCCCTACAGACCCATCAGGGAGGCGGTGGTGAGAGAAAATTTCAATATTGCACATTTATGCTTAAATATTATCTTCACAGGGGCCTGTTAAACTAAACACCATGGGGTTTCTGGCTGTTTTGCGTGCGTTGCAAACAGCTAGACTTGGCACAATGCTTTGGCTCAGGTCTCTTGCTAAACAAGAACTAGGTATATGGGGCAGCCTTGCCACACTGATTTATAAGGAAGCAGCATGTCTTGTGAGGCCAGAAAACACCTCACCTCGCAGTCTGAAAAGTGATGAAATGCTCTTCCTGTAGACAGGCTCGCAGACTGATGGAACATGCTGTCTGTGCTCAGCATATTGCCACAGAACGGGCAAAACAGAGAAGATTTCTTCTCTCCAGCCCAGACGGACGGATGTGATTTTCTCCTCCTTCCTGGTGTGTAGCCTAACTACGTCACGTCAGACCAGACTTCAGCCTTGGAGGCCTCAGAGCCTGTGTCCCTTCGGTGTGAGGATGACAAAGAGCACTTAACTTCGCTTTCCAAGTAAATATCCATCGAGCCCCACCCCCAGTCAAGTGGGGCATTGCCTCTGGTGCCCCGTCTGATTTAAATGAGCCTTAAAATCCTCAGCTGCTTTGCTAATGTGGGTCAAGATATTGATTCCCTGAGTTTGGGCTGTGAGTGGCTTTTTATGAAAAGCATCGACTCAGCTGTTCAACTCAGCTGAACTACTTTGCATGCTCAGAATGCGTTGCATTTGCTGCTGAGTAGTGAAAATCAAAGGGGATCTTTTAGTCATTGGAAGTCTATTCAGATTACTGTTGCGTTTGGGTTCCATGTTGCAGAGCTGGGAAAATAAAAAGAAAAATGATTGCTTTCATCATCACGGGGTCCTGCTCCATGTGTCTCCCCCCCCCCCCCCACACACACACATAGAAGCCTGAGCTATCTTGAGAAGATACTTTGCCATAGGTGATTTCATGATATGCTTTCAGGGATAGCGTTCACAAGCCTTTCCCTGAGTCACCGGCCACCTCGTTTACCACCATGCTCCCCTCCCTCAAGAGAAAGGCAGCTCAGCCATGAAGATGAACAGCTCTGACTTTCTTTGGTTGTGTCTTCTCAATAATTCTAAAATTACTGATTAATCAAGGTGCAGAGATCTTGATAAACATGATTTTGCAATGTAAACAAACAAACCAAAAAGAAACACCGAACCATTCACTTCTGGAATACGGAGTGTAAATTCCATCGGGCAGAGATGGCTGGGTTTTATGAGTCAGTAATAGCCCGCTGTGTACCACAGGGCTCCGTACGCCTCTTCATCACTGCCACCATGGTCACGTTTTTAAATCCTAGTCTTGAGACCACTAGTATCCTCTGAGGAGCCAGTAACCATTAACCATTCTTTGAGGATCAAGAGGGGACAATAAATTCTTCCAAAATATTAAGTGAGTGTATCCTGGTGGTAGACAGTATGCCTGACTAGATGGTATCCAGGGGCTCCGGGAACTCATTCACCTCACTTGACTGAGCACTTGTGGCCTGAGGTCCTCCATGACTTACCAATAATGTCAGTAGCCCCTCCGAGGTGGTGGAGAGGCTCATTTGCTCTTTCTTATTATGAGGATCGCATGCTTGAATGCCCAAAGGTTGCCCACTCGCAGCTCCTAATGTGAGGTTTAGAAAAGTCCAATCTCAAAAATGTATATCCATTTCAAAACCTAAACAGAAGCGATGTGCTCAGTGTTCACACTTTGCCATGGGGCCAGACGGCTCGGCCTCACTTGGTGTGGGCATGCCTTCACTTTACATGGAATGCAGCAGGTAGTACAACATTAGGAGAATTGTTTTCAACTGACTATAACGGCAGCACTGTAGTAATCTACGTTGCATTCCAAATGGCTCTCTACCATTTCTTTATTGGGTACGGCCACAAGGCAGGTGCAAGGGAAAAGGTCTCGCCTACAGCACTGATTTCAATTCTTGCAAAACTCTAGGAGTTAGATGTTATTCTCTCCAATTTATAGAAAAAGGAGAAGGGAAGTTGCATGCCCAAGGCAAGTAGCTAATAAGCGTTTCTCTGGTGAATATCATCATATGTGTGTGTAATAGCGAAAAACAGAGTTCTGATGTTTTGTTTTGAACAAAAATTGGTCCAATCCAAAGATGGGGCCCTTCACCTTTGTGTTAAAACTGCACGGTCCGATATGGGAGGTACATAAGCAGTAGCCACATGTGGCTACCGAACACTAGAAATGAGAAACGTGGCCAGTCCAAGTTGAAATGTGCTGTATGCACTGGATTCAAAGAAAGTATGAAAAAATATACAAAATATCCCAATAATTTTAAATATTGATTAAATGTAGAAGTGAGAGTATGTTAGGTACATTGGATTAAACAAAATATGTTATTAAAACTAATTTCACTTTTTTCTTTTTCAAATGTGGCCACTTGAAAATTTTAAAGCACATACGTGCATCTCATTATATTTCCAATGGACAGAGCTGTGCGAATCTCTATTCCATTTTACAACTCTTTAAACTTTCACGAATAGACATAGTTTTAGATCTGAGAAATTTTTTTCTTTTTTCCAAACAAACAAAACAAAGCAAAAAGTCAAAATATTATTAAATTATTATTAATTAAATAATATTATTAAAAATAGTGAGAGACTAGTTTTACAAATTCACCGTTTATGAGGTAAGGATGAAATATAATTTTGCCTTTATCATTCCTCTTTTAAGATTTTAGGGTGATTACTTTCTGTTGCCTTAATTTTCTTCAAGTGTCCACAGTTTGTTTGTTTTGCTTGTTTGGTTTGTCTTGTTTGTTTGCTTGCTTGTTTTGGTTGATCAAGCACTGGGGTGTGGGGAAGGGGTTCTTCTGAATATTTCTTTCTGGGTCTCCTTTGTAATCCATTGATTCATTTAAAAACATGCACAATCACATGAAGCCTTTCCAAAATGCTTGCAATACAGACCAGGAGCTACACATCAGAAAGCCCTTAGCACTGCAGCAAATATTTAAAGTCCGCATTTCTCTACTTTTAGAAGCATGAAATTCAGAATATTATATTTTTCTTACCACATCCCACAGAAACGTTTCTCTGGTGAATATCATCATATGTGTGTGTAATAGCTAAAAACAGAGTTCTGATATTAAATCACATGACAATCCCAGATGTTCTGTTCTTCCGTTCCCTCCCTGATGGTCCTATATTGCAATCAACGAGGCTCTGTACCTCAAGACTGAATGTGAACCACCATTTCAAGGGGTCTGAGAATGGATTCTTCAAAAACTGTGGCAACTTTTTCAGATCAGACATCCCATTCAGTTTAAAAAAACAACATTATCCTCGGGGTGCCTGGGTGGCTCAGTCATTAAGCGTCTGCATTCGGCTCAGGTCATGATCCCAGGGTCCTGGTATCGAGCCCCATGTCGGGCTCTCTGCTCCACAGGAAGCCTGCTTCTCCCTCTCCCACTCCCCTTGCTTGTGTTCCCTCTCTCACTGTGTCTCTCTCTGTCAAATAAATAAATAAATAAAATCTTAAAACAAAAAACAAAACATTATCCTGAAACCTTGTTGACACCCCTGGGGAGACAGCCAAGAAAGATCAGTGGGGCATATTTCCCTTATTTCTGAGTTGGACATTCTGTCTTCAGAAACAGCTTTAACCTGATTCTTACAGAAAAAGGCACCGCCCCCCCACCCCCACCCGGATAAGGCCCAGCAAAAAGAGCATTGCTCTCTTGATTCCAGACCAGTCACTGGTTTTAAGGTGCAAGGATTCGGGTTTCTCTTTTCTCATGATGACTTAATTTCTTGGTGTATTTTTTATTGTTGTTGCTCCAATGATTTAATTTTGTCCAAATTCAGCTACAGAATTTGAATCCAAGACCTCTTGTAGCAATGGATTTCCCAAGTTCCACAATGGATTATGTGCTTCTATCACTAAGTAATGTGGATAAGGCAACCAAATCTGTCCTATCACAAACCAAACCAAAACGGCCCCCATTCATTATGGGCTGGTACAAAGGACCAAGTTGCTAGGTGACTTCCTAAATCTATCCCTAGTAATCATCTATTTGCTAAATAGGAAAAACATATATAATAAATTATTAAATTAAATCATTTCTTTTAAGGCACTATACTAGATATAATTTCTCTCTCCTGCATATTAATTTTTCATCACAGGGGAGCCTGAAATAATAGTTCCACTGGTACAGAAAAGACTTTCATAAACAACTTGGAGTTTGCATTGATCCTTTGGTATTTTCCCCTAATTATTTCCCAGAGGGACAATAGAGACATAATATTTTCCTAGATGCAGCGCATGATCGTCACAACCTTTGCTTCCCATTTGTGTTCAAGGAGCACTGATGTTTTTCTTCTCAAATAGGCTGGAGGATACAAAATACCATTAGAGTGACTTTTCTGTCTTGGAATTTGGCAGGATGCTTTTGAGTTCCACCTAAGAAAAAGTACTGCTCATACATAGAGCCGTTTCCATTGATTTGAGTCCTACAAAGTGGTTTCCTTCTTTACCTGATAAGTGTGCTTCTGTGTGTGTGTGTGTGTGTCTTTTTAGTCAAGCAATGAAGGGAAAGTTATCACTACATTTCACTAAGGCATACATCCCATGAAAGTAAATTATAACACTTTTATCAGGAGAATGCCGACATCCAAGAAACATGACAACACAGTGTTATAATGAATGATATTTACAGTGTAGGCGTGATGAAGAACCCACCTGGGAGAGACAGAGTTGAAAAGACACCATGATCTATGAAAATCAGGAGCAACTCTGTGTTGCACCTGAAGCAGAGAAAGATGGTAAATTACCACTGAGTTTCTCACCTCACTTTATGGAAGTTCCAAGATGTTCAGATCCATGCAAATCTGCTCCCTTTGATCATCCCACTCTAAGAGATCCCACTAGAAAGTACCATTTTATTTTATTGTTAAAAATTTTATTTATTTATTTCAGAGAGACTGAGGGGGCACAAGCAGGGGGAGCAGCAGAGGGAGAAGGAGAAGCAGGCTCTCTGCTGAGCAGGGAGCCCAATGTGGGACTCCATCCCAGGACCCCAAGATCATGACCTGAGCCAAAGGCAGATGCTTAACCAACTGAGCCACACAGGTGCCCCTAGAAAGTACCATTTTAAATATTAGCCAGAGTGGCTATAACTATGCCGTCAACCTAGAGATCAGATAGCCCTTTTGGGACGAAGGTGATGGACATTTCTCCTTCTTTTCTTTAGTTCTTTGTCTTCTTTCCTCATCTGGTACTGAAGCAATTGGTGAAGAGAATAGAGGTAGAGGAGGGGATTTTTTCCATGTATCTGTGCTTTGCATTGTGATACAAAGAATTTTTATAGTTTTTACAGCAACATAATAATGTACTACAGTAAACAAATTATAACAATTAAATTATATGCCCTTATTTCTAAGTGTGTATGTATTAAAATTATTACATACAAGTGTGTACTAGTTATAACACTTTCTCAATTCTTTCCCAAATGTTAGAATTAATAAATACATTTTTAAGTTTGAAAGCAAAATAAAAGAAAAGTGATTTTTGAGACAATCAGAAATATCAGCTCATAGTTCTTTATCTTAATAACTTTATTTAGGGATTGGATTTTCTCTCTCCATAGAGGCAGCAACTATTAGGCTATCAAAAAGATAGACTTGAAAAAAGGCATGATAACCTCAAAATTACCTTCATCATACTTCTAAATAGCATGTTCTTAATGAATAGCACAGCAATGATAATATTTGGAGGGAATGTAGTTGAAAGCTTGTGGGATGAAACCAGACTGTTGAAGTTTCAGGTCCTCATCCTGGTGCTTCCTTGCATGGTATGTATCTTCTCTGTGCCTCAGTGTCCTCATTTGTTAAACGAGGATCATAACATTATCTATCTCGTAGGGTTGTTGTGAAGATTGTTTTAATACATGTTACAGTCTCAGAACACTATGTGGTAGATGTGCTCAGAATATATTAACTGTGGTTATTCATGAGCCTGGTTATAGAGCGGACAAAGTTGGAGACCTAAACTTAGTGCCAATTCAGCTGATAAAATTGGACACTAATACATCTGCAGTGCTACAGGCCCCTTTGTTTCCACTGAAAAGTGCTCACCAAATATATATCCGTGGACCTGCCAAATAGAGGATGGGGGCAAATATTTGGGAAAACTTGAAAAAGTTGGGAGCCTGAGTTACCCTGTAATACAGTGTTCTTAATCAATTAAATATGGACCCATATTGATTATTGAATTGGGTACCGAAAGAATATCAATGTTCTGGAAAATTCAGAAAAGTAGTATTCTGTTTCTAAAAACTCTTCATTTGTCTGTCTCTGATATGACAGAAAGTAATTTTGCTCAAGAGATAAGGTGATAATAATGGAAGACAAAAACTTTCATTGATTAATTTAGACAACAAATAAAAATCTGAAGGTAATTAAAGTAAAATTGTAAAAGCTCTCCATTCTACGGTATAAGAAAGAGTCTCTAAATCCCAGTTTAATTTTTCCTGTCATGTAGAATATCCAGCTGCAATAAAAAGAGGAAATTTTCCAGTCTCTGCTTTTGTGTACAAATCTGATACTCTCTTTTCTGCTCCTTAAATGTCGTCAATTAAGCCACTAGTCAATTAAATCACTATCCCCAGAGCAAAGGCATTTTGCTTTAAATTCAACAGAGCTTACGGTTTAAAATAATGAACTGCATATGTAATGATTAAATATAAAATAGCAGTTTATCATATTTTATTAACAAAGATGGCTAGGAAATGACTTCATATGAAAGAAATTTTTCATTAACGGCAAAAATTATTTTCTAAATGAGATAGACTCCCATGGTCCATCTATGGAGGGAAATTTTAATTGTAAATTGTTAGACATTTTATAGATTAATATTGTTTACAAGAAACAATTCTTTAGAGTCTTCAGGATTTGGGATGATGGAAAAAAAATTTAAATAGAATTGTCTCTGTATGCCCATATTGGAAGAGAAGGAAAGAACTCAAGAGCAAAAATACAGGTTTATTTTTGATGCTGCTTAAAATAATACTCATGGCTGCTCCATGACAAACTGTAGCTAGCCTGCTTCTCCACCCCAGGGCCCCACTCAGCTTCACGACTCTTTACCTAGGGTGAAAGGAGGGAAGTTCCCCTCTTCAGCCTTCTTCTTCCACAGCCAGCTCCTTCCGCCATATTGTCTGCCTTCCTGACTGCCTCATCATCAATAGTCTGTCTTGCTTTGCAGGACTCGTCTCCTACTGACCACATTTAATCTTTGTGAGTGCTAAATGTTTCTTAAACTAGACTAAAAACAAACAAAAAAATGCTCATCAAAATCTCTTTCTTTCACATTTTACTTCTTCACAACCCAGCTCTAATTTTGGCTGTATTTTGTCCATAGGCCTGAGTGTGATGAATTAAGTTTTCTGGAATGATCTCTCCAAGTTTCCTCTTCTGGGTTTTTACCCTTTCCCTTGGTTTCTGGTTTTTTTTCTACTCTTTCTTTTTTTAGAATGTTTTTATTGAAGCTCAACTTGTTTTGCAGCAAACTAAGTCTTACTGTCTTTACCATTTTTCTGTTTATCTCACTTCTTTTCTTACCTCCTTGTCTGCTCTACCAAACATCAGGAGAAGTGTTTTATCTCTGAGATAGAACTGTCTTGTCAACACCAGCCCTTGACCCAGACTGGAGGGGTCCCTGCTCTGGGCTCTGTGCTTGAGAGAGTCTCTCTTAGGCTTTCCTCTGGAAGTACCCTTCCCCATATGGTGAGGAATCTGTGGGGGAGAATCCCATGTCGCCTTCTAGAATGTCCCCTTCCAGGTCACATTTAGGTAACTGGAACCCTGGAATTCCTTGCCCAAGCCCACTTCCTGGGTCTCCACAGATCTCTTCATGGAGACCATGCTCCCAAGGGCAGATATAACCTACCAAGTAGCTGTAGTTTGCCTAAATAAATGTGGATAGTTTGGACTCAGACATCCCCAGGCAAGTGCAGAAGGCCCCTTGTCTATGGGATGAAGTCAGAGTGAAAAGAGAAGAGACGCAGGGCTGCAGGCATCCAGGCTCTCCCACAGGGAAGCTCTCATTGCAAAACTCCAAGGAGCACAAAAATTCTAAATGTTACCAGGCCTTCCAGGTTACAAAGGAATAGTTGTCAAAATAGAACACATTTTATTTAATAATTGATTACCTTAATTTAGATCTTTCAACTATTTAATCATATGGTATCTTGTCCTCCTATCCTGCAAAGCCTTATTTTCTCTCTTATTTCACAGATCCCCTTTAAAAAATATTTTTTTGGGAGAAAAATGAAAAAAAAAAAGCATTTTTGTCCCTTTCTCTGCTCTTCTATGTGTTGTATCACAATAATCTCAAATGCCATTCTTCTTTACTTTTACCTTTTGTTGCAATGCTCTGTGTCCATCTTCCTCATTCTGGAAACAGTTTCTGATAGATCTGCATATACCTAGCCAGAGCTGCACTGAATCAGCTATTTTATATAATTCTTGAAGCTCAGGTTTGGACAACCAACAGTACCTTTCTATAATTTCCTTCTGGGCTTCCAATGACAGCCAGGTATACCTCCTCCTTTTGTTCCATGGAAGAATTATACAAAATTATTGGTAGCCAGAATGTGAAAATAAATACCAGTATTATTGTATTTTCTGATTCAGGAAATGCTAACACTCCTGATATGAATAACAACTATTATAACTTAAGATGTATGAAGATCAAATGCCCCAGGAATTGCATGAATAATTAACTCTGGCTTTCAAAAAGTTTGCCCTTCTCTTCCTCTTTTAACAATTGAATTGCTCAGGTCATATTTCAACCAGTGGCCATGATCCTTGGGACCATTAGTATCAGATACATAGTATTTTAATACCATATTTTACATAATTTAAAACCATTCATTTTTAAGGCAAATGAAAATTGTCTTCACCCTGGCTTTCTTGTGTGATTATCATAAAATCCCAAGAGATGTGGTCAATTTTGCTCTCATATTTTTCCCCCAAATATCATAGGTATGCATATATCTAAATCTGACATGTATTTGGAGATTTAAATCCCTGTAAATCTATTGTTTTGGTTTTATTTTTAACTCTAAGATCACATCTCCAGTAGCTGTGGTTCCAAGGGTCCTGGGATAACACAGGATTGACTCACAGAATCTTAGGAGGTTTGATGGATGTTATGGTGTCCCCCGCACCCAAAGTGCAGTTTGCACAAGTGGGAAGCTGGAGATCTAGGCTTGTATATGAAACTCCTTCTCCTCATCAAGCACTTCACAGGCCACTTCTAGGCTGATCACCTTCACAAGCAGGAGAAGAATCCCCTGCCACCTCTACTGCACCCCTGATTGAGCATGCTTGCCCTAGAAGTCCCTTCCTATCTTCCCCCTTTGAACTACTAACATCTCATGACATTTAGCTCAATGTGTCTCATGGGGTCTGCCCCATGTCTCACATCCTTTGGTCGGTAGAATAAGTGAGAATCTTCCACAGTCACTAGGAAAAAGGTAAGTCATCCTAAAACAGAAGGGGATGGGTTCTCATTAGATGAGCTAGATGATAAGAAAAGAGAATTTGAATCATACTGGACAACAGTAAGAAGTAATAGTAACTGAGCTGAAATTTTTTTTTAGTTCTTGGCTCAGGCCACTCAAGTGAGGAACCCCAAAATAGTTCCTGTGATTTTTTTTTAAATTTAGGTACAATTCACATACCATAAAGTTCACCTTTTAGAATGTACACTTCTGTGATTTTTTTAGTGTGTTCATAAAGTTGGGCAACAATCACCACTCCCTAATTCTAAAACACTTCCATGATTCCCCAAATAAGCTCCATAACACAGTAGTCGGTGCCTCATTCCCTTCTTCCCTCAGCATTTGGCAATGACTAAATCTATATTCAGTATCTATAGATTTGCCTATTCTAGACAATTCATATAAATGCAATCATACAATATGCGGCCTTTTGTATCTGGCTTCTTTCACTTAACATGATGTTTTCAAAGTTCATGTTGTAGCATAAATCAGTACTTCATTCTTTTTTTAAATGGCTGAATAATATTGTATTATACGGTTATACCACATTTGTTTATCCATTCATCAGCTGGATATTTTGGGATCCTTGGTTATTTCCACTTTTTGGATATTATCAGTAAAGCTGTTCTTGAAGATTCATGTATAAGCATTTAGGAGGACATATGTTTTCAGTTCTTTTGGGCATTCACCTGGAAACTGAAATTTTTGGATAATATGGTAAATCTATATTTAAGCATATGAGGAACTGTCTATTTTCCGAAGTGTCTGCACCATTTTACATTCCATTTGTTACTGTGTTTTTTTTTAAATTATAGCCATCCTAATAAGTGTGAAGTGGTATCTCATTATTGTTTTGATTGGCATTTCCCTAATGAGTAATGGACATCTTTTCACATGCTTATTGGACATCAGTAAATCTTTGGGACTATGTTTATTCAGATTCACTGCCCATTTTTAAATTGTTTTCTTTTTTATTATTGGATTGTAAAAATTCTTTATAAGTTCTAGATACAAGGCCCTTATTATACATATGATTTACAGACATTTTTTCCAATTCTGTGGGTTTTTTTTTTTTATTCCTTGATTGTGTCCTTTGAAGCACAAACTTAAAAATTTTAATGAGGTTCAATTTATCTATTTTTTCCTTGGTTGCTTGTGCTTTTGTGTCATATCTATGAAACCATTGCCTAGTCTAAAGTCACAAAGACTTACATCAATTTTCTTCTAAATTTATGGTTTTAGCTGTTACATTTAGGTATTTGATCCATTTTGAATTAATTTTTGTATTGGTATGAAATAGGGTTCCTTCCAACTTCATGCTTTTGTATATGGATATCCAATTATACCAGCAAAAACTTTACATTAAATTGTTTTGGCACCCTTGTTAAGAATAGACTCATCATAAATATATGGGTCTTATTATGGACTCTCAATTTTATTCCGATGATCTATATCAGTACCTTATCCCAATACCACACTGTCTTGATTTACTGTAGCTTTATAGTAAGGTTTGAATATGGAAAATGTGAATCCTTCTACTTTGTGATTTTTTAAGATTGCTTCTGCTTCTGGGTCCCTTACATTCCCTCTTATAAATTTTAGGAGGAATTCGCCAATTTTTCCAAAAAATTCCAGATGAGATTTTAATCAGAATTGTGTTGAATCTATAGATCAGTTTGGGGAATATTGTCTTAACAATATTAACTCTTCCAATCCATGAACATGCGATACCTTCCCATTTATTAAGAACTTCTTTAATTTCTTTCAATGAAGTTTTGGAGTTTTTAGGGGCTTCACTTCTTTTGTTAAATTAATTTCCAAGTATCTTATTGTTTTCAATGCTATTATAAATGGATTTTTAAAAATTTTATTTTCTAATTGTTCATTGCTAGTATATAGAGATACAATTGATTTTTTTTGTAAATTAGTCTTACATCTTTCAAACTAGATAAACTTGTTTAGTAGTGCTAATACTTTTGTGTGTGTGTGTGTGTGTGTGTGTGTGTGTGGATCCTTGAGCATTTTCTAAATAAAAAATCGGGTCATTTGGAAATAGAGACATGTTTGCTGCTGCTGCTTCTTCTTTTTCTTCTTTTTCCTCTTCTTCTTCTTTTTCCTCTTCTTCTTCTTCTTCTTCTTCTTCTTCTTCTTCTTCTTCTTCTTCTTCTTCTTCTTCTTCTTCTTCTTCTTCTCCTTCTTCTCCTTCTTCTCCTTCTTCTCCTTCTTCTCCTTTTTGCAAACTAGAAACCTTTTATTTCTTTTCCTTGACTAATTTCCCTGGCTAGAACCTCCAGTACAATATTAAAAAGAAATGGTGACAGTAGACATCCTTGCCTTATTCCTGATTTTTAGGGGAAGCTCTCAGTCATTCACCAGTAAGTGAGCTACCTGTGGATTTTCCACAGATATCTATTATCAGATTGAGAAAGTTTTCTTTTTCTGAGTGTTGTTCTCATGAAGGGTATTGGGTTTTGTCAAATGTTTTTTCTGCATCCATTGAGATGATCCTGCATTTTTTCTTCTTTATTCTGATAATATGATGTACTACATTGATTGATTAACTCAACCTTGTTTTCCTGGGATAAATCTCAATTGGTTATGGTGTACTATCCTTTTTAAAAATATATTGCTGTTCAAGTTGTTAATCTTTTGTTAAGGATTTTTGTGTTTATGTCCATAAGTGATACTGACTTGCACTTTTCTTTTCTTACAAAGTCTTTGCTTTTTCTGTCAGGATAATACGGGCCTCATAGAATGAGTTCCCTTCTCAATGCTCCCTATTTTCTATTTATGGGAAGAGTTTGTGAAGTATTGGTGTTAATTCTTTAAACATTTTGTAGAATTTACCAGTGAAGTCATCTGGTCCTAGGCTTTGTGTGTGTGCGTGTGTGTGTGTGTGTGTGTGATAACATTTTAATTACTAATTCAATCTCTTGTTATAGGTCAATTCATATTTTTAACTTTTTACTGAGTCAGTTTCTGTAGTTTGTATATTTCTAGGAATCTGTCCATTTCAAGTACAGTTTCTAATTTGTTGGTATATAAGGGTTCATAGTATTGCCTTAGAATCCCTTTTTTTTTCCTGTAAGGTCAGTAGTGATGTTTCCCTCTTCCATTCCTGATTTTTGTAATTTGAATTTTCTCTCTTTTTTAGCTTGGTCCGTCTAGCTAAAGGTTTGTCAATTTTGTTGATATTTTCAAAGAACCAACTTTTGATTTCATTGATTCTATTGTCTTTTATTCTCTATTTTATCTCCACTCTATTATTTCCTTCCTTTTGCTAGCTTTGGGTTTACTTTGCTCTTCTCTTGCTATTTCTTTCAGATGTAAGGTTAGTTATTGATTTGATATCTTTTTTTTTAATGTGTGTGTTTACTGCTATAAATTTACTCTGAGCCCTGCTTTCTCTGCATTCCATAAGCTTTGGTGTGTTGTGTTTTCATTTTTATTGGTCTTTAAATATTTTCTAATTCCCCATAAGGTTTTTTTCTTTGACCTTTTGGTTGTGTAAGAGTGAATTGTTTAATACCCACATATTTGTGAAGTCCAGTTTTCATTATGTTGTTGATTTCTAGCTTCATTCCACTGTGGTCAGAGAATATATTTCATGTGATTTCAATCTTTTAAGCTTTATGAAGACTTATTTTGTATCCTAATATACAGTCTATACTGAAGAATGTTTCACATGCACTTGAGAAGAATATGCATCCTGCTGTTGTTGGGTAGAGTATTCTATAGATGTCTGTGAGTTCTAGTTGGTCTATAGCATGGTTCAAGTCCTCTGTTTCCTTATTGATCTTCTGTACAGTGCTTTTATTCATTATTGAATGTGGGACATTGAAGTGTACATTGATTATAACCTGTCTGGTGCGGATCCCTTTGCACTATTATTCTTGGCTGTTATTGAGCTTTTTGGATGTATAAACTAATGTTTTTCATCAAATGTGGGAAGTTTCATTTCTTCAAAATTCTTTCTGTCCTTTTCTCTCTTCTCTCTTCTTTTGGGACTCATATTATGTATATGTTGGGGTATTTCATAGCATTTCACGTCTCTGAAGCTCTGTTTATTCTTCTTCAACTTTTTTCCTTTCCGTTCCTCAAACTGGATAATCTTTTTTTTTTTTTTTAAAGATTTTTATTTATTTATTTGAGACAGAGAGAATGAGAGAGAGAGAGCACATGAGAGGGGGGAGGGTCAGAGGGAGAAGCAAGCTCCTTGCTGAGCAGGGAGCCCGATGCGGGACTCGATCCAGGGACTCCAGGATCATGACCTGAGCCGAAGGCAGTCGCTTAACCAACTGAGCCACCCAGGCGCCCTCAAACTGGATAATCTTAATGACTTATCTTCAAGTTTGTTTATTACTTCTGCCTGCTGGAATCTGCTATTGAGAGCCTCTAGTGAAATTTTAATTTTAGTTATTGTACTTTTCAACTACAGAATTCCTAGTTGATTCTTTTCTGTAACTTCTCTCTGTTTATTGATAGTCTCTGTTTGGTGATTTAAAGACTTCTTCTATGTCCAGTGTCCAGGCTTCCTCATGGACAGATTTTATTAATTGATTTTTTTTTCCTGTGTATGAGCCATGCTTTCCTGTTTCTTTGCCAGCCCCATAGTTTTTTGTTGAAACTGGACATTTTAAATAATATAAGGTGGAAACTCTGGAAATCAGATTCTCTCTCCTTCCCAGGTGTGTTGTTTTGACCGTTTGTTGTTGTTTATTTGTTTAACGACTTTTCTGTACTAATTCTATAAAGTCTTCATTCTTTGTGTGGCCACTGACATCTCTGGTTAGTGTATTGGTCAACCAATGATTAGAAAGAGATATTCTTTACTACCTGAAACCAGTACTTCTATCGGTATTTGCTAAGAAGTCCTGCGTGTGTTGAGGCATGCCTTCAACATTCAGCCAGGCAATTTGCAACTCTGTCTTGGTTTTTACTTCTTGCTTGCGCAGAACCTCAAGGTTAACCCAAAGTGAGTGCTTTGGGCCTTCTCTGGTCTTTTCTGAGGCATGTGCACAACCCTGGGTGTACAAATAGCCTTATACGAGCATGTGGCTTTCTAGATTCCCAGCGACATGTTGCAGACTTTCAAAGCTCCCTATGGACATCTCATGCCCCAGCTTTTCCTATTAATCATTTTGATCAGGTTTTGTTTGCTCCAACTGTTATCTTTTACTTCAGGTAGCCACAATATTCAATTGCTTCTGATTATTTTCAACAAATGTCCATGCGAAAAAGGTTGTTTGTATGGGATGAGCTCTAAATAAGGTCAAATAAAGGGAATCTTGCAAGTGGAATATTGCAGGAAAATACCACACAGGTCAGATAATGTTAATTTTCTGGGGACCGGTCTTAAAGGAGCTCAACCAGCCCCATTCTTCCTCCAAGTTACCAGGTTGCTGATTTTCACCATGATTTCTGGCTATAAGTGTTCAAGGTTCCTGCAGAGTTTGGAGAGAATGAGGGTAGGAGAAGTGGAAACAGCACAGAGTTCACTATTCTGAGATTTAGCTCTTTTATTTGAATAAGTCCTCCCCAGATTGCTGCAAGCTTTGGTTAATTTGCAGAGTTCAGAAAAAGTTGATTCTGATGATTTTTGCCGTTGTTCTCATTGCTTTTATGGAGGAGAGAGTTTTTGGAGGTCTTTACTCCACCTTTTCTGTTGGTGTCCTCAGCTCCTTTGATTCCGACGGAAGCAACACCAAATCTGGTCTTTCCTAACAAATATGTAAGAAAAGTCCTTTTTCCTCTTTTTAATTATGATACCTTTTTAAGGAGTCTCCTTCTTTTAAATCTCTTAACAGTATCTTAAAAATGTTCTCCTTCCTTCACTGTTTATTTTATTTTCTATGTCATTTGAAGCCAGGGACACAAAAACACCACACCATACACCTTTGCTTTCTCCTGTGATTTTTCACCATAATACCCATTCACCTCTGGCCCCAATTTTGCAGCTGTCACCCCTGCCCTGCCTGTGCTGTTGGTTGGAGCTCACCATGCCAAGGCAGGAAATACTTCCAGATTGTCTATCTCTAAAATCCCGCTGGTCTCCAGCTGTTCCTGCAGTTTATACTTATTTCATTCTCCCTCTTCCGTGTTCATCTTAGCTCTTTCTCAAGGGCCAAGGCTTTCCATGCTGGAGACTGCAGAGCTTGAGATGTAGGGGTGTGTGGGGATGGGGGCGGTTGGGAAAGGCCACCAGGGTGAAGCTCCGGGCCCCAGTCACTCTGATCAGATCCGCTCAGCTTTTAAATCTGTTTTATTTGCTTAAATCTCCCTGTAAGACTTCCTTTAAACAAAGGACTCCCTGGTATTAAAAAAAGTTTGAAAATTAGTTCTCTAAGGAAAACAACCCCATTGTTGCCACAGATGCAACTGATAGAATACAGAGCCTAAAAATATTAAAGGAAAACTCATCATTAAACAATCTCTACTTCAGAGGACAAACTGAAAACTGCTGGATTCTCTAGAATTCCATAATGAAAGGTAAGCCTTTTATTATATAGATGAGAAAACTAAAGCCCAGAGAAGGGAAGTGACTTATCCCAAGGTCAAATAATGGTGCAGCTGGAGCCAGGAGCCAAATCTACAGTGTGTTGGCAAGGGTGGGTCTTTCTCAGTGTTCCCTGTGCAGAGCAGGTTTCTTAGCCTTTGTAGTTCTTAGCAGGTCCTGATTCTCCTTCTCTCAGCCTCAGGCCCCTCCCACTTTAGCTCACCAGAGGCATGCTCTCCACTTCCTGTGCCTTTGGTTAGCCTCCTATAGGCTTAAAAGACAGCTGCAAAGCCTCTTATAAGTACTTGTTCTCTTTTTTTTTAAGATTTTTATTTATTTATTTGAGAGAGAGAGAGATAGAGAGAGCTAGCACAAGTAGGGGGAGGGGCAAAGGGAGAGGGAGAAGCAGACTCCCCACTGAGCAGAGAGCCCATCGCGGGGCTTGATCCCAGGATCCTGAGATCACGACCTGAGCCGAAGGCAGATGCTTAACCAACTGAGCCACCCAGGTGCCCCATAAGTACTTGTTTTTATCAGCAATGTCTACTCTGACTGTTTCAATGTCTTTTAGTTCAGAGCCCTAAGACCAAACACTTATTTAGCTCAGACCAGCAGATGGATTAGCTACCCTCCAATGCCCCTTAGTCATTATCCACCTCTGGTCCACCTCTGGGCCAAAGGGGTTGGGTTACCTGGTACAATAATGACCATCCAGACCTGCGCCTTCTCAGGGTCTTGAAGAAATTCAAAGAGTGGCAAGTAAGCCAGATATTGATAACCAATCATATCTACTCTAGTAATCATCTTTAGTGTGGTTTTAGAGACCAATAAATATAGGATCCAGAGTTCTGTAAGTCTACGGATGAACAACTGGTACAAATGGTCTGTTGATGAATATCGGACTGTATTACTGAAGGTTCTCCAGAGAAACAGAACACACACACACACACACAAGAAGAGATTTATCATAAGGAATTGGATCACAAAAGTATGGAGACTGACACCCCAAAACCTGCAGTGTGGGCCCGTATGCTTGAGACCCAGGAGAGTTGATGGTGAAGTTCCAGTCCAAGGGCCAGGAGCCTGGAGACCCAGGGGCGCCAATGGTGCAGATGAACTCTGCAGCCACTTTCCTGGAGAATTCCCTCTTACTTGTGAAAGCTGGTCTTTTTCTTCTACTCAGGCCTTCAACAGATTGCATGAGGCCCATCCACATTACAGAGAGCAATCTGCTTACACAGAGTTCACTGATTTAAATGTTAATCTTACCCAACACACCCTCCAAGTTGGCACATAAAACTAACCATCACACATACTTTTGGGGGATCACATCCAAAACAGCTCAGGTAGCACAGACTGAACATGATTCAATAGTCTTCCTCGAGAACTCATTCGAATTCACTTCTTCATTAGCCTCAATCATTCTTGCTTTTCCCTAATTAAATTTTATGAACTTTCCCATGTCTAGTGCTGTTGAGGAGAGCAACAGGGAGTGATATGAAGAGGATGGAGCCTTTAGCAGAGGGAAGTGGCTGTGCCATCTTGCTAGAATCTCCTTGATGAAAGGCTCCCTGGGGTTTCTGGTAGCTATGCAGTGTCCTATTTTGACCAGTGGATGAGTGATTGTTTCACAATGATTAAGTACATTCTGTCATGTTGGAAATTCCTGGATTGCTTACTAACTTTTACATCAAGAAATAAAATGATAAACAGACTGCCAGATGCTGTGACTACTTGATGAGATTCCTCACTAGAGAATGCCTCTTTTTGCTCTCTCTCATCTTCCTCTTGAAAAGCCAGACAACCTGTTTATCATCTCTGATATATCAGCTACATAAACAATGCCACAAGACTTAATTTGTAGAAATGTGCTAGAGGCAAACTGATTTGTGATCAATAAATCTTTTAAAGTGTGTGGGTCTATTATGTAAGTGCAAAGCATTATTATGGTCTTGTGAAGAGATTATGAGTTATCAAGTTGTGGTCTTCATTGTCCAGAGAAAGAAAAACGAATCCTATCTGAGAATGCACCTCTGTCTATACATCACCCATAAAGGTAAGCATTCTAACATGAGGTCGTAAACGTCATGTACTGTAAGCCTACAAAGGACACACCCATTCTTGAGACCGTAACCACAGGTATCAAACCAGTGACGAGGAGGGATACTGCCCCTCTCATTCCTATAGGTCACATTGAGGATCATTTTCTTTTTAGAGCTACAAATAATTTATTAAATGTAAATAATGTAAATAACTTATTTGCCACTGTTCTGTAAAAATGGCACCACTTTCAAGATACCACCTGCATCTTAGGGCTTCCAGACAGAGCTGCCTGCATTTTTTCCTATTTCACGATGCTGAAGGGCATCGGTATATTTTAAATTACACTGAGGAGAATACAATATGGAATTCGTGTTTGATGTTATATCTTAGCCAATGACTAATAACTAGTGAAATGGTGCCACTGTTACCAAACCGTGTTAGGCAATGTAGAGGAGAAAAATGAAACCCTAAGTTCTGCTAAGACAGCGGTTCTGGTTGTCCAACTGAGCAGCGTGGGTTCAATGTAAGCAGGAGCATGTGATAAAACCACAGAGATACCAAACACTGCCTTAAGCACCACAGTCCAATAGAGACACAAACAGCTGACCGACTGGGTGCAACATCATTTTCCACCGTGGCTCTTGACGGTCCTTTTAAGTTAGACCCCAACTTCAGCATTTCTAATATTGCCTCCAAAATTGCCTTGATCCCATGTTCATGTATTGGGTGATGACGAAGCATTTTTGAAAATAAATTACAAGCAGGTTAAAAATTACCTACCTTGAAGAAGTTAGAATCGCATTAAGTCCAGTAGAACTCCCCCTCTCCTTTTTTTTTTTTTAATTCCTTCAGGTTATTCAATTCTGTAATGTCAGCTAAACTATGTTTTAGAAGTTTGAGCCTATTGCCCTCTTTCCACCCTATTTCTACTCTTGGTAGAAATGGCTTCAGGGCACCAGGAATATGGCTAGTAGGCATTCTCCCCCACCCCCCAATTTCGCCATAGCTCTTGAATACAAAGCAGTAAGTATTTGGTTCAATTCAGTAATTTGTGGAACTTGCACAGCGAGACATGAGGTAGATGCACACTGGGAAATACCTCTTGCTCCTCATTCATAAGGAATTCCTCGTCTGGTGTCAGAAAAGGGCCCATCTATGAATATTTACTCCGGGGCCTGGTATGCGCAATGATAGATGTAAGTAGGGGCACCTGGGTAGCTCAGTCCATGAAGCCTCTGCCTTTGGCTTAGGTCATGATCCCAGGACCCTGGGATCGAGCCCCGCATCCGGCTCCTGCTCAGCGGGGAGTCTGCTTCTCCCTCTGCCCCTTCCCCTGCTTGTGCTCTCTCTGGCTCTTGCTCTCTCTCTCTCAAATAAATAAATAAAATCTTTTTAAAAATGATAGATGTAAGCAGAGAAGGAACCTAAAAGCAGCATAGATGAAAAATTTAAAGGACCTAGTGAAGTATTCAATTCGAGTTTGTGTGTTTCATAACTCAGCCCATCAGTGATCACAATATCAATTTAATTGGTCATAACCAATTTTTTTTTAAAAAAAAAGCAAAGAAAAAATAAAGTAGCCGGGACTTGGAAGCACCCCCGCTGGGAAGCCCCCCTCACCTCACTGTGCCCCCTTCCCCCCCTCGCAGAAGGCCACTGCGGAGCACAGCTGCAGTGCTGAGCCCCTGCTGAGGAACAGCCACATCTGGCCAGAGGACTGCTCCCGGGCTCCGGTCTCCGGGCTCTGGGCTCCGGGCTCTAGGCTCCGGGACAGCTCAAAGCTGCTCCCGCCGTCACCCCAGAGGGCTTCATCCAAGGCACAGAGAGCTCGCTGGAATTATAAAACATTTTAGGAGCTTCCTGGGACGGGAGGTGGGGGGGAGCTGGAAACAAATACCCCCCAGAGAGGTGCACCTGGCACTTTTCAGGAAGCCGGAGCCGCCTCGGCGTGGGCTCCCAGAAGCTCCCGTGGAGCTGTCAACATGGGCTCAGAATGGATCAGCCCCGAAGAGACGCAGAGTGCCGGCCACCACACCTTGCAGCCCCGGTTCCAGCCGCCAGGCCCGGGCTCTCAGTTCATACGGGGCGCAGGGACACGGCAGGGATCCCAGCAGGTGTGGGGTACACCTGCCACAGTGTATGGGGGCCGCCAAGTTCACCCGCGAGAGAGGCCGCTGTGTTCTGTTTGACCCAGAAGTTCAGGCATCCCGTGTCCTGGGAGCAGGCGGGTGGCTCAGGCCCCCTGCCCGGCCCTGCACACTTCCCGGAGAAGCGACTTCCACTCCTCCATCCACCCCTCCGAAATGTTTAGTAGAGTACTCAAATCCACTGCTTAACCCTGGAAAAAGGAATAAATAAAAAATAAACTAGAAAACTTTTGCTTCCAGTTCTCGCTTTCCTCCCATCCATCCATCCATCCACCGCCATGTCTCTGAGGTGCAAATGTGATGCTCACTTTGCTCATGAAATGCCCTTGGGGGGCTCCCCCAGCCTGCCTAATCTAGTGTGCAGTTTCATTGGGGCTCCTCCCCTTCTCTGGCTCTCCTACCTTTCAGCCTCGGGGCCTATTACTCAACTCCTTTGTCCAGATTCTCTAGCCCAACCCTCACTGGACCATAGCTTTTTGTACTTCTTCATTGTAGTAGCAATAAGTGTGGTGTCTGGAAATTGTCTACGTATCCACCACCACGTGGGCCAGGCCTCTGAGCACCTTGACAGTGAAAGAAAATATCTTACTCATTTTTATCTGTCAGGCATTAAAGTATTAAAAAAGTATTAAAAAAAGAAACATGAATAACAAATGAATTACTCTCTTTGCTTTGTCAGGGCAATTAATTCAATGTCTTGCAACTATTTATTTACAAAATCCACTCCACTTTTAGTATCTTGAGGACAGAGACTATGCTTTAAATATGCAGTTGACCCTTGAACAACGTGGGTGTGAACTGCATGGGTCCACTTATATGCAGATGTTTTCTGAAAAATACAGTAAATGTGTTTTCTGGTTAACAGTAGGCTATAAGTAGTTACACATTTCGGGGAGTCAAAAGTTATCCTGGGATTTTTGACTGTGTTGGGGAGGGGGGCATCGGTGCTCCTAACTCCTGCATTGTTCAGGGTAAACAATATTTATCTGCCTAGCATATAGGATGAATGAATAAGCAAATAAATTAGCTAATTTATAAGTAATAATATTTACCAATATTTGAATTACCAATAATAATATTTTACATTAGTAATGGCCATTGAATTTTCCTAATGAGAAGACTTACAACATACATACTGCATTATGAGAAGTATATCAAGAGTGTCATGTGGTAGGGGTGCCTGGGTGGCTCAGTCGTTAAGCGGCTGCCTTCGGCTCAGGTCATGATTCCAGGTTCTGGGATCGAGCCCCGCGTCAGGCTCCCTGCTCGGCGGGAGGCCTGCTTCTCCCTCTCCCACTGCTTGTATTTCCTCTCTCGCTGTGTCTCTGTCAAATAAAATCTTAAAAAAAAAAAAAAAAAAAAAGAGTGTCATGTGGTAGATACCAAGTAAGATGATCTTGCAAGAATAATAATAACCTTGTTTTTTCCCCTCCCGTAGAATATTAACAAATGATGATCAGGAAGAGATGTGGTACCAGATACACTGGAAGTAACCAACAAATGAATTAAAGTAGACTTCAGGGTGCATGTACTCTCCCAAAATGATTTCTAATTAGCCATGCCATCACTCACAGGCTTTGGGAGAGATCTGAGTCCTGGGATGTCAACCCATCTTGCTGCTCCCTGGCAATCTGCAAAGGAGACTTCTAAAACTCTAGATACCCCTGATTTGAGAGAAGCTTCCAGAGCACCACTTGCTTTTTGGTAAGAACCTTCCTTCCTTCTGCTCACCAAGACTCAGCCCCAGAACATAAAAGGGTGCCTCTAAAACTCCAAGTTTCCTGTTTTCATATGGCTCCCACCCAAGGAGTGTGTCATCTCTCACAACGAGATGTCAAGCAGCCAACAGTCTAACAGCTAACTTCTCTCTTTCCAGTTCATTTTCATCAGCGTCCCTATTCCAGTAGTTCACTAACTCCATCTAGACCTCCAAGTCATTTGCAATTTATCACATCCTCCTGTGTCCACTCCATACATCACCCAGCCTCGAGTTCATCACTACAACCAGTCCCTAGCACGCACTCTCAACTCCCTAGACAATGGGACAGTAAACTAAGGTCCTCAGGCCAAATCAGCCTGCTGACTATTGTTATAAATACTGTTTAATTGGAACACAGCCACACCCATTAGTTTATGTATTGTCTTTGGCTGCTTTTGCACTGAAATTGTGAGCTGAATAGTTGTGACAGAGGCCATATGGCCCACAAAGCCAGCTTAAAATATTTACTGTCTGACCCTTTATAAGAAAGGTTTTCTAGTCTATGCCCAACACTGTCCATCATATTCACTTGGAACAACTCAAGTTCTGCATCTGCTTATCCCACCTGTGAGCAGCAGGATGGGCTGAGCAAAAGCCCAAGCCTAAGCTAGACATGCTCACTGTAAATTTAAGGCCATATTTTTCAAGTAACTCTTCAACACTGCTCAAAAATTCACCTTAATTCCCTAGTCAATGAATGATTCCGCTCTCTGAGAGGACTACTGCACATCTGTTTTCTAAAAATTCCTATCACCCCTTTCCTCTTCACACTCTTAGATGATAACTTTCCTTCTCATTTCACTTAAAAAGATAATAACTATTAGGAAAAGAAATACCCTGGCTACCTTCCAACGAATCTATCAACCTATTGACATCTGTGCCCTCTTGCAATGCTTAAACCCCCTCTATCCCTACATGAGGCCACCACTCGATGTGTGTTTGGATCTCAGCTACTCAAAGACTTTGATCTTGTAATCATTTCCTCTCCTTCCTGTTTCATCAGTTTCTTTTTCTCTCTTAGATCAGGACTGTCAACATGCATACTACAATTCCCATAAAAATAAAAATGTTCTTCCAAGAATCCTCATTCCCTTCAGCCTCAGTCATACTTACCTGTTGCCATGTAGCCATCCAGCTAGAAAGATATGTCTCTACAGATCCTCTCCACATCCTCATCTTGAACTTTCTCTTCAACCCACCCCACGCAGCATTTACCCATACCCCCAGACTGAAAACATAATTGTCAGGGCCACAAGGTCATTGTATTCAATATCTCTGGAGGATATGACAGAGGGATAATTCTTTTCCTCCTGAAACACTTACTTCATTTGGTTTTTGGAGCATCATACCCTTCCCGTGTTCTGCCACCTCCCCATGCCTCCTCAGCCTCTTTTGCTGGCTCTGCCTCTCCTCAGTTGTTGAATTGTGAAGGTCTCAGAGCCCAGGGCCCAGTCCTTAGATCTCTTCTTTATCTACGCTCATCTCCTAGAGGGTTTTGCCTGGTCCCATGGATTTAAATACCAGTCAATCCCTATGCTTACCAAATTTATTTCTCCAGCCCAGACCACTTCTCTAAACTCTATGTTGACTTCTCTATAGGCACCTCAGACTTAACAAGGCCATAATGAAGACATTCCCAAAACATGCTCCTGCTCCAGTGTTCCCTGTTTCCATAACTTATAACTCCCTTCTTCCATTTATAATCCTACAATTATCCTTATCCCCACTATTCATCCCTCCCCTAACGTCCACTCCATCAGCAAATCTTATCAGCTCTTCCTTTGAAATGTATATAAGTCTGACATCTCCTTGCCACTTCTGTCTCTATCTCTGGTCTAAGTCTCTGGTCTTCCTTGCTTCTACTCTTGCTCCTGATTTCTCCTTCTCCTCCCCCTCCCCCTACATTTGATTCTTCCCACAGCCATCAGAAAGATTTTATTTTACATATAAATCTGTTATGTCATTTCTCTTCTGTAAACTTTCCAGTGGCTTCCCATCCTGGAAGAGAATCCAAAGCCCTTCACGTAATCCAGAATGCCACCATGATTTGACTTTGGTCAGGCTCTCTGACCTCCTCTTAAAATTGGCCATGCTTGATCCATCTTGGCTTCATCAGCATTTCTACTATTCCTTTTACGTCAAGGCCTTTCTTCTCTCAAGGTTTTTACATTTCCTATTCCCTTGGCTTGGGATGCCCCTCCCTAGGCTTTCTTCATGTGGCTCCCTACCTTACCTTTGTGAGCAAAGATTTTGTGTTCAGATGTCACTTCCTCAGAGAAATCCTCCCTGACCTCCTATCTCTCTTCTCCCAGGTCATCCTTCACTCAACTATTCTGCTTTGTTTTTCTTCAAAGTATTTATCACTGTGGCCATGGTGTTACATGTTTATTTTATATTGCCTGGATTCTCTCCTAGAACATAAACCCTTTCAGTAACTTTGTCTAATCACCACTGCATCCTGGGGTCTAGAATAGGGCTTAACACATAGTAGGTTTGCAGTAACTATTATTTGAATAAGTAAATAAAATTGTTTCTATCTAATTTCATGTCCTTGTAATCATTATAAGCGGAAGAATGGCTTCTACAATCTTAAAGTAAAAATTGACAGAGGAGGAAAGAATTCTACTCTGTGAAACACTGAAATGCAGTTTAAAAATGACTTGATGTTCTATTAAAGGTCCATTAAATATCTACAGTTTACTCTTACTTTGGCTTCTGCATTGAAGCTTTAATGATACAGTAGAAGAGATCCCTTTCTTGATTAGGTTTGTAGATACCAGAGGACTGGACCAGGGCTGTGTTAGGAAGAAAAGCAGAGGATGGTTAGAGGTTAAGGGAACTGACCTGCATCACATAAAGCAGAGGGGAGAATGGTGGTGGTCACTCAGGATGTGTTTGGTTACCATAGAGGAGACTTAATTTCATTAATTATCCCAGGTCTATGTGGTCATCACATTTGGCAACAGTCTATTACTAATGCAAGAACGCATATTTTCTCTCAAACATCCATGGAGGGGGAGAAAAGCTTCACGGAACGGCTAACTCCCATCAAGTTCTAATTCATGGAGGCGATACAGGCAGGCTGGGTTTGAGGACCCAGAGGGATTCCCACAGGACAAGCCAAGAGGGTCCTTGGCTTTGCGCAGAATGGAAATCAAACTCAAGCAGGAGAAAGCGAAAGCAGAGTTTATTGAACAGTGTGGATGACAGACATAGCATAGGAGACAGTGTCTGGGAGACTCGGAACGGAAAGAGGAATGAGTCCTGTTGTTGCTCGGGGTTAGGGCTTTATATTGAAAAGGGGCCTGGGGTCCATACTTCTTCAGGGATCCAGGGTAGGGTCCAATCAGAGGTGAGTGACAGGTGAATAATAGGTGTTATTGTGTAAATCATCCAGGGTAGGGGGTTCTGATACTAACATCTGCCGAGGTTTGTTTGAAGCTAACGTCCTAGAACGTGTTTGGGATCTGGCTCTTCTTAGATGTTATCAGGTGTTCGGGGGCCTAGGACAAAACTCAGAGAATACTTAACTTCCTTGCTTCCCCCTTGGAGTGGGAACATAGCTTCTTTGGTTTATTTAGAGGCAAAATACAGAACATGAGTAAATGGGGCTTAACAGAAAAACAGCAGAGATGGAACCTTTCTAAAATGGAGTCCCTTCAGCTTCCCTACCTCAGGGAAGTGGATTTCACTTCATATGAAGTCCCTTAGGTCAGACTTTGTGTATATAGACCAGAAATTCTAAATACTGTTCATCTATTTCTAATAAACATGTAATTACAAAAAGTAAACCCATAGTTTCAATAAATTGAGTCTTTTGATAAATACTCATTGAGCTAAAGAGGGAAAAAACCCCAACATATTCAGAAGAGAAAAAAACTAACCCTCTGAAGAAAAGCACATGCTAATTATGCACACTAGAGAATTTATTCTCAAAATATAGTTGAAGAAACAACATATGCATTTGATGATCTCATATTTCTATACTCCAGGCTGCCCTTTGCATCCTTTTCTTGCATAGATATTTTTCACAATCATGATCCTCATATACAAACAATGTCACCACGTCTACAACTCTCGGGGACACAGAGGCAGCCAGAATAAGGCCAATAGGAAATAAACTGCAGTTCTGATTTTATCCCAACAGGAAAGAAGATATGTTTATAATTTCCCAGTAGGAAATCAGATCTATTTCTCTGCATAGCTTGACAAGATGATGGTATGTCTTTTCCCTATTAGCGTAATATCAAAATAATGGTAACTCAGAATTAGATGAATGGGAATAGACTTCTAATGTCAATCAAAACACCTGCCAATCTCACGTCTACTGTCAATTGTGTGGAACTCAGGTTTATTACTAAAAGTATTTATAATTTTCTTTTCTTGTTGTCTAAATCAAAAAGTGATTTAAGAGAAAAGGAGAAAAAAACTGCCAGGCTACAACATTATCATATCATTTCATTTGGAGAATTATCTTCTTCTTCTTTTTTTTTTTTTTAAAGATTTATTTATTTTTAAAGAGAGAGAAAGTGTATTTGTGTGTGTGTGTGTGTGCGCGCACACGTGTGGTGGAGGGGCAGAGGGAGAGGGAGAGAGAATCTCACACAGACTCCCCGCTGAGCGCAGAGCCTTACGCAGGGCTCAATCCCTCCACCCTGAGATCATGATCTGAGCCAAAATCAAGAGTCAGAAGCTTAACTGACCGAGCCACCCAGGGGCCCCTGAATAATTATCTTCTATTATTTTCCTCAACTGTTCTCATCCAACCAACCTCCCCCACCACCACCATTTTTAGCTGGAAGGTTACCTATGAAATAGGTGATGTGTTATTTACATTTATCTAAAAATGTGAGCATAAATCTATTTATGCAAAAATGATTCTTAAATCAAATTTCCAGACTCAGAAACCTCCTGTTTCATTTGAGGAGGTAGGCTCAGATGAATTTTCCTCAGAGATACATTCTGTTGCTTTCTGAGTAGAAAAACATATTCTAGGTGACTAATGTTTCAGGGCTATTTTTCCCTTCGCAACATAAAATGGACTTTACAATAGAAGGAACCTGATTTACTGACATCAGCTCGCTCTCAGTTGGGGGGCATAGCCAATTGCCTCCATATGCTCTGTATTTAAGATGCTCCTTCTAGGAGGCTTTTATCAAAACAGTGTGTAAAGCAGTGACACTCCTGGGAGAGTTACAGGGTAAAGAGAGAAATTGTGAGTTGGTGCCCAAGGCTGGTCTGGGCTCCTATTAGGACGTCCATGAATTCTTTAGCCAAACACTTTCCTCACCCTGGGTAGGTGGCATATTTGTGGTGAGTGTGGAGCTGAAATTTCAAAATGGAGAGGACGGTGGCTTAGCCTATATAGGTACATTACGCATTGGACATTTATTCAGTGGGCACAGAAGGAAGAGATAGACAAAACCCTATATTCCTGGATCCCATACAGAACGGGCCCAGAGTGAAGGGAGAGAAATGGGGTTGGTCACACACCTTCAGATACATGTGTCTACCTATCTCTATTACCTACCTAGCACCTATTTATCTATTAAAGAGAGTATATTTATTTATTTATAGAAATGTCTTTGGAGAATGTACTACCTCAGAAAAAAAAATTCTCCACTCTTGGTTTGTACTGAGCCTGTCGTTAAGCAATTAGCTAATGACTTTGTTGCTTAAAGTTTAGCCAAACATTTTTTAGCTCTAATGCTGAAAATATTTTTGGAAGAAGAGATAAAGTTTCAGTCATTCTCTGTGTTCAACTTGTTTTCCTTTTTCTGCTGTGTTCTTCCATAAGACCCCTTCAGGAAGCATTATGAAAGGTAAGCGGAGCTCCAAACTTTGTCAGTCCACGGTGAATGCTGAATGAATATGAGTTGGCGCCCAGACCAGCCTTGGGCACCAACTCACATTAGCTCTAGCTAAGGCTTAAATTAAATGGTATAGTAAGACCTTCCGGACTCTCATATGTGGATCTCTTCATATGGGTAACTCCTTGAAAGGGCCCGCACAGTTACCAGGATGTTTTGGAAGAGTCATTAGAATCATGTCTTCCTATTTGACCCCACACATCTAGGGAAGGATGGAGCCTACCAACTACCAACTACAAATAATGGCTATATTTAACGTATTATATTAAACTGCATCTTTTTCTTAAATAGTACTACATCTTAGGTGCCTAGTGTAAATCACTTTTCCTCTTGATCTGCTGAATTTGTAGGCTATAAGCCTATTTTGTGATTTATTTTTTTCTATTTTGTGATTTATTAATTAAAATGCACTGCTTATGCACGCTAGTCTTTTGTAAGCCTCTTAGAACAGGCAGAAGGAAGAGAAACGAAATCAAACTTTTCAGTTGTTGTTAGGTAATCCAATCTGATGGAGGAGTCTCAATGAAATCTACACCAGCACACAAAAGCAACAAATTAAAGGAGCCACTGTAAAGATAAAATAAAAATCGGCTGATTAGCAACTCCTTGAAATTCTACCTTAGCAAATGCAGATGGTCTTGGCTTTGTTCTCCTGGCAGGTTACTGGGGCCACTGCTATTTAAATCTGAGCTACATCCTTGGTGAGAAAAATTAAATATAAGTTTGTTTAACTCTGGCCCATAAACATGTCATGGCAAAACTACTGTAGTTAAAAAGACATTAATTTAGACTTTATAAGTAAGCTTTCTCTGTTAGCATGTTTTGATCAAGAAAAAAAATCCTCAACGTGATAAAGCAGTAAATACAAACGTAAAATTAATACAATGTCAAAAGAGCCCAGCCAGTCTGTGAATGGACAATTAATTGAGGAAGAAACCAGTTCTCAGAAAATTGAGATTTGTTGCCTATGATCCAGGAATACAAAATACAATCTATATTTTCTAACACACAGCAGTGCCCTAAGATTCTGGTTTTTGTTGTGAATGTATGGTTACTAGAGTGCAAATGTTTCAGAGAAATATTCACAAAATGTTTCAGCTTAAGTGAGTGGTCAGGGAGTTCCTACACTGTTGCTTTTTTGTTAGGAGTGCTAATATGCTGCTGTCACTCTTGAGAGTTTACTTCTAGAAAGAAGTCCTATAGAAGCATTTAACAATCTGTCTGCTATAATTTGCAATTAACAATTCACCTGGCCACTGGTTTGTATTGAAGTTAGTATTACTTGCAATCCCCTTAATTAATTCTTTTTTGAGATACAGAGAGAGAGCGAGGGAGCATGCTCACAGGAGCTGGGAGGGGGAAGGGTTGGGAGAGGGAGAGGGAGAATCGGACTCCCCGCTGAGCAGAGAGCCGGAGGAGGGGTCTGATCCCAGCACCCTGAGATCATGACCTGAGCCGAAGGCAGATGCTTAACCGATTGAGCCACCCAGATGCCCCCCCCTTAATCAATTCTTATCATAAAATATACAGTTGAAGTGGTACGTACTATCTATATAAATATTGAACAACCAGTTCTTGAGGTTGAGGGTTGGAATGCCTTGATTTGTAATGCTTACTTATATTCTAGGTGTTAATATGCCCATCATGATTGATTTCAAGCTACCAATCAGACATCACGAATTATGGTGTTGGGGTGTGATGTACAAGTAGCCAAATTCCGTATTATTTCTACCAAATAGGTACAAAAAGAAGCAAAAAACCCTCAAGAGCATAGACTACAATGCAATAAAATAATTAGAAACTATTGAGTTTCAAATGTTTGTACCTTTTTATATAATAAAATAATTTAACATAATTTTGTATAATGTATTATGCAATTTTTAATAATGGCTATATTTAACAACGGGCTTGAAAAATTCCCAAAAATTTAACAATGGATTTCTGTGATTTAGTATGAGCAGTCATGGTAAGTCTTTCAGAACTAAGTAATCTTTTTCCTAAAAAAAATTTCATTTTGAGGATGAAAATTTAGAAGGCCTTCACTTAGCATCTAGATGAGTACTTTCTAGACATTCCATTTCATTCACCATCCCCTTCACACTTCTTTAGGCATCTTCCAACACACATTGGGGTGCAATGAGGAAATAAATGTTTCCTGTGAGCGAACACATTATCATCGATCCCTAAACATTTCGTTCTCACAGTCCCTCCTCTGCAGGTTGTTTCTCTTCTATGAAGAGCATGTCCAGTCACCGTGCCTTTCCATTTGCCCCATCCCATACTTGCCCACAAATCATGCTAACTGCTCAGACAGGAGTGTACCCTGCCCACCCTGGACATGGTCTTGAAAACAGAGATTGCAGAAGCACTGTAACTTACTTACCTTCTCCTCCATTTGATTTTTTTCTGTGGCAAATGGTGACTATGAAATGGACTTCTAAAGATTAAATGGGACATTTATTTAACTCTCGCTTGGCCAAAGCCTCTTATACAGCTTTGGAAAATGTCCCCGGTTGTAATCTAACAACAATGTCTCCCAAACCACAATTTAATGACATATTTCATGGGATAGAATTAACAATTTTATACTATCCTACAAAGCCAACTATTGAGATGATGTGGATGGTTATCACTAAGAGTCACCATCCATTCTGGGTTGACTGAGGTAGTTCCAATTTATGTCTACTGTGCTGGTGTAGGTATTAATACTGTCCAGTGCACTCTCAAAGGAGTCCTGGTTTGGATGATAAAGTATATGGTCACTCTTTCCCTAACCCAACCGTGGTTTCTTGTTCTAACTCCTGACTCAACTAGATACCGCAAAAGACCTTGAAAATCAGTTCATCCCAATCTTGACCCAAATTCTCTCTGAAAACCTACACTTGTAGGCTGCTGCTTGTGTTATTGATATCTCTAATATACCAAATTATTGAGATCTTTAAAAAAATTTCCCCTTCGGGCGCCTGGGTGGCTCAGTTGGTTAAGCGACTGCCTTCAGCTCAGGTCATGATCCTGGAGTCCCGGGATTGAGTCCCGCATCGGGCTCCCTGCTCAGCGGGGGGTCTGCTTCTCCCTCTGACCCTCTTCCCGCTCGTGCTCTCTGTCTCTCATTCTCTCTCTCTCAAATAAATAAATAAAATCTTTAAAAAAAAAAAAATTTCCCCTTCTTTTCCATATAAAATGATTTATCAACTTTCCATAGATTTTTATCCTGAACCCAACTCAACTGCTCGATCCTCGTTCCCACTGCCACCAATTTAGCTTAGGTTTTCTCTCCTGGGCTGCTGAAAATGTTTTCTAACTGCCCTCATTATTTTGTTTCTCCAATTCATCCTATACAGTCTCACCAGAGGCTGTATGAAATTTTTGAGAGAAAGACCCATCCAAATGTCTCTTTGTGTTGCCATCATTTAGAATGCACCTGGAACAGTTTAAGAACTCAGCGTTATTTGTTAAATAAAAAAACTAATAAACACATGTTAAAGTACCCTTCCTAAACCAGTCACTTATGCCAAAGCCTATTTAAAAACAATCTTTCAATAGCCTCCCTCTATCGCCCAGAGCAAAGTCTTTTCTCTGCATCCAAGAGCTTTCATGCCTTGGCACGTTCTCTCTCCACCGTGTCTGATCATCTGGGCTCTTATGCCAAGGGTCTTGCCATAGAAAAAGACACACCCTTCCCAGTACTGTTCCATGCTCATCCACCTTCATACCCGTGGTCCTGCCATTACCAAGACACCAATCATCTTCCTCCTTAACTGTCCCCAGCCCATCTTCCAAGGGTGTGATAAATCACTAAGTTAAAGGACTGATCATTGCAGCAAGAATTTAATGTGATGCAAATGGTAGTGATCACAACTCACGTTTGCTAAAGGCATGTTTCTGCTTCCATAGGTAATCAATTATACATTTGGTGGGGGGAAACCAGTCTTTTTACAAATAATGCATTTCATCTTTCTAAAGTGAAACTAAATAAAAAATATGACACCCAAAGAGATGATTTAAGATGATTTATTTTATTCAGAATACCCTGGTTTACAGTAGCTTTTAGTCTTAAATGAATATAAAATACTCCACATGATGTATTTTATGTATTTTTTATGGTTCCATCACTACATTTCTTTCTCTAGTAGCTTTATAATAGATGCCATAAAAAAGGTCATCAGCAAAACATAAAATTAATATTTGTAAGTAAGTCTTCTAATATTTGAAGATAGGACAACATTCAAGAGGCCTTTTGTGTCTGGCTTTTTTGAATCCAGGAGCCCAGATAATAAAGAAGTAGAAACAAATAATAATTTAAACAAATGAAATAATAGCAAATATAGAATTGCTTTATTTGTATAGTTAAATCATACCCTTTGGAGTTATTTAAGGAAAATTAAGTCAATAATTTTAGTTCCATTTATAATTACTTAGTAGACTTTGAGAGACAGATTTTATTCCCAATATTTTTTCTGTGACTTCTTTTATAAAAATAGGGATTTTAGTAATTCCAAGAGTAAGTATAAATCTGAACTTTGAAGGGGTCAATTGTAGTTCAGGATTTGGAAGATAAAATGTTTAAATGAGCCTTGAGCTTAGTATAACACATGTGCTGCTTCTATCCTTTTTGCAATAATACCTCAGAGCAAATAAAACCAGCTGTGTAAATGAAAAATTCAAATTAGATATGTTTAGAACAGCCGCTAGTACCAAAGAATCCATTTGAAGATCTATTCTATTCCTTCTGTTCCTGAATACAAACAAACAAACTGTCACTAAAACTTCATGAGTACCTGAATCAGGACATCTCTGATTTATGGCAAAAACTAATGTAACCCAAAGGTTATTCCCTAGCTGAGCTAAAAAGTTTCAGAATACAAGATATAGATAGATAACAGATATGTAGATAGGTAGGTACATAGATACATAGATACATGGATGATAGATGATAGATAGATGATCGAGATAAATAACGGGTTTATCTCTAATATTATGAATATAAAATATTATCCTGAGAAATATAGTAAATGACCAAGAATTTAAAAATTATATATTTATTTATAGCCCATCTAGACTAATATATGATGTAAAATATTTTGACAGTTCATTTAAAACAGGCCTAAGAAGTCTAGTAATTGTGTACTAGCTAAATTGTGAATGTTTTCATCAATTCTAGCTAAATAACCTGGCTACAACAAGTAAAGCCACAGTTAATTTAAGATTAGTACTGTAATTACAGAATGGTGTCATTTTGCCGTGAAACATAGTTTTGAGAGATTAGTTTATATTCTTATCTTTGAGAAAGTCTGTATACAAATCACTCCTTAGAAGTAGATGACTTCCTTGTCTTGATAAACGTGTGGGTTACATAAATGTGGCCATTTGTCAAAATTGGCTCGAGTGAAGCATGAATCCATTTCCAGCTCACACAAATACATATTGAGTTAATCCAGGAGGAACCTCAGGTTTTTCCTCTGTCAACATCCTTGGAGGCCACAGGTATAAGCTAAAGGAAGTGTCATATGGCTGGATCTTACCTGTCCTTGCTCTCCACCTGCCCTGATAGGATCCCCCACTGTGTGCCACTTCCACAGCACAACAAATTGCTCCCAGGCCTGCTCTAGCTTGTGACAGATCCCAGCCCGTGGTGGCCAGGCTGATCACACGGTCACTTGATATCCCACTGTCAAGTGTTCCATCTATACTAGGGCCCAGGAGCACTTGGGAGTCGCTGTTCAGTTTTCTGATGCAGAAAGCAAGTCCTCACTCCAGAACCCTAGAGATCTGGGCTACAACTCTTTAATTAGGGACTGCCACACAAGGAATCCTCTAGCACTGGGGGGTCTGCTGGGTCATGCAGCATGAATGGCAGGGCACAAACCTGCAGCAGAGGCTCCTGTTGCTTTGGACTCTCCTCAAAACAGGCAGCCTTTGGAGTCATTTGATAAATGGTTGGAGCAGTGGTGGTCCCAAGTATGGTATATGTTGCCTACACATCCAAGTGATACAATATGTGATATCTTGTCCTTTATCATAAAGGGATTGACCTGGCTTGCCCAGACCACAGCAGGCCACTCTATATTTGTAAGGTTAAGCTCCTACTCTTTGGCACGCTCTCACTTACTAGGACACCTTGAGTATGTGTCCCTTCCTGTGTTCGATTAGCACACTGTCATCAATTCAGGGGACTAACATGATGTTCTACAGAAAGAGCATCGAGGGCCCTGGAAACCTTAATTTAAAAAAAAAAAAATTTTGGGTGCCTGGGTGGCTCAGTTGGTTGGGCGACTGCCTTCGGCTCAGGTCATGATCCTGGAGTCCCGGGATTGAGTCCCGCATCGGGCTCCCTGCTCAGTGGGGAGTCTGCTTCTCCCTCTGACCCTCACCCCTCTCATGTGCTCTCTCTCTCTCATTCTCTCTCTCAAATAAATAAATAAAAAATCTTTAAAAAAAAATTTTTTTTTTAAGATTATTTATTTATTTTAGAAAGAGGGAGAGAGAGAGAGCATGTGAGTGGGAGGGAGGGGCAGAGGAGAAGAGAGAATCCCAAGACTCTGCCCTGAGTGAGGAGCCTGATGCAGGGATTGATCTCACGACCTATGAGATCATGACCTGAGCCTAAACCAAGAGTCTGATGCTTAGCTGAGCCACCCAGGTGCCCCATAAACCTTAACTTTTTTAAAGCATTATGTAGGCCAAACAGAGAACAGTTTATGACAGCTGCTGGATATAGTCCTATGTCTTTCTTTTTCACCTGGCATTATTCAGAAGGATTTTCTCATGCCATTTAATATTCCTTTAAAAGTAAGTCTTGAATGGCTGTATAATAGTCCATCATATTGCTATATGATATTCATGAAACTATTCTCAAATTACTGGATATTTAAATCTCAGAAAATGTTTGTCATGAAAATAGTATTGTGATAAACACTTTGCATATAACTCCATTTTCATCTTTATTTCCTGAAAAGAAATTCCTAGACATGAAATTACTACTAGAGGGTAGTAAATTCATACTGACAAACTGTTCTCCAGAAATGGTGTACTGCATTATAGCCTACTGGCTGTGTTTTAGTGCTCATTCCCCATGTTCTGGCCAGCACTGATATTGGTATCTTTTTTAACTTTTGCAAATTCTCATTATTATTTTTCTAATATAGTTGACCCTTGAACAATGGGGGTTAGGGGTGCTAACCCTCTGTGCAGTTGAAATTCTGTGTATAATTTTTGACTCCCCCAAAACTTAACTACTAATAGCCCACTGTTACTGGTAACATAGTTGATTGACACATATTTTATATGTTATGTGTACTAGATACTGTATTCTTACAAAGAAGTAAGCTAAAGAAAAGAAAATGTTAAGAAAATCATAAGAAAAAGAAAATGCATTCATAGTACCATATTGTATTTAATGAAAAAAATGTGCGTATCAGTGGACTTGCACAGTTCAAGGGTCAACTCTAAAGTTGTGATATAAAGTTGAATATTTTCATGTGTTTATTGGAAATGCTTATTTTCAATTTTTTCCCCAAACTTCCCAGAGAAGGAGATAGTATAATCGCCTTCTGTATTATTTCATGTTCTCATAAGTATTAAATCTTTCTCATCTTGGGGCGCCTGGGTGGCTCAGTCGTTAAGCGTCTGCCTTCGGCTCAGGTCGTGATCCCAGGGTCCTGGGATCGAGCCCCGCATTGGGCTCCCTGCTCCGCGGGAGGCCTGCTTCTCCCTCTCCCACTCCCCCTGCTTGTGTTCCCTCTCTCGCTGTGTCTCTCTCTGTCAAATAAATAAATAAAATCTTAAAAAAAAAAAAAATCTTTCTTATCTTTAATTTGGTGTCATAACCCATTCAGTTTAAGACTCCAACCTGTTAGCATGTTTTCACCAGAATGAGAATTACTCCTTTTGATTCAACCAAATACTCAAGATACTCATTCAATAACTACTCTATAAACTGTTTCATTGTCCTCATCCTGTGGGATGAGTGCCTTCACCTCTCTTCTTCCTTATGGAGGTGCTTCTTATGGATGCTTTCCATTTTGAGTCCCCTGGGGTTCATGGCTGATCATTCTGGGATGTGAGAGGTATAAACAGTAAGGAGGTAATCTTGGTGCTTTTCATCTGGAGATTAAATGTAGATGCAGACCAATGCTTAACTAACCAAATTTTAGTTATTTCTTTGCTCTTCTCAAAGTTTTTACTGTTCAATTTTTACTCTTCAATTGCAGAAATGAAAATGGAATGGATGCTACATGTCACAATATGGATGAATCTCACAAACACGATGTTGAGTGAAGGAAGTTGGTCACAAAATGTATATACTCTATTTACAAGTGGTTCCATTGACTTGAAGTTGAAGAACAGGCAAACTAATCTACAGTGATAGAAGTAAATAGCAGTTACTTTTGGCTGGGAGAACACTGGCTGGAAGACCCTTGAGAGAGCCTTCTGAGATGTCTTGTCATTTGATCTGGGGGAGAGGTTCATTCATGGTATATACACATATTAAAATTCATCAATTAAGAATTATGCACTTTACTGTATATATGATGTATATCAATAAAAATTTAAATGAAAGGGAATAGTGTGCTCTAATATGAGTCTTCTGTTAAGTGAGTAGTAAGGAATTTATGGGTTTTTTTTTTCCTTTTCTACCTGGATGTCTCTGTAACTACATAATCTTAAACCTCTTTTGTAAGACTTTTATTCTGAGGTTATTATCTCCTTCCAGTTGAAGTGCAAGAAAATCATTTCTAACTAGAAGCGTTAGAAGTTACAAGGATAAAGGCCTGTAGAGTAAATTTTTGTAAATTTTTTCCCAGAAAGTCAGATATTTTACAGCAAATCTCATATATCTTTACCCCTTTCTTAGGTTAGTTTAACATCAGTAATTCTTAATATGGAAATGCCACAGAAATTTCGCACTTTAATATTAATTATGCTAGATGTTAATACAATTAACAAGATTTGTAATATCACCAAGTAATTTGTAAAGTTATCTCAAGAGATTAGAAAACCAAGACAGAATCTTCAGATCACTGTATTATATCTACCTGATTAATGGTTTTTAAGAACTTTTTAAAAATGTTTCTTATCTACTACCGTATGTAGTTTTCTCCCACTCTCAAAAAATAAATGGTAATAATCTTTTGTTTAGATCTTATTTCTTTTACTAAGCAAGAAATTAATGCATAATAATTCTTCTGTCAAACAGGGACACCTGGGTGGCTCAGTTGGTGGAGCATGTGACTCTTGATCTCAGGGTTGTAGGTTTGAGCCCCACAATGGGTGTAGAGATTATTTAAAAATAAAAATCTTAAAAAAAAAGAAATAGAATTCTAGCTCATACCAATACAGCTGACCCACCAGAAAAGCTGCTCATTTAAAAATATAAGAAATATTTTAAAGGAACCATTTTGAAATGATCACTTTCATAAGTCACATGAAGCTCCAAGGACCATATGTCTGATTACCATTACCAACACATGAAAATATCTAATTGATATTTTCTAAGGAACTGCAGATTATTATTACACATTCTACTTGAATTGTTCCTATGAACAAATCTCAACAACCATTTGGGAAAACTTGATTTTGTTTTTTTCCAGGAAAGATTTGAAAACAGTCAATTTTAAAGTGTGCTCACAACGGGACCTGTTACGAGGTATTACATGCCAGGTATTAAGTAAGCAGTGGGAAATCGTTTCAAGGATACCTTTACTACTTTACATGTCTAAGAATGCAACTTTCCCTCTATAGCTTTCATTAAATCCCAAATTAATCTATAAACATAATAGAATTTTAATCAGAATCCCTTAAGAGATTTTTGGAAACTAGAACAGAATTCTGAAATTCAGCTAAAATAATACAGGCTCAAGAAGTGAAGCATCTTTAGAAAAAAAAAGTAAGACAGGAGTGTGTCTACCAGATACTGAAACACAAACTTGTAATTCTCAGCTACCATTCACTGAACGTCTCCTATGGCTGTCTGGCTGCTGAACTACAGCAGCAGTGACCACTGTGAGTCCCAATAGAGTGACACATCTTGGGTGGACCAGCCAGTCACCTGGAGATAGATTGATGTGCCTTTCATGGGGGTGCAGCAATTTGTCCCCAGTGGAATATACACAGGTATTCTCTATTTGAAGTTACTTTCATGCCCCAAATAACTTATCATTGATTTGCTGAAGACTTTATTTTCTATCATGGTATCCTGACAACATTATTTTTGACCAAGGAATTTACTCTACGTCAGTAGATGTAAGATGACTATTAATGTTCGTGTGACTTACCAGTCTTACTATATATCCCATGACCCAGAAGTGTTTTATTGATAGAGTGACCACACATCTTGCTGTGCCTACGATGGCCTTGATTTATGCCTTGTTGTTGCAGAATAATTATTCAAAGTGCTCCCTTTGCTCTCAAAATGTCCTTCTTTAAATGATAAATTATATGGGCATTCTACTTATTGACATTTCAATTATAGCTTTAACTGAGAAACCACCCTTGTAAGTTTGTGGTGCTATCCTTTAGGATTCAATAGCAGATCTGAACCCACCTCCATATATGGTGCTTTTCTCTCTATAAATAGAACACAATCATCCAAGAACAATTGGATATAAGGATAAATGTATCTCTCACTATTATACTTAATGACCCTCTTGCATAAATTTTGCTTCCCATCCCTAAGACTTGGACTTTGCTAGCTGGAGATTATTGCTCAAGGGATATGTTTAGTTATCTACTACTGTAGAAAAAGAGTTCACTCCAACACTTAATGGCTTAAAATGGTAATCATCATTTACTATCTATCATGATTACTTTCGTTAAAAAATGTGGATGTATTTGAATGGTTCTGGTTTGAGATTTCTCATGAGGTTGTAGTCAAATGGTAGCTGGGACTGGGGTCCAAGTTTTCTTCTTCATTTAGTCTAGTGCCTGGACTGAGAAGACTAGAACATCTGGGGGCCAGAACAGCTGGAGCTCATTGAATATCTCACTAGGTAGTCTCTTCATATGATCTCTCCAGCATGACAACTTCAGGGTAATTCAAAGTTCCCAGAGTACATGGAAAGAAGGAGAGTGAGGTAGGGAAAAAGAGGGGGGTGCAGGCAGAGAGAGAGAGAGAAAGAGGGAGGGAGAGAGAAGCATTATGTCGGTCAAAGCACTTACAAGGATTTTCCCAGGTTTAAGGGGAGGGGACATAGACCTCACCTCTCAGTGCAAGAGTGTTAATAGCACATTGGAAGACGAGCATGTAGAATGAAATACGTATTGATGCAGCAATAAAATACAGTCTACTATAGGACACAATACTTGTTCCATTGAATTAAAAACTGAGACTCAGGGCCAACCCGTGGGCATGTGGTCACTGTAGTCCCCCAGTGTCCCATGCTTAGAAGCACTTCATGCTTGGTTTAATGCTCTGCTGTTGCCATCTTGAAATTCTTAATACATTTTTAACTAGGGACCCACATTTCATCTCACAGTTTTGCAAATTATGTAGCTGGTCATGCTGAGATTGTTATCTGGCTATTTCAGGCTCTTCATTTACTGAAAAAACAGGTAAGAAAATAGGGTTATGGTTTACTGGGGTGATTAACTCTAGGGAAAATCAGGTTGCTAATAAACTACAGAAGTAGTTAGGACATGAACTGGTACAGGAAAAACTAAAGGAAGCCTATAAAAGAAGTATTACCAAGGGAACACATCCTCTAGAAACAAAAATTTTCATCATCTCATAAAATGCTGGCTGAAGGCAAAAGGACTGGGTAGAGGAAGAGGCAAGACATAATTCTCAAATAAAGCCTGGGACTAGTTGCAGAAACAAGGACTATGGTATGTAATTGCATTTTATTCCTTGTATTTTCATGTTTATATTTATTAACCACTATTGTTCTTTCTTCTTTTATCTCTGTGTGTGTGTCCTAGTGGTTGTTGACTGTACCATGTAGTCCATAGGCTACAGGGTAAAAAGAAAGGATTATAAAGAACTAAAGAAAGAATGGACATAATTTGGACATTTTGGATCATGATGGCTGCAGTAATTAAAGAATTTGGATTGATCACTTTTGGGAAAGTGGTGAGCATATTTTCAGTTGTGAGAGGGTTAACTGCATTATATGTTGCATTATAATTGCACTGTGTGTGTGTGTGTGTGTGTGTGTACATGTCATTGTGTCTGTCTTAAGAGGTGATTTGTAGGGGCACCTGGGTGGCTCAGTCATTAAGCACCTGCCTTCGGCTCAGGTCATGATCCCAGGGTCCTGGGATCAAGCTCCGCATCGGGCTCCCTGCTCGGCGGGAAGCCTGCTTCTCCCTCTCCCACTCCCCCTGCTTGTGTTCCCTCTCTTACTGTGTCTGTCTCTGTCAAATAAATAAAATCTTTAAAAAAAAAAAAGAGGTGATTTGTAGTGGAGATTTGCCTTCTTTTCAGGCCATGTAGCATCTATGAAGAATTATACTGAGGCAATTCCTTATTTTATGGAGCCAAATTTGGCTTCACAGAAGCTGAAAATACCAGATACTTCTTTTCCTGGCTCTCTTGCTGCTAAGGTGTGTGCACATAACATAGGTGTTCGCCAGTCATGTATTGAAACGAAAAGTAGGTGATGTAAAAAATTTATTCTGGTGATGGATTGCATGTTTGGCAATAGTTGTATCCATAGTTTCCAATCTTGTGGTATCATTTTGAGTGCTGTCTTGCCCAGTGAGCTTGCCCTGATTCTCCAGCCTTTTGGGTGAGCTACTCAATGTCCTTTTCCTAAGTTCCTTTTCTGTTAATTTAAGCCAGAGTCAAGTTTTGTTGATTGCAAATGAGAACCGTAACTAATACATATAAAAAGATTATTATAAAACATTAAGAGTAATTGGGAATTTACAAAAAAAGTACAATATAATCCCATTTTTAAGGATGGGTAGGGAAATACCCATAGCAAAAATATTGGGTAGAATACACGAAAATTCAAACAGCAACTATTTCTGGTTTGTGGGACCATAGGAGGTTCTTCTCTCTCTTCCTCCTCCTCTTCTTTTTCTCATTATCCTTCGTTCTCTGTTATTCCCTCTTTTCTCATTTTCTTTTCTTCTTCTTAAAACATCTTTTATGGTACTCCTTTATGTATATAGACTAATTATTTGAAATACCTTTAATGATTCTTAAAACATGAGGCAGAAAGAGGGTTTTACATTTATAGATTTTAACAAATTATAGAAATGGACAGGAACTTAGAAATTAAATACTCCAACATCTTCACTCATCCAGGAAAAGATATTCAGGACCTGAAATGTTACTAATTCTAGGTCACACAGCAGGTTCAAGGTAGAGATAGCTCTAGAACATGGACCTTTACTCACTCAACAAATGTGGATGTGTCAGGCACTGTTCCAGGCATTGGTGATAGAGTAATGAATGAGATAAGGTCACTGTTATCCTGAAGCTTAAATTCTATTGGGAAAGACAAACAATAACCAGGTAAAATGATAAATAATATGGTTTTAAGTAGTGATAAATGTTATGAGCAAAATAAAAGAATTACTTAATAGAAAGTGATCAGGTGAATAGATAGGAAGGTTAGGGGAGATTCTTTGTAGAGTTTATACTTCAGCTGAAATCTAACCAATGAGAATGAGGCAGACTGGGAGGATTTGGGAAGAGCATTGTAGGAATAATAAACAGTCAATGTGAGGCCCTGAAGTAGACATGAGTTTCGCACAGTCAAGAAACAGAGAAGGCCAATGCAATAGGAGCGTTGGGGTAGGATGGGAGATGTGCCATGACATGTGATCAGAGATGTAGAAAGGGACCCGAACACTTAGAACTGTATGTGCTATGGTTAATTTTTGATAACAGATTGTAGCCATTGGAAGTTTTATTGCAAGACAGTATGATCTAAGGGGAGCCTGGGTGGTTCAGTCGGTTAAGCATATGCCTTCAGCTCAGGTCAGGATCTCGAGGTCCTGGGATTGAGCCCCGCATCAGGCTCCCTGCTCAGCAGGTAGTCTGCTTCTCCCTCTGCCTCTTCCCCGCCACCCCCCACCACTCATGCTCTTTCTCTCTCCCTCAAATAAATAAATAAATAATTTTTAAAAAGACAGTATGATCTAAGACAAAAATTAAGTAGAAAGAGTTAAGTTAGCCTTCTGGATTGTATTAGAATCCCCAGGAGGGATTGTTAAAACACAGGATTCTGGGCCACTCCCCCAAAATTTCTGATTCAATATTTTGGAATTTATATTTCTAGCAATTTCCCAGATGATGCAGATGCTGCCGGTCCAGGGATCACACTTTGAGAACCACTGGTCTGGTGCCATATTCTTGGTGACAGACAGTAATATCTTAGACAAGGGTGGTAGCTATGGGGTGAAAAGAAGTAAAGAAATTGGGGATGCATTGTGATGATAAAGCCAATAGGACTGACTTAGTGACCTGAAGGGGGGTTGTGGAATGGCTTGAACTGCAAGGGGACAGTGATGTCAGTCACCGAGATGGGGGAGACTGAGGGGCAAGGAGAGAGGTCAAGAAGTGAAATCAATGACTAGGTGGCCTTTTGTTGTCATGTATCTCATTTCGGGTTTCAAATTATACAGGTGGAGGTAACAAGCAGAGAGTGAGCCCTTATAAGTCTGCAGCTCAGGTGAGAGGCGGGAGCTGAAGACACAAGCCTGTGTCATCAGCATATTGATGAGACTGAATGAGAATAAGAAAAAATAAAGCAGAGTAGAAAAATGGGCTCTGAAGCATTCCACCATTTTTTTTAAGTTTGGGCAAAAGAGAGCAAAGGAAACAGAGAGAGTGGCCAGAAAAGCAAGAGGGAAAGCAGGAGAGGGTGGAGTCATGACAGGGGAGGAGGGGAAGGGGGTCCAAGGAGGACACAAGTGAATGCAGGAGGGCTGGGAATGCCAGCTTCACCTCGCAACATGGGGGGTACGGAGGACCCTGACAAGGGGAGTTTCAGTGACCTGAGAGCATCAGAGGTTGATTGCAGGGAGTTAAGAAGTGAATGGGACATGAGAAAGCAGAAGCAGAGAATGTGGGCAAATCATCCGAGAAGTTCAGCTTTGAATAGGCAGAGAGAAAGGAGACAGAGTAGTTGGAGGAGGATATGGATCAGTCCAGGGAAGGGGACTTGTTTTCCTGGGGGGACTCTTAACTTCAGGGATCCCACATGAGGACTAAGACCACACAGAAGGGAGACGGGCAAGACCACACAGAAGGGAGCATCTGAGGCTGCCCACGGGGGATCGGCTCTGCAGGGACTGAGTCCTTGGGCCATGGGAGAAGTTGCCCAGGACAGTAACTGGGAGGGAGCAGAGGACAGAAGGACACGGCCTTCCTGCTCCCCAGCACAGCGAGACACGGGGCTCTTTCTTCCTCCTGCTGCCCCCCCCCAAGAGTCACCAAGTATCATAGCACATTAATTAATTGCCGTATCTTTGCCAAATAAATTGGGAAGCCACAGGCAGGAATGGATTGGTTAGGAGGTAGAAGAGAGAAGGGAATAGTAGATCTCCTTATGAAAAGAAGTAAAGCCAATGAGACTTGGACATGTCCAGGGAGTTTTGAAAGCACGAGGCAAACTTGGTTTAATACACAATAAAATAAGGACATTTTGACTGATGAGTGACATGGTGAAAATGTCCCATGAGTGGCGCAGAAGAAAATAAGATGCCTTTATAATGTATGGTATATAAATAATCAGGGTAGAAAGGGTTGGCGTGAAATGTTTTACTTCCTCCATCCTGAGGAACAAACGATCTTCTAAAGAGACTCTACCGTGCCTTATTTTAAATCTTCCATGATCTGTGACTTCATTAGTTAATCTGAATACAGAATCTAAACCCTTAATCAAGGGGGTAAGAATTATGTGTTTTAATTTAAAACATTCAAATACTTAATTTGGTATTCAAAATAAACCAAGTGGCCTGGGATTCAGATGTTTTAGTAAGTTCTAAGGTTTTATACTATTAGCCATCTGCTCAAGCAGCAGACAGATTGAAAGCTCAGGAATAAAGATATATCAAATATTCATGGGGATCAAATAGAAATACATTCTTTAGGAAAAAAACATTTCCACCTCGAGATGTGCTACAACACACAAATCTACTGCATTTTGTTGTTAGGGTTGTGTCTGCTAAGGGTACATCACATGGTATTGACTTGGTTCCAGATGTAACCTACATATGCTGACAATTTTGGCTGATCTGTTCAAAATATTGTCTATCCTCCTTCTGTGGGAAGCCACTAGGAGCAAGGGGGCATTTACAGTTAAATGTAATTTTTATTCATGAGCTCGCTCAGTCTTTCTTATTCTCTTGCTTTCGATCTCTCTGTGTGTGACAGGTTCAGAGGGACAGTCTTGATAAGCATGCAGAAGTTTGGATGTTTGTTTAAACCTCTTGCATCTGCACAAATCCAGCCAGAATCTTTTGAGCATGCAGCCTTTCTTGGAAGTTTGCTAGTACCTCTGGCCTTCTTTCCGATCAGCAGTCCGGGGCCGATTGTCGATCTCGTGGCATCTCGTCACTTCTGCTCTGAGCCCAGGCAGGAAGGGACAGATGCAGGTAGTCAGTGAACATCCACATTTTAAGAGGGAAAGAAAGGGCTGCATTTTTGGCATTGGCTTTATGTGACATCGAAGGATGCACAGGGATGAAGAGCTGTTTCAGACTGGAGAAACTGAATTATTACCAAATTTGAGGGATACTCTGCCTCTAAGTTGTAAATTTTAATCCCTCATTTTTAAAAAAAATTTAAAGATTTTATTTATTTGAGAAAGAGAGAGAGCACACATTCCAGCAGGGGTAGGGGCAGGGAAAGAGAAGAGCAGAGCAGACTGCGCTGAGCACAGAGCCTGACGTGGGGCTTGATCCCACGACCCTGAGATCATGACCTGAGCCAAAATCAGGAATCGGCCGCTAAACTGACTAAGCCACCCAGGTGCCCCAACTTTAGTTCTTTAGATAAAAAGTCTTTTTTAGCTCATAGACATCACTTTAATTTATTTTTGGTATTCATTCATCTAGTTTATGTTAATTTCCAGCTCAGAGCTGGGTGCTGGATGAAGTACTGGGGATCCATGCATGGATAAGCTGCATAAGTAACTACTCAGGGAAGGGCTCCTCTAGGAGGACGCTTTTCTCCAACTTCCACTGAGTCAGCACCTTTTCCTCCGCCCTCATGGCACCAGATACATTAGCGTTTATTCCTCATCTACCTGTTAGGTGGGTGTTGCCGGATGGAGGCTGGCTTTGCCCAGTTTGGTTCTCAACTATGACATAGGCCCAGGTCTGTTCCATTCATTCTTTATCTTCCTTAGACCACTGGATCCCCAAGGATCTCCGAATGGCATAGGCAGAAGCACAAGAGGGGCAAGTGGAAATGTGACGCTCTTGTGGTTAAAGCTGGCATGCTGACCCGTTCTGCTAGCCACACAAGTCACCTGGCCACACTCACCAGCAGTGGTGTGGCATGAATGCATCTTTCTTGGAGTCTGGTTAGGGATGGAGGGAATGAATGTCTGCTGAACAGTCATCGGCTTTATCCCAAGCACCTGCCATGTACTGAGCATCTGTCACTAAAAGGCAAATACAATGTGATCAGTTAAAGGCAACCTAAGGAGGGGTTAAGATTTTGGATCCTGGGGGTGCCTGGGAGGCTCAGTCAGATAACTGTCTGGTTTTGGCTCAGGTCATGATCTCAGGATCCTGGGATTGAGCCCTCCATCGTCGGGCTCCCAGCTCAGCAGGGAGTCTGATTCTCCCTCTGCCTTTGCCCGCTCGTGCTCTCTTTCTCTCTCTCTCAAATGAATAAATAAATTCTTTTTTAAAAAAAACCCAAAAAACAAAAGAATTTGGATCCTGAAGTCAGGCAATCTGTGAAATTTGGTTTATCCATTTATTAAATCTATGATCTTGTGCAAGATTTTTATCCTCTCTGGGCCCCAATTTCCACATCTACAAATTGAAAGTGACAATAAGGTAGCCATCCCAGAGGCTTCTGGCGGGGATTAAATAGATAACGCATGTAAAGTTTTAAATTTAGAGACTGGCAGTGTGTAAATGCTCAGTAAGTGGACACTAGCATCATTAATACCAGGCATCCCAAATAACCAAGAAGAGCATCGTTGCTTTGGAGGTACCAGGGAGGAAACAAAAGTAACCGTAGTCTAGCGTCTATCCCATTGGGTCGCATGAGTCTGTGGGCGCATTCACTTTGCCAACTGCACCGTGAGCTCCTCAGGGGCAATCTTTATGCCTCCGCCCCCAGCTGCTGGCACAGGCTGACGCTCCATGCGTGTTCATGATAAACCACCGAAATCCAGTCCCCTCCCCACTGTTTGCCACAGCACTGCTGTTAAAGCGAGCCGCAGTGAAGGATCGCTTTGGTTTTTGTTGTTTTCATTTCCAATCTGTCAGAGACTGGTGTTTTTTTTTGTCTCTACTCTGTTCAGTGAGATGGGTCCCTTGGTCATAGGTTTGAGTGTCATGGCCATATCAAATTGCCATAAGAGTTTCTTTTTTTAAAAAAAGATTTTATTTATTTTTATTTATTTGTCAGAGACAGAGAGAGAGCATAAGCAGGGGGAGTGGCAGGCAGAGGGAGAAGCAGACTCCTCATTGAGCCAGGAGCCCGATGCGGGGCTCGACCCCATCATGACCTGAGCCGAAGGCAGACGCTTAACTGACTGAGCCACCCAGGCGCCCCTGCCATAAAGGTTTCTAAACGTTTACTCATGATTTCTTCACTGATCTCTCTGTGAAGAAGTAACAATCATTCTGCAGACCAGCACCAGTTCCCTGACCGCCCCCCTTGGAATAGTGTTGCTGTGCGGTTTGTGAGCTTCCTCATTATATAGTCTGATGGAAAATCCTTGCGGACTAAAGTGTGTGGATAAGCAGGCGTGCCCTTTCTGCGATCCTTCCAGATACTTAGAGCCAAGGGGCAAAACCATCATTTATCTTGTCAGCGGTTCTCTCTCCGATAATTCATCCCTGCTTCTTCTCCACAGCCTGGTTTTCCTATAAAAACACAGCAGAAGCAGGTACGTGAGTGGAGGGCAGGCGGCTCCAAGGAATTCAGTTCAGGGCTCTCTGAGAATGTTTCAGGCTCTGACACCTTTCCAGCGAGGGACTATCACCAGCAGGAAAAGAGCTTGGCCTCTGCCAGAAATACATGAGTATTTTCTCAGAGGCGCCCAGGACGGTCAATAACGTTTGCTGATAACTCAGACAAGAGCTAATGCCTGAGCATCAAGTATTTATGGGCTGTTTCCCTCCTGTCTACTTCTGGATTCTCAAGTAGCCTATTGCATAACCTAAGTGGATCTTTCCAGCTGTGACTTTAGCATCAGCTCCTTCTACATAACCTAGGCATGGGGTGTGATCCAAGCCTCCCGAGGAATGAAGAGCTTTGGGCTCGGAACAGGTGTCTGAAACCTGCAGCCCAAATCCCTCCCTTCTGCATCTCATTTGCTGCCCTCACAGGTCCGACTGACCTGCGCTGGAGCTGCTCTTATCTGTTGGGGGGGGAGGGTGGCACAGCATTTTGGGTCCCCCCAATCTCCAGGAGCTAGTGGAGGGGTGTGCAGCTGGGTCATTCCCCGTCTTGGGGATGTCTTCCTCATCAGACTAGACGTGCCTTTACCCTCCAATACCCCAATCTCTCTCTGAACACCCCCTTCTCTGCCTATTGGTGTGGGGTGCTCCTTGGCTCACCCCAGATCTGATGGTTCAGGCGGGCTCTCCTGCTCTCCCTCCTCCCATTTTCTATCCCCCCCTGCTCCATTTCTAGAGCCTCATCACTGTGCAAGACAGGGATAGTGTCAGTGGGTGGGAGGAGTGCGGAAGGTTTTGGAGTATAACCAGGGGTGTGTCTGAGGAAGGTGACTAGGCTCCCCAGGGGTGGGTCTACTGCATGAGAAGGTGTATTTATTTTCCACTGCACAGTATTTAAAGAGAGAATTTAAAAATCCAAAAAGCAAAAGAGACCCTGAGATTCTTCCAACTCACAGTCCTTCAAGTAGCCATTGAAATCAGAGGTTTCATTTCTGGGGCCCTGGTCTGGGTCCAGCTCGCTCCCTGCTGCCTGTTTGCTATTGGGGACATTCCAAACATTCCATGGTTCCTTCAGCTAGCATGATTTAAGCAAACAAATAAACAAACAAAAAACTACAGCATCAAGCATCGAACTTTTGCTAAAAAAAAAAAAATCATCCTCCTGACAAAATCCTAAAGAGCTACAACACAAATTTCAGATTTTTAACCCTAAAGCTACCCTCCCCATCTTGTTGCCCTCTCCTGATATGCACACACCCTGCAGGCAAGTGAACTGAACGATATCCACAGTTCTTTGTACAGGACCGTACTCTCCCCTGTGTTTGCGCACAGGGCTCCTTCCTTCCATCTCCACGTGCACAGTCTACTCATCCTTTATCCCCTTATTCATGTTCTACAGTAAACTTTTCTTGGTATCCTCGAGCATCATGCCTTGCCCATACTAGTCCTCATTAAATAGCCCTGCAATGAAGACATTAAAGGGAAAACTCCTTTCTCTTCAGGGTGGGGGGCAGTGTTCTTTTTGTGCTTCAGTCAAGCCAATGAAGACTTAGGTTTCTAACATCTAGAGGAGTTTTATATAATGAGGATTTGTTTGATAGAGATGTGGCTTTGGAAATTATGGTTCAACCAAATGATTGAATGAATGAATGAATGAATGGATGGATGAATGAATGAATGGATGGCTTTGACCTGTTGTCGGGAGTGTTAGAAGTTTTGCTTCATTTCCTATTATACCTGGAAGGGTTTTCCTACCGGCATACGATTTCTCCTTTCTTTGTTCCTGTCTCAAATCTAAGATATTCTACTCATTGTGTCAAAACATCTGACTCTGAAGGAAATTACTTCTCTTAAAACATGCATAGCAAGTTTCCAAGTCATACTGCAAATGAATGGTTGCCAAGTCTACATATCAAAAGTCTAGACAGAAAGATCTACTTCCCAGAATCATAGATGCTACAGGAACTATCTTTTACAGAAAAGGAAGCCGGGGTACAGAGGATCCCTCCTCCCGTGTTCCCATCGATGGTGGCCGTGGCAGGACTGGACCTGCAGCCCTGTAGATTCCCTCTCCATGAGCTCACCACTAGGCTCCCTCTTATCATTGGAGCCACTCACTCATCTTTCATGTGGATTTGAGGCCCTGGGAGAGGCAGCAGGACATGGAGGGAAGACTAAGACTGGAGCTGGGACTCTGGACTCACTCTAAAGGTGGGACTCTGACACCTTCTAGCGCTAATTGTTGGCCAAGTCATCTAATTTCACTGTAGGGGCTTCCTTATTTATATTATGGGGATGGGTCATTCCTATAATCACTGGGGTTGTCATGAGAACCACGGAAAAGACTTTCTGCTCCTTCCACATTCTAATCCTACGCCACACGGACTCTACGGAGGTGATGCTCGGTCTTTTTGGTGCATCATACCAGGAATCACATGACACTGGTTGGTCCCAACGTTGGTGATGTTAACTTGGATCTATTGATTAAGTTGGTATCCACTAGGTTTCTCTACTATAAGGTGACCATTTTTCCTTTCTAATTAACTAATAATTTGTGGGGAGATTCTTTGAGGATATGTAAATATCTTTGTTCCTCATCAAACATGTATCTAGAAGTTTTGGCATGCACTGATGACTCTTGCCTGAATCAATTATTGCTCTGTTGGTGGTAACGTGGTGAAATCTTAACTCCGTAATTTCTTCCACATTCATTAGTTACCTAAACTGAATGCTGATAATATTAACAATGAATAACACAAAGACTGCATGAAGGGAGTTACATAGCTTTTTAAAAACTCCTTCAATAAATATTCATGTCCCAGGAACTGTGGTTAAGCACTGGGGATCCATCAGACAACAAGACATCACTGTCCCTCTCTCCATGGTGCTTTCTGTCTAATACCAAACATATGACAATCAACACAGGAGCAAATAACTAAAAGTAGGCAAAATCTACAAAATGTGCCATGGGATCGTATGACCAGGGTGTCAGGGAAGGCTATTTAATCTCCATAAGTGGTGTTGAAAAAGAAACAAAGAAGGAGGTGGCATTTGATGGTGAGGGCATTAGAGGAAGAAAAGCACATGCCAGGCAAGGGACCTTCACGGGCAAAGGCTGGGAGAGATAGCTCTTAGAGATGCCCCTTCTTACCCAGTGAGGCTCTCCCCCCAGCACCCCTCCCAACACTCACCTCCGCTGGTACTCACACAGAACTGAAGGCCAGTATGCTTGAATTCCCCTCGCCATGAGGGAACACCCATTGGTGAGCTGGTCTGGAGGGAGACATTGCTTGACCTCCAGCCTCTTGTCCCACACAGGCCCACTCCGAGAGACGTGCTTGTGTCTTGAAGAGAGAAAAAAGAAAGCTCTCCCTACAAGTATTGGGTTAGACCTCAACATCCCACAGATTTTACTCCAGAAACTCAGGCCCTGAGATAATGCTCTAGACTGAGGATATATAGTCAAAATCTTACCTGGGTGGCCTGAGTCTAGGTTTCCTTGGCCATGCAGAAGGGAATCAGGTGCTTCTCTCTCAAGGATGCTTCTACAAGGAAGTGTGATTACATTTGAAGGGCCCTCTGCTCAGTGCTCACACTTATAACTAACAAGATGCGTGTACTAATGGCTGGTTTTCATTACTATTTTATTTCTTTCTCATTTAGAGACAGAGTATATTTTGGTGATTGTTATTAATATGGCACAACATACCAACGATTAATACAATACAGTATGGCCTAATATAGGATGCCACTAACATACATAATAAAGCATCGCATTTTATATATATAAGTACATTTTATACATTTATATATATATAAATACATTTTATACATTATACATTTTATAATATATATATTAAAGATTTATTTGTTTGTTTTAGATGGGGGACTGGCGGAGGGGGAATGGGAGAGAGAATCCTGAAGCTGACTCCCTGCTGATCGCGGAGCCCGATGCTGCACTCAATCCCAGGACCCTGAGATCATGACCTGAGCCCAAATCAAGAGTGGGCCACTTAACCGACTGAGCCACCCAGGCGCTCCCACATAATATATTTTATTTCAATGTAATATTCACTAAGATAGCTTTTTTTTTAAAGATTTTATTTATTTATTTGAGAGAGAGAATGAGATAGAGAGAGAGAGCATGAGAAGGGGGAGGGTCAGAGGGAGAAGCAGACTCCCTGCCGAGCAGGGAGCCCGATGCAGGACTTGATCCTGGGACTCCAGGACTTAACCAACTGAGCCACCCAGGCGCCCCACTAAGATAGCTTTTTGATACAATTTTACATCATATAGAAAGAAAACTAACATGGTTTTTGAACTATGCTTTATTAACAAAAAAGGGTTTTAAGATCCAAGGTTGAACTTAGGTTCAGATGCTGATTTTTAAAGACTGGCAAATATAAAAATTAAAGAGTCGCTTTGCCCCTCATTGCTAATGATTATAGCTGGACTTTTTCACTAAAGCCTGAAAATTGGTCCTTGTAATCCCTTCAGTGCCTGGGACTGAGTGAGGCTGAACAGGGTCACTAGGTTCTGTGTGGGTCAGGGGCAAGACAAAGCCCATATTTATTGGCTGTGTACCACTAACGCTCTCTTCCCCAATAAATCGGTGTGACCGTGAGACCCCATACAAACAGTACATTACACATTTCCAAACTAAGGTGACTGGGTATTTCCAAAGTGATTGGAGTTGTATGGTATTACGATAAGGACATATGCTTTTCAATAAACTGGCTGGAACTCATACATCTAAATGAGGCTTTCCTGTAGAGCAGTTATTGTAGGAGAGGATACACACATTCTCACAGAGGTGTCATTTCTTAAAATATTCTGGAGCTCTGTTTTTGGAATGGCTCTATGATACTTTTTTTTTTTTTTGACTACACAAGAATGATCAATGTATCCTCTACTCTATAATTGTATCTTATCCCAAAATAAAAGTAAAATTTGATCACTCATTCTCCTTGTGTTGTTTCCCCAGATGGATCCAATCTCTAAATATCAAGATGATCTCCCCCAAAGTGAAACATATCCCACCTCAGGTTTGTGGGTCCAGGTTCAAGTTCACACACCAAGGGGGACACTCCCTGTCCCAGGATAAGGGCTGGAGAGCCGCTGTGCAGCTGAGCTTCGATTCTCCGGCGGAAGGAAGAATCATGGTAGCACCTCTAGGGATAAGCACCCGGCCTGTGTGATTATCACACCTGGCATTTAAAGAAGCTCCAAAGCCTAGTAAGTCTCTGAGCCAAGACTGAATGTAAGTCTGACGCCAAAGCCAACCATTGCGCAGAACTACTCCTGAGCTTCCCCAAACGGTATTAGGAGTGATGCCTGGGGTAGGGTCCCTAAGCAGGGCTTTGTCTCCAACTGCAAGTAGCCTCATTGATCCCAGAGTGCTTTGCAAATATGAGTTTTTCATGGGAGCTGGGAAGGGTTGGAAGAGCTTCATTGTGCTGCGCCATTTTCTGCATGCATTCCCTCACTCCCTATTCTAATCGCTTATCATGCTTATTATGAGGCAAGCATAGTGCTAGATCTTAGAATTATAATAGGAACAGCCCTGCCTGTGTGTTTCCAGTGCCATGGAGTGGTAGTCAAGAATTAGCGACATCTTTGTATAGTGAGAATTATGGAGGGATAATCCCTTTTTTATTGTTATCTTATCAGTTTTTCCAGTTTTTCTATAACTATGATGTATTAATTGCAAAATAGGAACATACAAGTTTGTTTTAAATTGCGCATCATTTCAGAGGGCTGTTCATCCCTTAGCGGAGGGAGTCCCTGACTTGGGTGGTTGAATGGTGCTCTTTGGCCCAGACCATTCTTAACGGTCCATGGATGGGCTCCCTCTGGTTCCACTCCAGTGCTCTCATGAAGACCTCGAGTGGACACAGTCTCCAAGGAAAGCAAGAGTCCTGGAAACTGGCTCAAAGTAACTCTGTGCAATTATTCACTGTCTTCAAACTAACAGACTCTCTCAAAGACACCATACATAAGGCATTTGTCAGGACTCTTTGTGTTCAAAGGACGGAAAACCCAACTGAAACTAATGGAGGGTTTTTTTTTTCTTTTTTGGCCTACAGAAGTGACCGTCAGTTGGGCATGGCTGACCAGCAGCCCTATCTTGGTTGGGCATCACTCTCCGTGGTGACCCCCAGCAGCTCCAGGGTCACACCTTACTGGCTTGTTCTAGTGGAGCCTGCCCCCCACTTCTTACTCCGTGGCCCTAAACTTGGGACACTCTATAAATTGGCCCTGCCTGGGTCACAGGCAGACCCTCTGCTGAGAGCTGGATGCATGAGGGGAAGTGGCGGCTGGGGGAAGGGGGGTGGCAGGGGCACCTTCAGGGAATGAGGGGTACTGTTTGCAGACCGCAGAGTCAAACCAGCGGTGCCCACAGGCATGACCTCAGAGGACTGTGGTGCCTGGAGGAATATCTGAGATCAATGTAGCTTATTTACTGTCGACCACATATCATCCTCTCCAGTCAACGACACAGAAACCATGAGTGAGAACAGGACAGCAGTGTGCGGGCCCTTTCTGTGTACCTCCTTTTTAACGGCTCTGTGGCCGGAGCTCCAGGGCTGGGTGCCAGGCAGCCTGGCGGTCTCTGCAGGTGGGCTGTACTGTTCTGTGCACCCACTCAGGGCATCCCACTGGAGCCATCAGGCCGAATGGGCGACAGGACCGCTTGACAGAATATTTGGGTATTCATTTGGAAGGAGAAGAGTTGTTAGAGGTTAACATACTCTGAGCATTTACAAATCAAACCACCGCCACCAAAATCTAGGCGAGGCGCCTTACTTGAACTGGTTAGATGTTTAGTTCTGGAAGTGTCCTGGGCTTGCCCACCCCACCCCCGCTCCCCCATTTCTGGCCCTCTCTTTCTTTCTTGGGTGGATGTCGCTGTTCCCTTCTCCGGCCATCTCGCCCTCTGAACAGACTTTGCCCTTTGTCCCGGGGAGAGCGCCCGTGTCCGCTCGTCGGCTCTGCATCCTCAGGGATACAATCTCCTTTTGCATTTTGCAGACTGACCAACTGCAGTCATTTAAAAGAAATGCCACCTCCCACAGAGGTCAGTGTTCATGGAGTTTTAACGAGCTCTGCTGAGCACCCGGGTGCTCTGTGGAGAGACAGGGCCATTGTTTATGCTGGTCTGTGGCTGACTGGGGGCAGGAGAGGGGACGGTGCCAGGGGGCTGTCTTTGCAACTCCACAAGCTGGTGTGCGGTGTGCCTTCCAGCCTTGAGCATTGTCGGCAGGAACATCCATTTTATCTGCAAGGTCTCAGGGTGGAAATGAGATCAGTGTGCTTAAAATACTGGCTCAGATAGATTAAGAATCAGCAAACCAAACCCACATTGCAGAATCCTGTCCCCTCTATTCACATTTTCAAATCCCGAAATTATAGAGTACAACTTCTCTAATAGAAGTATGAATACACACACATACACACACATACACACACACATTGTAGAAAGCTTCCACACGGAAAATCCTTTCGGCTCCACACTTTTAAGTCTTTCAAAGACTTCACTTTCCAGTAGCATCCAGAACATCATTTAATCCTGTTTGATGGTCTTGCAGAGCCTTAGCCTTTCCGGGCTGGTGGTGGGAGCTATACAACTAAATCATCTCAGACAAGCTCGGCAAATAGGGTTGTTTTCACTCAGTCAGTCGCCATTCTTGGTCACTTTCCCAGCAAACTGCCCCTTTCGATTTCAAGTTCAGTGCCATCATACAGTTCTGCACAACTGAGCCCTGAATTACTGCGAGTAGATAGAACAACTTATCTACTAGGTACAGCGTGTGGTGTAGTTTCTAGCCCATGGAAAGTTGAAATACCTCATAAGTTCTACAAAAGACCTATTTCAATAAGTCAAGTTCACAACAGTATACAGCACTTAGGAAAACTTCTCTCCCTCTGCTTGGCTTCCCTCCCTCCCTCCTACCCCAAGTTCACTAAAGTTCCTATTACTGTAACAATACAGCACAATGGAAAACCCAATTGCTTTAAAGGATATTGGACTGCAGGCATTCACAATGAAAGGAAGAGCAATGTTCAATTCAGAGCGGTGATTGTTTACTTAGGGTTTTAATTAACTGCACATGTCTACATGTCTCTGCTTCCCATTTGAACCAAAATGATGTTTAGAACTACAGTTAATTTTGTAGATAAACCAAACCCAGAAAGTCCTATAAAGTAAATTCAAGTGGGAGTTAATTCTGGGCAGCGTGTATGCAAAGTGGGTTTTCCCAGATGAAGCCACAGTGTGAACATTTAGATGGGTGGGTTTTCCCATTGCTTTCTCAGTGGGAAAAGTTAAATAGACTAATGTGAGATTTAAACAACAATTAAAACAACAAGGGAAGACATGCCACAGAGCCATATGTGATTTATTGCCAAATGTTCTCTATGATGAATATCGTCATACACATATGCAGAAGGGAGGCCAGAAGAGCAGGTATGTGGTGTGGCAGGATGGGAAGGCTTAGAAAGGAGGTAGATTGATTTGGGGTTCACAGGATTTTTGCTAGAAGCTGGCCGGCGGAGGGGGGGAGGACAAGGATGCCCCAGGAGTTGTGTCCTCCCCACTACTAACCTGTTTGACTTCCCTTTGTGTTCTATAAAACCCAGGACAAGCTGGGCTGCGTGGTCATTCTTATGTAAATTAATGAAAGAAAGTCCCCCCCCCCAATGATTTTCTAAAGTTCAAGCCCCCTTTGAAGTGACAATACATTTAGAAATTCATGAAATGAAAGAGAACGGGGAGGAGGAGGGGAGACACCAGGCGCCACAGTGTGCTACTGTGTACACAAATCTATCCCTCACAGAAGGATTACTCTTTCCTCCTGGGGAGGAGGCAACAGTGTCTCCATTTTGCAGCCCAGGAAGTGGCGCTCAGCAAGTCTGAGTGAATTGCTGAAGGCTCAGGGCCAGAAGAGAAGGTGCTGAGTGGGGAGGTGGGGAGGGTCTGGTACTTTCCAGAGATGATAAGAGAGTGTGAGATGCTGCCACTGGGGGCTGGGGCAAGGACACTGAGGTTTCAAGTTCTCAGAAGTGCCTCTGGTTGGCTCCAGTTTAGGTGACTGATTTTCTGTCTCTAGGAGCCTCCACTCTGTATTTGCTGATCTACACGCTTCTGTTGGTTTCTCTTGTCTTGGTTCTCCAAGTGGGGCTGGGGGTTAACACATTCTCCAAATCACCACTGAAAACTGAAATCTGAGCTCAAGTAGGCTGACCTGCTTATACAAATACTATATATATATTTTATGCATACACAGTACATGAATGTGTATTACAGATGTATACATAGTACATGTATATATGTTATAGATGTATACATAATATATCGGTATATAGTTATGGTGTATATATATATTTCTACACATGTCTTTTACTTCATTATAAAGATATAAAAAAGGCGTTTCTTTGAAATCATGTATTATTTGGTATAATTTACTTTTCTGTTACAGAAATGCTATTAATTAAACAAAACAGAAATAAGACTAGCAAGCAGTGGCAATTGGTGGTAATTAAAGGCAGACTAAGCAAACAAATACTCTGTGTCAGGAGAACATAATCTTTCCCCAATGCTCTGTCTGTCGTCTGACCCAGCAGTTCGCCTTAGCCCTGTTCTTCTCTTTCCTGGATGTCTGACTGTCGTGGGCTCCATTAGGATGCACTGGGGACACAGCTGGTGACGAGGGTGGGTCATGAGGCCACCCACCGGTCTGGCCGTCATCTCGTTTCTGTGATCTTGAGGGAACGGAGTTCCCCACAAAGTAGTTCTGGACTCAGATACACTTAGGAACCAATTTGCACTAAAACTGCTTCTCGGAATGGAAATGTTCCCGTGAAGATCCCCGAGAATAGCTGAGGTTTGGTTTAGGGTCCCCTAAATGGCATTTGACCTATAAAACATTTGTCTCTCTTAGATACTCATTACTAAGTAGCTAACAGGCTCTACCGACCTCAGCCTTATTGGTCCTGCCTGAATTGTTTTTCTCAATATCTGCAAGGTTCCTCCCTCACTTGCTTCAGTTTTTCCTCAAATGACGACCCAAGTAAGACCACTGCCCATCACTCAGCCCTGATTTTGTTTTTGTTTTAAATAATTTATTTATTTTAGAGAGCATGAGCACGAACAGGAGGGGCAGAGAGAGAGAATCTCAAGCAGACTCCACGTTGAACACAGAGCCCAATGCAGGGCTCGATCCCAGGACCCTGAGATCATGACCTGAGCCAAAACCAAGAGTCGGACGCTTAACCGACTGTGCCACCCAGTGGCCCCAGCGCTCAGCCCTGTTTTATTCTTTTTTCCTAAGCTTGTGTCACTGTCTTATATTCTATATATCTGCTTATTTAGCTTATCTACTGTGTGGTATCACAAGGAGACCAGAGCTCCTTGCGGGGGCCGGGGAGTGGTGATATTCCGCCCGGTGGGCTCACTGCCGCATCCCCAGGCTTCCAGCAGCTACTCGCGGAAGAGAAATGGGATGGAGGAGGCCGAAGGCAGGGGGACAAACAGCATGTGTAGTTGGAGACCTGTGAAGGGACAGGGCACAACCAGAGGGAAAGCACCCTGCTGAGCCTTTCTGGTCTCTCCCTTCAGATTAGGACTCCTAAAGTGATCTTGGATTTTCTCTTACCCCATATTCATTCAACAAACTTGAAGCACCTACACCCCACACATACCAGACAGTTAACGAGGCAGTGGCGACTCAGCAGCGGGGACAGTCCCCGCCTTCAGGGGAGGCTCCCTCCTCGTGGGCACACGTATGAACAGAAAGAGGAGAAGCAAACACAACTATGTGACCTTCTGAGCTGTAGTTCTGTCTTCTCACCAGGCAAGATGTTTGCTCTCCAATGTTTTCTTCTCCTCTTAACCCGAATGTGTGGAAAAGCAACTAAATCATCAGGAAAAGAGGGTGAAGGGTCCATATATGTTGAAGAAGGGAAGATGTTTTACATTTTCTTTCCAGTTTGAAATTGGCCTTACTACAGGCCAGGCTACATATCAGGTCAAATTCCCCCACAAAGACCCCCTCCCCCAACATGCCAGCATTTTAATTTAAAAAGTAATGGTAGTGTAATTTGACCCTTAGCACATTTGTCTGGAATAAATTCTTTAAGAGATCCGACATGTGTGTGCATACGAACACATAATCATTTAAGAGCAGAAAGCACAAAAATCCATTTTGACCATTAAACCGGATTTAAAAGGCATGAGGTGGTGAATTAAAGGCTGAAAACAAAACCTTGGGAACCCAAAATGCTGTCCAAAGCTCAACTCGCAGATTCTTTAAACCAAAGAATTCTCAGCAGATGGAAGCACATCCATAAACTCAGAGCAAGGAGTCTTGAGGAGGGAGTGGGTTGGTTTTCTATCGGATGCTCATACACGGAAATGCTCTGAGGAATTCGAAACATGGACAAAACACACCAAGCCTTCGATCAGACCACATGGTGTCATCTTCTCGCAGCCACAGACCTCAGCCCCACGTTCTGCACCACCTGCAGCTGTCCGTTCATTGGGAGCAAATAGGAAGAGCCTTTAGTGAAATAGCCACATGCCCATGAAGTTCCTAAATAAATGTGTCAACAGTTTCTTCCGAAATAAAATGCTCAGTAGCTCAAGTCCTCAAAATGGTCGAGAAGTCGGTGGGGAAATGATGTGGCTGCCTGAAACATTTGGAGTGCTGCCAACAGCTGAGATGCACATAAATAACTCACCTGCCTGTTGGTCTCCATCTATTATTGAAAAAAAAAAAAAAAGAAGAAGGATGGTGGGGGAAACAACCAGGACAGATTAAGCATGCCTAGAAATCCTCGAAAGCTTCAAATTTATTTACACTTATGAAAGCAAAACATGCTGCCCCAAGCATGTTAGGAGTCCGAGTGCTCTCCCTCCCCGTTTCTCTTTTCCCAGTCGATCTTCCATATGTTCTCAATTACCAGCCACCACAGTTTTGTTTAGTTGAGAGAGCAATTGCATTCATGCATGGCTTGGCCCCCCCCCCCCTTTTTTTTAAATTCCCCTGTTAGCAGAATTTTCAGCGAAGAGGATGGTGAGCCCATGGTTGAGAGGTCAGTGTGCACAAACGGAAAGGCTAAAATGGGAGGTGTTTCTGAAACAGACTTGCCTTGAGACAGTCTGCCAGGAGGGTTTCAATGGTTTATACCCAGTAGCACTACCTTGAATATGTATTTTCATATAAAAGGCAAACTTTGGTATTTAGGCAAGGAAGTGGGGTATATTATTCGTTGACCTTTGAGACAAAGTCAAGATAAAGATCATGCATTCTTAGATCATCACTCCCCCCACCCCCAGCCCATCCCAAGTAGAGCTCCTCACCGCTTTGGGCTATGGTATGGAGTGAGTAGAAGACTTCCACTTCTTTTTAAGGTCATTGTGCGATGAGTAAGAAATTCTTGCTTATAAAATCCTTTGATGTGGAGAGGTCCATATTGTGGACTCCCGTGACCTTAAATGTGCTGTTTGTTTGTTTTGTTTGTTTTTTCCATTTTCCAAAAACAAATACTAGGGCAAGAAACTCTTAGATGCCAACCCCGGTTCTCACTTGTAGAATGACAGTGTCACTGTTAGAGACAGGAGCGGCAGAAGGACAAGCTGATGAGGGGATTCTGAAGCCATGAGGTGGGATTAGGTGATGAGTTAGGTTTGGATTCATTCATTCGTTCCGAAGATACATATTATTCAGCATCCCTGGCCAGGCACTGAACCAGGTAAAGGGGGTAAAAGGGTGTCCCTGATAGACAATAACTTAATGAATGAGAGGACTTCAGATTGCATTAAATACCGGGAAGGAAATTAACAAGGGATAGAGATTAATTCACACAAGGAATCAACTTTACATAGAGTGGCAGGAAGGGGATCTGGCATATAAAGTAAAATCTGAGAGGAGCGGTTGGCAATGTGAGGATGGACTATCAAGAGGAAAAGGGTCTGTGAAGGAGGGCAGCACGACCCTGGACCCTGGGGCTGGGGGTAAGAGGGGCTTGTGCTGTTCACAAACACGAGTGGGAACAGAGAGAATGGGGAGCCTCGGTGTCAGGGGGCCAAGGCTCTGAGGACACGCTGTGGGGTCTTATGGCCTGAGGTGAGGCATTTTTTAATTTTGTCATCGCCACTGTGGAAAACCACTGAAGGGCTTGAAGCAGTGGAATATGCACTATTGGTTTTGCAAAGGTCACTTTGGGTTGCTTGATGGGAGTAAATGGAGGGGAGAGCAGAGTGGAGGACCCACTCAGAGGCTACGGGAGTGGTCCAGAGGAAGGTCCCAGAGGCCAGCGCGGCTTGGGTGCAGGAAGTGGACAGAGGTCCCGACGCAGTGCCACTCTGCCTGCTGTGTTTGTCAGAGCGGACATGTGGTCTCCCGTGTGCTTTTCATTTTGGAAAATAAGACCCCAGGGACTAGCGCTTGTAATTATGATTCCAAAATGTATCAAAAGCATTTTCCAATATCTGACAACTATAGCATTCTCCCTGTTTTCCATTTAGTGACTTTGAGAGTTGATTACCTGTGAACTTAGGAAGTCTGGAATTTTAACCTGCCTAAGAACCATTTGGAAGGTCCTGGTTAAAAAAGGAGATTCTTGGGCCCACTCCTTATGCTTCTGACTCAGGATGTCTAGAAGGGAGCTCAGGAATTTGCTTTGTATTGAGAACCTCAAGGAATTCAAATACAGTGTTTCAGGGGCACATTTTGGGAAACAATGTGTTAGAGTTGGCCCTGCTTCTTGCTGGAATAACATGGCAGTCGTCTAAATCTTATTGGTTAGTTTTCAACTGAGGCAATAGTCTGGATGGGCCAGGTTGTGCTGCAGGACAAAATAATGCCCCGAATCACAGTGGCTCACAACGACAGGATTCACCCCCTGGGGTTTACATATCCATTCTGTGTTGGGGGTGGAGGGCTCTACTCCCCATTGTCCTCATTCAGGATCCTAATGGCAGCTCTAATGGCAACTCGACCTTCTGGAACTTTGCTGGCTGCCATGTTTGAGGGAAGAGAACATGGAGAACCTGGGACTGGCTCCTCCCTACTCTAACGTGGTCACTTCCATTCATGGCTCATTGGCCACACCTAATGTTTTAAGGTGTGAACATGCAATCCTTTGGCGAGCTGGAAGGAGAAGCAAATGGATATCACAACCAGTGGCAATGTCCGCACCAGAGAATACAGGAGGCAAAGAATCAGGCCTATAAAAAATGGTCCCAAAGCTCTCAAGGAATAAGGGGCATCCACGGACAGTGGAGGTATTAAAACAACAGGAAAATAGTACTAAGTATTTCCAAAATTGCTAAAAACTTCCTTAGAGAAATTCCTTCATCTCTATTAAGTATTTTTATATCTGCTATGGTTAAATTGAAAAATAGTTAATGTGTATTAATAGAAAATCTGATTAAAGTTTCTTTAAATATCTGATAGTTTTTGAGGACAAGGAACACCGCATAGGAATAATATATATTAACTAAGTCACGTGATGGAATTGTTAGCGGTGCACAGTCCCACTGTTTCCTGGTCCTTCGTGAGGGTGGTGGAGCTCTCATGTCTCTGTTCCAGCTCCATCGGCTGATTCACCTGCTCTACAGCCCTGAGTCCCACCACTCCATTGCTCTGCACGTGTTTCCTCCTCTGTAAAATACGACAGAGAGGGATAGTTGATCACTAATGTCTCTCTCAGACGAACCCAGAAGCTTCAGTCCTGATGTGATCAAATGTGAGAAATAGGTTTGAGTCACTCACTGTATGGAAGAATCATAATGCAGTATCCACAATGTGTTTTCAGCTTCTGGGGAATGTTGCATAGCACATCTTACCTACCGCAAAGGAGTGAAAACGGCTCCCACCCTCCTAGATGCTAAAAATTCATTACGGAATGAGTCTTAAAATGTGCTTTATTAACATGGGTTTGCATAACTCTTGCCACTTACTGGATGTGTGCCTTTGAGAAGTTGCTCAAGCCTCAGATCTCTCATCCGCAAAATGGATTCCCATTCACTTATAAAGTTCTTGTGAGAATAAAGTGAGATAATGTGATGAAGGGCTTAACATCACATTTAAGACACACTAATAGTTGTTTCATGAATGTGGAATGAATAAAATGCCCAATTAGTGAATGAATATATCATTATTATTATCACAGTTTTCTATGTTGTGTGCACTTGGCCACATTCAATTCTGTCCGCTTCCAACAACCTGTGTTTCTGGAGATTCTTTCCATTCAGAGAAGAATCTTTTTACAGACTTCATTTCTTTCCCCAACTAGAACTCTCTCAGGTGGCTGGTACATAAAATGCCAGTCAGGGAAGTATTTGATCCCCATCAGGCCTTGCCTGCCATCCTGCTTTCCATGACGACATGAACCCAGTCTTCTCTGAATTTTTGCTAACCCCACACCTCATTCTAATGTTCTGAAAACAGCTCTCAGTGCTGTCACAGCCCTGAAGCCAAGGGAACACACACATCAGATGACTTTCCTTCTGTCTTACAGATGAGCCAATGGAGGGAATGTTTTAGGCAGATGGGTCTGTTATTGGAGGAAGGGGTTTCAAAAGGCTGCTGAGGCCCATCTCCCTCTGGCTTTTCCTTCTGCTGGGTTTCTGCCAAAGCAAGGGGGTGTGAGCTGAACATATGAGACAAACCCTCCATGACGGTGACTTGTTCAGAGGCAACCATACCACCACTGAGCCTGTGGTCCTTCATAGGACAGCTCTTGGAAGCCATGTGGAAGCTAATAGAACTCTTGATCATCTTACAGGGCTAAGTGGACAAGGCGGGTTTCACATTTTCAAAATTGTGGTGAGATTCATCATCTTTTCTGAGCTAAGAATCTATTCAGTTCCTCTGAAGCATCCTTAACCTTGTTATTCCTTTCCCAGTGCATCTTCGGGGTAAGACACACCATGTCCCTCCTCAAGGACAGCAGAAGGGAGTGATGCTGATTCACCAATTGCCAAAATGTGTTTCCTGAATGTTGAATTATGGGAAGACATTTATCTCTGTTTACCCTTCTGAAAGTCCTTGGCAAAAAAGACAGGATGTACCTCTAAAACACAGCACTCTCAAAACTGAAAGAACGCTATTCTAACAACAACCTTGTCTCTCTGGGACTTAGCAGGCTCTGTGTTACTCATCATGGAACAGCTAAAGTCTTTTTCTAAATTTTATTGGTTACCATTTTGGTAAGAGTGAAATTGTTGAAATTCTGAGTGAGACATGTTTGTATATACAGGCAGCAGATGAAATTAACAAGATGAATTTAAGAGCACTTTGGTTTTAAAGTACAACACACTTTAGTCTGCCTTTCTCTGTCTTGAGTTGGGCTGTGGCAGGGGGATGGGGCAGAGCTGGAATTGCAGTGTTGAGTTCAAGTCCCATTCTGCCTCTGACTTCCTCTGGGATCTTGGTTAAGGGGCTTCACCTCCATGGAACTGAGGTTCTTCACCTGTAAGATGGGACAGTAACTACCCCCCTGGGTTCATTTGATAACACTTACAGAGAGTAATTAGCACAGGACTTAAAAGTGATAGGTTAAAAAAAATCCTGCCAACACTTATTAAGCATCTACTATATACTCTGGGCTGACGTGCTGTGCACTGGCCCACTCTGGGGTCACCATTCACATTATAATCACTGGAGCTTTATGAATTATTAGGACAATTTTTTTTTAACCTGGCAGAAAATAAATTGTTTTGAGGAAGGTATACCTTTTAACAATTTACACAAAGGCACCATGTAAACTAGCAAAGGCTGGGCCCATGGGCAGGACACAAATTACTAGGTAATGGGAAAAGACAACATAGAAATGCAAAAATCTCACCGGTTGATTGTTGTGTTGAGTCCTGAAAGAGCAGGAATCTGCAAGGTCAAGGAGGAAGGAGAAAGCATTCCTCACAGAATGAAAAACTACTGAAACTCAGCAGTAGTGGTGATTTTGAAACATGTCCATAAATTCTTGGATATTCCTTCCTTTAAAAGATGAGGTCTAAGGGCGCCTGGGTGGCTCAGTTGGTTGGGCGACTGCCTTCGGCTCAGGTCATGATCCCGGAGTCCTGGGATCGAGTCCCACATGGAGCTCCCTGCTCAGCAGGGAGTCTGCTTCTCCCTCTGACCCTCCCCCCTCTCATGTGCTCTCTCTCTCTCATTCTCTTTCAAATAAACAAATACAGAATCTTTAAAAAAAAAAAAAGATGAGGTCTAACTCTCCTCTCCATGAGTGTGGGCTGTATTTAGTGATATGCTTTTAATGATCTGAACATGGCGGAGGTGTGTGACTTTAGTTATTGGATCATAAAAGGCACGGTGTCTTCCTCATTGCTTTCTCTCTTGGGTTACTCCCTTTAGAGGAAGCCAGATGCCATGTTGTAAGGACTCTTGCCACCATCACATGATTCATCTTGGAATTTTAGATTCTCCAGCCCCAGTCAAGCCTTCAGAGGATGGAGCCCCAACTGACATTTTGTGTGGAGCCTAATGAGATACCCTGTGCCAGAACCATCTGGCTAAACCACTCCGGGATTCCTGACCCACAGAAAGGGAGGTAATAAATATTTATTGTTTTAAGTTGCTGAGCTTTGGGGAAATTTGTTTTGCAGCAATAGATCACTAACACAGTGGCAAAAAGCTCCCAATGGAAACTTCCTCTGCTTGGAGCCTAGGGGCCTGGGGACACAGAAAATGGGGTCTGAAAGGTAAATGTCCAATATTCTCTGATAAGAAGTTAGGATTTATGCTTTCAGCAACATATTCAAGCTGGAGGATGTTTTTACATAGAGGAGTGACATGATCAGCATTATGATATCTTTGGCATGAAATAGGATGGGAAAGGAGATTGGTTGGGGGCTGAGGGGCCTCCAGTTAGGAGGTTACAGGAACAATAGTTCAGGTATGAAGATGAAAGCCTGAATTAAGACAATGGCAGAGGGGGTGGATATTGGGAGGACTGTCTTAAAATTTGGTTTTCAGAAACAACCTGTATTTAGGGCCATCCTGTGAAATCATGCTTCACTCCACATTGTGTCCGGGGACAAGTATGCTGAACTACATGACAACTGTATTCCTACCAACATGATCATTATCATCACACACACACACACACATGTGCATGCACACACAAGATACTTTTCATGCACTAACAGAATCAGCACTTTGTAAAAAGGACTTCACAATTAGGAAATGTCTCACTTGTAGGATTTAATATTAAGCCTTTGAAACGGTCCTTTATAGAAACTCTAATTTCAAGAACAAAAAAGAAAATAATGAGCTCCCCCCTTCCATAAAGGGAACCAAAAGGCTCACATTTATCCATTGTACAAATAAGGCCATGGAGGATTAGACTGAATTATGGTGGGACACAGATTAAACATGGTTTTGAAACGCTGGAAGCTTCAACAGAATCCATGACTAAAACAGCATTGACAGTGATATTAAATTAGCTAAGAAGTGCTCGCCTCCCAAAAAAAACTGGTGTCCTTAGAAAAATAGCATCTATTTTTGGTATTTCAATAGCCCTAGAAAGAGATGGATATATAAATGCTAAGCCATGAATACTTCAAATGGCCACATTTCTGCCCTAATGGTGAGGGAAGAATATATATATGTATATGTATATGTATATATGTATATATGTGTATGTGTGTGTGTGTGTGTATATATATATATATATATATATACTTATTTTGAATTAAATGAAAGAAATCTATTTTCATTCTATAATCTTGCATGCACCGTGTCATCGCCACTGAAAGCTACATTTCCAAATGTTTTTTCTGGGAAGTAGAGTTCTAGTGGAACTGATAATTAATCAGAGAACCAGAAAGAATTCCCAAACCAGCAGAGAGAGAGTCAAGGAACCACATTTGATTTCCAGAAGGAAAAAGTTACAAACAGTAATAGTTGGGAATCTTTATCATTTCTGCGTCTGAAAAATGCTTTTTAAACAATGTTTTCTTTTACATTTACACAGTATATGGAACTTTTGAAGCAATGTTAATCTTCAAATGACTTGATTCAATAGATACTTGAATACTCAGCATCCTAATAAGAGGAGATAAGATCTGTCCACTAAGAGGAATGCTGTTTCTCTTTAAGGTGAGCATCTATGTTCCTTGAGGCAGAGACTGTGTGTCATTGACCACAGCAGTCCTGTGCCTACTGTCAGGCCCAAAAAGGGGGCCACTCACCAAATGACTTGTTGAAAGAGGAGTGAACGAACGAATGAGTGGACAAATGTATGAACGCGTGTAATGCTAATGATGTTGGGCTTGTACAAATAACATTCAAAGGCAGGTCTCCGCTGTAAGAACTCATAAATATTTACAACTGAAGGTCTTGCGGAAGATGTGAAAAATTCTGATGTTTAAGAAAAGGTAAAAATACCGCAAGTGTGAACTAAGTAAAGACGAAGCAGCATATTTTAGGAACCTTGACAAAACTATTTTAGCAAAAGCACACTGCTATCGCTGTTCAGAATAACTGTGATATGGCGAAAGTCACTTAATGAAAACATGTTCCTTCGAGGCTACCAAAAATCTGCTTCTGGCTCACAGTCCAAAGTTAAACTTTTCGTGGCGGGTGCAAAGAAAAGGACAAAGAGAAACCACCACCATTAGTGCCTGCACCAGAGCTATTTATTAGCGTAACTTTTTCTTTTTTCTTAAAGATTTTGTAACAACTGAAGTATGTACAAAGTCTTACAGCATTTACACCATAAAAAGTTCCCCATTAGCTGATGAAGTCTAAGGTAGTGCGGCTGAGAACTTCAGAGCATGAGTACGGAGCAATGAAGCAGACCGCTACACGTTTTTACCTCTCGGCTACCACACACCACCGTCAGCTGGTCCACAGCTAACGACGCACCTGCAAGACAGGTTACTGGGGAAAACGGGAACGAGTCGATATGCAGCACTAGAGACCAAAGGGTGGAAAAGCATCATGTTTCTACAGTTTCCTAGAGCTGTAACAAAGGTCCACAGCCTGAAAGAATAACATATGCAAGACAACACGATCGTACTGCTCAGATATGGTTCGGCTACGAAAGGTATTCGCTTTTGAATGGGAGGCTCTATACCGATATGGCTGGTATTTCCATTTGTGTTCATGTCTTCGGATAGCTCACCCCCGCACAAGCCCCACCCGCCTCTCCCAAATAAATCAACAACACAGGGAGGGAAGGAGAGAGGGAAGAGAGTCAGCATAGAATTAGTTCTTGATCAAAAAAACAAACAACTTTTTTTTTTTTAAAGACATTTAGTATCAGCTTTAGGATGGCCATTCCCGTCAAAAGATTAATAGTAGAAATTTCGGAATCAACCCAAATCAGAGAACAACATCAACAAAACCCCCAACCCCCAAACTCCTAGATTTAATCACCTTCATTGTTTCTGATTGTCTTTCCTTGGGGTATTACACAGAAGCACCAACATTTACACACTTAATCGGACACAAAACGTAGCACTGTTGCTCCAACCATTACTTTAGTAAGTGGCAGGAGAATTCCAATATGCAAATGATTAACATCAGGCTCACCGCTTTCTTCCTCAGAAAACCCAGCGTGGTTCTATATCTTAGGTCAGTCACTGTTATCTGTTTGGTAGCAGATCCCACTGATTTTTTCCCCATTGTTTCGGGCTCACACGTAGGCAAATTGGCTTTTTATTTCAAAAAGATTCTACTCTCAACTTAAAAGCCAGTTGATAAAACTTTTAATTAAGACACAAGAGCGCGGGATATAAAAACACAAGAACCACATAAATATTGAAGAAGTTGTATACCGTTTTTCGTGTAAACAGTTTTGCTTAAGATCGAAGCCCTAATCGGATTCTGGCCTGAAACTCTTGGCAGACGACGTTGTGTTCAGCCAGGCTCTGCAGCGATGGTTCACGTGGAAGCCAGGTCAGTCCCCATGTTGACAGGCATGCAACTTGGAAACATTGCACAACAAGCAACACAAAGAGAGTGGAGAAGCTCACAACACTTCAAGGAGACCTCACAACCTTCACGACTGCGGATGCACAGACAGAGACCCACCCCTCCCTCCTTTGCACGCACTTTGTCTTACACGTGGGAGACCTTCTGTGACTCTCTAGCTTGTTTGATGCTATATAACCACTTGATGATCCTAGCATTTCTTTCGATGGCAGAAATGCCATATGGCACCCGGTCATTGGCACTGTCATCATTTCTAAGGTCACTGTTACTGTCCTGAGACTGTTCGCAGTCTGAGCTGATCATGCTTGCGCTGCGGAAGTTGAGGGAGATGATGTCGGAATTAGCCCTTGCAAAGTTTTCCATTCCAAGGTTTTCCAGCTCTTCGGGGTCCAGTCCGCAGTAGTTGAAGAACCTCTCCACGTCTGCGTCCACGCGGAAATACCTGTCACTCAAGTCCGACTTAGACCGCTGGAGCGAGGGTCTCCGGCTGACTCCGCAGGCTGGTTCCACCGGGTCGGCTTCAGGGGACTTCACGGTGGCCATGGCCGCGACCTTGGGTTTGGGAGGCAGAGGAGGGGCGGAGCTACTGCAGGGGATCGCTTTTAGGGGCTTCACACTGGTCACTTTGCGGATGTCCGAGGAGCTGTGGGAGACATGGAGAAAGGACTCGGCCGACTGCTCCAGGAGCCTCCTGCCCACGTGGGAGCCGCCTTCCTGCGGGCTGCCGCGGCCCTGCGTGGGGTACACCTTCAGGGACTCGGCGAAGGAGTGCCGATGCAGGTCGGTGGAGTCTGGCCGGTGGGGCGGCCAGTTCCGGGAGCTGTGTTTGTGCCCCGAGCCCGAGCTGGAGCCTTCGGAGCTGTTGATGATGTTTTTCAGGATCTCGAGCTTCAGGTTCTCCCTCTGCACGCCACTTTCGGTCTTGGCGTGGCTGCCGAACACCCGGAGCGTGGGGCTGCCCAGGGCGCGCTTGGCGGCCGGGCACACGGGGGGCTTGGCCAGCACGGCCGGCTTCACGGGCTCCTGCTTGGCATTGATGACCTCCTGACTCTTGACATACTTGGCCTTGTCCGCTTCCAGCCTCTCCACGGCGCTGAGTCTTTTGGGGTTGGGCTCGGCCTGCCTGCGAAAGTAGTCGGGCCCTTTGTTGAGGATGCGTAGGGGGACCGCCGAGGTGAAGGTGCCCGCGGGGCTGACCGGCTTCACCATGCTACCTGTCTGTAGGGTCTCCGTAGGCATGGTGGGTGGTCTCTCCCCGGCAGCCGTGTTGGATTCTGGTCTGGGCGCCTCCGGATGCGCTGAATAGACACATGTACATGAAGCACAAAGGGCAGCGGACGGAGCCTGGAACCTGGGTGTCAGCAGCAGCAGCGGCGCCTCATCTCACAGCTCATTAACTCGCACCGGGCCTCTAATTCACTTTCCCCCTTTCCAAAAGGCCACAAGCCACAAGTTCCTTTAATCTGCTTAGCTGCCTCCTTTCTTCCCCCCGAAGGATGTGGGAGTCTCCTCCAGGTCTTTGTGCTCAACTGCAGGCAGAGCTGAAACACACAACAACCAACCGCGGGTTAGGATGGGCGAGTGACATCACGGCTGTAGCAACAGAGAAAGCCCGCGGCGCCCCCGCCTCCGCCGGGCCGCCCGCCGCCCTCCGGCCCCGGGCTGCTTCTGGGCGGCGATTCCCGGGGTCCCGGAGCGCGGATAGCCCGCGCCCTGGCGCCCGCAGTCGGACGCGGGTGCTCGGGGGACGGAGAGGGGCTGAGCTTTCCCACGCGTGGGCTCTTGCAGCCACCTCCCCATTGGTGAGATCCGCCCCCTGATCACGCCCGGCTGGCATTCCTTGTATCAAACCCAGGAAATCCTGGCTGAATGTGGAAATGCGGGTTTGGCAGAGCCGCGTTCCCAGTTCACTGAACGCCCCTGGGTCCCTACGAATCCGGTCTCTGCTTTAGGCTACGCAGCGGTGAATTAGAATATGTCTCTTTCTCAATAAAGCAAAACTTCTAATTTCTTACTACCCAACAATGTCTCTCTCGGTAAGATCTGAAACAGGCACTTCTTTAACTCTTCAAAAACTGAAAATGTTGGCAAGACAGCGGATTGGCAGCAAAGATGAAAAAATTTTTTAAAAGCGTGTTTCAGTTATCTTAACTTTTGCCAGCCAATATATTTGAAAACACTTTCTCCTGAAAACTGAGACTATGTATAAAGTTCCTCCTGTTAACTACAAGCTTGTTTCTTTAATTCAACAAGAAAACTAGAAAAACCTCTAGATTAACCTTGTAACTAGATAATTTGAGTATAAGTGCTCCATGATTTTTCACATTTAATGAGCAGAAATCAAAAGTTTCTCTGTGGTATGTATTTCCCCAAATCCCCTAGGGAACTAAGAATACAATCTCAAGAGGTCAATCATATCTAAATATGTTACTTTAGAGAAAATTGGTATAATAGTTAATTATTCATGGACTTACTATTCATGGCTTTCTGAACAATTTGACCACCCCCTCCCTCAACCAAAACCACTATAAGGAAACTTTATCAGTACTCCCAATATAAATCCACAGGCCATCTTTCTACTTAGTACACAATATATGTAGCATTTTCCTAAGGACAACTCCTCTCTCTGACTGTTACTGCTGGCAGAGAACATTTTTGAAGGCATCAGGATCCCAAAGTAACTGGTTACAGACTTTTTCAGCATCTTTGGTTATAATTAGGAATATTAAGGGTAATGTATTCAACTAACATCAAATAACTAATTTATAAAATAGAGTGGTATTACTATAAAAGCATTTGCTCTCATAGTAAGAAAATGAAGTGTCTATTAAGAACAAGCTTGGAGGTGGGGGAAGGGAAGCCTGATCGTTCTCCTTTATCATCTTTTAAAAACTTAATCTCAGGGGCATCTGGGTGGTTCAGTCATTAAGCGTCTGCCTTCGGCTCAGGTCCCTGGGTCCTCGGATAGAGCCCCTCATCCATCGGGCTCCCTGCTCCGCGGGAAGCCTGCTTCTCCCTCTCCCACTCCCCCTGCTTGTGTTCCCTCTCTCGCTGTGTCTCTCTCTGTCAAATAAATAAAATCTTTAAAAAAAAACACCTTAATCTCAAATACACCCATCACCATGTTTTGTTAAAAGACAATTTTGGTAATCTGCAAAAGGATTTGTTCTAATAAAAATATTTTCCGATGCGAGATTTGAGAAGCCCCAAGGCAATTCCTACATAATGACTTCCTTTAATTGTGCAGTTCTATTATGATACTTCCAATTTAGTTGAAAAAGCCACCTCCTTCCCCCCTCTCATGAAGATTAAGTGAGACTGTTTCTTTGAACAAATTTTGAATGAAATGGCGGAGGGGAGTAGCAAGTTCTCTGCGGAGCTTTCTGCATTTCTTCATCCACCACCCTGGGTCCACCTGACTGGGAAGGTGAACTGGGGACCCCTTCACTGAGAAGCTCAGAGCCAGAACAGGTAGCAGAGCCTGGGCTCAGAGGCAACTCCACTGGTTCTTTCCAGAGCGCTTGAGAGAGGGTTGCCCCACCCACTCCACTCCAGCTTCACATCTGGGGCTTCCAAATGTGTCCACAGATGGGACAGTGGCAGTACATTTGGGGGCAGAGTGAAGGACAAGCCTGAGATTTGCGCCCATCAGCTTTGTGCTTAAGGACCAAAGCAAACCTCCCGCAAGGCAAGCAGGAAGGTGGCCCAGTGGTGGTAGGTGACAGAGCTCATACCCCTTTCTCCTGGGGCCTCCTCTCCTCACCTGCGATATGAAGTGCTTGGATGAGATTCCCCAGATCCTTTCGCCCTCTAAATCATGTGGTTCTGAGGAGCTAAGAATGAATGAACTATTTCCAATTTCAAAATGGCATCCGGGACTATTGGCCCGTGACTGCACCATGGTTCCTGCATTTACTGTTCTTAGGAAAATATCCTTTGAATGATGAGTTGTCCTGATCATCTAATGTGAACTGGCTTTATAGCCCACGGTGGCCTGCATGACTATCTTCCCTTCTAATTCCATCATACGAGGACCAGAAGCCCAAATATCTACATTGCCACCGACCCGACTTTGCAGCATGCCCCGTCTGTGACGGCGGATTCTGGGTCCGTTGGAACCCTAAATAAGAATCGTTACTCTTAACTCACAAGACTGACGGACACTGGTCTATTTATTTACCAGGGCGCACGCCTCAGGAAGCTCACTTGGCCTGCTTTCACACTGTTTGATTTCTTCCCCAAAAAAAGGCGTGAAAATGGGTAAATGGAGGCAGATGCCCTCAGAAGGGCTCCTGTGGGCACACCCATTTGCTCCAAGCCATCTAACCTTGGGGAGCAGTTTCTAGAACAAAACCAGTGTGAAAGGATTATGTGAGAAAGACAGTGATTGTAACCACTTTCCACTTCATTTCCTTTTTGTTCCGCCCCTCCCCTCTCTCCTCTGTCATTCCCAATTGCCCTAATAATTTTCAACACACTGATATTTACACATGACCGTGTTCGGAGTTTAAAAGTTTTAATTTGAACTCTTTGGGAGAGGACAAGAAAAAGCATCTTCCTGGAAGAATCGAAAGCAGAAGACAATGAATGCTGTAGGAACAGGTCGGGTGCTAGAGGACCTGTTTTAGCCAACAAACTATACCAACTTCAGACAAAATGAAGGTGCCTTAGGCTGCTCCTTCTTCTAGTACTTCTATAATCCCTAACTTCTGACCTTTTACTTTTCAATGCTTCAACAGTGTGGGCTGGGACAGAGATGTATATTCCCAGAGTTCTGTAGTGTAGACTTTGTTACGATGTGGACCAAGTACAGTTGAAAAGACGAATCACATGGTAGGTGACACACCTGGAAACCTGGGGCTATGTCTCGACGTCATTAATGTGACAACCAGGAACTGTGCTCAGGGAGCACCACGGCACGTAACCCCCCCCGCCCACGCATCCCTGCCACCGGCCCCTGACACCTGGGCAGATGCCTCAGGTGTGGCCAGGAGAGCCTGCTATTTCCTCATCTTGCTCCAGGAAAGGAAAATTAGCTCTCAGCTGCATAGGACTGCACAAACCACAGTCATTATACAGTCCTGCTTGATCCCTGACTTATGGCTAAGAAGAGGGAACACATAAGCCGGAGGGAGAGAGAAAGGTCCACTCGCAAACTATTGGGCTACATTCGACCCCGTTGAATAACGATTCGAACATTTTGTGAAAGTCTAAAATGAACTGGAGAATAAAGCTTGGCAGAGTCGAGGTACAAAATGGTCCGCTGAACCAGGGCACACGTGAACTCCACCACGATCTGGCCTGCCGCCTCCTTCCCGATGGAGAATCGGGGCTAGAGGGGTCACGCTATCTGTGTGGGAGCCCCGCTCTGGCCGGGGAGGGCTGAAGTGGCATACCAGCCAGGGACAGAGGGCCCAGAAACAAACGGTGACTCCCACTCACTTTGGCAGTGTTTCTCCAACTTGAATGTGCCCACGACTCCCTGGGGATGTCCTTGAAACGCAGGGTTCTGAAGTAGGTTTGGGGTGGGGCCCGAGCTCCTGCGTTTCTCGCAGATCCCAGGTGATGCCCAGGAAGCCGGTCCAGCCTTTGAGTGGCCAGGGGCAAGGGAAGGAAGGCCGAGGCTGTACTAGCGAGCATCAGGTTAGAGCTGAAACACCTCTGGCACAGAGGAAAGCCAACCAGGCTTTCTTGTCTCGTAAATGAATAAAAGTCTGGGGCTTTGGGGGCACGGAAATAGCAACCAGAGAATTCAAAACTTGTAAAACCAAAGCGGCCTGAACCTACCTTCAAATCTGCCAGCTACTCACAGGGGCTGCTAGGTAAAGACTAGAACCGTGACATTGGGGAGACCCAGCGCGCTAGGACTAAGAGCATTTGCAACCCTGAAGGCAGTTAAGGAGAGAAAATGAGTCTCGAAACATACGCTTCATACGAAAAATGCTTAAAGGCAAAGTTCCTAGAATCCAGGTACCACGCGCCTCAACCTCTGAGGTCGGGCTGATCATGGGCGACTGCGGCCTGTGTGAGGGGGCCTCCAGCTAAGGGCTGCTATGGGGACTGCCGTTCACTGCGGAAGCAGCAAGTCCAGATCTCTGCAGAAACTCTCCTGATTTTAAAATTCAATTTGTGAAATGCTGTGGGCCAAGTGCTTCTGGTAAGTAAAAAGAAGGAGACAGTTAATGCCTAATTGGTCTTTAAATTTTAAGTAGGAAGAAAGCACTGCAGTTAGAGCAAGGACCCTGGGATTGAACACAGTCCTAGACCCACCCATCGAAGTTTCTTAAATATGGGAAGACTGGCCATTTCCCACATGCCTTACAGCCCAGAAAAGGTGGTAATATTGCTGTCAAGAGGGAGCCTAGTTCAAATTCCCATCACCGAACATCTCAGCATTGTGACCTTATCTATGAAAATTGAATGTGTTGAACTTGGTGAGCTTGAAAACGTCTTCAGTTCAAACATTCTTGGAGGCAAATAACAAAAGAAGCAGTTTACCTTTGAGGTTAATAAGGGTTCTCGAAGAACACATCTTTCTAATTCCCTAACATGTCTGATCACAGAACACTGACAATATGTATACAATTGTGCCATGTCGCTTTCTGACTTTTTTTGTAATCGTATTTATGCTACTGACTTTAAAGCATCAAACTCCAACTTGCTGGGGGGTGGGGTCACTCTCACAGCTCTATTCTTGCATTTTCCCATTTCAGCACAGAGAAACATCTTTTCCAGTGAAGTAAAAATGCACAGTTTCACAGGACAGTGTTACCTTCTGAATTCCTTACAAATATAAGAGAAATGCACTCACAATATATGAGTGCTCACTGAATGATGGGCTGTGTTCAATCAGTTAGTACCTGTTGATGGAGCAATTAGGTGTCAGGTGTAAAGAAACAGGAAGTCATGACAATTTAGAAAAAAAGATTCAAAATGCATATGATGAATATGAATTGAATAATGCTTGTGACAAATGTGGCAGGACTGTCCCAAAGGACTTCCCCACAAACCACTTCTCAGCAGTCAGATGAAGGGCAGTGAGGATCTGGAATAAAGGCACAGGAAGTGGGTCCATCCTCTCTTGAAGTGGCTGTCTACTGAGTTCATGGTACAATCCAGAAGCATCAAAGACAGCCAGTAGCTTGTGCGGAGTGCTAGGGGGACATCAGTCAGAGACCCACTGGGTGAGGTGGGGGCAGATGGACTCCAGATTTGAGGCAGAGTACAGGGAGCACACTGAAGGGGAATGAAGCATCAGTGACATGGTCAGATCCGTATTTTTAAGAAATCCCCCCGGCAGCAGAGGATGGGTAGCAGGAGAGGGGGGCCAGAGGGGCTGCGGAGAGGAGCCAGTCAGAACTGTCCAGGGGAAGGAGACGGCAGCAGGGCTCGGAGCAGCTGCCTTTGGGTCTGGACCCTGGCTCAGCCCCATAAAGGCTGAGTAGCCTTGGGCATGTTACTGTACCTGCCTGTGCCTCAAGTTTTCCATCTCCAAAATGGGAATAATAACAGTACCCACCTCTTTGCGGGATTTGAGAAGGTTCAATAAGGGCACAGACACTTGTCGTTCACATAACAATATGAGGAGCGTATCTCTGGGGATGGAGAGAAGCATGGACGATTTCAAGAGATGCTGACAAGGTACATTGGGCTGAACTTGGAGACAGACCAGGTGTGGAGGGCGAGGGGGTGTGTTGAGGACGACTCTGGGCTTCTGGTATGACCACTGAGAAGTGGTTTGTGGGGCAGTACACACTCTCTTCCATCACTCCCTCTTTTGCACATCAGGCCTGAGCCAAACCCACCACAGCAGCCCCTGCAAACTAGCTATGTGCATGCACACATCGGGCCTTACCCCTGCGGCCGATGATTTTTGAACCAGCAGGGTGTCACAAAATTTGTCACCTCCTTAATACATATCGCACATAGTTAACAATACCATGGTTACCACAAAAAAATTATATTTAGAAGCAAAATGTATTCATAAATAATGCTTAATTCTGGGGGCTAAAGGAAGCAACACTATTCCACTTGGAAGACACTGATTTATCCATTTTAATGGATATGCCACGTTTTCAACATCTTCCCTTCTGAGTGCATACTCCTTTGTATTCATTTCTTTTATGCTGCGAAAATAATTTACAAACAATGCAAAAGTAGAGGAGCATATCGAAAGTGGAAAAGTAAATGGGGAAGTCCTGAAAGTATGCTTCCAAAAACGGACTGAATTTGCACTCTACTGATTGAACAGAAACTAAGAAATCAGAGGGCCAACCATCTGGAAGCATTAAGTCAAAACCACTGCCCTTTCAGGACCTGTACTTTTTCAATTACTTAATGACGTGCCTTGTTCTCTCTTTTATCGTCCGGTGAATCCTGCTCATCTATAATTCTGGCGGCTGAATCTTCTCTACTGACCTCAGCGTTGCCGTCAGCATCCGCTTCAAGCTGTAAGTGAAATAATTTTCTGGCCAACCGGACTATCTATCACTTTGTATATTCTTGGAAGCCAGGGGCTTTTTCTTTTTTTTCTTTTTCAAAGATTTTTGTTTATTTATTGGAGAGAGAGAACACAAGCAGGGGGAGTGGGAGAGGGAGAAGCAGGCTCCCTGCTGAGCAGGGAGCCCGATGCGATGCGGGGCTCGATCCCTCATGACCTGAGCTGAAGGCAGATGCTTAACCAACTGAGTCACCCAGGCGCCCCCCAGGGGCTTTTCCTAATAACATTTCAACTTTTGATTCCAGTATCCTCATCATTTTTCAGCTTATTTTTTCAGTTGGCTAGAGGTCTTCATATGTTATTTAGTAAGCAATCCTGGCCCTGGGTTTCCATTACTTTGTTTCAATTTTCCTCATGTTGGGTAAACTACTTCCCCACTTTTTCTTTAAGCCCTGTTTCTCCTGAAACGTCCATTCTACACAACTGCAGGATAGAAACAGATGTTGGAATGAGTGCACAGATGTGGGAGAGGCCAACTCTTAGCTTCTAACGACTTCCTAGATATGGACCAAGAAGTGATATCTATCTCACTGGCTCTAGTATAATGTGCTGGGATACACTGGTGGGGCAGCAGGAAACTTGCGGCCTTTTGATAAATGTGCGAAAATTATTCTGACAACCCAGGAGGCACTGTGTTATGGAAATATCCTCCAGGTGGCGCTGTGAGCCGAGCAAGTCTGGGGGGAAGAGGGGAGGGCCTGCAATTTGTTACCCACAGTGTTTCTTCCTGTCAGGTGGGCAAACAAAGATGGGAATGGGAGACAACTTTGCCTCAGGAAAACAGTAGCAAGGGCAGTCTCAAGGTCTCTGCTCAGGGCTGTGATGTAGGACAGTGACTACGTATGTCTACCCTGGTCTCAGATAGGTGAGAGGAAGCTTTGTTTCCATGCGTACAGGGGTAGGAGTTTCCTAGGTCCACATATATACTTGGGAAAAGATGGTCTGGGGTTATGGTAAAAGGAATTCCCCCACAGATTCACCCCCGAAGGAAGCCAGCAGCCCTGCACCGAGGGGAAGGCTGTGGGCACCCCCTAGCGGCGGGAGGGGGTGTGGCTGCCCCCAGGGAACCCAAAAGCCCCCAGAGAGAGCCAGCTCTTAAATCCCCCATGCCCAGGGCCAAGGAGAGGAATCTTGTCATCCTCCCCTTAGCACTCTGCCTACCTTGCATATTCGCACACCCTCACAGGACCTACCGGGAGACGTCCGAAGCGACACCTAATAATGAGTGGGAAAGGAGCTGGAGCAAGGAAGGAGGGGAAAAAACCCACAATGTTTATTAAGTCTCCTCCTCCACAGCAAATCCTCCTCCTCCCCTTCCAAGCCAACACAGGCCTGAGCTGGAAGAGGGAGAAGCTCATTTAAACCGCATGAGAGGTTGGAGTTTGGGTCGTGACAAACGCTGGACTGGGCTCTTTCATCCTGAAACTGATCTGAGAACTTTCAATTATTTAAGACTAACTGAAGAGGCGATGGGTCCCATCTGAGATTTCATCCCAGGGATGGAAAGGAGAACTCGGCCAGATGAGTTCTCAGGGCACCGGAAAAAGAGTACACACACTTCCTGTTTACCCCTCATGAATCCAGGGCAGAAAACAAAAGGGCTCCACATAATAGCCTTCAGGTTTTCTGTTTGCCCTTGGACTCGCTGCCCCTCCTCAGTTCAGAGCCCAGGTTCCAGGGCCAAGGTCAACTGCACTTACTCCGCAGCTGGGCCACTTGCAGGTCTGTGACTCCAGGAAGTTACTCAAGCTCAGTGTACCTCAGTTTCCTCATCTATGGATAATGACTCCTTCACTTCCTAGGTCTGCTGTGGAAATTCTGTGAGGTAATACACTGAAAAGTGCTCACGTGGAACTCGGCACCAAGTTTGCTCAGTAAATGTGAGCGGTTATTAAATTTCGTCCCCAGTGTCCACAACTTGGCATTGATAATCACCATCATTAGATTTCAAGCTTTATGGTAACTGAATGATCTTTTGTCTTAAAATGATTCCACTACTCTCAAGCGATAGTGTGTGTGTGTGTGTGTGTGCATGCGCTATTTCTGTCAAAGTGGATGGACTGTGCAGTTTCTGTCTGAAAGGTCATTTGCATGACCCCATTTTTATTTGAGTTACAGAGAAAATATGTGGTTTCGAATTTCAAAGCAAACAGTTATGTGAGTGAACCAGGCTAGAGTAAATAATAAAGCCATTATTAAAAATGAAATCAAACCTAAAATTGGTAAGAGAAAAATAGCAAGTCAAATCTCAATCCATGATGGATTCTTTACTTCAATGTCATTCTCAAGGTCATTTAGAAAACATATTCACATGCTTCATTTTCAGTTTGAAGTCAATCCATTATTTAAAAATGTTATGGGTTTCTTTTAAAATGTCTTCCTCCTATTTAAGACAATTTAAACGAAACAGTGGATCAGAGGGAAAAAAAAAAAATCACATTTCTGGTTCAACATTCTTCCTTGGCTGAAGGTAAAGAAAATGTTGCTACAAGAGGGCCACCAACTTGTTCCAGTGTGGGGGAGCCCTGCCTTTCACCTGAGATTATAGAAGTCAAGGCTGAGCATGTAGCCGGCGCCAAAAATCATTGGCCAATATAACGGCTTGCTTAATGAAAATAACCACAAGTAATTAAAAAGCAGGGCTACTAGAATTCCTAATGAAAATCCAGTAGGACTGCCTGCCTTCTCCAAACAAACATAAAATGATCCCACTTTCTATCCTCTCCTCTCCTAGAGAGTTTTATGTGGCTTTACATTCAGCTGTGAGAATGTGGGAGGCCAAGGCCAAATTCTAAATGAATGTTGAGTTCAAGGGACCACTGTCCTTTTTTTATAGACTAGTATACTCAAATCACAGGCTTTAGAAGACTTGCTAGTTAACGTGGGTCTCAGTGTTAGCTGGTTCCCCTAGTTAGGCAGACCAGGAGCCTAAAGATCTTGCAGGGGCTCAACGATCTCACAGATTATGAACTCTAATAGCAATGTGTGCTGTTCATGGAGACACTGCTAAGGATGTCCCCACATCCATCCTCACGATTACCCCCGGAAGGCTGCCTGATGCCCCTGTATGAGCGTAGAGGGTAAGTACTTGCGAGTGGCCTCTGAGAACCCGGCCAGAATCCAGGGCTGTGCGGATCTGGGCACCCTGCCCCCAGTACTCCACCGATACCATTCTAAGCATCTGCATTTTGCATACTGCTTTTTCTTCTAGCTGTGAACTTGTACTCTAGGCAGCGCTAGCACGTACACACAGTAACAAAGATTAAGGTCGGCGATACAGACCGAAACTTCATTTCTGAAAATATTTTTAATTTCTAGGGATCAGCCTGGGGTAAAAGGATATTTACTCTGAAATACACATTACAATGTGAGAGAGAGAGAGAGCGAGTGAGCAAGAGCAGAGGGGAAGGGAAGAAGGAGAGGGAGAAGCAGACTCCCCACTGAGCAGGGAGCCCGATGTGGGACTCGATCCCAGGACCCTGGGATCATGACCTGGGCCAAAGGCAGACGCTCAACCCACTGAGCCACGCAGGCGTCCGAGGTTTTTAAATTCAGTCCTGCCAATGTCTCTAAAGCAAGTGTTATTATCCGCATGTTACAGATGAAGAAACTGGTGTCCAGACAGTGAAAGGTAAGACGTTCAGCTACTGAGCAGCCGTAGGCTCCACAGCCAGGTCTGCATCAGTACACCTGAGCCCACCTCACTGTGTCACACTGACGCTCCGGAGCTCTTAAAAGGATATGGGTGATGCATTTTACATGTTTTATATTTGAGTAATATGGCTAAGGAACCCACGCTAACTATATTTTAGTTCTAAAATCTACTCTTGGTTGGTTATTTACTGTTTGGCAAATGGCTATTTACTACTTACTGTTTACCTTCCTAACTTTTTTGTGAAATCAAATAACCATGCTATTTGCTAACAGCTTAAATGCACAAGCAGAGAAGGTGAAGTGTTTATAAATTGGGTTCCATTAATTTCATTTTCTTTCTGGATACCACTGACTGCAGATCTATCAAAGTTAACTGAACTTTGATGGAAATAATGAGAAATGTATTAGAAAGAACAACAAGCAACATAAGACCGTGATTTCATTCTATCTTACGACCCAGAGCATCAGAGAGTAGGGATCACATGCTTTTTATTGCTATTTCTGGGAAAGCCACCAGCCATGCACATAGTAGGCTGAAATAAAATGCTAACACCCAGCAGAAGATCTAGCATATCATTTTATATTGTAAAGACTCAATGAAGAGGTCAGATAGAAAGCTCAGGAAGTGAAACTTGGAATAAACTTTATACATTTGAAACAACACTCAAAGCGCCTCCTTTTGATTGGAGAGTATGGGGCAATAGCCCCCGAATGCACAGAAACTGTTCATTCACAACTTAATGAGCACATTAGCACTGAATTGTGTTTAGAACACCAATATGGCACAAAGCGAAATCAATACAAGGTAGAATTTTAAAGTGTAATTGGTAGGTTCACTTAAAACGAACAAACAAACAAATACTGTGGATTTCATTTGCCAAGGAACACCTAGAATTACTTCCTATTTCTTGAATAGCTCTTACTACAGCAGTTGTTAGAACAACTAGTTCTTTGCCTCAAGTGTACTCAGAAAAGATAACCGTATTTTTTTCATTTTTTTAAGGGTTCAGACTGAATTGTGGGACAAATAGTAATTTTCAAAGTAAGATACATAAGTAGATCAATGCCTAGTTTTGCAGCACGTAGTTTCATCTTTAGCACTTAGTGCATCTTACACCAATCAGGTGCAAACTAGAATGGCACAAGGTAAGGCTTCACCACAATTTGCACTTGAAATACTATTTTTGGGTCCAGGTGACAAGGAGCTCAGGAATGACTAGTAGGTTCATTCAACTTGCCCAGGCCCATTCCAACTCTGCATCTGAGCTCACTGGAACTACAGCAGCAGGCCGAAGGTCACACCGTTGGCTCTGCTAGGCAGTTAGAAGCATCTGGAGGCAGGCTGTCGTTAGAAGGGAAAGGGAGATCCTGGTGACAAGGATACATCCGGGGGTGTGGCCACAGCCCTCTCCCACCTGTCCATCCTCACCTGCCGCCAGGACCCCCTCTTCCTGGCCGCACTCTCTGATGGCATCTCTTGCAGGGACCCTGTCTGACACGTGTCCAGTTCAGGATGGGTCTCCGCCTCAGTGTAAAAGAACATGAGGTAAAACTATCAAGAAGGCTTTGCTTCCTTCCCCATCTCCCTGCTCCTTATGCCAAAACAAACAAACAAACACACAGCTGCTCACTTAAGAGGCTCTCTAAGGATTACGGTAATCGCCGATCTACAGTAAAAGTAACCTGATAAAAACTTAAAAAACTACAGGCTTTGCTGGATGGACAAAACGCATCTTTCTCTGCCTTCAATATCCACTCACATACATTGTACTCTTTTTTTTTTTTTTTACTACCTTCCTTCATGCTTTCACTTGAAAATGATGCTATCTGCCTCTATCTTGATTAATTTTAAGCTTCTCACTCCTGTTTACTAAAGAAAAATGACTTATTCAAAGTGATAAAAGGGAGTAGGCTTTTCAAAATAGTTTTTTTTTTCCCCCCTCAGTCTCTAGCATTTTTTGTTTGTTTGGCGAGAAATGGAGTTTTCCATTATTTTTTAACAAGAGTTATTTTGCTTGTGCCAAAACATGGTTGTTGGTGTTTAGTGCTTCATGATCTCTCAGGCTTTTGATTTTAGGCATAATCCCTAAGTCTAAAAAGAGAAATATGGCAACAACCATTTGTGGAGGGGGAGGGGGCTACCTTTCCTCTGCCAGACCTCAGGCTAGATGGGATGGATGCCTTATATTTATCAGCCTTGCCCAACAGGTATCATTTGTCCCACTTAGCGGAACACTTAGCGGTCTCACTTAGGGGGGAAACTGAGGCTCAGAACGTTTAAGGGACTTGCCTGAAGCCGGTCAGCTTGTTGTCAACCTCAGGTGGTGGCTGTATTCTCAGCCTGTGCCCTTGCATTGCTCTGAACAGTCAAGGAAACATCTGTCCCTGGATGGAGGGACGAGGGGCTGGGTCTGGACATGAGCCAGAAAGGAAGGGAGGAAAGAACAGCGCAGGCACCCTCCTTGCCACCCCCAACCTATGTGATGCCAGGCCCCAGGCTGCTTTCATAACAAAACCTCCTTCCTGCGGTGGTGGCAGAAACTGCGACCCCGCTGTGGGGAGAAACCGCAGAGAGTGGTGCTGGCTTGTGCCAGAGGATGAAACAGTGAGGGGGAATGAGAGGCAGGAGGGATGTTCTGAAAACCTGGCAAGATGGCCTTCATAACATATGAAAAAGAGGCCCCGTAAATCCAATCTGTGGCACTGACAATAAAAGCTCGGGCTGGTACGGTTCTCTGAGGGGATCTCAAAATTTCACTTCACCCTCCTTAGTGGAAAGTAATTATTCCAATACCTTGCTAAGGAAATTAGAAGGTCTTCTTAACGCCAGAAAAATAACAAGCTAGTCATCAGCTGATGAGGTAACAACCAGACTCTGTCCTGATGAAGCCCAAGCCCCCCTCTGGGCTTACCTGTAGAGGGGCATGAATCCTTCAGACCATGGAGACCCACTCACTAGGACAAAGACAGCTTCCTATAGCCTCTCTGCCCTCAAGGGAGCTGCCCCGTAAAGGGGCATGTTTAGGCAAGTTTACAGACACAGAAGGTCTAGAATGCAGGAAGCACCAGCAGCCTCCTCGTTCATTCAGAAAATGTTTACTGAGCATCTACTAGAGGCCAGGCAGGGAAGAAAATGAGCCACTCATATGGCGCTCACATACATGTCAATAAATAAGAGAAATACAGAAAATACATAGTCTGGTGAGTATAGCTGCTAAAAAGAAAAAGAGAACAAGGATGTAGCAAGGAGGAAATTACCTGCTGACTTCAGTAGAAAGAGCTTGGTCAAGTGTCTGCTGGGGAGAGACTGGAAGAAAGACGAGACTGTGTGCTGGTGGCTTGTTTCAGGAGCTTTGAGAGGAGGTGCCGGCTGGAGAAGTGGGATCAAGAGAGCGTTGTTTTTCTTTTTTTTTCTTTTTCTTTAAGATGGTAGAAATGACAGCACATGTGTATGTTGACAGAAATGATACAGTAGAAAGAGAAACATGCGCACCATGCGGGAGAGAGACTTCACACAAATGCACTGAAAACGGGAATAAACACGAGAACCACACACTTTAACACAGGTGCTGAGTAACGGCTTAGACGTGTCGGAAGGTTGGATGGGACGTCTTGTAACTGGCCTGTGACACTGGGCCAGTTGTCTAAATGATGACGGCTCTAAAGGAATGGCAGTGGGGGAGCACTGCTGTGGGTCAAGGTGGTAGGTTACGGACCCCTCGGAGCCCGTGGGTGGGCATGGGGCAGACGCTGCAAGATGCACAGAAAGCTGGTGGTGTTGCTGCGAGAATGCTCCTAGACCGCAGTGAGTCAGCAGCTACCTTCTAGCACAGATTACAGACTGCCACAGAGGCAAAACCTAATAGTGACAAGAATCAACAACTCTCCCCGTGAATTTAAAGTTTACCAATGGGAAATCAGAGACCCCAGGGAAAAAGAGCTCAGAATTCACAGAGCATATAAGAACAAAGGCAGGAAGTCAATCACTGGACAAATACTGACCGAGCGCCGACCCTGCGCCAGCCACCTTTGTAGGTGCTGGGGCTACTGACGTGAGTGTGGCATCCACAACATTCCAGCAAGCAGACTGCACAAGTCAGAGAAAAGGTGGTGAGATTTGATGTCTGGGTTCTAAGGAAGAACAGCAAGGGGGCAGAGCCAAAGACCAAAAGTCAGAGAATACTAACTTGTAACCATTCCAATGGTGAGTGGGGGAAAGTCGTCTGAGAGAAACAGATTACAGAGGACCATATGGGCTAAGTAAACAAGGAGGGAAGAAGGGGCTCAGGTGGCTGCATCCTCCAGGTTCTGGGGTTCCCACCCTGGCTCCACTCTTTACCACCGGCACCTCCCTGGCCTTCTTGCTCCTCACCTGTGCCATGCAGATGGCGCTAGGATCTACCTTAGCACAGGTGGCCGTCCTTGTTAGCCACTGTTCTTTTTGATGAGCTGGAGAAATACCGTCAGAGGAACATCAGAGACTGCAGAGGCAACGTGCAGACTGACTGAAGGAAGAATTTTCGAACAGTTAAAACTATCCCGCACTGGAACTAACTCTTTTGTAAAGAGTGAGCTTTTTCTCCCAGGAAGGGTCTGTGCAGACAGGCTTACCATCTGTCTAAGAAATTTTAGAGGGGATTCGTGCAGTGGGAGGGAGGGTGCGGCAGGTGAATGTCAAGTGCCTTTTCAATAAGTCTGTTTCTCTGAAACGTTTCTCATTGCCTAGATTTAATTTACTATGTTCAAAGTAAGAACGCAGGAACAGGAGGACAGAGGAAACATAAAGACAGAACATGAAGTCAGCAGAAAAGTTTGAAGATAAACTGTCCTAAGTTATTAAGCTCTGAAAGAATAACTGAGTAGACTACATTAAGAAAGTAAGTGGGGGGGGAGGGCAGAGGGCGAGAGAGCATTCTCTCAAGCAGACTCCCCGCTGAATGTGGAGCCTGACTCGAGGCTGGATCTCATAACCGAGATCATGAGCTGAGCAGAAATCACGAGTCAGACGCTTAAAAGACTGAGCCACCCAGGCGCCCCAAGATTGCTGGATGAAAGAGGGGAAGGAAGAGGGAGCAGGACATCTTGTCAACCATGGCCACGGAGACCCAGCTGTGCCTTGTCAGCTGACCACCTTTCTTCCACACTGTTCTAGTAGTTCTGGATCTGTACCATAGTTGATCTCTCACATTCTTTATGACCCAAAAATTCTCATACTCCTTACACAGCATGTTTCCATATATAGACTGTGTAGAATCCTTCAAGCAGTGCACAGGCTCTGAAGATGCCCCATGAGTTTATGGGCTGACCATGGAAATCACCATGTAGGAGCCATGTCTTGGATTAAGGAATGATTACAGGGGCAAGGAAGGTGTGGTTGATACCTGGAGGTCAGAGGTATCCTCCGGATGTGCTCAAGAGCTGGGTGTTAACAATGACGCACCGCATTAACAGAGTGTTACATTTGCATATGGAGTGTCAGCTTATTTTTGAGATCATGTCATCCCAAATTCTTCAGAAAACGTTTATCCACAACTGCAGTTTAGAAATGGGAGTCATTAAATCCTGCAGTCAGGACCTCGTACGCCTGCAACAGGAGGCCACTGGCTCCGAACTGAGAGAGAGCACCAGGAACCACCCCCTGGATGCCATGCCTATGTTTCCAAAATGAACATTTTGATTCATGTAATTTCCCCCTCCATTAGCTTAGAGGGAATCTAACCCTTCTGTGATATTCTTTTTTCTTTATTGATTTCTAGAGGGAGGGCACTGGATTTTTCTCTTTTGTTTAATAGTTTTAAAGACAGATGGAGACTTTTAAAGGTTCACCTGTTTTACTTACTAAGGCCCTCTTGATCTCTCCAATTGTTGTTTCTGGAGCACAAGGGTTAGAGCCTTCTTGTGGATACAAGTATGTCTGGAAAAATATTTCAATAAATGAAGCCAAAAAATATATGTAAAGGCGAAATGACACCTTTTATGAAGCTACAATTGACCATTAAATTGAAATTTATCTCACGGCGAAACAGGAGAAAAGAAACTATCTAAAAAAACCTATTGTCTATCTCAGAAGAAAATATCTCAGTAATCCATTTCCAGTCTTTGGACAAAGAACTAATCAATATTCAACTTCTTATTTTTCAATGTCAGTTTTTTCAAATATTATGATAAATACTATAAAGTGACCTACTTCCCCTGACACCTACGAAAAGTAATGTGTCATTCCAAAATCCATTTCTTCCACTTGCGGGGCAAAAGACAACACTTCCATAGTCATCCCTCTCTGAAAGATGGGAAAGGCTCTTCTAGATGAACCCCCTCCCACCCCCCCCCAAAAAAAGTTATTCTGAAAAGTATCTACTAAATGTTGCCTTGTAGCTGATTAATATAATCTTTGGGTCCAACTCTCTAGCTAGAACTAGAATGTTATGGTATACTGGGAATATTCAAATACAGCCTTGCAGGGGGTGGTGCTTGGGTGGCTCAGTCGGTTAAGCATCTGACTCTTGCTTTCGGCTCAGGTCATGATCTCGGGGTTGGGAGATCAAGCCCAGAATCAGGCTCTGTGCTGAGCGTGGAGCCTGCTTCGGATTCTCTCTCTCCCTCTCCGCTACTCCCCTGCCTCGTGCACTCTCTCTCTTTAAAAAAAAAACAAAAACAAAAACAGAAAACCAGCCTTGCAGGAAACCAGGTAGCAAAATGATATAAGGATTATGGTGATTTTCAAAAAGTAGGGTTATCTGAGAAAGAAGTTGGTGTGAGTCCCTTGCTGACACTAAGGAAGATGGCAAGACCTCTGAATGCAGCGTAGACTCCGGACTCAAGTTGCAGGTTTCAGTCCTGCGTCTGTATGCTCTGGTCCTGTGACCTTGGGTGAGTAAATTCCCTCCACATGCTTCTGCTTTTCTGTCTATTACATGGAAATGACAACAGCACCTGCCTCCCATGGTAGCTGTGAAGGATAACACAAAGGATGGAAGGCACTGAGCATGGGGCCTGGTGTACAGAAGCTATTGTGCTCATATTTTACAGTAAAGGTGTTATTTCTAATTGAAAGTATTTTTTTTTAAAGACTTATTTGAGAGAGAGAGAGAGCACATGTGGGCATGCGAGTGAAGGGAGAGGGAGAAAGAGAAAATCTCCAGCAGACTCCCTGCTGAGCATGGAGCCCAACAAGGGGCTCGATCGCATGACCCCGAGATCATGACCTGAGCCGAAACCAAGAGCCGGATGCCTAACCGACTGAGCCACCCAGGCGCCCCTCTAATTTAAAGTATTAAAAAAGTATTTGGTAGTGTTGGAAGATCATTTCCCTGGTCAAGTCATCGTTTTCAAAACACATGGTAATTCTAGATGTCCTTGTTAAAAAAAAAATGCATGAAAACGGAAGCTGTATTTACAAAAAAAAAATCTTTCTGGGATTTTGAGAGGCATTAAATCTGCTTAGCACTTTGGGGATAATTGACATCTTTACTAAATTGAGTTTTTCAGTTTATTAATATGGCATGTCTCTCCATTTATTTAGATCATCTCAGATTTGTCAGAGTTTTACAGTTTTCAAAATACAAGGCCTATATGTATTTTGTTAGCTTCACCCTTAAGTATTTTGTTTTTTTAGCCATTGTAAATAATAGTGGATTTTTAATTTTAGTTTCCATTCATTCATTATTAGTATATAGAAATAAAATTAACTTCTGTATGTTGATCTTGTACCCTGAAACCTTGCTGAATCCGTTTTTTAATTCTAGAGTTGTTTTGTTTTTTTTTAAATTTTTGGTCGACTTTTTGGTATTTTCCAAGTAGACAATCATGTTACACAATATAGACAGCAAAGAAGAAGCAGGTAGAAGCAAAGTAGGTTAAATGAAACTTAGTGCAAGGCAGGAAGAGTATCAAGCAAAACCTCCTATCAGTTACATGCAAACACACCCAAGAGCCTTTTAAAACTTATATGGAAAGGCAAAGGAACTATAAGAGGCAAAACAATTTTGAAAAAGAAGAATATAGTGGGAGGAATCACTCTCCTCACTTTCAAGACTTATCAAATAGCGACAGAAATAAAGACTGATATTGTGGAGGGACAGACATACAGATCAATGGAACAGAACGAGAACCCAAATATACTACAAGTATCGTCACACGCAAGTACAGTCAGCTTATTATGACAAAGGTTCCAAAGCGATTCAATGAAGGAAGGATGGTCTTTTCAACAAATGGTGCTGGAGCAACTGGACATCTATAGGCCAAAATATGAATCTGGACCTAAACTTCATACCTTATGCAAAAATTCAGAAAGGATTGTAGATTTACTTGGAAGACACAAAACTATAGAATTTTAAGGACAAATACAGGAGAAAATCATTGGGATTCTGGGGTTTGGTGAAAGGTTCTTAGATATGACAACAAAAGCATGACCCAAAAAAGAAGAAAAGTGGATAAACTGGACTTAACAAAATTAAAAAACTTTTGCTCTATGAAAGACCCTGTTACTAGGATGAAAAGACAAGCTACAGACTCAAAGTAAATACTTGCAAAATATGTATCTGACAAAGGACTCATATCTAGAATATATAAATAACTCGAAACTCAACTTTAAAAAAAACAGACAGTCCAACTGGAAAATGCAAAAGATATGAAGAGACACTTCAACAAAGAGGGCATAAAAAGGGCAGATAAACATGTGGAAAAGATGTTCCACATCTCTGGCCATTAAGATGACAAAGAGTTATTTCTAAACACTTGTTAGGGCAACTAAGATAAAAAACGTGACACCACCAAGATCATGCTGGTTAGGACGCAGAGAAACTGGATCACTGTATGCACTGAGTGGGAATATTACGTGGTAGAGACACTCCGGAAAACAGTTTGACAGGTTTTTTGGTTTTTTTAAAAAAAAGAAGCTAAGTGTAAACTTACACAGAACCCAGAAATTGTACACCTGGGCATTTATTCCAGGTTAATGAAAACCAAATCCATATAAGACTTATCCACACTTGTTCACAGTAGCTTAATTTGTAATAGTCAAAAACTCGAAACAGCCAAAATGGCCCTTAGTGGGTGAATGGTTAATTGAACTTCAGCATATCCATACCATGGAATGCTCGTCAGAAATCATGAAGAACTACTGATCCATGCAACAAGTTGGATGGATCTCAAAGGCATTACACTGAGTGAAAAAAGCCAATATCCAAAAGCCATATACTGAATGATTCCATTTATATAACATTCTCAAAATTACATTAACTACAGAGATGGAAAACACATACATGGTCATCAGGAGTTAGGGAGGGGTGTGTGTGTGTGTGTGTGTGTGTGTGTGTGTGTGTGTAAGGGAGTATGGAAAAAGAGACCTTTGTGATACAGAACAGTATCTTGATTGTGGCAGTTATGTGAAACCACACACGTGATAAAATAACATATATATGTCATTACGCACACACATTGTCATGATGTCCATTTCCTGGCTTTGACACTGCACTATAATTACATGGGGTGGGGGATGCCGGGAGACAGTATATGGCATTTCTGTTATCTTTCTAAATTCCTATGAATCTATAATTTCAGAATAAAAAGTGAAAAAAAAGCCTTGCCCAGGATGTGGGGGGAACACACAATCTGTTCCCCAAATAAGTGAACAATTACTATTTTTAAAATAACACAGATTTTAAAAATGACAAGTTAAACTATAATAGAAATGAACATGTTTGTCAGATTCGGAGACATTTTACATGGAGAAATAGGCTTTAACGTTTCTCATATTTTAATATTGAAAAAACAACCTAAGACTCAAACTTTGGCCTCAAAAGCATAAAGATGGGACTGTGTTTTCTAAATTGTTAGGAGATTCTAAAATGAAACTTTGTTTTGGAAAAAAAAAGTGCCTTTTCCTTTTTACAGTTCAGAATCTGGCATGGATTGAAATATGTTATTAAAATAGTATTGAAGACAATAAGGCATTAACATATGAACTTACTCATGCTTATGAAGATACCAAGTTGGAAGTGTATGAGATTAGAAATAAAAAAAAATTTAATACATTCATAGTGTTCTGTGAAATTGTTTCTCAAAACTATTTTCAAGGAAAAATTACATATAATTCAAATGGACAATTCCAGAATTTCAGTGATTTCCTACTTCAGACTGAAGTGCTTTAAACTTATTTTAACAAGAAATTAAGAAGAAAATTAGCATCAAAGAAAAAGGATTTGGGGCACAACTGACTTCTTGGTCTACCAACCTTAAAAGGAATGAATCACTTTTTCTTTTTAAATTCCACAGTTTCTATGCAACTGACTTAGAAGAACAAGATTCAATGATCTCATATATGACATTTCCTCAGTGTTCCTCATTCATTTTATATTTTAAATGACCATTCTAACAGAGAGGTGCGTAAAATCAGTGGCAAAGCTTTAAAAACACGTGCTTTGCAAATTTAAGTTCTGTTTAAGCACGGAAAGCTGTTCTAGAGTTGGTGATGCAAAAAAAGCAATTTTCCTACCCTCTGGCATGTCTCAGAAGGTACCGGGCCAGTTTAGGGTGTCTTCCCCTTCTTGCCTTTGCCTACCTTTACACGGGTCACTAGGGTGCACGTTATTATTTCTGGAATTGAAAGAGTGCAAGCAAAGATAATGAACAAAGTTAGGTGTGCAGTGCAATATGGAATCCTGATTTCTACATCTAGCTAGTCTATGAGATCTGTTTGGCCTTGGGAATGCAAGTTTTTTGGTAGATGTGCAACCCAAGAAGGAATCCATTAGAACTTTTCTGAGCGATGGTCCACAATGCTTTGCTATCAAGAAAGCTGAGGGTTTCATAGTAGATTTTATCATCAGAAGGGGCTTAACAGACCCATCTGGTCCAATTCACTTTATTTCAGGATGACTATGTATCCTAATTCACCTAGTACTGAAGGTTCTTCCAGTATATGGATGGCCTCTAATCTGTGCAGTAGAGATCAAGCCTAATTATTAGACCTAGTGGCCAAGAAGATGTTCCTTGGGAACCCTGTCTTCCCTTTTAGAGCTGAATATTTCTGTTATTATCTTCTGTAGATTGACACTCTTCTTAAATAACCAGGGATCCTCTCCCCAGAATAAGATGTTAAAAAAGATAAAAGAGAGATAAAGTAAGACAGATGAGCAGAGATATAAAAGAGCATATCAAATTAAAAAGATCTTTTTCCTATATGGATATCATAACCTCCTCAAGAATCAGAAGAACACATTTTCTATATAAATAGAACAAAACTGAATCTCTGTCACAAACACTATTAATTAACTTAGAAATCTGCTTTTATTCTGTCTTCCAAAGCAAGTCTGTATGGCAAGAAACAGTACGTCAGAGTCTACAGTCAGGACAGCTATGGAAACAAGTCTGGCGCAGCTGACAAGTTCTCTCTCAATTGCTCTTTATAAAGCACAAGTCATGTTAATTAAATAATTTGTAATTAGTATCCGTGTATAAAATCTTTACCCTATCATGTTGATATGTTACAGAATTTAGCGTTTTCTGCACAATGGTTTCTAAAGATGGAAGCATCATATGGATAATACAGCTAGCAACTGCTATAATTTGAATAATGTGAAATATATATAAAGTGGAGAAGAAATCCCAAATGTTACTTTTGGTTCAAAATGGTAGCATGACTTCTTTTATCTCCTTTCATTCCCTAAATCTTCTTAAAATGAGAACAGAATAATAAAAATGGCAAAAAGAGCAAGAGAGACACCAAGGTGAGGGATGAGTAGTAGCGAACCTAACGGGACGGTGGAAATGACATCTAAGCGTGTGCTGGAAGATCCCCGTGACAAGCCAGTGGATTTTCCTGAACACCCGCAAAGAGGTAGGACCCTGGCGCAGGACAGGCCCAGAGTGGGGGGCTGGAAAGCAGGTTGAGAACACGGTGCCTGTGAAACTCCAAACACAGTACCGGTGGGTCCCTGAGCCTCCCACATCATGACAGGGCATGGAGGCAAGCCCCCCACCGCACCTCTGCCAACACCCATAGGACTGACTGACAGCGAAGGTGACAAGCGGTGGGGTCTTTGTCTCACTTCCTCTGCCAAGCTGTCCATGCCAGCTGCCGGATACAGCAAAAAAAATCTGGGAAGGATTTTTTTTTTCCCTTGGAAGAAACCGATCAGCCCAGGTAGGGGGTGTGTGTGCGTGCGTGTGTATGTGTGCGCATATGCACTGGGGCAGAGGGAAAGGGGCCTCCGAAAGTTTAGGGGTTCCAATTTGGAGAAAGCTGGCTCAGCACAGGATTCAATACAGTGCATTCCGCCATCCACAGCTCTTACCTTCTCACACTGAGATCCTCATCAGATTCTCAGTAACTCCCTTTTAAGTGGTAATGGACAGCCAAGCCTCCAACATGAAAGCCAGAGACCCGAATAATCAAACAGAAAAAAGGAACCTGGAGGAAAACAAGGTATTCAAAGGACATTTGAAGAAAACTTCAAAAGGCCTAGGAAATCGTCTAGAGAAATAAGTAAAGCTATTGCAGCCCTAAAATAAAAACCAAACGCTCCTTAAAAAAAAAAAAAGGCAAAAATAAGAGTTGGAAATTAAATATTTAATCGAAATAAAGATTCCATAGGAGGATTTGAAGGAAAATCAAAGAACTCTCCCAGAAGGTAGAACAAAAAAACAAAGTTAGGAAATAGCTATGAAAAAAGTGATAGAAATGAGACGCTCCATCCAGAAGGTCCAATATTCTTGTAATAAACATTCTAAGCAAAGAGAATAGAGGTTAAGGCAGGGGAGAAATTATTTAAGAAATAATACTAAAAAAAGTTAGTCATGGAAGGACACAGGCATCCAGAGCCAGGAAGAGCAGTCCAAAGAACAAACAATAAAGGAAGAAAAGAATAAAGAAACAAACATCACTGTAAAATCTCAGAATATCAGGATAAACAGAAGATCTTTTTTAAAAAGCTTTGAGAGAAAAACAGGACACATACAGGAACCAGAATGGCACTGTCCTTTTTAAGAGCATTCCAGAAAACAGTGGTGCCGTGTCTTCACAAAATTGAGGGAAAATGCTCATTTAACCTACAGCATATGCCCAGGCCATCCTTCTTCAAGCACAGAGAGAATAAAGGCACGTTTTAGGCATGCAGGGATTCAAAAGTACACCTCCCAGGCAAACTTTATTTAGGGAACTCATAGAGGGTGTGGTTTGTCAGATGGGAGAATAAACCTAGAAAGGAGAGATACAGGAATCCAAGAAAAGAGAAGATCTCCAACCCCGTCCCCTCCCCCCTACCCAAGGGCCAAGGGAGGTTCTAGCATTGTGTTGAGAAGTCACAGTGCAGCAGAGGGGGGGCAGCTTAGAGAGTAACCGGCCTGGAAATGGCCCTGGGGGATAAAGAGCCCCAGGAAGGAGGCGTGTTTGAGTATTTGTGAAATATTATTCAAAGGCATATGGCAGAAACGTTGGAACATTTGGGAAAAAATGGGACTCTAGGTATATCAGGAAAGAAGGCGTTAAGACAAAAGGAGGCCACGGATAACTATGAAACAGGACCGTCTTCTAAAAGAAAGCAGGTAGGCTTCTAGTACATGAACTACGTGGGATGCGTAGCTGTATTACATTGTTTATAATCAAATTAACTTACGAATAAACTCTGAAGACTCTAACCTCAATATAGTTTCTGCTGTCTGGCATATTCCCTGGGTGATTCACGAAAAAAAGGAACAATAACAAAATGAGTTTACGTCATTGCTGCATCACATGTGCATAGAGCCCAGATTAAACTTTTTACGTTTAACACTTTCTATATGGAGCATTCTCAGGTGGATGTCTGGAGTCTGGGACCCTTAATATTGACTCAAATCCAAATAACCTTTCCTTAGTTGGCACAAACCTAGCAGACTTCTCAGACCCACATCACGATAAACGGAAGGTTTAGTTGCATTGTTCTCTCAGTGGCCGCTGTGTATGCACATGACAAAGGGGATCAGTGATCTTCTGGTTTCCTCACCAGGCCTCTGCTCAGATGGGCCTCAGACCAGCAGCCACACAGCCTGTGCGCTCCATCGCCCCCCAACCTATTAAATGCTTAGTTTCCTGCAGAAACTTGCCACTAACTAAAATCGTATTTGTCTGTCTCCCGCACCAGAATGGAAGCCCCATGAGGACGTCAGAGGGTCTGTTACTCACCTCTGTATCCCCCCCGGGGAGCACCACGAGTATTCAAGGGATTGAAGGAGCAAAGGGTAAGGGGGGGGAGAGAAACAGGTTTCTCATATGCCACCAAAGCAGCTTCCTCCGAGCATCCCCTCAACTAGTGCTCCTCAGGGGGGACACTCCGAATCACTAACCCTTGAACTCCACCCCACGTGGACGCTGTCTGGACAGGAGAGGGATGTGTCTGTTGAATGAGGTTCGCAGCTGATTCTGGTTCCAGTCACCCCTCCAGGATTTTAAGTCACTACCCCTTCTTCTCCCAGTCTCATGGCTCAGTTACATTCATTCTTGTTTCCTCACCATGGGAACTTCATGGATCCCAGAGGCATCTTTTTAAAATGCCAGATTGTTTATAACATGGCTCTTGGGCAGATAAATCCAAACCTCAACAGCACAGGCGAGGTATTCCCTCCCTTTGAGCTCCTTCGCAGCTCCTTTGCTGTGGATTATCCTTATCTGCAGCAAAGGGGCAGCTACTCTGGGATGGGATCCAGAAGTCTATAAGCCAGTATTCTGATACAAAAGTAAACTACAGAGAAAAGAAGTTCACCTGAAATACCAGAGGTACTCCCTGAGGTATCCTGCTCGGAATGTGTCCTGGTAGATAACAGGTATCAGTAGGGTTGTTCTCTTATTCCTATATCCCTCATCACTCTTCGCTATTAAGCAGTTGATAGGACGTTCCACACAAGAAAAGCTAGGTCAGGAAGATCAAAAGGGAAACACCCAGAAAAAGTGATTTCCCAAAGCAATCGCAATAAGAAAGCAACGTGGTATGCACAGGGTGTCCCACATAATGATAAATATTTATGAACAAATGCATTTTGCCTATCTTCTTTAAATATGCTCAGGCCACGTGCCTTTCATTCGATCAGAAGTCATATGCCCTTGTAGAAGGCGCCCTTGGAGTCACTGAGTCCGGGACACAGGGCTGGGAGGCAGGATGTTTTGCTCACTTGTTCGGGGACGGTAAGAAGAGTGACTGAAAGCATGAGCTTGGACATCAGACCAATGCTGGCTTCACTCCACTGCTCACTGGAGGCACGTCCCTGCAGCAGATTACGGCTTTCCTGACAGTGAAGGAATGACACATATCACCCATCCTACCAGATGGTCACGGTTAAGGACCTAACACGTACCAAAGCACTTAGAATGCTGCTGGCAGGCACCGTGAGCGCCGGAGGGTCATAACCATCAGCCACTCTCCTCGCACAGGGCAGCCTGAGAAGCGGAACAGTCCCAAAGAACGTCTGAAAACAGGTCAGCAGGAGGAATTAAAGCCGTCAGAGTTCTCTGAATATACTTATGGCGATCGCAACAGAAGGACTACAAGGACCCACAAGAAAAGTAAAGCATATATTTCAATCGATTGAGAAGCAAGTTATTTGGAGTGTTAGATATTCTATCCCAATGAGAAATTGACACACCACAATTTCCCCAAACCCAGATGAAGAGGAAACAAATTAAGACAAAAAGAGAGCATGCATACTAACTTTCTTCAGAGATGCTACTTGATTTGTATTTGCTCCATCCTGAATTTCAGTTCAGCCATCCTGAGGTAGTGGGCATGGGGATGAGCACTTCTCAGAGTTTCTTTGGCTACTAAAGGATAACCATTCTCCTCCTCGTTCAGAAGAATCATGAATAATACTAATTCTGATCGTTTAAAGTAATATATAGGAATAATGTCTGCAGGCAATATTAAAATGAGAATCGAAAAATGAGATTATAGGGCGCCTGGGTGGCTCAGTTGGTTAAGCGACTGCCTTCGGCTCAGGTCATGATCCTGGAGTCCCTGGATCGAGTCCCGCATCGGGCTCCCTGCTTGGCGGGGAGTTTGCTTCTCCCTCTGACCCTCCCCCCTCTCATGTGCTCGCTCTCTCTCATTCTCTCTCTGTCGAATAAATAAATAAAATCTTTTAAAAAAAGAGAAGAAAAATGAGATTATAAGGCTGGAAGCACAGATATGGTTGAGTGGTTCTGCAGATGTATCATTATTATTGTTATTACGTGTTTTAGGGTAGCAAAGGTAAAGAGTTCTCTGCGGTCTGCATCCAACTAACATCTGAAGTTGTACCTGTAAAAAAGAGGTACTTGTCTAACCACACTTGTAAGGTTCAAATAGGAATTTTTGGAGTTTTTAACCTAAGTGGCATGGAAGATGTTCACAACAGAAGCTGCTACAGATCCTGGTGTTATGCAAATGAGAATCTTAGCTCTTCCTAATCAGCTAAATGTTCATTCATCACCATCTCTGGGTTGACTATCATGACACATCCAAATGTCAGTGTGTTGAGTAAAAGCATCCTTCTTAGCGCAGTCTCTACGGAAGCATCGTACCATGACCATCCTTTCCCTTCCCCAAGAAGACTCTGCTTAGAAGTCACCATCGGTACGAAGCTTTCCACTAGCCACTGAGCGAAACTTCCCCACCGCTGGTCTGATACAGCACTCTGACCTGACATTTGGTCCCCCACCACATCCCGCAAAAATACACGACCGGTTTTAGAATGGGAAGCGCTGGAAATCTGAATGCCCCGGAATGTATGACTAGTTTCCCTTTTCACTGTCAGTAAGACACCAGAGCCTTCTGGCTCTTGAGATGTGAATGATGCTTGCTTCTTCACTGTATCAACCCACACTGCCCGGAGTAGCAGGGATCGGCAGTTCCGGGACAGTACGGGCTCATTCATCAGATTTATGAAAAATGATGTCATGGAACAAGGTGAGCAGGGAGAGGAGGAAAGAGAAGAGGAATATATCGAGTTAAGTCTCTTGGGATTATGGAAATGGCATTATTCTCAATATAGAGATTGATGGTAACTGGGTAAACATTTTTTTTAAATTTAAGGTTAATGACATTTGTGCACATAGGATATATCTTTTTCATGTCTAAGGAACTTACTCTAGAATCTTTCTGATACTTTTTTGGAGGTCAAGGGATTTCACAGGATTGCATGAGTGTTTATAGAGATAGATACACTATCTCTATAGATTTTTTATTTAAATTTTTATTACTTATTTATTTTTAAAGGTTTTATTTATTTATTTGAGAGAGAGAGGGAAGGAGAATGAGCAGGAAGAGGTAGGGGCAGGAGAGAATCCCAAGCTGACTCCCTGCTGAGTGCGGGGCCCGATGCCGGGCTTGATCCCAGGACCCCGAGATCGCAACCTGAGTCAAAATCAAGAGTCAGATGCTGAACCGACTGAGCCACCCAGTGCTGTCCTGTATTTAATCTCTTTTTGTTTTATAAAGAAACAGGGGACCCAAGTATCTGGTAAGTTTAATGCAGATTAAATAAGGAAATTGCAAAAATGCCTTTAGGTTATAGACTATGTTTATTGATATACATATTCATGAGGTGCCTCATAAATAGTAGTAATGACTAGAGTTAACTCCAAGATGTTGCTTACTGTGTGCGAGGACTGTTCCAAGGTGCTCTATGAATATTAACAGATGCACTCCTACAGCAGTTAGGAGAGGCTATGCTTACCCTTCACTTTACAACTGAAGAACCTGAGGCCCTAATCTGTTACCATGTTCAATAATTTGCTCAAGAAAATGGCCGCCCAACCACAGCCAGGAAGAAGTGGGGGCTAAAAGGCAAACAAGGCAATCTGGCTCCACACCACATGCCTCTCACGATCGCATTTGGCCAACAAAGAAATGGCAGTGCTGAGAGGCTAACCCCCCCCATATCTGCCATCCCCACTTTTGGCAATCATTCTATGGCTCTGGCCTCTGCAGCTTTCCCCCTTTCTAAGTTTTCTCTGGCTCTTTTCCTGAATGTTGGTTCAGGGATCGTCCCACTGGGGAGTAAACTTGAACAAACTCCTCTTTGTTCCTGTATCTGTGTCTAGCTGCCACAAGAAAGCACTGCCCAGAATCCTATCAGCTCTTCTCATGTAGCTCAGCTTGCCTTCTGCTTTATTAGACTCACAGAAACCACTTCACTTAGGTTCCCTAATTGCTTTACCTACTACCAATTTTTTTTTTTTTCCCCTGCTTAAGCATCCCTTAAGGGGATTCTGGACAGGGCTAGCACAAAAATGCTATGAAATAAACCTACCACAAAAGAGGCTCTTTGCTTTAAGGCATCCCATGGGGTCCTCAGACATGTGCTCTCTGGCCTCCTCACTTGTTTTTCTTTAGGTCTTGAGGGAGCTGCTAGGCTTACACTCCTAGAGGCAGCCCCCAAATGCCGTGTGCATTGCACTAAGGGGAAGCTTGAGATGGTTTGCGGTTAATAAACCATTCCTGATGCTCTATGGTCTATTATAACCCCCAGCCTCCAGAACCCAGAATTATAAGCCTGAAATGGAAGAAATTCTGGACAGGAACAAATAATTTACCTGCCTTTTCCTTAGCTCTTCCTAATAAGCTAAATGTTCATTCATCACCATCTCTGGGTTGACTATCACGACACATCCAAATGTCAGTGTCTGTAAGGAAGGGGGCTCCCAAGACCTTCAGAATAGGCTCTTATTCTACTGATGGGTTACTGAACTATTAAAAGTATCAAAGAACATATCTGGTCTGAATTTTAGGGTTGGCGTATTTGCATGTTCAACAGATATGGTAGCTCCTTCCACATACAGGCAATATTCTCTATGTCAGATGGGGACGGCCTCACTGAAGAAGGGACCTCTGAGCAGAGTTTTGAAGGAGGTGAGAGGGTGACCACAGAGATGCTGTGGAAAGACAAGCACAGAGGCCTGGAGGCACATGTGGGGGGGGGGCATGAGCATGCCATGCTGTGGGAGGTTATAAATACCATGACTACCTCCATGGGGGAATGGGTGCCACTGTAGTGTGTTGAGCCCAGGATTGAGGACTTGGACTCACGAGCTAGCTGGGGCTCTTTGGAATAAGCTGTATGGCCCAGAATGGAAGCAGGGATCAGTGAAGAGACTACCTGGTTTGTCTTGCTCTCTACATCTCCAGAGCCCAAAACAAGAGACTACCTGGTTTGTCTTGCTCTCTACATCTCCAGAGCCCAGAACAAGAGACTACCTGGTTTGTCTTGCTCTCTACATCTCCAGAGCCCAGAACAGTACCTGGCACACAGGAGTCCGCAAATATCCACTGAATAAGTCAACGAACCTGCCAGAGTTTGAAGTGCTGCCAAGAGGCTAAACTAGGATTCCAGTCCAGGAATTTCGCCCTCCCAAGTTCCAGTTCATAATCACGATGCTGTTCTGCTTCTACGAACAGAACTTTTTACCAGGAATCAAAGTCCCCCCGCGCCACCCCACTCTAAGTTATACTCAGGATAATGCATTTCTCAACATCTGAAGAAGGCACACTCTAACATTAGCCATCTGTGCACAGTATTTACATCTGGAAGATACGGGTAGAAACAAGGGAAAGGTCTCAAGAAACTCCTACATACTCTAACATGACCTTAACACAGCCTTGGTTAGTGTGTGTGTGTGTGTGTGTGTGTGTGTGTGTGTGTGTAGAATTTACTCTCTGGTAAAGATACTGTATTCATAACATTCTATAGCTACACAAAAGACACACAAGGGAAATTCCTTTTTGCAGTTCTAAAGAGAGAGCTAGGGAAGCAGTCTGTAAGAAACTGAATGGGGTGGGGCATCGGGTGCGCACAGGTAGGTGCACACAGAATATTTTAAGAAACGGTGTTAGTCAAGATGAGTCACAGATTCTGAAGAAAATGCATTTTCCTAGAACTTACAGTGATCCAGCTACAAATTAAAACAGCAACAAACTCTGCAAAAGAGAGGAACGGGTAACTCGAGAGCACTCAGCTGCACTAGAAGTCTGATGCCAGTGAAGACGGTCTCTCCTGCTGCCCTTCATCAGAGGACCACACAGCGTCAAATCTGGAGAGGCACCAGCTGGGTTGAGAGACTGCCTCTACCTGACTCGCTAAATGTCCTTTGGCAAAGGTACTTGAATTCTCTGTGTTTCAGTCTCCTCATCTGTCAAAAGAGATAAAATATTACCCATCTCCTAGGATTAAGTCAGGATTAACTCTATTAACACAGGCAAAACATTTTTATTTATTTTAAAAGATTTTATTTATTCATTTGAAAGAGAGAGAGAGAGAGAGACAGAGAGAGCATAAGCAGGGGGAGAGGGAGAAACAGATTCCCTGCTGAGCTGGGAGCCCGATGCGGGGCTCCATCCCCGGACCTGGAGATCATGACCTGAGCCGAAGGCAGAGGCTTAACCATCTGAGCCACCCAGGCGCCCCCGGGCAAAACATTTAGAAGAGTGCCTGGCTCATATTGATAGGCAGCCCTTACTAAACACTGGTTACTTCACCTAGTAGGTTCATCTCTCACCTCAGTGCCAGAAAAGGCACTTAGAGCACCAAGGCCGCCCCTCCTCCCCTCCCCCCGCCTCTTTGCAAACTCATCCTGGTAACTAAGAAGTGGAATCCCTTTTCGGAGTCCAGAAGGAAGAGCCTGGTGTCCTGTGCCTGGGGTTCAAAAGAGATGAACGTGGAGTCTCTTGATCAAGAATGTCAAGTCACTGAGGTCAGCGTGAGGCTGGTTGTGACAGTCGAGGTCACAGGGCCTGAGAATGAACACACTTGGGAGAGAATACTAATGAGTATTATTCATAATTACAGCTTTCAAAGAAAGTTCTGAGAATCCATGGAAATAGTTAATTGAGTATTGTGCCATTACCAGAATAAATAATTATGAAATACAAGTCTATTTGACCTGAGGAACAGCAATTCTGATTCTAGGAATAATTCTCTCAGACTGATACAGTCTCTTGTCATGGGAAGTGGACAAGTCATAGACGGAACCTATCAGGACTTTTGATTCTGTCTCATATCATAGTGACAATCTGGAAGAAGTGTCTCCCTCTACAAATATTAGCCTTTGAGTTATTAGTGAGTCTTTCCCTTCTTAAGGGACAGGGCATGCTCATTAAAGACCCAGAGGGCAGGCCAGAGCAAACTTACTAAGTTTGCAAATGACATTAATGGTAGGGAAGGATATGAGTTACTTTAAAATGCAGAATACCAAACTAAAGGGACAAGGGGCTGTGAGCGCACATGAGCCTTTTAAAAAATGATGAAGAAGTCACCTGCACTCTCCTATGTTTACTAAATTTTAGCCAAGACATGAATCCAAAGCAATTGCGTGCACGGATACCTATGAAATGCCATTAAAGATCCGTACCCCTGGAGACCCTTCTTTATTAATGAATCACCTCCAGTCAGAGATTTGTTTCCGTCTTCTGCAGGAAACTACAGAAGATCCCTTAAAACCATAAAGCCAGATGATATTTCCTGCGGGAATGTTCTTGGGAAGACAGAGCTAGAAATTGTTTCCAGGTTTCATGGGAATCAGCACTCATCTGGAACGAGGCTGCATCAGGTCAGGGCTGCATAACTGCGAGGTGGGGCCACAAGCCCACTGGGGGGACCCAGGGACCAGGCCCAGCCCTCAGCAGCACCCTGCACAGCACACAGGGGTCACAGCCAGGTGACCTTTCACTGCAGGATGAGCGGGGGGTCGTTACTAGCGCAACAAACAAATGTGCGACGTACAGGTTTCGTTCCTCAGACTTCGGAAGTCTAGCTTTTGACAAGGATATATTCATGATGTTTCAAGCAAAAACAAATTAGAACTTACTTGTAAAAATTACTCGGTAAACTTGTCGATAAGAAGATACTGATTTTACGCTTAAACCTCGTTACAATTTTAACCCATCCTAAAAACAACTCAAAAGAGACTTGTTTTTTACCAATGGCCTTTGCTTTACATGTCACTGATCCGAACTACGGGGCATCTGGATATCTGAAGGTGAATCTGTTTCCTTAATTCAGTTAAATAAGACAGGTTTCTTGAATAAATCACTCTAGCACACTGCCTGGCACAAATGGCGTGCTCAGTGAGTGAGAGATGGGGGGCAGGGGGCATTAATCTCTCACTCCTTCCCACCGTCAGTGGATGAGGGGCCTGCGCACACTTGGGGAGACTGAGAAAGCAAAAGCTTACGTCTTTGCACTAACTCACCACATGTCTATGTAAGGATCCAGTTTAAGATTTTTTTTTTTTTATTCATCTGAGACACAGAGATGCAGAGAGCAAGAGCATGGGGAGAGGCACCGGGAGAGGGAGAAGTAGGCTCCCTGCTGAGCCAGGAGCCCAATGCGGGGCTCAATCCCAGGACCTTGAGATCATGACCTGAGCTGAAGGCAGATGCTTAACCGACTGAGCGCCCCAGGATCCATTTTGTTTAAATGAGCATTTGTGATGGAATCCTTTAAAAGTAGCTTACATACGTGCATATCTGTTTCTTGATCATTCCTGGTTATTGTGTGACCACGGCACACAGAAAACATGGCCTGGGACAGGTCTGCTTTCTTAGATTTCTGGTGTTCCTCACGGAACCAGGTTGTTACTTCTAATCCTCTTGTCATTATTCGTGTGTCCAGAAGTTTCCCAACCCCTTCACGATTCCTGCTTCTAAATCTAAGGAGTTCAAAACCGGATAATTAAATTTTTAAAAATCTGCATTAAATGTAAGCCAGTAAGGCACTGAATGGACGGCGTAGGGGTGAGGAGCATAGTTTTGTGCATTACACTGAGACAGCCCTTTTCTGAGCAAAGCATTATTTTTAAACTTACGGGTAGATGGGGGCTGGGGCTGGTACAAAATGAACATGTGTATTTAGAATGTAGCTTTATGTTTGCCAAAGAGATTCACAAAATTGTAAATAAATACAAAACCTAAAATTATTTTCATAATGATTAATTAATTCACATTATTCGGAAGTCCAATATTTTTTAGAACATAAAATTTATGAATTGTTATAATCAAGTAACAGTATTCAATCAAATCCGTTTTATACAATTAAGAAATTATGCTATCTTCTAAAAAGTGATGTTCTAAAATAACATTTTAAAGATTTATATTTGGCCTACTATATAATCTGGAATCTATTTTCCTGTGGCATCTTTTATAGCTATTTAAAGAGTAACCTTTTATTTGAGGAATAATCACTTTCAGTGTTCTCCCCCTCTGTGTCACTCAAAGTGTTTGGGACAAATTTACACTACTGTTCAAGTGATACATTCATATGCCTAATATATAACTGACTTCCTGTGGAAATATTCTCAATAACTGAAAAAGGCCCCCCAAAATCTGTGTTTTAATCTGATTTTGTAACCCCTATTGGTCTGCACTTGAAATAAAAAAGAAAGTGTAATACTTGGCCAATAACAGAGTCCAAATCAGGTGCTGAAGTAATTTTTTTCTAAAAGAAAAAGAATCTTTAGTCAGGGGCTCTGATTTAGGGGAAAGAAAAAAATGATAGGAAAGATAATGCTACCAGGTAAAATATACTCGAAATACCATTAACTTTACTTAAAACGGAATTAACTTTTCATTACACATAATCAGGGTAATGTTTCCAACCATGACCACTTTCTGAGCCACATTTCATAAGTTGCTGATTCTCCAAAGAAAAAATTAAGGTTTAATCATCTTAACCAGTTCCTTTTTTCTCTAATTAAAATGCACAACCATGTCATAAATTAACAGATTTGTTTTTCCTTTTTCTAATCACAGCAGTTAGTAGTACTTTCTGGTTTAGGACCATAGACTAAGTAAGTACATTTCCTCCTCCAAACAATGGGTATGATAATATAGTCATCTGCCTTGCAGGGTTTCTTGAATAAATCATTCTAAGCAGCCCAAATGTGAACAGGGGATATGATGTAGGTAGCAAGTTTAATTCCTGCTAGCCCCAAATCACAGATTACTTCTTTTATTTTCTTTCCTTTTTTTTTTTTTTTTTTAGATTTATTTATTTGTCAGAGAGAGCAACAAGCAGGGGTGGGGGGGGGGGGGGAGCAGACGCAGACAGAGGGAATAGCAGGCTTCCCTCGGAGCAGGGAGCCCGAAGCGGGACTCGATCCCAGGACCATGGGATCATGACATGACCTGAGCCGAAGGCAGCCGCTTAACCGACTGAGCCACCCAGGCGTCCCACACAGATGACTTCTGTCAGATGGAATTCCACAGCTCAGTTTTTCAGGGGCTTCTGTCCCTGGTGTGATGTAGTTGATAGCAATGGAAGAGAAAATCATCGGAATAAACAGGGACGGCACAACGTTCCAAATTTTCTATTTGGCCCTGTGTCCCAGCCTGTCACTACAGCCTTTGAATAAGTAAACTGAATAAGTCCCTAGACTGTTCTCTCCAGGCCTGACTCACTTCCATAATAAATTAGTTGCAAAGAAGGGCAGATTAATGACTCGAGGGCACTAGGGTATTGTTTAGTTGAAGGGTCACCAATCACAGCTGGTGGGACTGCACCGGCTCAAATGGCCACTTTGGCAATTCCACAACCTTCTGCTTCTCTGATGGTGGTGGCATGCCCACCGGCCCTCTGGATTCTCCATCAGCGTCCTGGGCACCTCACCACTGTCCAGGATCGTCCGCCTCATTTCGCTGTCTGTCCTTCCACTATGGCAATGAAGCACACATTTGGGGCTGGAGTCTAAGGAACTCTAGACCAGCCCGCCTCCCTAAACTGCCTTCACATGCCCCCTGGCCAGTAACCCGAAAAGGGGTCCACACCGGATTAGTACTGTGGAAAATGAAATGGTCACTTTTCAGTACCCTTGGTAGAAATAGCTACTGTGCCTTTGTTCGAAGCTAGTGAGGAAATATAGCCCTAGAGTCTTTAACAGTGCTATTTACATAGACTCTCACCATGGCCAAACAGGTACAGCAGAAAAATATTCCTGCAAATATTATGTTAATTTTATAAAATTGGATTTTTTTTTAATTTTTAAAAAAGGTTTTATTTATTTGAGAGAGAGAGAGAGGGAGTGCGAGAGAGCGGCAGAGGGAGAGGGAGAAGCAGGGTCCCCGCTGAGCAAGGAGTCCAACTCAGGGCTCAATCCCAGGACCCCGGGATCATGACCTGAGCCGAAGGCAGACACTTAACCACTGAGCCACCCAGGTGCCTCTACAATTGGATTTTACGCTTTATTCTTACTCTGTAGCTTCCTTGGGAGTTGGTTCAAACTTTCATTGAGTCTCTCATCTGGTCCTCCAATACACTTTATTTATGGAACAAGGGCCACGGGCCAAGCACGGTGCTGGCTGTTTAGGGTAGAGGTGGAGGGGATAAGCAGGTAAGACAGAGGACTTCGCAGTCTAGTGGGGAAGCTAAACACGAAGCAGATGCATGATAACCACACAACGTGTGACGTGCTATACAACAGGACAAGTGTGTGAATCCAAGTTCCACTATTTACTGGCGACTTCCTGAGCAAGGAAGTTGTTCCTTCATCTATTAGAGTCTGTAACAGGGCTGAAGACAGCCGTTGGGTGGATCGACATCACATATGTCAAGTGCCTTGGTGCCTAACAGGCAGCCCCAAAACAGGAGGTATTACGGTGGTCAAGAATAAATTCCTTCTGGAAGAAGGAGTAATGAAGACGAAGTAATGAAGCTCTTGAGAAAGGCGGGAAAGACTTCTTTAACGCTCTCTGGGGTTCACAGAGTGACAGAGTGGGAGAGGGGAGGGACACCTAGAAGGAATGGTCCCAGCTAGGGCGTAAGCCACCAGAAGCCAAACCAGGGAGGGTGGGAATTCACTGCTGCTGGAGGAGGGGGAGGAAGGGGAGCGCTGGAGGCTGCAGGGCTGTGGTGCAGCGGGCTGTCCTCCGGGCCATCAGCAGGGGCAGGCTGCATGCAGGAGGCCCGGGCTGTGACACCCTGCGCCCCTGAGCAGGGGACACTGCTGGCTGGGAGGCCAACAAGAAACAGCACCAAATTCCAAGTCACCCATTTTCCTAAATGTGCTAGAAAGCTTTCCATGGGATTCAAGCCAAAGGAGAGGCTTCCCGTAACGTTTTAGACCAAGTCTGAAGTGAAGGCCTGTCCTGCAGGGGCTCAGGGCAGCCTCCTGTGGGCCTACAATGACTCTGAAGTTCTCCCCTGCATCCGTGCTGGCTCAGGTCTGTGTGCTCCTCATTTTCCTATTCCTGAAATTCCCCTATTTCTGGATGGAAGTAAAAAAAAAAAAAAAAAAAAAATATACACTCAGAAAAAAAGAGAGGGATCTTAAAAATCACCTTTTCTGCCCCCCCCCTTTCTTTACTATGTCTGTCACCTCCTCATCATTCCTCATGGGACTCTCCACCTCAGGTTCAGGAAACAATGTCTTGGAGTAAAAACAAAAACAACAAAGCAAAACAAATATATATATATATATTTATTTTTTCCCCTCTTTATAGAGCTGATGAATAGAATAAAATGTTACATGCTGTTATATGCTGATTCCTGTATATAATGGGGACAGATCCCAAAAAGAACAAAAGCAATTGGTTTCCTTGCTGCATGGCTGCTAAGGAGGTTACTTTAGTAAGAATGGGAAAAGCAGTGCAGAAAGTCAATCTTTCCACTATCAAAATTACTCTGAGCTCTGTTTAAATCAGCTTCACTCCCTGAACATGATTAGACCGATCTCTGAAAGCACAAACATTCCCCGTACAAGGCTTTTCATTACTGTATGTGACCAAGCACGCTGTCAGAGTAAGGCCCCGCGGGGACTGGCAGGGCGACACGGGCATGCTGGTGGCGCTGGGGACACTCTCCCAAAATTGTAATCAAGGTTCCTTTCTCTTACACACACCAGAGCACAAGACATTAAAGATAACCCAGGGGCCCTTATTGTTATTCATTATACTAACATCTTTCAAAACCAACCAATTCGGAGGTTTTAAATTATAGGTAATTATTACAAGGTTGAATGACGTAAGACTGTTTTAATTATTTTAGAGATCTTAAAATCAAAACAGTCTGCATGCATATGACAAGATACACAATGAATCCCCTCAGCTTGTTGACTTAAGCTAGCAAACAAGATTACATTTTTCACCCCTCAAGAGACTGCAGATATGAATAGTAAATCTAGTAATCACTAAAGAACTGTCACTAAAACTTGCTATGTATAATGCAGTGATCAGGCTGTTTGCCTATGAAACATAACCAGCAGGGCCTTCTTTTATGATGAAAACAAAGAAATAATTACCTTTCACAGGGCAAAAATATTTCACCAAAAGCACCACAAAATAAGAGTCTTTAAATTTTAATTTAAATTATTACTTAATTTAAATTATTTAATTTCTGGACTTTTTGAAAATTAAAAATAGCAAAATTTTGAAAGTCAGAAAAGTTCTATGATCAATAAGGCATCTGTTACTAGATAAACTGCTTTTAAAAGGCTATAAATGAAAGGAGAAGGAAGCATTTTCCTTTTAAAAGGAAAATAATGACAATATTAAAGAGGATGTGTGAACTAATTTTTCAGTAATAGAAAATCCAAATGGCAACAGGATTTGTTTTGACTATTTTTCACTACGGATGGACCTCGCTTTGCAAGGTTATGCCTAGGAAAAGAACCATATAAGCTGAAACCGTGCAATAGGTACTTACTAATCCATGGCAAAAATTATGAAGGTTCTGTGGCCTTTAAAATTTCTTGTCAAAACCTTAAAACTCTCTTATTGTCGGCTATAAATGTGTAGTGAAAAGAACACTATAATTTAAAACACCACAATCGACAACATAAACACATCGAGAATCTTTACTTTCTTGTGAGAACTCAGCAAGAGTAGTTCCAATGATGGATGCGTGCCTTCTCCATCTCACCCTACAGGAACGAGGCAAGCCTCTTTTCTATGTCTTGGTGAACTGTCACACTCCTCTTCCAACATTTAATCCTTTATGCTCTCGATGCCATGAGTGTCCCTGAGAAAACCCCTTTAACGTGAAGTCTTTGATGGCCCCACTTCCTCTGGAACATCCTTATCTTTTTGGGCACAACCGCTTTCCTCACCGATGTGATAAACATCCTTCACTCAGCTCCTACCGCGTATCTTACCGAGTCTCTAGAATGACACAGGGTCGACATTCCCCAGTGAGCCATTTCTTCTGTTTACCTTCAATTCCAATCTCAATGCTCTGTGGCACTTCCATCTTGTTTGGCCAATTCCCTTTTTAAGTATCCATTTTTATAAAATGTCGTGAGTTATTATTGGGAGGCAAGGGGGCGATGCAACTCCACATCCATCTCTGGGTGAACTGGACATGATGAGAGGGGCAGTGACCCATTCCTGACGGATTTTGAAAGAAGTGACATGACGGCCCATTCATCATGATGAGCACCTGCTACTTATGTAGTGATTTGTGGACTGAAGAACTAGCTATGATGATTCCACTTAATGCAATGACAGTTGGTATACTACGGTAACTGAAATTGGAACCATGGTGTTGGGCAACTGGTTTTATTAACTAAACTGTGTGACTGAAATTCATGGAGACTGGAATCATGTAAAAGAAAGAGAAATGATTGGGCTTAATATAACACATTTTTGTTCTAAACTCCATGGCCGATAACTATTTCCTAGTTGTTTATGTGGGGGCAACAACCAAATTCCCCAACTTTGCATACACATTCAGAGTTGAAATGACATCTGAAAATTGGAAAAATGAAACATTTTGAACACTATTTCAACCATCCTTTTTAATGCAATGAAAATTGGACCATCAAAATAATGACAAAATAACACTGTATCCTAAGTACTTTATATCCAAGTTCTCACTTCAGGCATACAACCTGAAGAAACCGAGGCTTCTAGAAGTTAACTAGCTTGCCAAGATCATCCCCCTATCAGGTGGCAGAGCTTTCATGAAACCCAGGTGTTTCCAGCTCCAGAACTTATTCTTCAATCTCAGGCAACATGGAGCCCAAAGCAATTTTAGGAGAATGGCAAAGTCTTTGCAACCATGCCGTCCCCCATACAAAAGACAACATGTCCCAGAGCACCTAGTTCCACAGCTGGTCACAGTTCTCGGGCTGCAGAGTTGATGGTCACCCATCTGAGGAAGCTCTCCTCTCTCAGGAAAGGCAAGAAGAGACTTCTTTTTCTGTAAAGAACCGCTAGTGTAGAAATCCACTACCTAATAAATGTCAATAATGTGAAGTGTCTCGCTGACAGGTACTCAGTTAAAATGCAACCTGTATTTCCAGCAGAAGACAGACTTTGGTTTTCTCCATTAATAAAGTGTCCTTCTATCCTTTAAGAACTCACCGGGCCATGTCATCTGAGAAACTTTTTGGAATATAACTTCATACAACGTGCTTTTATTCTGATGGCATACAAAAACATAATTTCAAATATTTATATGAACAGCGAAAAAGGCAATCAAATACAAATTTTCGAAAATATGTAACGATAACATAAAAATAAAGAATATCAGTAGAAAAACTGTGGGGAGTAATTATTCCAAAAGCAATTAAATACCACATTACAGCACAGAAAGCTGCAAGCAAGTTACTACGGGTTGACTTTTAACAATTAGAATCAATTTTACGTTATAAAAACGTCTACAGTCTTTTAATCTAGTCTCACTCTGCCCTGTGGTCTGCCCCCTCACAGGTGCAAAGAGAATGAGGAAGAAAATGGTCCGTATATAAAAAGATATGTTTACATTTCCTTTTTATTTGTAGTTTCAACAGATGATTTTTCTACTCTGAGGACCCAGCCTGCTCTCCCGTGTTCTGCAATCTTCCTTATTAGGCTTCCTCAACATCCGCCGCATGCTCGTGAGATTGTGACGGTTTTGCTGTCATTCTTAGTGAAGAACCCAGGCAGGACTATAGTGTCCCAATCTACACCATGTGATTCTGTATTACACTTCCGAGAAACATCTTAGCCAATCGGTTGTTTCTCAAGTTGACAGGTAAACCTCGAGAGACTAGCCTTGGGAAAAATCAAAGCATGAAATCGAAGTCTGCAGGGAAGCAAAGGTTAAGGAGCTGGCTGTAGAGTCAAAACAGCTCCGTCTTCATCTTTTATCCGTTCAGTTTGCAAATCCGTACTGAGCCGGCTGAGGAAGAAGCCTGGCGCAGGGTGAGGAGCAGCAAGTCACAGAATGACATGGTTCTAGCTCCAACAAAGCATGGTTTAGCTGCCCAATGCAACCAGATGACTACATTGGAGGGTGATACACAGTCTACTAGAATTATGAACAGAGCACTGGGGGAGCTTCAAGGGAAGGCTGGTAAGTGCCAAGTAAGGAGATAGAATGTGCTGGAAAAATAAAACTATTATGACTCACTTTTGTACCTTTAGGTCTCCTGGAAGGAGTCAAAGTAGTGAAAATGATGGGAACACAGGGGTACTGCACCTGTGTGGTTTATTATCAAGACTGATATGGGTCACGGGTATTTGCTTATAGAAATACATGTCCTACTCTACATATTGCATTAACTGGGTCGGCTGTATAAACCTCTCTCTGTATCCAGTTTAATTAATTTTGAGAATTGAAATTTGCCTTCAACAAAATAAGAAATTTTTAAAATTAAGGTTTAAGACACTTACATATTAGACCCCTTTTATTGCTTTGAAGAGTTGCTTCATTCGATAGGTCTTTTTGTAATAAGCACTGCACTATATAATACCGCACATAGAAAGATGATGACGACTTTTCTAAAGCACAAGTCTGATCGTGTAGTGACGAGAGGTTTCTTGAACCTCTCTTTAATGGTTTTGAGGTTTCTAGCCTGAGTGACCAATGTTCATCCTGGGTAATGGCCTGGCTAAGGCATGAGGAGTTGTAGACAGTGGGCTTGTGGGCAGCTAATAAGATGTCAACCCCACTCGGGGGCTGCAAGTGAAATGTATTGTGATGACCTTGGCGGAAATCAGCTCGTTTATGCAACAAATGTAATTAGCTTTATACTGATACTTGCCCAAAAAAATTCCTTTCCATAATTAGAACCCATGGATCCTGGTTTAAAGTAGCTTGCTACATTTAAAAAAATATTCTTAAGACAGCTGACTTAGATATAATCTGAACCGAGAGTCATATATGAGAATGATGTCTTTTACTGGAGATCAAATTATATAAACAACGGTAAGCCTCTAGCATGAATATCAAATTACACAATAAGAAACTGGTACACTGTGAATAGATAATTTCCCAATTTGGGGCTCTAGAACAGAAGTAAAGCGATTTGGGGGATAGGCATTTGTTGCTCCGTGTCTTCTCCAAGTTCTGTCAATCAGTGCTCTTCCTCCCATAACTGAGGCAGGGTGACTCACTCTGAATGCCACTGAAGAGTGGCCAAGTTATTTGCAATCTGGGTCTCTTAACATCCTGGCTCTGCTCTTATGTAAACACGTTCTTGGAAAGTGTCGGTGAATAAGTTAGCTTCGTTGAATTGAAAGGAAAAGTAAGAAGTGATGGTCCAGAAAATAACTAAAAGCAGCATGAATACTGAAGATTTCCTTTCAAGTTTTGGATGTAGGACCTGAGCACCATTTAAATAGAATAAACACAAGTTGGCGACAGGTGTAGCTCCAGCCAGGGCTTCAGCGTCTCCTTCTGGGCCTGAAGCCTGTGCCCTGGGACTCCCAACTGACAGTTTCTACTGCCCCACGGCCGGAGGTTACAGACCTGTAGCTTCAAGGAAATGGGTACCAAGAGCGACGGACGATGGCGTGCCGCTAGATGCCATCTGCCACTTAGACCCTGGTGCTCCTACTGGCTGGTGTCTTAAATCCACTGTGATTAAATTACAATGTCATAGAGTACCACCAAGAAATTAATTCTTGAAACAGGAAAAACATTAGATTTTGGAGGAAGTCAGATTATCTAGATTAGAAATCAACACAGCTCTAATTAATAAAATACTGTGGTTTATTCTGACTAAATATTCATCTGGTCATGGTTATTTTTGGGTTAAAATGAAATTATCATTTGATGAAAAGGTGACAGAGATGTTCAGAGATTTCACTGTCATTTGAAAGTGACAACTGCAGCACACGTTTAGACACAATGAATTATTTTTCAAATGAGGTTAAGCTAGTATGATTAGGCATACCTGGACCTCCAAGTACACAACAGTCAGAGTGCATAAATGCTCCAGACTTCTTTTGTTAAAAGCACCCGCACCAACTGTTTTTGGTTTGTACTGCGATCCAAACACAAGATCTACTGGTTGTAAATCACTAAACAGACTTAGGATATAAAGTGAGTTCTATTGTAATGGTATGAGTTATGGGTTGAATTGGGTCCCTCTAGCATTCACACGTTGAAGTCCCTCCTACTCCTCAGTAACAAAAAATGTGACCTTGCTTGAAAAATAAGGTTTTGCAGAGGTCATTAGTTAAGAGGAGGTGATACTGGAGTAGCGTGGGCCCTAATGCAATATGACTGGTATCCTTATGACAAGGGGAAATTGGGATACAGACACACACACAGGGGGAACACCGTGTGAAAATATAGGCAGAGATCAGAGTGATGCTTCTACAAGCCAAGGAATAACCAAAGACTACCACCAGAATGTCGGGGAGAGGCAGGGAACAAGGAATGAAGCCTGGACACCTTGATTCAGACTTCCCTGTTTCCAGGACAGAGAGGCAATACCTTTCTGGTGTTGAAGCCACTCAGGCTGCAGTACTTGGTTATGGCAGCGCTAACAGGCTAAGACCATCTGTGAAATGCATTCAATTGTGAATGGGACCAAAATATAACCCCTTGCATGCTGTTCTCTGAAGGAGCCCACCCACCTTCAGAATGCATCTTACGGGAATAACCTCAAGTACCCAAAATTGCATTAATGATTTTTTTTTTTCAAAGTATAGGAGGAAGCACCAAATGAAACTTAGGAAGTGGCATTTCAGTATTTATAGCTTGTGAATGTCTACGTGCTGGGTATTACAGAGAACTAGAAGCACAGAGTTTCTAATACCTGACGTCCAAAAGATTTCCTAGAATTGACAATACAAAAGAAAGGGACAAGGATCAGGAATTAGGGCCAGGAACAGTTTAGTGGACAGTTATTTTTTTTATTTTAAAGATTTTATTTATTTGTCAGAGAGAGAGAGAGCGAGCACAAGCGGGGGTGGGGGGCGGGCAGAGGGAAAAGCTGGATCCCCAATCAGCAGGGAGCCCGACGTGGGGCTCAATCCTAGGACCCCGGGATCGTGACCTGAGCCAAAGGCAGCCACTTAACCGACTGAGCCACCCAGGCATCCCAAGTTCAGCGGACCATATTGACAGAGCACTGCAGAGAAGTAGAAGCATGGACAAATTCACAAACTGTGACTAGGACAACAGAACAAAAGTGTGATGTTTTTGAATGCTTAGCCATCGGGTACTGGGAAAGAAAATGAAGAGATGGACAGAAATCAACAACAATTTTCAAAAATGAAAATGAAGCACATAAAACACACGGCCTTCATTAGGCACACCTATGTGTAAGGCCATATGGCCACATGGGAGAAAAGAAAACACGCAGTAAGAAAGATCATAAAAAATATGTAAGAAGTAGACGAGATCTGCCCTGAAAGTAAATCATAGTATGGTTGGATACATATGCATGTGTGTGTATATGTACAGTATTTACACTTACATACATTTAAACATCTTAACAACATGTATACAAATGTCTGCAAATTAATGTGGTACATGGGAGCACTAAATATGCCCAGGGAGACCAGAGGATCGGACCTGAATTACAAGCAAGGACTTAACAACCAGAATGAATAAACAAACTAACTTTCCTCAGAGTTTACAAAATAGATTTACATACTGAAAATGACTCGTGTTCAACTTTTTAAACATAAGTATTCCTTTTTAAAAACTACACTTATTTAATATATCACAATTAATTACTATATAACCTTGACTATTTCCGTACATTCCTTTAGAAGCTCTTCCCACTTTTAAACTAAGAAATTAACAGGAATATAGACACTGTGCCCAAAATCTACTGTTAAGGGGGAAAAGTGAACAGTTACTCATCCTGTCTGTGCAGGGACAGTAGGCTTGGTAAATACAGCATGTCTCCCTAAGGAAGTTGAGGTTTAAAAGACAAAAATAGTACATAAACAGCAAAGTATGACTAAATAAAATTATGTTCTCCCAGATGACTCCAACGCCAAGCCCAAAAGTATGATATGGGAAAAAAAGGTTCAGTTAGCGGCAACAGAACCTCAGTCTACTAGCAGTAGTTACTCCGCTTACATGAAGTATTATTATTAATAATAGCAAATGTATTATTTTTCAGATGAGCAGAGTCTATTTGTAATTTGAAATGAATGCTCTTCTTTCAATAATTCTACATATTCAAAAGCCAGATATATGAATCTTAGATTTATTTTTTTAGTACTAGTATAGAGTTAATGTTCCTGGAACTAGCCAGAAGGGTTTAGAAACTAGTAAGCACGTTTCCATGGTAACAGGCTACCCTGCCAAGGAGAGATCAGTTCACACATTCCCTCTAACCCAGCGACCACGTGGGGAGAAGGGAGATCTGCATTTGGGGTTTTCAGGGTCACCGTCAATTACGATTTTTGCTAGCGTATTTATTTTTATGAGAATGCACATGGCGGTAATGTTTGTAAGTTACCTAAGCTTCATGTTTTTCTCGACTCTTCAGTGTGTCAGCGACCATCGGGCATGTGCTCTGAGGGAGGCATGGTGGTGATAAAGTCACCCACAGATTTCACTTTAATTCATGCTGTGGGTACCTGGTTATAAAAATCTGACGTGGAATCCTGACGGAGGAGGGGCTGAGCCCAAAAGCGAGACACGTACCACACCCTCCCTGTAGATCAAGCACAGCGGGAGGCTGCTGTCCGGCAGGGGCTTCGTGATCACAGCTGGACAACGGAGTTGGGGCAAATGACCAAGGATCAGGCAGAAAGCATGGTTTCCGTAAAGACAGAGGTTTACGCCCCAACTGGAAATGAGAAGCACAGTAGATGCTCCATAACTGAGGAATGCGCAGTCACAGATCCCTAAATTGGGGCATTTCATTGGAGATTTTTTTTTTTAAAGGAAAAGTTTTCATTCTGCGTGGCTTCAAACAGAACTCTGGTTGGAGAGATGAGCACAAAAATGCCCTTCTCTTTTGTCTTACAGTGCTCGCCTTCTGGGGTGGCTTTAACTTCTGGCCCATTTCAGAGATTGTATGGTCAATGATTCACTAGATTGGTCAAGGCAAGGCCACACCTGGGCCACACCTGTAAGGCACAGTTGACCCCAAGCAGAAAGTGGTCCCACAAGGATGGAACTTGTGTGCTTTAGTTTCCTCATCTGTCCCAAGGGGATGTTGTGAGGACAAAGTGAGAAAAATCCAGGGAAATGCTTAAAAGGGTGCAAAGAGCACAGCAAGCATCCTGGAAATGTCCTCTGCTATATATTATTACTGTGGATTAATACTGTTACTATTAAAAATGAGGCAGTGTCCTTTGCGAGGCCTTGTGGGGAAAGCCTCAGGTCAACCCTTAATAAATGCTGAGATGAAACACAGAGTCTCAAAGGAACTCTCCAAAAGAGTATACAGACACCTTAGCCTTCATTTAGAATAAAACTAATTAACTGAAGGTGGGCCCTGACTCTTGCTAATGTACGACACATTTGGGGAGAAGTGCAGAAATCATACTTCAGATGTATAGAAGAATAAAATTTTCCAGAAGATGCCATCATGGCAAAAATATGTTTTTAAAGTAAAAATTAGTTTTGGTGGTTTTTTGCTTCTATGAAATGCTTTCTTTGAAAATATGATTACCTGATCTAAAAATAAATAAGGACTATGTGAACTTCTACCATGAATAACTTTAGTTTAGAAGTAAAACTTATCTGTACACATACCTATTTCTTAAATTCTCTGTATCAAATCATTACAATGTTATGATGTTTATGGCTTCCTCCTGGCCAGTGAACGTGTTTTCAAACTGTCATAATTATTTTCATCTTTATTTTGGTCATAATCCATTTATCACACCCAACAGAATAATCGCTAAGTAAAACCATGCTAATCAGAAAAAAAAAAAAGTCCGGGGAAAGAAATGTACTTTGGGTAGTAGAAGGTAATGGCTTTGGGCTCAGATTCTATTGTATTTTTTTGTGGAAAGCAAAACTCATAAAACTAAGGCACCCACAAATAGATCAAACCATGAAACTAAAATACTGTGAATTTAAGGCACCACATTTTAAGCACCACACTGAGGGAAGCAGCAGTCAAAAGAGAAGCAGTAAACATCGAAACAGATCCCCAGTGAAAATGATGTGGTTGGCAGAGATCTGGAATGTTCTCAGAACTGTAGAGATTATAGCTTAGCCACAGATGACCTTCAAGTGACAAAATGCTTTATGAGCCCCGTATACTAAAGTTCACCAATTCACGTGGATGATGCACAAGGGCAGCAACTGATAGACAGTATTAAGACCACATAGCTGATGTGAAATAAAACCACTCATCTGTGAAGGTTTTATTTTAGCTTCTCCCTGCCCTTTGTTGGACCGTTTGATTGTCATCCTAAAACTTCAACGCTTTACTGCAGAGTTTTCACCACTGCTAAAGGAATATTCATGGCGTTAGCTCTGATCCCGTCAAAGGCAGTATTTATGTACAAAGGAATATAAAACTGTTGTAACAAGGAAAAATGTCGCAGATTTACAAGGGATCAAATTTACAAGGCAGCAGGCTGAGGTGCAGGGGTTTCATCTTGTAAACCCTCTGATCAAAAAGAGAGCATGAAAAGCAGAAAAATCTGTCCTTGATGGTTTTCAGATAAAATATCACTTCCCCTTGGAACATGATCATAACTCTTGCCCTTCCTCCTCACATTCAGCATGGGGCTGCGCCAAGCAGAAGGCTTAACTCGAAAGCAGTGCTCAGCGTTCTTGGAACTTTCACACAAATTCTAGTGCGTGCAATCAAGTGACAATCAGAAACCTTTCTGAAGTTTGCAAAATAGGGGAAAATATAATGTGGTTTATTAAACTAAGTGTTCATGGCATCCCATAAAAAAAGGTATACACAATCTCTCTACTCAAATCTCCTCCAAGAAGGAAGAGGATACAGACAATGGATTATTATGGAAAGAAAAAGGAATGTTTCACTGAATTCAGCATTTAACTTCAAAATATGGAGAATTCTGTCCTGAAATGTCATTTTATTATAGGAGTTCTAAACTAGATATGTGACTTGAAAACACTTGGGCCTTGATGGAACTGGGAATTCATCAAGTGAGTAAAACAGTAAGACAGCTATGGAGTGACTGGGTAATTGGGGAAATTCACTGTTGTATACAAACTCACTGAATATATGTATGCACGTAGTAAAATGAGATTTAATGGAGAAACCAAAAGATATGATTATTCTTTAAAATTAATTATGAAATTCTTTATAATCCTTGCATACTATCCCAGGTAATAAGTAAATTTTTGATATTCTGTGCATTGCTTAAAATATATACTATAATAAAATTTATTTTTTCATTTAATTTTACCTTAGCAAACATTTATTGGACCCCTCCCATAAGCCAGGTGCTATTCTAACCATGAGGGATACAAAACCATGAAGGATACAAAAATGACTGGTATCTGTGCTCTGTCATCGAGGAGATAAGATTGTTTTTTTTTAAGATTTTATTTATTTATTTGACAAAGAGAGTGAGAAAGCACAAGCAGGGGGAGCAGCACAGGGAGAGGGAGAAGCAGGCTCCCCACTGAGCAGGGAACCTGATGGGGGACTCGATCCCGGGATCTGGTATCATGACCTGAGCTGAAGGCAGACGCTTAACCGACTGAGCCACCCAGGCGCCGAGGAGATCAGATTAGAGAGGAAAAGAGATACCAATGGAATTGAAAGGATGGATCTCAGGGCAGAAATGAAAGCGTAGGAGAGGCAATGAAACCACTTGAGGGGAGCATGTGGGGGTAAATCACAGAGCCAAGGGTAATGAAGCCATTCTGGAAGAAATGCGTGTAAGCAGACTCCTGAAGCTGAGTGCCAGGCCAGGAACAGTCTAAACCCAAGCCCAAGGGCATTGAGAACCTAATATTCACAGAGGCTGTGGGTCCTTTCACGATCCTACAGGGAAATCGTGGTGGGGGGTGGGGTGGGGGCGGGGACAGACAGAGAAGGAAGAGGTGAACAGACTATCATGGGGAATCTTGTTATCTGAAGTAAAGGGGCCTGAAGTGATAGGAGTAGTGAATGGTGATGAGCAGGGACCAACGTGACACTTTAAATCACCTGTGCCCTTTGGAGTATGCAGGTAGACCTGAGAAGGCAAGGAGAGCAGCAAAACTTCAGAGAAAGTAGGACTAGGGCTTGAAGGGGGTATCTGGTATTGAGCTAGCTATTACGGGGAGCTCCTTTGGCCTTAACCACAGAAACATCCTTGGAAAGCTGCAAATTAATTTGGTAAGCCAACTCCTATTTTCCCATTGACAACTTACTCATGTTTATATTAATTTCATTGATTCTTAAGTCGGCACGGAGCCCTAAAGGGTAGAGCTTAGGATGTAATAAGAACCTTGACATTCATTAGTCTTCAAAGCATTTTTTTAGCTACAGAAGTTGTCTCTAAAGTCAAGGTTATGTGGAACATTGGTGTGTAAAACACATGGACACAGAGTGGTTATGGCGGAAGCAGAGCCTCAAATCTCAATGCCCCATCAGCCTGGAAACCTCTGTACTCCAGGGAACAGTACCGAAAACCATTGACGAAGTTCAATTCATTCATTCTACTGATGAGAGGCAGAGGTTTCCTTTCAGAGTTGTGATGTAGAAGGAGACAGATGGGTTTATATGCTTTCCCAGCGATGAGCCATGTTACTTTGAGAAGTCACTTTTCTCCTATGCTTCTGTTGCCTCATCTATAAAGCTGAGGTGACAGTGCCCCCCACCCCTCAAGGCTGTCGAAGTTAAAGTGCCTTATAAAATGTGTAAGTCTGTGGGGAAAAAAAATTGCCAGCTTCAAATCAGAAAGCTGGTAGCAAAGCCCGATGACCTGAGTTCCAGATGGCCAGGTGACCCATCCAAGTCCCCAACCCCCCCCACCCCGATGAGGATGGAAATGATGGAGAACAAGGGTCTCTTTGAGGCCACTATTTAATAAATAGCCTGAAGTGGAACTCTTGTTGGCATCTACAGCAAGTTTTTTTTGGTTCAGAGAATCCTTTTGTATATCTAATCTGCCAAAAGAATATGGTTTCTAAATAGGAAGAAAACATTTTAGCTCCAAAGTCTGAGAAACATCTGGCACATAAGCCATCACTCTTGACACACTTTGGCAAGGTGTATGAGAAGGCCGCACCTGCAGGCAGGCAAACATGGGCTTGTATCTTGCTCCCTGATTACATGCTTTCTTCCAAAAACTACCTGTTAACGAGAATTAAGGGAGATGATTGATGCATATCAAGGCTTTCCCACCCTAACGGGCCCCTGCAAAGGGCCCAGTAAATGTTCAGTCAAACAGCTTCCCAACCTTCTGCTTGTGCCACATCATGTAAGTTACTATGCTATGGAGTTATTTGTCCATCAACATTGCGCTGTCTCCGGGGCGCCTGGGTGGCTCAGTCGGTTAAGCGTCTGCCTTTGGCTCAGGTCCTGATCCCAGGGTCCTGGGAGCCAAATTGGGGCTCCCACTCCCCCTGCTTGTGCTCTCTCTCTCAAATGAATAAATACAATCTTAAAAAAAAAAAACCCCACCCCCCCCCCCGCAAAAAAACCCCACAAAAAACACTGCACTGTCTTCACCGGGAAACATACCAGTATGAACATGTACTCTTAGAGAATCACCAGCCATTAACGACCGTGTGGAGACTAGAAGCCAAAGGAGGCAGTGTGTAAAATATTTTTACACATCACAGCAATAATGCTCGAGTTTAAAACAGATGTAACATTCTCTACAAAATATCCTAAGAAGTGCATGGTGGTCTTACTTATGTACGAGACTAAGTGCCAAATGACGTGGCTACTTCTTACTTTAAAATATAAGAACGTTTTAGACAGCACTTCAAAACAGGTTTCTGTAGTCTTAAAAATATGAGATCAGTTGGATGCAAAAGTCTAATAATCATGAAGAGCTTTGAAATACAGATTGATGCATGATGTCAAGCATCATTAATAAAGGACAATGAGAAGCCCCCAAATGCAGCAGATAGGGCATAAAATGTCTTCAAGTAATCTCTTAACTTTTTTTTTTTCTTTAAAGATTTTATTTATTCGTTTGACAGAGAGAGAGAGCGCACAAGCAAGGGGAACGGTAGGCAGAGGGAGAAGCAGGTTCTCCACTGATCAGGAAGCCCAATGCGGGACTTGATCCCAGGACCCTGGGATCATGACCTGAGCGGAAGGCAGAGGCTTAACCGACTGAGCCACCCAGGTGCCCCATAACTTTCTGCTTCTTAGTGAGAGACTTAAAAGTCACATATTCATATGACTTTTCCTAATTGTACTTTAGCATATCTTAATCGCGTGCTTAGTGACCAAAGGATGTTAAGAATAAGAGAGATGCTTTCAAAGACTCCAAATGAGGCCATTTGCTTTGGTCTGGCACTCCTTAGAGACTAGCTCAGAAGGGCTGGAGAGTCAGTTATGAAGAGGTGAGCACAGTACACAGCTGATGAACAGGGGGGTAGTGGGCAATGTCTCATCTGCAAACAGGCAGCACCAAGGACTGCAGAAAGGAATAATCAGCTACACAAAAGCAGAATGCAGCACATTACATAACAGGGACGAGTGCCGGGGCAGGTTCAAAGTGGAGAAATACACATCGGTAGGGGCGAAAATGAACACAGTCTTCAAATGCCTTATAAATAAACACAGCAGGTGTATTCTGAGATAATTGATTACATTCTCTAACAACCCCTAATGTAAAACCTTCTCAGGCCTGAGTTCAACAAATGCCTGCATCTTTCTGGTTCGCAACAAGCCAACGGTCAAGGAAAAGTCACCCTTAAATCTATAAGGGCATCAGCTTTCTAAGATCTCCTGGTTGATTAAATGGTATGGAAAAAAAATGGAGGGGGGTTGTTTTTTTTTTCCTTAAAAGTACAGCATGAAATGAACTACGAATGAAACCTGGAGAATAAAAGAAAATGAAGCCCTGCCTTCTCCCCTTGTTTTTGCTGTCTGCTGCTAGGTTTAGAGCAGGGAGACCGAGCCTAAGGCAGAGGCAGAAAGGGCAGCGGGACTGGGGAAGACAGTCACGTATCAATCATGACTCCATCTGACCAGGGATGACCACGCTGACATACCCTGCAAGATGGAGTGCAGAAGGGGGTCTTGGGAACCCAGGATGGGAGCTAGCACCTTGTGCTATGCTTAGGATCAAATGCTACTGGGTGGGGATATTTACCATAATTCCTGTGATGATGTATAAAAACCCCACTGGCACCTCAGCGGAACCTTTTTGGAAAGTAATCCACATTAACAGGTGAAGAGAATAGCTCCGAAGCCCCCTCTCTACCTGGGAGATGGAGAGCGGCAGGCAGGTGTTAATAGGTGTTAAGCTTTTCAGTGAAAAGTCATGTTCTTAAAAAAATGAGATTCCAAGTCCACTGCTAACTGGATGGAAGGCAAGCATGAGACTCTTATCAAACCACTTAAAATCTGAAATTCTGATACTATTTATAGGCCAACTGCCATGAAAATGATGCTTGAAAACAGTGTGTTTGTCTCTTAAGTGGGGAGTGCACCTCATCAATACATTACCCTCTCTCCTTTGTACCCCCACTATACAAGAAGAATGTCAGTTGGCAAGGTCTTGCTCACAAGCACACCTTCCAGAAACATACCTGGAGGCTTCAGAGGACACAGAGAATAGACCCTTGGCATTCATAGATTATTCTATGATCTATGAGAAGAAACCGAAGATGTAGTATTGGAATCTTTCATATGTCATGGATCTGAGCTACCCATGAATTAGCCATACTCTTCTTGCATGGAACCAGAGCTTCTGTTCTGCCCACATATATATATATATATATATTTAATGGAAGAGATGAATGGATTAACACACAGGCAGGACGCGAAGCTGGGGTGAGTGTGAACAGTGGGCATAGCTGTGCTCATTCTTATTTTTCGTCAGCGCTGATGTGTGCCTTTTGAGGTGGAACCTCCCTCAAACTGCAAATTAAGGCAATTACTGAACTTGGGGCCAGGCACAAATAACTGAGTTTCTGAATGTTGAGTCTGTGAGTCCCTAGGAACACTAAATTTGAGCTAAAGAACAGACTTGTATCTAAACTAAAATTTGTAAACAGAACCATATTTAAATGCAGTTGAGGAGTCCAGACTTAAAGAGCTTTTTGATAAAGCTAATTATGCCTTGATTACTCCCTACTCTGACTAATTTAAAGTTGAAACTCAAGTTCTTCTAATTCTATACCATAATGTTCAACTATAACCCACTATAAATAACTCAAATTTTCCTTCTTTTTTTTCCTCCTTTTTTCTGACTTCATTTTTGCCTTCCTTTTCCCACGAGTAGACGGTGTCTTTCTCTTTCAGTGAATGATAACACTGGTCCTGCTGCCCCCTGGTGCTGCCATGTCCTTCCTTGTATCTGCAGAGGCTGCCGTCAGAACTTGTAAAAAGGCAGATGAGAAACCTACAGTGACTTTCCTCTTTACATGTAGAGAAAGCCCTTCAGTCCTACTAAAGTCCGCAAACTGCACTTAATTCTCTATAGTTTGCTAGATTCTGTGCTGGATTCTAAGGACACAGGATACCCACATTATTCCTACCCTCCAATTGCGTATAATATGCTAGCGAGAGGCAGAGGGAACTTTACCGTAACAGAAATCAGATAATGGTAAGTACGCTGTATGGACACAGAGACAGAAGAAAGTACATGACATGCACTCATCACCACAAGGGACTAGGAGTACTGGTAATGCCAATTCTGAATAAATGAAGATTTAGGAGAAAGTGAGGTCTTCACACAGCAGAGGAAACCTGACCTGGACCTCACATACGGGTGGGATTCTGATTGAGTTTCTACTTGTGTTTCTTGCGGTCGGTCGGTCTGTTTTACCTTCCAGAGAAGATGCTGTGTTTTCCTATAGACTGTGTTTTCTTTAAGTCTACTTAGATGTCACTCTACTCTGGAGATGTTAAGAACTGACAATAGCTTTCTAATCTGTGCTGTTGGACGAAATCTTTTATTTTCATGAAGGGCGTGCTGTGTTGGTAAAGAACTTCATGCCTCTTCAGGAAGCTAATCAGTCCACAGAACTGTCCCAATACTGCGGAGCATCTGAAAGTCTTTTTTAAGATTTCAGCCCAGGGGCGCCTGGGTGGCTCAGTCATTAAGCGTCTGCCTTCGGTTCAGGTCATGATCCCTGGGTCCTGGGTTCGAGCCCCACATCGGGCTCCCTGCTCAGCAGGAAGCCTGCTTCTCCCTCTCCCACTCCCCCTGCTTGTGTTCCCTCTCTCACTGTGTCTCTCTGTCAAATAAATAAATAAAATCTTAAAAAAAAAAAAGATTTCTGGGGCGCCTGGGTGGCTCAGTTGTTAAGCGTCTGCCTTCGGCTCAGGTCATGATCCCAGGGTCCTGGGATCGAGCCCCGCATTGGGCTCCCTGCTCTGCCGGGAGCCTGCTTCTCCCTCTCCCACTCCCCCTGCTTGTGTTCCCTCTCTCTCTGTGTCTCTCTCTGTCAAATAAATAAATAAAATCTTTAAAAAAAAAAAAAAGATTTCAGCCCAGCCCATGCTCCCTCAGGGGAGGCACCAGATGGATGCCCACCTGGGCTTCCATACCACTGCTGGGAATCTGTGTTATTAACAGTAAGAGACAATTTTTAAATAAACTTATCATATAATCTGAGAATCATATAAATGCTTAAAGCTAAGGATAATTTCAAGACTACCTATAAAGGTACATGGTATATATTAAATTGTGAAGAAATTTCTTGAATGAATTTGTTGAATGCATGAATGGTAGACATTCCTGGATTTTGCTCAAAAAAGCTTTTTTTAATTTTAATTTTAGTTTTTTTTTAATAAAGGAAAAAATACTTTTGAAATGGGCCTCAAAGGAACTCCTGGACTCTGAGAATAAGGAACTGGTAAGCAGTTCCAGGCAAGAAGAAGCACATGCTCTGATGAACCAGGTGTATAGGGAACACGAGAAGGGTAATTGATACTGACTTTGGATAAGTGTGGGGAGGCCAGGTGAGAGGTAGGTAACTGGGAGAAAAGGGTTTGGGAGCAAGGAGGTAACAAGATGAACAGAGTGTTTGTAAAAGAATTTTCTGCTTGCTTAACGGACTGGGAGCAGAGACCAGAGGCAAGCTGACTGCTGTAATAAGACTAAGTCAGTCATGGAGCTGTCTGGTGTGGAAGAGATGGTGAGGCCAACATATAATACATGAGGAAAAGCCAGCAGGGCTTGAGGCCTGCATGGTAAAGAGCCAGCATTTACTCAATGGGGCTTCCTTCCAGAGGAAGCTCCCTCCATTGACTGTCGTGGCAAAAACTGTATCTCTTTGTCTGAGGATGATGCTGAGCTGAGCTCTGCTTTAAATGTGACCTTTAGAGAGTTAGACCCACAAGACTCAAGTAAGAGCAAGAGAGAAATTTCAAGACAATGCCAGACCAGGGCTTTGTGAAGCTAAAGAGTAGGTACGTCCAAGCACTACCCAAAGGCCATGCGCAGACACCAACTTCATCCCAGGTGTCTCAGTCTGTTAGGGCTGCTACACCAAAATGCCACAGACTGGGTGGCTTATAGATAATAAACATTTCTTTTTCACAGTTCTGGAGGCTGGAAGTCCAAGACCAAGATGCCAACATCACTGGTTCTGGTAAAGGCCCTCTTCTGGGTTGCATGCTTCCCAGTGGGTCGTTACATGGCATAAAGGGCAAGGGATCTCTGCAGATCCTCTCTTACCAAGGTGCTATCCCGTCATGAGGGTTCCACCCTCATGACATACGTACCTCTCAAAGGCCTCATGAACTAACACCATCACAATGGGCATTAGGATTTCAACGTATGAATGGGGTGGGGGATACATGCGGACCACAGCAGCAGGCTATGGAGGAGAGAGACCAGTGTGGAGATGATCCTCCAATGCTCACTAGTCACACGGTCCTGATGGGCCTCTATCTCTCTGAACTTCTCTGAGTAGTCGGGACGCATGAACGCTTTCTCAGTTCACACCTAATAATGGAGCAGACGCTCAACAGGTTGGAGAAGAAAGAGTAAGGTCTTGATAGTCTAGCTTTTCGCCCGTCACAGCGGCAGTCACTCTGTAGGTATCTTTCTCTCCCTAATGGGTGTGCTTTTACGGTCTTTTCTCTCATCATTTGACTTTTTGGTCTCATCCCTTCTCTAATTAATTGAAGACTGCCCATGGTTTCCAAGGAGTTGAACTGATATTCCACCAGACATCCATGTTTTCTTGTGACTTTCTCATTCTACTTTCCCACTGTCCAATCACCCTCAACTATCTTTCCTGTTCCATTTATGACCCCATCACTATAAAGAAATCAACTGGTATGAAAAGTCTGGTAAAGGGCTGAAAGAAGAGCCTGGGGTAGACTTGGATTTTATACCCAGTGCATCTTGTCACATAGTTGCCCTTTGTTATCAGGTTGAACCTCTTCAATTCTTGTATCCTCATCCACACAATGAAAATTCTAATACCTTCTCTGCAGGGCGAGTGTGAGGACTACAGATGGGGCGCATGATGCCTCTAGCACAGTGCTCCCAAGGCAAGCTTTCCACAGACTATGGGCTTAACTCTTCTGCTCATCTTTGTAGAAAAGCAGTGACTACATTCACAATGAATCGATCTATATTGTAATAGCCATTAATAATTAACAACAAAAAACTAGGCACACACAGTAACTTATGGAATTTCTTTCACTTGATTAGAAAACAGCATATTTAAATATAACAAATAACTTAATTGGCAATTTAACAATTTAAATTGCAATCAGTAGTGGCCTCTTGAACTTCATAATAAACAGTATTAAATCCTCAAAAATAGAATGATACCTTCTGTCTGAGGATAGGAGTATTTTGTTTTAGAGAGGAGAATATCCCTATGTCTATCCTTACAGAAGCCTGGATGATTTTTGTGAAGAAGGAGAATAAAACAAGTAAAATCCCAGCTACTTTTGCCAGAGAATGCCCCTCCTCTTCCTCTTCTTTTTCCAAAAGCAGCAGGCGAGGCTCCATTGGGCTGCACGGTGGCTCTCATTACCGTGGCTGGCTTCTCTGGCTCCTGGGGAGACCTTGCTCAAGGTCAGCTGAGCCGGCTTCCAAGGAGCCACACCTGACCCTACCCATGCAACCTGAGCTCCGAGTCATCTGCTTGGCAAAGAGCTGATCTGGGAAAAGGCAAAAGTCCGAGATGCTGGCGTGAAAGGTAGAGGAGTCATAGACAAGGAACAAATCTTTCGTTATGGAGGACCAGCTTTAGGAAACGCAGAAATGGAATAAAAAGCTGTTTGGGGAAAACTAGCTTGTATTTTTGGTCAGGACCATTTAACTCACAAAAAAAGGCGCGCCAAGGTTGTTTCTGATCCCAGCAATTTCTTAAGTACCTAGCGCTTACACTACAAAAGAATAAAAAAATCTGTCCCAGAGAAGTTTTGAAAAAGGAAACTTTCCAGGAGAAACTGACTTTATCAGTGACTTAAGTTTGACTCAGATAACAAGAAGCTAAAAACAAAGCGAACATTGTAACTTAGTCCCTGAAATTGCAATCACACGGATAATACATAGAAATCAGTGTTTATGTATTCCTTTAAAAATGACTCACATCTACAGCATACAGGAGGTTTCATAGTCTAGGTTGAAAAAAACGCAAAAATTTAACCAAAAGAACATTACAAGGTCATCTTATGCCTTTCTTTTCTTTTTTGATTTCCTTAAACAAGGAACCATGTTTTATTATTATTTTTTTTTATTTTCAAGATTTTATTCATTTATTTGACAGAGAGAGACACAGGGAGAGAGGGAACACAAGCAGGGGGAGTGGGAGAGGGAGAAGCAGGCCTCCTGCCCGATGCGGGGCTCGATCCCAGGACTCTGGGAACATGACCTGAGCCGAAGGCAGACGCTTAACGACTGAGCCACCCAGGCGCCCCACGAGGAACCATGTTTTAAAAAGACACACCTTGTACTCTAAAAACAAAGTAATCTTAAATGCACGTATTGAGAAGCAGTGAAAAACATTAATGACAAGACTAGTACATAAGCCTTCGTAAGGCTACTTACCTGTAATGTAAGAGCTCAGAAAAGAACAAAGCTTTAATGAACTTTAAATGCAAAAATTGCCAAAACATTTGGATAAGAAGACAAAAATGATGCTTTTCCCAGCGATCTTTTTAAATAAATGCTTCCATCTTATTTATGGGAAAATGGATATAAAAACAACTGAAAACAACTTGCACCCAAGGACCTGACTTTATTTGAGAATGAGATATATATAGGTCCAAGAATTAGTGTCTCCAACCCAGGTGACGTTGCACTACTGAGTCACGTGGTTGAATCCTTTCTAATCTCCCCAGTGCAGGACCTGGCTACGTAAGAATATTGACAAATATTGACAAACTCGAGACGGTTATGCCTGTGAAGGTAACTGACTGTTTTCTCCAGAATTCGTCTGGGAGCGGGGAAGTAGGGTCCTCCACCTCTCGCATGCCTACACCGTACCAGGCACTTCTACAGCTCTGTCCCTAGCCTTCCGCAAATCTCTACTAGCTTGCTGGTATTCTTAGTTGGTATGTGGGAAACTGAGACTCAGAGAAGTAAAGTCCATTCGCAGGTTGGTAAACAGTGGAGCTGAGGTTGCACTCATGTCTACCCAACCCCTCTGTTCTTTCCTGGCCACCGGGGTTGCAAATTCACCTGCCATCAGGAGCCAGCCCGGTGAACATCAGTGAGCATGACCATCACACAGCTGTGTGTGGGAGAGCAGGGGTGCTGGGAATCATAAGAGGAACCAACAGGCCCATTTCCTGGGGACTTCTCTTGCTTTTAGCACATGTTCCAGCAAACTCCTCACCTGTGGGCAAACAGGGATGGGTGGGCTCCTAGAATGAGGCAGAGTGGAGAACACAGGCCCTGCTGGAGGCATTCCCCATTAAACCCACCTGTGCTCAGGTGCAGCTCTGCAATCTCAGACCTGGGGATGGCAGATGGGGTGTTCCCTCCAGCCAACAGGAGCCCAGGGCTTTCATTTCAGAACTTCTGAAATCTGGGATCAGAAGATAAGGTCCTATGGTGATGAGTGATGGATTTCAGGGTATATCACTAAGGGGAATTGTTGGCTTTTTCTGTAATGCCTCTCTTTCCATGGATTGCAGAATTCTACCTGGCCTAGGCCGGTTCTTACCTGTCAGCCTAAACTGGATTCTGAGGTTCCTGGAGAGTGGTAACATCTACCCAACAAGGTCATGCATGATGCAATAATAACAAACTATACAATGCATTAGATACTCTAGAGGCAAGGGCCCATTACATATGGATGCCGGAAAGGAGGCTCGAGGAAGGTTATTAATCAAATCAAAGCATGTAGCCACTCAGGAATATGGCACTGAGGTTAAGACTGTGTTCTTAGGAGGGTTGCTCTTTACCACTCCATAAGTCACTGCAGACAGACATGAGTCAACTGGAGAGCTGTCTCCAACTTCCTAAACATTCCTAATGTCCTCATTTGGTGATACTGAACTTTCAACCCCTCTGGAAAAGGGAGGAACCACTGGACCTTGACGACTGTTCATCCACTTCCTTGGCTTTTTCATGGGAAGATGGGGGTCTGGTTCTAGGATGTCTCTGGGCTCTCCATCAGCTCTGGAGACCAGGAAGGAATTCTGGGGTGTTATGGAGGTGGGGCAAAGTGCCCAGCAGTACCTTCCACGGAGCACACACATTCCCGAGGCTGCTTGGCTGTCTGCCAACACCTGTCCCCTTCTCTCAGTCTGTCCCTTGGCTGGCATTTATGTTCTGCCCTCTTGACATGGCATCCTTTGGGAGGCCATCCTGCAAAACTCCCTCTCCCCAAAATTCCCAGGGCGCTCATTGCTGGCCCTATACCATTTGGCCTGTCAGAAAACACCATTTCATTCCCCAACCACAGACTGTACTTCTCATTAAAGTGCAAAGATCTTCACTTTTTTTTTTTTTTTAAAGATTTTTATTTATTTATTTGAGAGAGAGAGAATGAGAGAGAGCACATGAGGGGGGGAGGGGCAGAGGGAGAAGCAGACTCCCCGCCGAGCAGGGAGCCCGATGCGGGACTCGATCCCGGGACTCCAGGATCATGACCTGAGCCGAAGGCAGTCGCTTAACCAACTGAGCCACCCAGGCGCCCAGATCTTCACTTTTTAATATGGTCTTCAAATCCATGTACTTCCAAATACCTGATTAATGATTATTGGTAAATATAACATGGTCTTTGAAAAAACTACTAAGCAAATATGTAGAAGACATATCACGGAAACCCTCGCAAAAGCAAAAGTAAATCATGGTGACGGTTATTTCAGTCCTGGCAGAGACTTCGAAGACAGGGACTCTTTTTTTTCCTTTTTCCTTTTTTTTTTGCCAGATAGCAAAATATCTGAAACCTCAGCCTCTCAGCCTCTTTGTCTTAATGTAATAATGGCACAGGTTTTCAGAGAGAATCAATACCTTCTGCTCAGAATGGGTCAAAATAAAACAACGTACTTACTTGGAAGAGGAATGAGTATTTTATGGATGTGAGGCAGGGGTCACAGGGAGTCCGTTCTATCTTCAGTTACTCTCTGCAGCATGTAATATCTGAAAATACAAAAAAAAGTGGCTATTGCTTTTTTACTTGACAAAAAGAGGCAGGCTGCTAAATACACATAGCAATAGGAAATGAGAAGTCTTTTAAAAACTGGTGAATAAATTAAAAAATAGATAAACATGTAAGGACATCAAAATGTGCTGGTTCTTACATGTTTCATTTAGAAGCTAAGGGTTTTGCTCATTTCAACTATTTTTTTAAGGAGACATTTAACTAGAAACAGCAATTATAGAGAAGGATATAAACATCAGGTTGTGAGAAGTCACATAAATAACGGCTTACAGCACATCATCTCATTTCCAGAATGGCTGCTCTGCGTATCCCGAGTCCAAGTCTACCCAAGGTGTGATAGGGTGTTAGCTTTTCAAAGGGCCCCGGGGCCCATCTGGTGTGCAATCCCCATTGCAGAACTGGAAACAGGCCCACTCAGGTAAGGCCCTTGGCACAGACCACTCAGCTGGCTGGGGCAGACTCCTGATAGCCATAGGAGCGGCCTTCCCCTGCACTGTCACACTCCCATGCCAGTAGTCATTCATTCATTCATTCATTCATTCCCAAGTACTGACAGGAGCACTTTCTATGGACCAAGTTCTTTTCTAGGCTCTGGGGGTTAAGAAAAAAATCTCTGGCCTCAGAGTTTATGTTCTAGAGAGGGGAGACTAAATACAACGAGTGCTATCTCAGAATGGTCTTGCCACAATGGCGGCTGGAGACATCTGAAGACGGTGAGGGACCAAGCCATGGGTCAATTGGGGGAAACACACTGCAGGCCGAGGGGGCAGGGAGGACGGTGAGGCACAAAGAGCACCGGAGGCTGGCAGGACGGGAGCAGGGGACACCTGGGGACATGGGAGTAGTGGCTAAGTCTGTGGCACTGGATGAACCGACCAATGGAGAGCACATGACAGGGAAGCTGATGAAGCACAGAACTTTGGAGAATGTCTACTTAAAAGGAGGGCAGGAAAGAAGGAGATTGGGAAGAAACATTTCGAGGCAGGAGAAAAACCGAAGGGAGCGGTCTCCCAGAGGCCAGCAGGTCAGTGAGCTGCTAGCTTGGGCCGTGGGCTCTGAAGGAGAATACCTCCAACACAGTGAGAAGGGGTGGTTGCTGCTATATGGCCGGTTGTGAAAAAGGGGGTATGGAAGCCTGACTAGGGCAAAACACTGCAGGATTCGGAGGGTTCTCTGACGGCGGGCTCCGAATATTGGAAATGCAGTATCTGTTTTCACGCAGACGTTTCACTGGTGGCAAGACTAATGCAAACACGCGATCCTTAAGGTGGACTTTCACACCAAATTTAGGAAGATTTAAAATATGTCTAAATTCAATTAAATGTATAAGGAAAGCAGAGGCCTTAATCATAGTAGGGTTCAATGCCAGTGTTATAATCCAAGCCCCAATTTTACAAGCTTGTCTTTAAGAAGCATGTACAAAATAGATGATTTAAATAAGAGCATCAACAGGCATCCAATGGCAAATGATCATTGCTGGCAAGGCCAACAGGTCCAAAAATAATCACTAAATGACTGAGGAGTCCAACAGTAAGGAAAGTATTTGGTGATTCCTTTAAGATGAACTTTGAAACTACTGGATACATTTAAATTACTGGAGACATTAAAAAATCTTTTTTAAATCCCATGCTACGTAAACCTATTAAAACAAAAATACTTCCATGCAACAGTCTGCTGTGTGTTCTGAAAAGGTTCAGCAGGAGGAAAAAAAAATGACAGTTTATATTTATGACATTTATGATAGATAACAAATAAGACCACATAGTGGAACTGAAAGTCAACATGAGATATGGAACAGATCTGTGGCCCACACCAACCCCTACTAGACATTAGCAGTAGTGGATACGGTGTAAGTTGAATGGCAATTAGAGAGTTCTGGATTGGGGACCTGATGCTACTATCTCTCTTCTGAAGACTTCCCTCCCCACCCTTTCTAAAGAACTGGTCGCCCCTCCTTGGTATCGCCAAATTAAATGCCTCTGTTCTCTTTGCACCCTGTATTGTTATGCTTTATTATTCATTTCACTCTCTCTCTTCTTCCATAGGGCCACTTCTTACAGAGAGGGCTATGCATCTATCTTTCTCTCACTCATGCTTAGCACAGACCCTAGCACATGGTAGGTGCACAAAACTACAGAATAAAATAATGAGAGAGAAAAAAAAAGAAATACACTTAAATGAGGGGCCCGATGTCTCTTCAAATAGTTTTCCAAGCCAGGCAAATTTTGGAGGGTCAATTCTGAGATGGTAATCAATTGCTAATGACGTATGTTCCTCAGTTCTTTTGGTATCACGGATGTCCGAGTATCCAGCCAGAAAGCCACCCATAGGTATTTTACTGCAACCCTTACATCCAAGAGCATGCAGTGCACATCGCTCCTTCTTTTCTACAATTCTTTTCAGGCTGTGTTCAGCCCAGCTGCTTTGTGGCACATCATACTCTACACGGAATGACTTTGTTTTTAAACTGATTACCATTTTTCCTGCTGTGATTACGAGCCCCTGGGAGAAAAAGTTAGAAAGTACCACTTCGTGTTTTAATTTAAAAAATTACACATTTTATATTCTAGTTCATGCTAATGGACTTATGTTTGATTGACCAGGAATGTCATTCTCTCATCAGGAAAGAGCCACAGAATTACAAGGAGGGGAGAGAACAAAATTTTCAAGTGTCTAAGAAATTTATTTTTACAGTTTTATCTCAGAAATACATAAAGACTAAAAAAAAATAAAAAAATAAAAAAAAAGAAATAAAGACTGCCCTGAATGTAGTTAAAAAAAAAAGGAGCTGTAATTCATCTGAGGATAAAAGTACAGATTCTGTTACTTTGCAGAAAGATAAATAACATTTTATTTAGTGCCATCTGAAAAATGCCCTTTTAGTATATGTTAAGAGGCCCTTTGGGATATCCTAGTACATTACACAATATCCACGCACATTTATATTTACATCACATTTTTAAGGAGTTCCTTCTAGACACACAAAGTCTTTCAAGATCCAGCCCACAAGAGTCAGCGTCACTTAGAACTATTTCCCATAGCTTCCTATTTCCCACAGCCTAATGGAGCCGTGTTCACAAAAGGAGGTTTCCAATGTTGACGGAGGAGGACAGCAATCATTTACTCTTAAGGCAGCCCACTTCTTGGAAATTCTGTAAGACCAAGGCCGTTTAGGAAGCATTTCAGGAGATGAAGAGGAGGAGAGGGAGAGACAGTCATGGAAATGCACCCGTTTATTCTTCCCCAACCGAGTGTCCGAGCCTGGCTGTTAGGTGCTGCTCTTTTGCACGCCTGCGGCAGGGAAGCATGTCAGGGGAAGAACGGAGGTCTGAAAGGGCAGCGTGGGGTCGGGGTGTGTGACGGGGAGCAAGAGCACTGTGGCAGACCGTGCCCTCTGCCACGGCAACGCAACCTTCTCCAGTCTGCACCAGGCGTGCCTGGTGTCAGCGGAGTCCGCGCGGGAAGCAGGCGCTCTCAGGAGAGCGACCCTTCTCACATCCAACCCACCACACGTGGTGTCCTAACTCGCAGCCTGCCTATCATCCTAGAGACCCTGCTTTACACTGAGCGCCTAGCAAACTTTGTCAGTTCAGGTGATGCTCCCTCACAATAAAGGACCACCTCTCACAATATTCTTTAGTTTTTCTTAACACTGTTAGCTGAGAGAAAGAGGACATTAGATGATGTATTACACCTCGGGATAGACGAGGGAGGGGAACGCGGAGTGGGGCGGGGGGAGAAGCCCAGTTAAGTATGCTGAAGTTTTCCTTTGCCCAGGAATATACGGAACCCCTTCAACCAGACAAGTGCTTTAAATCAAAGCAGTTATTTTAACAAAATAGGTAAATGGCAATGTGTGGCTCTTCAGGAGCAGAGAAATAGTTCCTGACAGCCTTCAGCTATCAGCAGGGCTCTCCTCTGATAGCAGAGACGCATGGTGGCAGCCAGCCAGCCCTGTGACTGGTGAGTCAGTACACAAGTTTCTGTGGTCTCCCAGTCGGATACGGTAAGGACATCAATTTTTAAGTATGAGGACTAAATGATAACAAGAGGGTTCTCCTGGTGTAAAACCACCCTATGGCGAAGGCACCCTGAGAAACAAAAACTCACATTGCGTTTGTTTGGGTGTCTTTCAGCTCAGCCGTGGCCATGTAGATATTTCTCCTCCAGAATAGACCATCTTTATTATAGAATTTAAGATCATTTATGGTCTGATTTGGAAAACAACCCAGGCAATCCGTTAACAGGAATTTTTAAATGCTGTCAAACCTTAGGCAAAGTGGTAAGAACCCCACCTTTCTGCGATTTCATTTCAACTCTGAAAGCAACGTCCCTGTTAAACAAAGCCCCGAGTGAAAAATCTCCCTTTGGCACGGCTGACTACACACCTATGTATATTTTTTGGCAAAATAGGATATGCTAATATTCTCCGTATTAAAAAAGCTTAATGAAAAACTACAAGCGGTGAAACAAAGAAAGCCACCCAAAATGAAGGCTGCACACATCTTTGAAGAAACAATAGCACATTACTTCTGCTAAGATCCTGCGTCGACGCCAGGAGAATCGCTGCCCCGTCCTCATTAAAGTGTGTCTCACTGAACTCTCCTTGATTGCTCATTATTCAAGAGAGTCCGGACTCAATGCAAACAAAGTCAACCGGCTACTGAAACGCACCTCCAAAGACACCTAAATGGATGCAACATCGGACTTTCCCAAACAGAAGAGCACCAATAAGCATCATTCCCCACTACATACACTCTTGAATCCAGGTCAAAACAATATTCCTTCATGAACAGGGTAGCTGTTTACCAGCCGAGCCTTCTCCAGGAGAACATAATCATAGTCCGGGAACGCTGGAGTACGCATGATATTAACAAAAGCAAGATCAAATTAAACAGATGACAAGAGGAACACGCTTCATTTCATGCATGGCCCTGTTTTTCTTGCGAGAGAAAGCCTCAAAGTAATTACCGTGAACTGAAACTTCTTCACTGATCCCCGGCAGCCGGCAGCCGGTGGCTCCGATACAGGACAACAAAGACAGACACCTTCTCCCCGGTGCCCTCCTCCTTCTTTACCGTTACCAGCTGAGCACCTCCACCGTTGCGAGAACACAGAAGAGTATCTCTGTATCTATGTGTCCAATGCAGCATAAAGAGTACTGTGGAAACCTATCAAACTGGCGAGCAGCGATGTTAGCAACCAATGAGGAGAGGCTCATGCAGAATCCAGCACATGCTCTCTGAGGCGCAGGCCGTCACCAGCGCTTAGCAGGCTGCTAATCTAATTATAGCTAGTTTGCTAGCTCAGAGCTCTTGGAGCAAAGCACATGAGCAAATTAAATTTTCATAAATTAAACCCCAAAGACAAAATCATCTTGATTTCCCGTCATTTTGAAGATTAATGCATCACCTTATAAACTGTAAGTGATTTTTAAAAGTGCATTCTTGTTTTTTTCTCCAATGCAGAGAAACAAAGAGTGGTTAGATCAATGTACTGTACTACCAGCTTACTTAAACTTAACAGATTCCGGCACTGAGATTTATTATTTATAAATACATTTATTATAAATAATAAATTATTATAAAATCAACACAAGCAAGATATTAAAATCTGAGTGCTATAAAATCCAAGCCTCACTTTATTTACCCTGGTTAGCAATTTGCCACTCATTTGTCCTAAAGTGCTAATTAATCTCTCAATATAGTTGCAAATACCATGCACATTTCCATCCATAGTGGAAAAGGGCTAATCAAGGTGTCAAAAGTCATAATCTTGACTACAGTGATGAATAATAATTCAGAGCTACAAGAGGTGGAAGAGGGATATCAGAAGTTATTATAAAAGCAAAAATTAAATAAATATGCCCACCTCAGAATTTAGTGGTAAAATTAGTTCTAGAAGCCCAAATCCTGTGAGAGGTGGTTTGATGCACAGGTACAAGACATGGACCGAACCATCAGTCTGGCTGGGTTTAAGTTCTGGATCAGCTATTTCCTACCTTTGTGACTGGGCAAGTGACTGGATTTCTCTGTGTCCCCGAGGCAATAATGGGAGACACCTTGCAGGATTACTGTCAATGAGCTATTAGCACCTAGCACGGGGCTGGCACACAGTGAGTTCTAATCAAGCTATTATTAATAGCAGCAAGCTTTTTGCTACATCATATTGTCTACCTTCTTTTCCAGCATCACACTACTCTAAAAAAAAGTATCTAAACACTTCTCCACTGTAGAGTTTTGTGGGAAACACCATTTAGAATTAACAATGACAAGCTAACGGCAGACTCGACTCATCACAGAGAATCATTATTGGTATTCACTCTAGTAACAAAAATTATTACACCTCCTTTTTGCCTAAGTAATTGCTACAATTTCACTTAACTCTACACGAACCAATCTTAAAGGGTATTTTCAGGAAATTATGGGCATATAATTGTATTTCGTTAATGATTTGCAATATAGCTTAGATGATACACATTTTAAAAGTGTTTTCTATGGGATATAAATTGGGGAAAGTTGATAATGAGAAGTCTGATTCAATTTAAAATGACACATTTATGTGAGAAGGGGAGAGGAGAGAAGGCAGCTAGTCAGATGTAACTTTTTGTCCCTGCAGCCTATTTATGTATTTGTTCTCCCTTCAAGTCGTTTCTTTCTTCCCAGTATGTTTTACAAAATTAACAATCCCGGGGTGACATTAATCAAATCTGTTCACATGTTTAACTTTCCTTCAGTAATTCCCAGAAATCGGTATGTTTTACCAAGTTCTAATCCAATGATACTATGCAAACTTCTCATTTCTGTAGTTTTGCTTTGCTCTGATTTTCCTTTGAAAACCTTTATAGAAGGCTGACATTCTCAAAAGGCATTATGATTTGCTTTAAGGAACCAAATATCCCCAGGGATTAATCAGTAGCCATGGAAAAGGAATCATGTCTACGGATCATTTTTCATCCTCATTTTTCATCCTCAGTCTTTGTGTCCCACACCTGTTTGGGAAGTGAGCTAGCGAAAGGGACAGCAAGGCCCATAAACTTCAAGGGAGAGCACAGCAACTCATGGTCCATAAACTCAAGAGTGAACACGTGTGGGGAAATGTATACAGAGACACAAACTCTGGGAAAATGTGATGGAGACGAGTCTGCTAAAGAAAATGATTGCTCGGTGCACTACCTGGAAGCGTCGACCATCGAATTATCAAAGTGCAATCAGTATCATCAGGAGCTAAAACTCCAAGAGGAATTGGCTTCAGCGATTTGGCCTAAGGCACAGCTCCCCAGAGGCTGCCAGGATACAGACTAGTAACACTTCGAGGCGTTTATCTAGGAAACATTGAACAGCTCTGCCTTCCCCTTCATTTAACAGACTGCTAGCTCAAAAAAGGCACTTTAAAAAGCTGTTTGATTAATTTCTCTCATGCCTGTTTTGTATAAGCTTTAAACAGACCCTTTCTAAGAGACGGAAGCGACTGTCCTTTCTTTGGTCTTATCTTTCAACGTGTTTGGAACCAATATTTGTTTGAAACTGAGTAACAGTTAATTGGTAATCTTTCTGACTGCCACTCTGCTAGGTGAGCCTATGTATTTTTTTGACCTCAGGAATAAGCAGTTCTGTCTTTGAACTTTCGTCAACTCATCCTTGATTCTGAAAAATCATTCATTCCCTCAGTGAACAGTTTCTGGCACCTACTATGTGCAAGGACATTGCTGGACATTGAGAGCCAGAGTGTTCTGGTTCCTAATGGCGCTTCCATCCTAATGAGGGAGATAAACATTAAGTGATTCATTAACAAATGAGTAATCACGATGCGGCAAACTGCTGTGAAGTGGGGGTGGACTGACTGGTCTGTGGCTGAAGGTTTCTGGAGGGAGTATGGGTGAGGGCCAAGAGTGTGTGAAGGTCCTGCAGAGGCTGGTGGGGCCCGAGGACAAAGGAAGGACAAGGAGACACAGCTGCAAACAGCATACACCAAAGGAGGAAGAGAGTTTGGTTCAAACCCTCTGAAACTGACTGCCGATTCCTTTTCAGTTCTTTCTAGAGTAATAGGCTTCCATTATCTTCCAAGTCAAAAACCTTCACTTACCCTTCCTTGTACAAAGAACAAAAACATGTACATCTCACATTTGCTACACTGGGCGAGGAAGATCAGTCACTCACCACACACACCGTTTACCTCCCTGAATGGATTTCCTCAAGTTCTGTTCTGATTCTCTAACCTTGGAGAACGAGGAGAGGAAAGCCTATGTGTCAAGAATTTCCATGTAGAGGGGCACCTGGGTGGCTCAGTCGGTTAAGCCTCTGCTTTCGGCCCAGGTCATAATCCCAGGGTCCTGGGATCAAGTCCCACATCGACCTCCCTGCTCAGTGGGGAGCCTGCTTCTCCCTCTCCCTCTGCCCCTCACCTCGCTTGTGCTCTCTCTCTCAAATAAATAAAATCTTAAAAAAAAAAAAAAAGGAATTTGCAGGTAGAGCTTTGTTGAAGTTTTCTTTCCTTGGAACAGAAAACAGGGTTCATATACTAAAAATGATGCTGTTTAAGCCTATGGCTAGGAAACATTGAACAGCTCTGCCTTCCCCTTCATTTAACAGACTGCTAGCTCAAAAAAGGCACTTTAAAAAGCTGTTTGATTAATTTCTCTCATGCCTGTTTTGTATAAGCTTTAAACAGACCCTTTCTAAGAGACGGAAGCGACTGTCCTTCTCTGTTCATAACACCCAACACTGGCTGTTCATTCGTTTGTTTTCTTCCTTCTCTGTTCATAACACCCAACACTGGCTGTTCATTCGTTTGTTTTCTCTCCCCCCCCTTCCTTCCTTTTCCTTTTCCCCTTCCTTCCTTCCATACTTCCATCCTTCCTTCCTTCCTTCCTTCCTTCCTTCCTTCCTTAGATAACTTTAGACTGATCATAAGTGTCTCAGTTTTGGTTGTTGGTCAAACTCCAACTTGCTGAAAGGGATCCAGGAGGGCTGTTTCTGCTCCAAGGAACAGGATCTGTGCATGGGGAGGGCTGCTCAAAAGCTGGACCTCCATGGCCGATGATTCTCCCACTTGGCTGACGGGGAGCCCCAGCCCAGCTCTACTCCCCCAGTTCTGCCAGTGGAGGGAGCAAGTACCAGCAGTCAAGCCACGGTCCAGGACATGCCATGGATTCCAACCAATGTAGAGTATGGGTCACCAAGTGTCAGAACAGCCAACCTGGGATGGTGTGGCCCTGACCAGTAGCATTTCCATCGTGGGATGTCAAGCCACCAACCAACATGAAGTCACTGGGCAGAGATGCTAACAATCAGCTCCCGCCAGACCACGTGAGGGGCTTTAGCATACCACTTACTTCCAACTTCAAGGAAAAGAAAAGCATGCCCAGGCTGTGAAAGTCTCCTCTGGCTGCAAGGGGTAGGACAACTGGTGGAAAAGCATATGAGTAGTTAGGAAGTATAGCGCTCCTTCCTTCTCTGTTCATAACACCCAACACTGGCTGTTCATTCGTTTGTTTTCTCTCCCCCCCCTTCCTTCCTTTTCCTTTTCCCCTTCCTTCCTTCCATACTTCCATCCTTCCTTCCTTCCATCCTTCCTTCCTTCCTTCCTTCCTTCCTAGAATGCAGCATACAAGGTGCTCGATGCAGGTGTAACATGGGCAGGCTGAGAAAGATGGAATGGGGCTGCTGGAAATTACCCCAGCTGCTCCAAAGGCCACATGCAGCCCCCAGGCCCCTCTTCATTCAGATGCTTCGCATGCTGCCCTGTTTACCATGAAGCGACCCCACCGCGTCAATAGGGCCTCAGAGGTTCCTTTGTACATCAGCGCAGGCCACCATTGTGGGAGTCCGTTCTCAGGGCCGCCTGGGAAGCCACGCACGGAGAAAGATGATTGCGTGTGGATGATCATCTTGCCAGGCCTCATAAGCAGATCACGTGAGGCTTCTCGGTGGACCTCCGTTTACAATCCAATTGCGCATCTTGTAGCATCTTCTCAAAGCCTTGCCTATGCCATCACCGTTTTCTCTTTTTTTCTTCTAATGATTCATATTTTATAGTATTGGTGAAGAGAGACAGAAGGGTAGGAAACAATGAGACAGCTAAGGAGTTACGAATTTCAGGGGCGGCTAGCTCAGGGGAGACTGTCATGGAGGCTTGCTCTGAATGGCCAGCAGTTGCGAGCATGGTAAGGCATGTCTGACACCCTCACACACATGGCGTCCACCTGTAAACTAAAGATCCAGCGCAGCCCAGACACCCTCATGGAGGGACTTCGCTGGCCCCTGAAGTGCATGTTTGGACAGTACAAGTCAATGGTACTTGACCACAGTGCTTGGACAGATCATTTCCCAGGGGCCCTCTCCCCCCCTTTTCCTTGGGCCACGTTCCTGCTATACCCCTCTATAATAACCTTATGAGACCCTACACGCTCTCAGCCTCTCTTAGAGTTTGCCACCCCGGCCCACCCAATGGACCACTGAGGTTAGGACTCTGGACTTTGAAATGGCTTAATCATAGGTCAATATTGCACTGGGATTAGCCCCGTCAGGCCTACTTAACCAGGAATGTAACTGGCCTCTTAGGCCTAGAGGCGAGAAGTCACTTGGTGGAAGAAGAGAACAAAGAATTTCTTAGGTATGGGACTAACCATCAAAAAAGTTGATACAGACAAAATTTACATCTGCTATGTCCCATACCCTCTGTATCCTTCTCCAACATTTAGCACCCTGACCCCAGGGTGCAAAAGTACCAAGTGCCTACAACCTTAGCAGACCTATGCCCAGCCCCCACACCTCCCCAAGTCCTAACACTAACGAGACAGTCCCTTGCCCTCCTACAGGAAAACAGAAAACTGGACTCCAACTCCTACTCATGCTAATTTTGCAGAAGTACACCAGACTCCTGCCCTGGAGGTGAGCTCTCGAACCTGTTAGAAGAATGGTAACCTCAATGTTCAGCATAATATGGCTCGAATTAAGAACCCACAGAGGTGCTTCTGTGCAAGTTGACAGGGTTAAGAAGAGACCTGGGATATGGTCGTGCAAAAGGGACTTTTCCCCCCAAAACTGAGAAACTAAAGTTTTGAAATTTTGATGCAAAAAGCACACTTACATGCCTAATGAACATCAGATTAAGAAAATTCTTCATTAAGATGGTTTTATTTTGCATCTTAGGGTCCTAACTCACAAACACAATATTCTTAGGAAAGCATCTCTTTGATTCACCTGTTTTCTAGAGCAGCCCAGTTTTACCCAAATGATTGTTTCCTATTTATAAAGTGAAATAGTCAATGACAGGGAATTTTAAAAGTCTCTCATTGCACACAACTTCAAGCATTGCATAATAAAAGAACTTGGATATTCTTCAGAAATCAAACCTCCTACCTTTCCTTCATTTATATTTACATACATCTACAAGTCAAACATGGGTTTATTCAGCCGATGAGGTAGAATGCACAAGGACATTTCATACATGGCTAAGGACATGTTAGTATCAGAACCCATATGTCCAAATGGCACCGGGCAGCAGAGAGCCTGGAATGAATGGGCATTCTGGCAATTAAAAATTAACATCACTAAGAAACTTCCTTTAACAACAACAAAACCATTGTGTGTATTAAGACATCAGTGGTTTATACCTTAGCCAATAAGATTAATCCTTGGCATTCTGACTGGCAGCTTTTAAGAAATGGAAGTTTAAGACAGAAGAGAGGGTTATTTGAGAATCTAAAATACTATGGTGACATTGCTTCATTAGTTCCAGAAATATATATTGAGCCCCTATTATGTGATCATGGGTTGAGAATATAGCCTCTCCCTTGGGAGAATTTACAGGTGAGGGAGATAGTAAGCTCCTGGGAGTTTTGCTCCCTGGAGGGGGTTACAGAATTCAGAAAGGGGAGCCACAAACTAGGACTTGCTCAGGGACTCCAGACTCAATCTACTCCTATTTTGCTCTGTTTCTCACTAAAACCCACGTTTGTTCTTATACTCAAAATATTAGTTACCCCGTGGGTGTAATAATTAATCTTATATATGCCATATATTATATATATAATGATAAATAATACAAATATAGCACATATAACATAAATGTAATATATATAAATAATCTTATATAAAATAATATAATAAGCTATGAATTAGCTTGCATTAATAGTCCTGAGCTTATTCCCTTCCTTCTGTTCTCAAATCATACCATGTTTTATGGACATTGATAGGCATCTTCTAGGATGTGAAAGCGTTTACCTTATCAATAATCTCTGTTCTACCAAAAGGGCTCAGGATTGGACTTTTTTTCTACTGGCCATGGATAATTCCTACAAACCTTTAAATTCCAATAAATGGACTAACATCCTAAATTGTAGCTTTGTCTCCTAAAGTGGAATGCCTAAACATTTCAGATTTCAGTTAAATGACATTTCCTATAATTATAAATAGTTCTGTATAGCATCAGCACCAGTGCTTGAGTGTATCTCTACAATTATTGTCCAAAATCAAGGCATATCATCTTGCATGAGTAATGCATGCTGCTATTTTAAGCAAAAGCTTCATGGAAGAACTTCAGCTATGCATGGTATGAATGCTCATAATTATGTTTTAACAGTACTAACTTTGAACGATTACTTTCATCCAAACAAATATGTAACTACAAAACAGAATTTGTTATGAAATTCATCTAAAGTCTTTCTGAAACTTTTCAAGTTAGTAGGAGCCAAAGGATAGGTGTCTTCAAAGGGGTCATATCAAAACTTTGGAAGTCATATCCTCCTCTCTTCGGGAGAAATTATGTTGCTAGAACAACATCATCCCATTATATTTTAACCCAATCTAGCTACTTTCCAGCTGGCAACCTTGGGTAAATTACTTACTTCTTCATGCTTGAATTTTCTCATCTATAACATGAGGGTGATGGTATCATGTGGATTAAATGAGTTAATACATACAGAAAGCATGTAGAGAGTATCTAGCATTTTGTAAACATTATCTAAACTTCCTCACACTTCGCTGATTGCAAAATTAAACATCCAGGCCAAATTATATTAATGGTATTTGAAAAACAGACCCTCTCTTAGAAAAATAAGTATATAATATAAATATATAATTATCATGCCCTGAGCACAACCTAGACGGGAAATGTTATACTGTTAAGAGCTTGTTAATAACATCTAGAAATTCTGGAACTTAAATAAGCATGGATTTTTTTTTTTCTGGGGCAACATGGGAAAAAACATCTTGAAAATTTTACAAATGTGTATACCTTTACCCATGGCCATTCACTATGGGAAAATTATTCTAAGGATCATGTGCATAAAATAAATTAGAAATAATTGAGGCTATATGCAAAAAATATATAGTCATGGTATTTGTCACATCACTGTATCCCTTATAGAGCAAAAAAAGGAAGAAAGGAAATCACATTCAACAACAGCCAATTGGTTACATAACTTATGGTGTATAAATAAAATTAATGGAACATTATAGTTATTAAAAAGTGATATTTTAGAATATTTATTAAATTTATATAAATTTATTAAATGAGAATGTAAGCTAAATATTAAGTGAGAGTCATAAATCAACATATATTATGATTCCATTTTGTTAAAATTACCTCTTTGTGTATGTATACATATATGTCTGAATATATACAGAGAAAAAGTCTAGGAGCAAATCCCACAACGTGAATAGTTTTTATCTCTGCATGGTTGACTTGTCTGAATTTTTAAATTTTTCTACTGTGCTATTACTAACATTGAACATAAATTGCTTATTAAAACTTTGTGGGTTTTCCTACTCCAACCCAAGGAAAAGAAAAACCTGTGGGTAGCAAGTTTTTAGTGAGTCTAGCCCCTCTAATGTCTCAGGCTTAGAGATTCTTACTGCCCTATGTCCTGGTCAACAGACCTAGCCTACAGCCAGTCTTCATGATGCAACTTCGCCTTGCTAGCCAGCATGTAAGTAACCAGCTAGTAAGTGGCAGCCTCAGCAAACACGATTTTGATGAGCTAATCATTCCCGGCCATAAGTCAAACCATTAGAGTGGGAATCTAGAGTTCAGCCTGGATTGTCAATTTGCTGATTAGACATTAGGGCCAGCTTCTGCTGGCAAAGTGTAAGTCCTTATTGCTAAGTGCAGCTCAGATACTCCTTGACTTACTTATTTGGATAATTCTCTCCTTTTATCTAAAGGCATTCTTACACACTTGGAAGACATGGCCAGGTTCAAACATCTGGAAAGAAGCCAGGAAATTTAAGTGATGAAGGAAATGGAAAATAATTTCTTTGGATATAAAGTTAGGAACATTAGCATGCTTCAAGATCGACTATGACCGAGCGGAAGTGCCCTTTCTTCCTTTCTGTTGTAGGCTCGAGTGGCTGGTGTCGAGATGGGCAAGTTCATGAAACGCTACTCCGGACACAAAGCAGTCATCATGAAGAACATTGATGATGGCACCTCAGACCATCCCTACAGCCATGCTCTGGTGGCTGGAATCAACTGCTATTCCCGCAAAGTGACAGCTGCCATGGGCAAGAAGAAAATCGCCAAGAGGTCAAAGATCAAGTCTTTTGTGAAAGTTTATAATTACAATCACCTCATGCCCACAAGGTACTCTGTGGATATCCCCTTGGACAAGACTGTTGTCAACAAGGATGTCTTCAGAGACCCTGCTCTTCAGCGAAAGGCCCGACGAGAGGCCAAGCTCAAGTTCAAGGAGAGGTACAAGACCGGCAAGAACAAGTGGTTCTTCCAGAAGCTGTGGTTTTAGATTTGTTTGGTTTCAGTCATTAAAAATACCAAAAAACAAACAAACAAACAAAAAAAGATTGACTATGACCTTGGCAGGTTTCTGAAGCTTTATGGATTGTTACTACTACAGTCGGAATCGAGTTTAAAATAAGGTGACGCAAAACAATCACCTTTAAAAAATCTTGTGAGCCCTCGCTCAGAATGATTAATAGATAATGGTTCGATGGTTTTGTCAGACAGATATTTCCATTTACCTGTGTATATCTTAAAGGCAATTTTATTATATCCAGGGATCAATTTTTTTAAGTGCCACAATAGAAATTAATGTGCAAGTGGGAATTGTTTAACAGAAATTTGCCTTGAAGCAACCTAAGCTCTGCTCCATCTATACCATTAAATGTGTAATTACCTGAAAACCAAGACTTTTTTTTTTTTCCTACTGAAAATAATCACTCCCCCCTCCCAGTTTCTTTCTTGAATGTTAAGTTTTTCATACCTGGTGACTAGTTTCTGTATCTGGATTTCCTATATTTCTCCTGTTCTTATTTTCATATGTAGACATTCTTTTCCATGGTTTCTTTAACAGCCAAGAAACAATTTTTCTCATGGAATCCTGTTAAAGGCAGTGACAATAATTATGGGACCCTTTTCATTTAACTAGTGTTCTTCTCCTGGAGCGCTTACCGCTCGTGATTTTAAGGGGAAAAATAATGTGTCCTTGAAGAATGAGAAAGAAGTTATTCGAAGAGAAAGAATCCTCTGCAAATAAGAACATTTGACTAGTTTCTAACTAAACAAGAAAATCCATGTTACTTATTGAAGGTTCTTTCTTGGGTTATCACTTTACGCTTTAAGTCCACAATAAAGAGAAAAGTTACTCCTCCAAACATGACTGAGACAGTTTGTAAATCTCTAGTGATATCCGAAAATCATTTCTGCGGATGTGGGTGCTCTCTCTGCAGGGAGCGTTTTCTAATCATGGTGTCAGTGTATCAGGGAGAACGAGCACAGGAAAAGATAAGCTTCGTTGCGTATTACTTCTTTCGTATGTATGTTATTAACTTTGAGACTGAAGTGATTTGAAGGACATTGATTCACCTTAAAGAAACTTTCTTGGGCTTCTCTTTTGCTTTATTTTCAAAGTCAGGTTACAAGCTAATTTAAATTTCAAGTATTTGATTACATTCCTCTTGAATTGACTGCTCATGATCTTTGCCAAATCAGTGCTCCCATTCAGGGAGAAGCTATTTTAATTCTACTGCAGGCAGGTCTTCTAATGAAGAGGAGAGTTTAAATTCTTCCTACATGGAATAGCACATGATGAATGTTTTTTATCATAAAGTCTGAGTCAAGCCTACACAAGTGGTTTGCGTACTAAATTATATAGAAGGCTTTTAAATTAACATCACAGAAATGTTCTGTAATAGGAATAAATAGCATAAAGTACCTAACAGATTAGTGGAAAAGCACTATAGGAGCCCAGAGGGCAGCAACAGAAACTGCCCACCCCATACCTTGATGGTATTTGGCACATGTTATAGGCTAAAGAAGCATTTGCAGTTTTAATCATCTTCCTCCAAAAGGTAGGCATAATTTTTGCATTTGTTTTTAATGTTGTTTAAGAACATATCCAATTTGTATATGTGATATGAGTCAATGCCTGGCTTTAAAAAGATAGTACCTGGTGTTTCGTTATCTTGAGGGTGAGTTGCAGGTGCAGGAGCTGGTTCTTAGTTAATTTCATTTTGCCTACAATGAGCACAGCTTATCCACACAAAAGAGTGTATCCTGGGTTTTTGGATGAAGTAATTAGAAATTCCTAAAGGTCTTGATTCTCCATCAGTAGTGATGGATGGTCCAATAGATGAAAATCAATACTCCAACTTTTTTAGATGCTCCAGGTGAGAGAATCAGGGCTCTGTATAGAAGGGCCAGAGCCTCCTGCCTCAAACCCCAACCTAGGATAGGACAAGGGAGGAAGCACAGAGAAGGAAGATCTTTTTTTGATTTGTAATTACTACTTTTCTTCATTTCCTCATTTTCGGCAAAGGAACTCATGCAGAATTTCTTCTATTATTGTTTCCTTTGGAAAAACAACTTAATCTCTGTCCTTCCAAAAGATGCCCAAAGATATGTACCTTTTGGAAAGGATGTATTTTACAGGGAAAAAATACTCCATTGACAACTAAGAAGGAGCAATACTAAAGCACTGTCATTTCAAACACTGGTTGGACTCAGTTGTGTGAAATTAATTGGAATTTCAATTAGCCTATCTTCCTTTTTGCTATACTAGTTTTGTGCTGTTCTGTAGTCTGTGTTCACTCAGGCCTTCATACATACTTCTTTTCAGCATTATTCTCTGACCTAAATTACAGTGAAATGGAATGTATTACACCAAATTTTTCATATCTGAATAAACCGAAGTCATCCAACTGCAAAACACATTCCACCTGCAAAATTCCATGTCAAGTATTAGTGATGTTTCACATTTTGTGGAAGTGTGTCCCACTGTGAGGAACCTGCATGCTGGGTCATCTGTGCTTCCACTGATAAGAAAGGGTCCTCCTCCTAGAGAAAGACCATAAGCTGTTGCATAAAGACAATGAAATTCCAATACTGTGGCATTAATAAGAATAAACTGCTAGATTAACGAACCAGAAGAGTCTAGAAATATACCCACAAATACACAACTGATTTTGGACAAAGGAACTCAGACAATTCAATGGAGAATGAAAAGTATTTTCAATAAATGATGATGGAACAGTTGGATAGTCATTTAGAAAAATAGTAAAAGTTGACCCCTACCTCACACCAAAATGATCAACTCGAGATAGATCATAGACCTACAAGTTAAAATCTAAAAGTGTAAAGCTTCTAGAAAAAAGATGAGAATACTTCTGCAACCTTGAAGTAGGTTAAAATTTCCCAGAGTCACCAAAAACACTGTTAAAGAAACAACTGACAAACTGTTCTTTAAGAAATTAAAAACCTCTGCCCGTCAAGTGATGCTGTCAAAAAAAGGACAAACACTAAATGGGAGAAAACAGATCTAATATATATATCTGAAAAAGACTTTTTAGACAGAAAAAATAAAGGGCTACACATCAATAACAAAAAGACCAACAATCCAACTTTTAAAAAGGGAAAAGGACTTCGATAGACACTTTGTAAGAGAAGATACACAAGAGATGTGTTAATAAGCACATGAGGAGGTACTCAGCATTAGTCATGAGGGAGATACAAATTTAAACCCAGTAAGACACTAGTTCATAGCCACTCAAATCACTAAAAATAAAAAAGACAATACCAAATGTCGGCAAAGATGTGGAATAACTGGAACTTTTACACATGCTAATGGGAAAGTCTGAAGTCAATCAAACATTTGGCCTCTGACCCAGCAATTCCACTCAGGGGTATTATCCAAGATACAGGAAAACACACGTACACAAAAAGACTTGTTCAGTGATGTTTGCAGCAATTTTATTCCAAATGCCCAACTGGAAACAAGCCAAATATCCATTAAAAGAAGGCCAGAGAAAAAGCAACTGCACTATATACCCACCATGGGATACTACTCAGCAATAAAAGGAACCAGCCATTGAGACAACAACACGGATGAATCTGGAAGACATCATATCGAATGAAAGGAACCAGCACAAAGGGTATTTACTGTGATTCCATTTATATACATTTAAAAACAGATAAAACTAATTTATGGGGATAGAAATCAGAACAATGATCTCTTCTGCAGTGGAAAAGGGGAAATTGACTGCCAAATGGCAAGAGAGAATTTGCTGGGGTGATGGAAATGGTCTACATTTTTATTAGGGTGGTTCTATGAGAGTATATGTTTGTTAGACCTTCTTATCAAACTGTACACTTAAGATCTATAAATCTTACCTCAAAAAAATCCCATACTGTATAAAAGAAACGCTGTTAGTCTCACTACAAAGTTTTAAAGGTCTTATTGCTGATTTGACATCTTAATTAAAAACTATTTTTATTTTAAATTCTTCTGAACTTTCCAACCTCTTATTTATATGTAGTATGCCATGCGTATATAAAGAAGAAATGATGACTCAGTCCCACATGAATTCCTGTAAGTTATAGTTTACTCATTTGAATGTCATGTTGCACCTTTATGTTTAGATTACTCTTATCAGGACCTGAGAATTTTTTTTCTATTTATAGGTCCTGGGAAAGCTTATTTTCAACAGTTAACCGCTGTTAGCACCCATTTAAAACACCTCTCTTGTAAGTTATTGTTGCCTCTTCTGCTTTTACCTGACCATTTTTTCTTTTATTTGTCTCATGTTTGTAATGAAGCAGTTTTCTGGAAGAAATTAAAACATATTTTACAGGAACATACTATATCCATTTGCCTTTTTTTCTGACTTGTAGGTCACAGAAACAAACTCACAGTTAAGCATCTCGAGGTCCTAGGAGGCTTTAAGACAGTCTTGGGCTTGAATATCTATTCTATTCCTTACGAGTTACGTGGATTTAGGTAAAATTACTGAATTTCTTTATGCCTCAGTTTCTTCTTAAATAAAAACAACCGTATGGATAACTATTGCACAACTGTGAGAGGGGAGAGGAGAGAGGGAAAGGTGGGGGCTGGCTCCCTGAAGCTAATAAGGGGGTATACCATCTGTAGAAAATTAAAAAAAAAAAAACAAAACAGCCAAGCCACATGCAGACAATTCCAAGACTTATCAGTGGTAAACTGCCTGTCCCCAGTGACAATGCAAATGAAGTCAAAGCACTACAGTGTGCCCACCTGTGAGGATGAAGGGAACGAGCAGGAGAACACAAGATGGGGATGAGTCTTCCATTCAGTTCTGGCCCAGGAACAGCTAACCTTCACTGAATACTTTGTGCCTGGCCCAGTGAAGAAACACGTTCATCACTTCACCCTTGCCACAGTTCTACGAAGCAGATACTAACTACCCTCACCACTTCATAGTTCAGGAACTGAGAGGTCTGTAACCTCGAGGCTGCCATCGGGGACCGGTCGAAGGAGGGGCGCACGGGCAGTGGACCCTGCCATGCGCCTTTGCCACCAGAAAATCACACTACTGCTTCTGAGCCTCTGACCCTTCCCAGGGGCTTCTAAAGGTGACTGGGAAAGGAGTGGGACGGGTCCGCCAAGGGCATCTCTCGATTGAAAACCGTCGTCTTGGAGAATTTGGATCCTCAAGCTTGATTCACAACAGCCTAAGAAGTCATAACAATTAGGAGGGCAGAGCCTCCAATTAGATTCCTTAGGAACATAAACTAGTTTCATTTCCCAATATCCAGGAAATGGAGAAGAGCAGCTTTGCCAAAAACACTGCGTGTAGCTGTCTCAGTGTGCTCTGTGTGTGTGTGTGCGTGTGTGTGTGTGTCCAGCAAGCCCAGCATGACCTCACCCATGCCAGCATCATGCACGCGAGGGGCCCTGACCCGATTTCCCTCCTGGGGGCTGAGGACCCGTAAACCGGCCCAGTGCCCTCAGTAACGAGAGCAACCATCTACTGCAGGGGCCAGCACAGGAGAGCAGAGCCCTTCAGGCAGCCCGTAACCAGCCGAGCGTGACTGCCCCTCAGCTACAGTGTGGATGTGGCTATCAATCAAGCAGTAATTAGATTTTGCCACATTTAACACAATCCCTCTGCTGCCCTCATTTACCAGGCCTGGATGGGTAAGAAAGGCAGAGCGTTCCCACTGAAAACAGACTTCTTCACTTTGAGCCCTGTGCCCTGCCTTAGCCCTCAAAGCCCAAGACAGCCACGGAGAGAACGTTCTCTCTCAGATCCGACGTGTCTGACAATACCGTGCAATTACACTGGGGGGGGGGAGGGGAAGGGGGGGGGGGGGGGGGGGGGTCTGTCCTTATCATACTGGAACACACATTCACAACCAAAAGCCTATGGAAAATAGAACAGCAGTTCAAAGAAACTAGGCATTAGTAAGAAAAATGTAATTAACCTACCAGAAAAGCATCGAAATCTTCACAGACGCACACACACAGAAACCTATGCAAACTAAGCTCTCATCTGATTTCAGTCAAAGCAAATTCAGCCTTCACTTTGGGCTATAAACATGTCAAACTGGTGGCTTATAAGGGAGACCTCGGGCGACGTGTGAATTATGCCTTCACGAAGATTTTAATTCTAAATATTATCGAGCCCTGTGAAAATGCAACCTAATACGTAGGTTACATAGAACGGCCAATGTCCTCTTTTAGTGTGACCTGAAATGTTTTTTATTTTACATTTCCGCACATTATGCTTAAGTTAAATACATTTCGATAACCTGTGGAAATGGAAGTGGTAGTAGAAAACCAAACAACATTGAATTTTTATTTATTCTCAACCACTGGCTCTTTTCCCAATGGACTCTTCCTGACAACTTTATTTTTTTATTTTTTATTTTTTTTTAAAGATTTTATTTATTTATTTGACAGAGAGAGACACAGCGAGAGAGGGAACACAAGCAGGGGGAGTGGGAGAGGGAGAAGCAGGCTTCCCGCCGAGCAGGGAGCCCCATGTGGGGCTTGATCCCAGGACCCTGGGACCATGACCTGAGCCGGAGGCAGAGGCTTAACCGACTGAGCCACCCAGGCGCCCCTCTTCCTGACAACTTTAAAAAGCTGGAGATAACAAGGATTCCAAAATTATGTAAGGGCTGAAAATTTGTAGTTTAAAAAACGTTAGATATTTTAGACCACCGTCGGCAAACTTTTTTGTAAAGGGTCAGATAGTATTTTAGGCTCTGCAAGTCACACAGTCTTTGTCATGACTTCTCAACTCCGCGCCTATAGCATGCAACAGCTGCAGTCAACACATAAACGGATGATCGTGGCTGTGTTCCAGTAAAACTTTATTTACAAAACCTGACAGTGGGCTGGATGTGGTCCATGGGCCATCATTTGTCAACCTCTGACCTAGACTGGACTAAAAGCAGCGTGGAATCTGGTCTTTTATACTGGAAACTGCTGCTTCAGAGCAAAACAGATCTATAAATAAGCAATCCCTTGTACCAAGTGTATAATGTTAGATGTGGCAAGTGTTTCTCGAGTTTCTGGAAGTTGCTAATTTTTATCAAGAAGCAGAAGACTTGAGGGTGTTTATCCTTTCTTGCACACAACACATTAGCAGGTGTTAATGCTGATCACAGCTGGAAACAGAGCATGTCCTATGTGTGACTCAAGATGGCTAGAGAAAGTGTTCTTACAAGGGAAGGCTTCATTTGACCGGGATTGGATCTCCACAGGCCCAAAGCACCTTAAAAAATAAATAAGTAACTAAAAGTCACCACTGTTACTTAAGAGCACAATTGATTCACTCAACTTGAAAAGGGCACTGAAAATGCCGTGCTTTGAAAGCACACAAAACACTAAGGGAGTAGGGAAAAGCATCATGATGTATTCTTCTCAAATGACACAAAAGAATTTGTGTCCACAGGTTTAAAGAAAATTAATTAAGATGTAATCTTTAGATCAGGAATGGTTAACTATTTAAATGCCAAAAGGGAATATAACCGGAAATGAAAAATAAAATAAAAAAAAGATGCCGCACAGGGGTGGGAGAAGGGGGTTGCCAATGAAGTCGGAGGTGAACAAAGATCCTGAGCTGTGAAGTCAGGTCTGAGCAAGTGCTCAGAGCGGGTAGAAAGGACAGGTACGCTGGACTTCTAACCCCATAAATCAGGGTGTGTACATTCAAACATGGCTGCTCTCTGACCCCACTGCTCACTGTCCCGGGTGACAGAGGCCAGCACGGTGTCCTCATTCCAGAAGGTCAACCAGTTGAAACCCAAACTCGCAAAGTTTGCCGCTCGAGCCCTTTCTGAAGCAAGAGAGGGCATGAAAAACTATCTCAGTTCCCAAAGATTTTATATCACCACCTGTGTGACTCTTTATTAAAAAGGTACTACTTTGACAATGTAGCAATTCGATACTAAATAGCCCATCCGATAATATGATGGAAAATGGAGAAAGGAAGAAAAGAAGAGAAAGTGCCACAGGGTAATTGTTAATTAGGAAGATTTAGGAATAAGTATGTAACTAGCCTGAAAAAGAAATTTACATAAATAAATATGTACCTAAAGAAAAAGAAATGTATGAAATTTATAAACTTCATAAAATAAGGGAAGGGAAATAAGGATTATTTATATAAAAGCAGATGTATCCACAGGTAGAGGTCTTTTGCTTGTGAGGTGCGTGGCTCTCCCCACTCCCAGCAACTCCAAAGAGGCTTGAGCTACATACACCAGCCCTGGGGCTCTCGGTAAATGCAGATTACACAGGGGTCCAGAGACTACTCTTTCCCCTCCTCTCAACTGCCCTGCTCTTTGGAGTCTCAATCTTTCCCTATCTGCTAAAGTCCCAGAGGGTACCCTCCTATTTTTTTCCATCAGTTTAGTTGTGTCTAACTGAAGACATATAGCAAATAGGGACGCCTGGGTGACTCAATCTGTTAAGCGTCCAACTCATGGTTTCGGTTCAGGTGGTGATCTCAAGGTCATGAGATTGAGCCCTGCATCAGGCTCCACGCTGGGCATGGAGCCTGCTTAAGATTCTCTCTTTCCTCCTCCCTCTGCTCCTTCCTACTCGTGCTCGCTCGCTTTCTCTCTCTCTAAAAAAAAAAAGCAAACTATACCAGCAAGCCATGGGTCTTCTGTAAACCCCATCTTGAAAAGCCACACTGATTGCTTATCCATTCTTTGGTAGCGAAGCTGAGGTCTAGAATAAGATATACGAACGTTCTGCTTGCTCTTGTTCAGCTGGGGTTGGAAGGAGGCCTAGGTTTACACATCTATTTGCCCTCAGGAAGAAGAGATCTGCTCCTAGGTAGTGCTAGAATCTTCCCAGCACGAGGTGGCAACAGGGTTTCATATCCAGCTTCACTTCCCTACTCACCAGGGTCCAAGAGATAATACCATATATTGAAAGCAAACAGAAAAATGTTAAGAGTGAGCTGAAGTTCTGGAGAAGAATAGAAAAAACATTTTATCAGAGATAAATCAGTTGAAAATATGTCGCTGGAGCACCAACACTTTGGCCTTCAATCTTTTTCTTGCCTATCTACACTGACTGTCTTAGGGTCCTCATGCCTTAGATCCCACATATGTGCTAACTACTTCTCCGTGTATAGGTTCGGTCCATCTTCCCTCTGGAATTCCAGACTGGTACATCCAGCGGTAATTCAGTTCTCCCTTTGCCTATCATCATCAGCTCACACCTAAGGGGCCCAAAGCTGAGCTCCTAAACCCCGCTCCTGCTCCTATCCCCATCTTGCTCTTCTCAATCAATGGCAGCATCTTCCTTCCAGGGGGCTTGGCCAGAAACCCTGGAGTCACCCTTTATGCTCCTCTCTCTATCACACTATGCAACCAAGATGTCATTAAATCCCATACACTCAATTTCAAAATATTTCCTGAACCTGACCTTTCCTCATCAGCCCCATACAGCTGGACCTTGGCCCAAGATGCCAAACCCATGCTATGAGTTACTGCAAGTGTCTTACTGGTCTCGTGCAGTCTCAGCACTGTTGCCAGGGAGACCTTGTTAAGATGAAGGTCAGACTCTGTCACCCCTCGGTCCATACCCCTCTAATGACTTTCCATCACCTTCGGGCAACAGCCCAAACCCTAACAGCCCAATGGCCCTTTCCACTCTGGCTCCAAACACTCTCTGACCTCACTTCTGATAGCATGGGGCCCCCCCTCCACCCCATCAATGCTGCTCCCTCTGCCGGGGGCCCTTTCCCACAGAAACCTATATGACTGGCTCATACTCTGCCAGGTACAGGCTTGACTCAAGTATCCCCTCCTAGTCAGGACTTCCGTGGCCCCCTCTCTGTCTCAGTTCTTTGTCACTGTGTCACAAATTACCACAAACTCTGTGACTTAAAACAGCACCCAGATAACATTTCCCAGTACCTGTAAAGGCCCAGGCGTGGTTTACCTAAGTCTTTGGCTCCAGGTCTCACAAAGCTGCCATCAAGTTGTCTTCTGGGCAGCTTTCCTTTAGGAGCTTGGGGTTCTCCTTTGAGTTCCTGTGGGTGTTAGCAAAATCCAGTCCCTGGGGCTGTAGGACTGAGGTCCCGGGGTTTCTGCTGGCTGTGGGCAGGGGCCACTCTCATCCACTAGTCGAGGCAGCTCCCAGTCCCCTGCCACGTGGCCTTCTCACAGCCCACCTCCTCACAGCCAACAGGAGAATCTGACCAGCACAGGAGAATCTCTACCCCAGTCTGCTGAGATGTGGGCTTATACAACGTAATCAAAGCCACAGCAGCGAGAGCCCCTTCACCATGCTCTATTGGCCCCACCACTCAATACAGGGTCACCCTAGAGCCCTGCCTAGCACACCCTCTAAAATGCTACTGCCTCATCCCACAACACACACATCTCTCCCCCCCAATCCTTGAGTGTCCTGAATGCTAATTTTTACCACTTGAAATAACAAATATTTTATATATTTATCTTCTGCATTTCTGCTCCATCTCTCAAAGGCAGAGCTCACTGTCTGGTTTTGTTTCCTACTACAGCCCCAGCTATAGAAGAACAGACTCAGACAATAAATATTTATGGAATGAATAAATGATTTCCTCTGTAGGTTTGCTTTAAAACTGTCAGCACATCAGCATCTCCGATTCCGCCGCTACCCTGCAAATGGCCGCGTCCTCTTCGTCCTGTGCTTGCATTGCGACTTTTAGTCACAAAAGATGAAGCTAAATGCTCTCCTTCTCATGGTACAAAGCTCTGTAGTTTGAGTTTATTTATAGTTTTATCAGCCAACGATGTGGCAAGAACTCCACATTGAATAGTTGCAAAACCAGCATTTTTATACTTGTGTGAAAACAGCTATGTTCACTGTCTGGTTCCCAGGCTCAGAAATGGCTTTTAGGTTTGTTTGTATCTTAAAAATTCTTCAGTCGAAAAATGAATGGAGGGAATAGCCAAACTCCCTTTGAATACTGACTGAGAAAACCAGGAGTATGTGATTTAAACAGAGAAGTATGGTATTCAGAAGCAACAAACAACCTATCACTACAGTAGTAAATGTGACAGATCCATTATCCATCTCATTTAAGGGGAATGTTGCTTTTTTTTTTTTGCAAGGGGTAGGGCAACAGGCAAAGCCAAATGCTATAAATGTGAAACACAACTCCATGTTAAATACACATAGGGTACTGGGAATCCATTCTACCCCATATGCCTCTGGTTAGCAAAGTGGGATGAAAAGAAAAATGTATAGGCACTTAAAGTAATACTTATAAACCCAACTGCAACAGCAAGTTAATAACAAATTGATCATTTACCTGACATGCAGCCTGAAAAACACTTATCCATGGTCTCCGCTGAAATTAACCAAATTCTACTCAGGTTGATCACAGATCATACAAAGCAGTGTGATTTTTTTCTCTTTTATCTTGTTTAAGCTTCCTCCACTCTTGTTTATTTTACTAGCAGCATTACTATTAAAGTAACTCAAGGAATGTAATTAATTTCTAGATCTCCCTTGCCACTGATGATAAATAATCATTCGCTTCTGAATTCCTGGCTGGTTCCTGCTTCTGGCTTCTCTCCTCTAACCATAATACAGTTTCCAGGCTAATCTGCCAAAAACAGTGATCCTGGCAAGTCATTCCTCTGGTCATGAACTGAGGGCGGCTCCCTCTGGCCTGCCTTGTCAAGTTCATAGCCTTCCCCATGGCCTCACTTGTCAAGTTCTTCTCCTGGATTAAGCCCTTACTCGACCTGGGTCAGTTTGGTTTCCATGTTAACTGCGAGACTCTGCACACTGGACTCCAGGCCTCATCTGGCCCCCTCTGGCCCCAGAGTGACTGGCTGAAAGAATACAGATCAATGAATGAAAACCACAAACAGTAAACCGTAAGCCCTACTGACTGTAAAGACATCTCTTTATATGAAGGACAGACTACTGCTCATTCCTATGGAAATATAGTAGGGTTGAGAAAGAGAAAGCCTATAAAACATAGTCTTCAGCCTCTCAAAGTAAAAGTGTGGAGGTACATTTGGCATTTCCCAAGTATCTTAACTGAACTTTCTGTGGAGGGAGAATTCTAACACAGCCCCCAGGAATTCCCAACCCTGTACATACCCTGCATAATTCCAAAGACAGTAAATATAATGGATTTTACTCCTATGCTTAGGGATGCTATATGGTGCCTTAACCTTAAGATAGGGATTATCTGGATGGGCCTCACCTGATCTCATGAATCCTTTAAAAGCAGAGAGTTTTCTCTGGCTGGTCACAGAAGAGAAACTAAAAAGATCAGAAGTGCAGGGGATCTGATGAGAGATTCTGCTGGAGCACTTGAGAAGGCCCAGGGCAAGGAGATACTAGTGGCTTCTAGAAACTTCTAGGAACTGACTGATGGCAGCCCTTGGCTGATAGAGAATACATGGGGACCTCAATCCTGCCAAAAACCTGAATGAGCTTAGAAACTGATTTTTCCTCAAAGTCTCAACCAAGAACACGGTCCAGCCAATACCCTGAGTGTGAGACTGTGAGCAGAGAACCCAGCTGAGCCATAACTTGTGAGCAACACCACTGTGAACTAAGAAATGGCTGCTTGTGGAAATTTGGTACACAGCAACAGAAAACTAATATGCTTTCTTCTAAGCCAGCCTCTGTTCACATAAAAATAACATCCTAAAAGTACCTCCTCCCATCAACTCCCAGAATTATCAACTGTCCTCATGGGCATGAATGTGTAACCAACAAGGGAAAAAGAAAGAAAAGTGTAAGAAGCGTTGAAGGAAATCTCTATCCTTCCTATAAAACCACGAAATCTGAGGACAAGCATAAACATCTTTTATTTTTAATTTTAATATTTATTTATTTGACAGAGAAAGAGAGCACAAGCAGGGGGAAGCGGGAGAGGGAGAAGCAGGCTCTCTGCTGAGCAAGGAGCCAGATGTGGGACTCAATCCCAGGACCCTGGGATCATGACCTGAGCAGAAGGCAGACACTTAACTGACCGAGCCACCCAGGCGGCCCAGGACATACACATCTTTAATGATAGTGACTATTCTAAAGATCACCACGTATAAGCAGTAACTCTCAGAAACTTTAAAATAGGAATCAGCCCTTCCGCAATATTTTACTAATGTTAACATCAATAAGAGCAACATCAACATTATACCTTATTTAGGTTTCTATGATATATACTAGGAAAAGTGTTCATCTTTTATTCATCAAAATAGTAACTGATTATTTACTATATCCTTTGTAAGTGCTTATTGACTAATTCCAGGGAATGCTAAGATACACATGCCATCCACATGTAAGAAAAAGTAAATATCAGAGGATGTTTGCCCATTGCTTTTCTTAAGAGTAGGTATTTATTGTTAAAACATAAATATTCAGCATTTCATTTTACTTTTATAAGCAATCCTGCTGTTATTTCAATTTATAGACATTTGTTTCATTTCTATTCCATGCTAGGCTCTCTGCTAGGCACTAAAAACAGATGAATAAGTCAGTCCCTGCTTTCCAGTAACCCTCAGGCTATTAGGACAGAGAAAAGCAAGTCTATTAAGAGTTAATACAAACAGAGGCACCTGGATGGCTCAGTTGGTTAAATGTCTGACTCTTGATTTCAGCTCAGGTCATGATCTCAGGGTTGTGAGATCAAACCTTGTCTGGGGTTCCACGCTGGGCATGGAGCCTGCTTAAGATTCTTTCTCCCTCTTCCTCTGCCCCTCCTCGCATGCACACTCTCTCAAAACAGAAATGAAACAACTGCAGTCAATGCAGTAGTATTACTGGTATGTGTGATGTGTTAAGATGCAGTATAGTCTGGGAATTACATGATGTTTGGTGTGATGGTGGTGAGTGATCAGTTAAGAAAGTGTGTATTTCATTTGTTTGTTTATTCATTTGTGTTTTTTAGATTCCACAAATGAATGAAATCATATGGTATTTGTCTTTCTTTGACCTATTTCACTTAGCATAATATTCTCTAGGTCCATTCATGTTGGCAGAAAAGGGAAGATCTCATTCTTTTTTATGGCATTTTTTATTATGGAATATTATGAGTAATATTCCTGTGTGTGTGTGTGTGTGTGTGTGTGTACACTTCTATATCCATTCATCTATAGGTGGCCATCTGGGTTGCTACCATATCTTGGCTATAGTAAATAATGCTGCAATCAACAGAGGGGTGCATATATCTTTCTGAATTAGTTTTTGTTTTCTTTGGGTAAATACTCAGTAGTTGAATTACTGGATCATATGTATATTTATTTTTAAATTTTTGAGGAACCTCCATACTATTTTCTAGATGGGCAAAACGGGTGATGGGGAGTGGGAGCTATGGGCTTCCCGTTAGGGAATGAATAAGTCACAGGGATAAAGGCACAGCATAAGGAATACAGTCAATGATATTTTAATAGTAATGTAATGGGACAGATGGTAGTTACACTTGTGATGAGCACAGCATAATGTAGAGTTGTTGAATCCCTATGCTGTACACAGTAAACTATAGTAACATTATGTGTCAACTATATTTCAATTAAAAAAAAGAAATAAGGGGGCGCCTGGGTGGCTCAGTACGTTAAGCGTCTGCCTTCGGCTCAGGTCATGATCCCGGGGTCCTGGGATCGAGCCCCGCATCGGGCTCCCTGCTCGGCAGGAAGCCTGCTTCTCCCTCACCCACTCCCCCTGCTGTATTCCCTCTCTCACTGTCTCTCTATCAAAACAAATAAATAAAATCTTTAAAAAAAAAAAAAAGAAATAAAATGGAATTAAAGAAAAAATGTTAGAGTAAAATAAAATCAGAATTTTTTTTTAAAAAGTGTGTATTTCCATCCGTCCATCCATCCATCCATCCATCCATCCAAGACTATTAAGAGTTACACAGAAGGGCACCTGGGTGGCTCAGATGGTTAAGCGTCTGCCTTCAGCTCAGGTCATGATCCTGGGGTCCTGGGATCAAGCCCTATGTTGGGCTCCCTGCTCAGTGGGGAGTCAGCTTCTCCCTCTCCCTCTGCCTCTCCCCCTGGTTGTGCTCTGTCTCTCTCTCTTTCAAATAAATAAATAAAATCTTAAAAAAAAAAAGAGTTACACAGAAACATCTAACCTAATTAAGGGCAGTTCTGATATTTGTTGTATGCTTAAGGATTGTGACCAACTGCATTTTTTTATTAAAGAAAACTAGCTTTTCATGAAATACTTCTATACACTGTCATCTGCTTACATATAAAAAGTAGGTGACAGTTCTTAATCTGTCACAATCAAGTTTGCACATGTCTAAAACAATAGCCCGAGTACCACAAAATGGTGCCCATCCATGGGAAGGGAACACCATTTAGTTCACTAACTTCTAAAATTCTCCAAATAGAAAGTTATGTTAAAACCAAACTGACTTCCCAGAGACAGAGTAGAGCATATGAGAGTTTGGGACCTAAATCAAACACACGAAACCTTTCATTCTTGACCCAGCAATGAAAAATGACAATAACCATGTAATTGAAGAGACTGATTATAATACAAAATACTGAACATTACAGTTTAAGAACACACACACACCGAATATCTACCATACCAGTCTTGTTGGGAGGAAATAAAAATCTTAATCCCCATTATAAACTTTTCTTATGTGAACAATTTCCCCCGGGTTAATGCTTGTCTTACTTGGCATTTATTTTTAAAAGAATGAGCTATGACTCTTCACACAAGCTGTTTTCAAATTCCACCACTAAAAATTATTCCTAAAAGAAATGTCTTAAACTCAGTTGTCAGATGTCTCACATCTGCTGTGTGCGCTAGACAAAGTCAAGGATGCAAAACATAGTGTTTAGAAACAATAGGCACATAATGAATGCACAACTGAAGGCAATGAGGCAAACAATACCCAACCCAAGACCTCAGTTTATATATCAGCTGTAGAGATGAAGCTAATCAACACAGAGAAAATTTAAAAGTGATAATATAAAACAGTAACACACCACCACCAAGAACTGTACACTTAGATATTAAGATGGTAAATTTTGTTCTGTTTTTTTTTTTACCACAGTTAAAAATAAAACAACAAAAAAAACCCCACCAATAATTCAAAACTAACTGTGAGAGCATAAAACAATAAGTGCTATAAATTCAAGTGAGAGTTTTGTCTTTAAAGGAGGCACGAGATGCCCCTTCAGTTTTGCTGACTACAGCATGTATTACCATTACTTAGCTAAGTGAGAGCAGAGGAAATGGGCAGGGTTTGCGAAAAACATTCAAGACCTCATGTAGATCAACAGAGCTAAGGAGGAGGATTCCAAGTTGGAGAACAGAAATGGCTGAAAAGGTAAATCAGAGCTCGCCTACGGCAAAAGGTGAGCGCCCACCCAACCTTATTTGTACCTTTTACCCCCTGTCTATGGGAGTTAGTAAAAGGTTTTTAAGAATGAAGGTGACATAAAGACTATTTTATCAAGATGCACCTACAGGCAACATACAAGGCAGACTGGAGAGCTAACGTCTGAGGGACAGGGTAACCAACTGGAGACAGCGTCAGCGAAGTTAGGTGATGAAAGAAGATGGGCGCTTGACTTGGAACTCAGGAAAGACAAAAAGAAAAGAGCCAATATGAAAAGTCCAAGAACAAAAATACTTAATGAGTGAATGCCAAGGAGTCCAGGTGATTCTCAAGTTTTTCCAAAGATGGTTCCTTAGTAATAGAAGCTCAGTGGTACTCTAGCAGAAAAGCTAGGAGAGGATGCTGGTTTAACAGGAAGATCTGGAGATCCATTCATGACCTAGTGCATTTGAGTTTGGAGTAGTTTATCAATTAAGTGAATCTAGCAAGTGACATAAAGGTTGAGAAAATCGGGATGCCTGGGTGACTCAATCGGTTAAGCTTCTGCCTTAGGTTCCGGTCATAATCCTGGGGTCCTGGGATTAAGCACCGCATGGGGCTCCCTCTTCAGCGTGGAGCCTGCTTCTCCCTCTGTGTGTGCTCTCCCATCTCTCTCTCTCTCTCTCTCTCTCAAAAAATAAATAAATAAATAAATAAATAAAATCTTTACCAAAAAAAAAAAAAGAGGTTGAGATAATCAGTGTGTGAAGAATAGTTGGAAGCAGGTGTGGGTGTGATGTTCCAGGTGCAAAACGACTGAATGGCTGAGCCAGAGCCCTGGTGCGAGTGCACATTTCAGTCACAGGAAGTGGATGGACAAAGAGGACAGAAGTGGAGGAGAGGAGAGCCTCTGACCTAGCAAGACAACAGAAAACAGAGCAGCAAGTCACAGGTCCTGAGGTCAGGGGAAAAAGGAATGAAAGTGTCCCAGATTTGTAAATCAGGATGGAGAACCTCCAGAAAGTACCAAAAAAAGGCAGTGCCCAGGGAAGGCAGAAGGGAAAAGAAGGTCCAGGGTGAGCACAAGCAGGACAGCAGAACACAAAGACGTGTTGTGAGGTGCAAGGCAAGGAGGGGAGATGGACTGACTCCACGGTGGAGATGAGGGAGTCAGGGTTCAGCAGGGTAAGAACAACGGTGAGATCAATGTTAACATTCTTTTTAAAATGAAAAATATTCAGCAGCACCAAAATATTCTCCACCCAAACCTACACCAAAGGAATATTCAATGCTTCTATTTTTATCCTCAATATATGACTGGCTTTGTAATAACGAACTATGCTTAAGTACACTAGCGTTTCAGGCTGGGTTTAGGGATTATTAAGCAAGTATTCAGAACCAAATACTGAATTTCAGCAGCACATATATAACCCAGAGAGTGTGAATCCATTAAGCTTTTATGCTAATAACTGTTCTGGAGAAGCTGAAAGAGAGTTAAGAAAGAAGCTAAAGTTTAAATTAAGTCCTACTTTGACATGAACATTTTTTTCCCCAAATTCTCAAATTGGTGACCAAGTACACTAACCTCCTACATGAAGAAGCTATTTTTAAAAACACTAAAATCTCAATATTCGTTATGCCCATGAAATAGCCTCTCAAGTATTACAAGAGAGCAGTCATTTACCAAAACAAGTATAAACTGTACAAAGACAGAATTCCTCTATTACTGTTTGACAGGAAATTACCTCTTCAAAGATGTACAAAGAATCATTGCTTGATCAACATCAGTTTAAAAAGAAGAGAGAGAGAAAGGAAAAGAGAACACAATTAATTACAGTCTCAGGAGGTCTCAGGTGCCCCTGGTCAAGCTGCTGCACCTCAAGGACTAGAACCCCAGCCCAGGCCCAGTGACCTCCAGGGACAATGCTGAGGACATAGGAAGAGGAAACAAACATGCCGGCTCCCAGTACATCCCAGATACAGCCACAGTTTAGGAATATACACCCTAGCCCTTAAACCTCACGACAAGCATCCTACCAAACACAAACCATGATGCCAAAGCTCAGGTAACTAATGTTTACTTTTTCCCTGGACAGGCCAGGACTGCTGGAATAAGGAATGGGAATTACCTAACCATCTGAAATCCTTCAGAATGCTCATGTCACTGCTTTCAAAAGATGAAGGGTATCTCATTCTTGTATAGTCTTTACTGTTTTCAAAGGAAAGAAATCTACTGAGTTTCCATTTCCCACCCACTTAGGTTCACTCCCGGAATACCATTTCAGTATTGTTTTGAAAATGCTCCCTACCATCACCGATATTTTCTCTTTGTAACTCTTCCCGACTCTCTTCGGCTTTGAAAGTGTGAACATCACGGTTGTCCAACAACATCTGCTCTCAAAATCCGTCACAGATACGTAACAGGCTCCTCAGTTCAAGCCATAGACCTGAAGACCCTATGTACCATAAAGCAAATTCCCTCCAGCATTTGTCAAGCCCCCAAGCATTGCATATTCAATTGGATCGTGATCACTACAATAAATCGTGACCCCTCAGCCATCATTTGGCAGAATGGTGCAGTCTAGTGTAAGACTGGAGATGTAGTTGTTTGAGCCACACAACCAGTGGTTGCCGGACTTGACATGTCATGTTCTCACAAAAATGAATTAGTGTAGGCGATACAAGTTGAAGATTAAGACATGGGAATACAAGCTCATGTGTTCATCTACGGTAAGAAGTGCACATGGATTTCCTCCTTCAAATCTCTGCTCTAAGTGGGTTCCTAAGGTTGAAAGGGCAAGGAAGAAATTATGTAAGTGGCACTGAGACATTCTGATTATCTTGGGTTTGCTAATGGGTGACTATGTGCTTAATGAAGATTCTTGGTATACACGGTATAACAGAAAGAACATGATGCATGCAAGTACAAGGCTTCACTAAACATCTGAAAGTTAATGCCTGGGCTCCGACAACCTCTCTGTGCCTCAGTTTCTCTATCTATGAAGTGGGCACTCTTCACAACTGCCACAAAACATACAAATAATTTCGGAGAATGCAGAAGTCCTAGATCAGGAGACAGCTCAATTCATTGATTTGATGACTATTATTAGAGCACCCACTGGGTGTCAGGCACTGCTCCAGGCTCTGGGGATAGAGCAGTCAACACACGAAACTTCCTGCCCTCACAGAGCTTATCACGCACCTCAACTAGTCAAGTTTCTCACGGAAGGGCTACAGAGCAGCAACGGAGAGTGTGATCATGCTGTCAGAGAGGGGATTACCGCTGTGCAGCCCTGATTACCGCTGATGTATCCAGAACTGCTTTGAGCGGCTAGAGAATGCAATTCCAATGTGCTCTGAACCACACAACATGGCAGACTCAGGGCTACGCCTCCCCTTTGTAATAAACATGGTTATAACTATTCTAATTACCCAGACGTACACCACATTGACTTACTGTCAGATTACAATTGTTTCACTTCACTAATTTTTAAAATAACTTTTTAACAGACTATTAAGCTTCAACTTCTAACTAATTAAAGCTGCTTAAAAAGAGGGCTTTATTTTACCCAGTTAACTCATGATTTCCTAAAACTAAATAGCGTAAGTGTTCTGTAACCTCTGTACTACTCAACATATTTAACGGATACCACAGTTTGAGGGCTTTGTTTCAATTCATCCACACAGTATTTTGCCCTTGTCTCATGAGGATTTCCAAGTGCTACTTGATTTTAACCTGAACTGGGACTTCGTTCAAGAACAGCCATGAATCTCTACAATCTGATGTGTGAGTGAGTTGTGTTGGCTTGAAGCTAAGTGACAGCTGAAATATTTCAAATTGGCTTTTATTTTGTGACTCTGTTGGGTGAGGTCTGTAATTTGCAAAATTACTAAGCTGATTAGTTTGTAATTCTAATGCCCACAGGCTGGCCAACTAATGTCCATCCAAATGAGAAATTAGTACAGGGACTGATTTTGATTCTTCTGTTGCCATCCTACCAGCCTCTTTATTTACCTGGTAGCCGCTGCTTTCATATGGGCATTTTAGCATATAGAGGTTTGCTATGTAAGATATTTATTTTTTTCACTTCATTCATAGGTAGCTTTGATACACTAAGGTGAGCTTATAGACCATGAACTATTATCACAGGTACAATATATTTTCTGTATGTCCATGGAAGTTTTCTAAAGAAGGCTGTCAGCTTATAAAGGGCTGGGCATACGGCAGTATAGGCTGTAGATGACACAATCTGAGAAATGTCATGACCATGGTGGTCTGTGTGAGTGGCACCCTAGGACCATCCACGATTCATTTGTACAAGTGTATGTGGTACCTCTGAGCACCCAGGTGTCTAGGTATGAGTCTGGGCTGCTGCAGAAACTCATTTCCTAGTAGCATGGTGCTTTACGCAAGCCCCCCAAAATGTATGTAAGTGCCAGACAAATAGTCATCATATTCATTGGTTCAAATACCTCCCGGGAAAGAGTAAATGTATACTCCCACAATCAAACCATATACAAAGGAAATCAGGGACCATTATGCTAATTTTTCAGAGAGAGACATCCAGCATATCATTTAAGAGAATGGAATTCTAGAATCAGTCTGATTATGGGCAAATCTTATTTCACTACTGTTAGCTGTGTAACGCTGGATGAGCTCTTTCACCTCTCTATGCCTCAGTGTCTTCATTTATAAAATGGGGATAATAGAACGTAACCAGAGCCCTTACAAGGATTAAATGAGGTAATACGTGTAAAGTACCAAGAACCGTGCCTGACCACAATAAACACTGTTTAAGTGTTCAAATTTGGAATCAGTGTCATTGGGCAAGAAAATCAAAGCAGGGGGAGATTAGGTAACTCATCATGGGTTTAAGAATTAGTGATTTCTTCTGGAATGGAAATTAAAACTCTTTTGATTCACAGGACAGAGTTTTCATGAGACCATACTGTTTTACATCCCAACTTTCTGACAAAGGTAAAACCCATGACTTGAAGTCATTCTGACATCTGAAAAGCAAACTGCCATGCACCTGAGTGCTTTGATTACTGACACGGGTCGTCCTTAACAGGCCACCAGGGACGAGGCACGGGGTCTTCCAAAGCCACGTGCCACCAGTGCCTCGGCTGACATTTACTAGCCCCCTCTCCCCTGAGTGGGGGGGGAGACTCACACCCAGTGGACAAACAACTTCAGTTTACACAATCAGCCATCAAGAAGACTCCCAATCCTAGAAGGGAATAATTGTCCGAAAGCTCTTGCGTCCAGCCGTAGACACCTGGGAGGCGTCTACTGCTTCATTCATGTTCTTTAAATATCAGCTGATCCCTGAGGCGCTGCCCTCATACCCTGGAAAATCATGTCATTCGTCTCAGTTACAGTGTCTGCTCCCGGTGCCCTGAGGGAGAGGGATGTATTCTGAAGATCCAAGTGTTGCTCAAAGTCCTGGGGGCCGAAAGAAGCCAGGCCCATTTCCACAGTGTGAAGTGGGGCAGCTAGAAATCACAGAGAGGCCTGGCATGCTAATGAACAGACGCTTTTTTTCTATTTCCAGTCTTCTACAAGGATCCAGGGAGATGTGGTGACTGGTCTTGACGCAGATGGCAGCTCTTAGATAGTGGGAAACAACACGACACCCAGGAAACAAGTCCCTCACCTGCATCTTCATCCAGTGGACTGGAAAGCGCAGTCCTATGCCATCAACTCTAGCACACGGTCGGGGGTGGGTGCACGCATCACCTCGATGCCGTATTTGTCCAGAGCACCTCTTAAACCCTTCCATGCAGGCTGTTGTGTTAGCATCACCCTAAGGAGTTCCCCTCACTGACGAAATGAGATGGGGAGAGCTCACTGCAAATTTGCATAACAGAAAACCCAGGTAAACTAGAAGGGTGAATGAACTAGAAACAGACATGCTGTGTGAAACAATCTGTGTACAAAGCAGCCAAAACCCAAATAGGTCACACAAAATCGTCCCTGCATGACATTGACATCCTACCCACAATTCTCATTCGCTGTTGCTTTTGGCTAGAAAATCAGGAAAAAGCACCCAAACCCTCTTTCTCAACAGCTTAATAAAAATGCAGACATTCTATTTTTACATCAATTAACATCTGTGATTTTAAAATGTCTTCATCATAAACGTAATTAGTGTAATATCCTGGATCAAGTATAGAGCATGATATCTAAGAAGAAGGAATAACATTATTTTCAGTCCATTTACATTACTTGTTCTAATTTGCCACCTGATTAAAATGGTCAAATCAAAAATTATACGTCTTGTGGAAGCAGAGAAATCAGAATCTACCTCTCTGCCTGGTAAACAAAAGGAGGCTAAGGCTTGGAGACTTTATACAGCACATCTGAGGTCAAATCTTACTAAGAACTGAAGCTAGACCCCTGTTTATTCCCTATAAGACAGACTCAGGGACAAGGAAATATGGTTAATTCTTAGTGCCGCTTGCAGACTTCAAGCAGAAGTTAGCCGTCTGCCAACCATCTGGTGATCAGATCACTGCAGGATTACCAAGCCCTGTAGCTAAAATGGAGAATGTGGTGAGACACACACTAGTTTGGGGGACGTCTGCACTTACCAGATGGTTCACACCAGGAAGTGTTGTTGACCCCAAGTTCTTCCTCCACCAACCAGTGGAGCCCAGAACCTCAACGCCACGTTTGTGACAGTTGGTGACCACCATGGTGAGCGCACTGCACCACCCAGAGCAATGCCTTCACCTTCCCTATCTGGCAGTGACACTCCCCAGCTTACAGTGCATCTGCTGTGATTTCTTCCGGCTGTGGCTTCCCTAAATAGGAATACTAACCAATCCAAATAAGGGACAGGAGAGACACAGTATAAAAGAATGTGTGCTAACACGGTGGCTGAAATATCACCACCACCAATTAAGTGATGGGGACCACTAAAAATATCCAATCATGGTGGCATGTTTTCAGTTTTGGTAAAAGGATAGAATAGGAGAAGAGGGGGAAACGTTACCATGTTTTACATTGGTGTGGTCCTATTTCTCGCCAGAATGAACGTTTCCACTTAATGCTTATTCACGTGGTTAAGTTACCGTGGTGTACTCTAGCAATTAAGATTTCCCCATTTCTAACCCCCCCGCTTAAGACAAAAAAACCGCGTGCATTTGTCACTAAAATTTCTTTTACCAATAAACCATCATATGCCAAAAAGGCTGCTGAAATAAGGGCGGAAGAGAAAGGAAAAACATCATGCGTGGACATTTTAAGCCTCGCTGAAAATAGAGTTTAAAAAATGCTCGTCCTGAACTAGGGGGTGACCATCCAGGAGCACCTGGGTCTCTACGTGTATGTGTATCAACTTCTCTTTGTGAGCATTATTTCAGATACTGGTAAAAATGAAATGTTCAGACAAAAACAAACTGCTTTTGCTTTTATGTTCAAAAAATGAACTGTCACAGAACGCAGATGAATTAGCTTTGGGGACAGAATAATTTGTGCCCAAATCAAACGCAGGAAAAAGTAAATGTCTTGCAGGAAAAGAAGAAGTAAGAAAGAGCTGAGGCAGGTATAGTATGTCAAAAAGTGACCTTCAGAGAAGGAGAGGACCTCTCTAGGCGACTCAAACCACTGCGAGAGAACAGAGCAGGACTCAGCTCTGAAATTCCTGTTGCCCTTCCCAGCGACCAACAGAGGGGCCTGGCTCCTAACGCAGCCTAGGAAACAAACAATTTATTAAATTACTATTTTAAAAATCGTGTGAAAAGAGTACCAGGGAATAAAATGTCAAGACCGTGTGATCTCAGTGCGATCCCACATTGATAAGATTTTCTACATGGATGGCAAGGAGTCCTAAAGGGAGCAAACGAAATCGGAGCTGGTGACAAAGGCCTTCTTTAGAACACAAAACCCATGGTGCTTTGCGGCTGCCGCCAGCCCTCTGCCAACCAGCATGGGATCTAAGAGGCATTTAACACATTACATGTATTCCGAGGGAAATGAGTTCAGTCTTTGAATCACATTAAGGATAATCTAAGCTCTTTGCAATTTTCACATGACCCACACATAGGAGGCTCTCACAAGGACATTCTCCCCGCTCCCTTAGAGTAAGGATGACTCAGGACTCAGTTTACCTCCCTAAAGCAGGGCCAGTGAGGAGGCCCTGGGATTGCCAGCCAACCAGGAAAACTGTACCCTAATCCCAGGGACTACAAGTGACACCGTGCAGAACTACCTGGGAAGGACAAGGGGGACATGCCTGTGCCTAACCTAACACAGTGATGTATGACTTCTTCAGCTCCCTCAGTCTGTGGCCCAGGAGAATGTTAAATTTACAGACGTCCAGGATTAGATGAAATCAATCTGGCAAATTAAGTGTGTCGTTTTCAAAGGCAGGAGCCCAATCTTTCCATATGGTCGGTACTGTGGATGCCCAAGACACGTCTGTTATGTGAACTATTGATGAACAAATAGAAACACGTGACTATTTAGGAAATCCCAGTGCCAGTTCGGCTCCTATAGGTCCCAGATAAAGGAAATCTGAGCCTTACAGGGGGGGTACTGATGTTTAATCACTTTCAGTATGATTTAATGTACTAGTTACTTTCCAGAAATATTTTAATTACATAAAAATACGTACATTAAGAATAACAACAGAAAATATCTTTGCTGAATTCTTACAAATATCTTAAGTGACGGCAACGATAACATGGTCTCAATTTTCTCCTCTGTAAAATCAAGGAGCTGAAGTGAAATCCGCATCTCTATCTTAAGCATGTCATGATTTCCAATGCAAATACAACACAGCTCCTAGTACAGAGAACAGTCATCAATAATGTTCCCAGGGTTGACGGGGAGGCATGATGGCAGCTTTGTCACTTGATCCAGAATGAGTAATATCTGAGATTTAAAAGTTAAGCGAAAAGAGGCTAATACACATTTATACGTGTGTTAGCAATCACTCAGGGAGAGAAGGACAGCTCACTTTTTCAATAGGTACAAAGATCCTCCTAATAGTACCTTTTGAAGATTAAGAAACAACAATCAGTTGAGTTCCTAGGTCAGAACAATCTAGAATTCATCTGGTCCCTACAGCCTGCATTTCAAACCCAGACAGTCCCTGCTTTGTCATTTTTTGGTGATGTCTATCTGTCCAGCTGACAAAGAGAGAAGAGCCTCTGAGATGGAATGCTAACCAGGGTGGGTGGAGAGGTGTCCCTGAACAATGAGAGAGAGAGAAGAAATGTTTGCTCTCCGATTCTAATTAACTTAGGAATCAAGTCAGAAAACGTAGCCAAGAAGGGTACTCTTTGAAAAGGGATGCTACTAGAAAAACTTTAAAGATTATACACAGTACTCCTTATTAAAACAGAGCTTCACCTGTATGACTGAAGTGTGCAACTTAAATTAGGAACATTTTAAATCAATACAATAGACAAATTTCCTTTTAGAGAAGGAAAGCCAAATTACACATTGGGGTATGAAAACCTGAAAAAGCACTAAGTGCTTTTTTAAAGAATCATATGTAGTAACAGTTAGAATTTATGTACCGTAAGTAACAGGCTTTGTAGGTTAATCAGAGCCCAGGATTAGAAAACCAAATTGGCAAAAAAAAAAAAAAAAAAAATTAACATGTACTTAATGCCAGTCATATATGAAAGGTCCATCAATAACTTAATGGTCTCCCAAAAAAACACCTGAAAAACTAAAACATACCATCAGGTATTTTTCTTCTTCAACTAAACAATAACACAAGAAAGGAAGGAAAGATGAAAGGAAGGAAGGGAGGGAGGGAGGGAGGTTGATTGGATATTAATCAGAAAAACTCAGTCTAGGAAAATCTGAGTTTCAACTTTACAGAAATTCAAAAAATAAAAATAAAAACCAGGTCAGTCAGTACTTGGAAAAGAAAAATTCAAATGTTTCTAGGATCTGAAGAACTTTATATTACATATACAAATATATTCCTGCGTAAATGGTTTGTTCTGTGATGGTACTCAGGTCAGATCTATACCAAAAGCAAAGAAGTCTCCATGAGAGTTTAAACCAAAGGTTTAGGGTGGAGGGGGTGGAGATATGGAGGGGAGGGGCTCACCAACATCCCATTCAGAACAGCAACTAAACTACTTCCTGGTCATGCTACAAATTTTGAGAAGTAGCTGCCACTCTTTTTACTTGTTTAATCTCAGGGCAAACCATAATCTATGTGCAACCATGTAACAAAGTGGAATGTTTTAAATGGTGCAAATCAAAAAACATCATAATGATTGTGTCAACTTATATTTAGATACAAAAATTTTTAAAGATCATAATGAAAAGAGGCTAATGTCTATTGCTGGGAAGAATGCTAAGCCAGTTCAGGAGTCACAGTGCTAGATTTCTATCATGAGGAATAAATATTGGCAGATAAGAGAATAAGTCTGATTTCAAACAGAACTTAACACTTCTGGCTGAGCCTGGGTCTTTCCTGTGAAACACAACCATAATACTGTTCTCTGCAGTGATGTTAATAGCAGAATGTTTTCTTCCCAAATTAGCTGAGGAAAGATGTACCAGAGGACATTAACAAAACTACTCTAAGAGGTGGATTTAAGGGGCATCTGGGTGGCTCAGTCGGTTAAGCGTCTGCCTTCGGCTCAGGTCATGATCCCAGGATCCTGGGATCGAGTCCCACATAGGGCTCTCTGCTCAGCAGGGAGCCTGCTTCTCCCTCTGCCTCTGCCCCTCCCCCCTGATCGTTTTCTCTCTCTCTTTCTCTCTCTCGCTCTCTCTCAAATAAATAATTTAAAAAAATCCAAAAACAACAACAACAAAAGAGGTGGATTTAACTCCATGTAGAATGTACCACCATGGATTCTAACAGAGAGGCTGCCGTCTTCCTCAGGTTGGTGGTGGGGGGGGGGGTCCATCAGAATACAGGTCATAACAGAAAGGGCAGGGGTAGCAGCATTATTACTCAAAGCTGGTTGCTGCTGTTAGTTTGAATTCTCCTCAGGACCTCTGAAGAAGACACCCAGGGACAGATAGGATCTTCGTCCAGGTCCATCTCAAAAACAGGCAGGAGGGGGAAGGGGAGGGGCAGGAGGGCAAATAGAGAATGAGGGGGGCAGGAAGAGAAAGAGGTAGCAGGAAGGGAGGGCAGAAGGAAAGACGAGACAGACCCCAGGCCATCAGCATCCTAAACTTAGGACAGAACAAAGAACTAGTATCACTGCTTCCAAATACACGCAAAAAGTCACTCCCACTGAAAGGTCTTTATTTATAGTTTAAACTGAAGTACAGTAATACTAAAGGCAAATTTGAAAAGTCATCATATTCTTAGTATTCTGACATGGGCATTTTCAGTTCTCCAATTGCCTTGTTATGTTTTTAATTCAGTTCCCATCTTCACTGAGTATGCTCTCTGCTAGGCACGGGTGCAAGGATAATAAGACGGGCTTTTATCACCAGAAGGGCTCAAATACATTCACATCCTAGGGTGACTCATAGTCACTTGAATGATACACTCTTTTCTTTAAAAGACATTCTTAAGTCACGGAATGTCATTTGTTTCAAGTGTACCAAAAGCAAATGTGTAAAAAAAAAACGGTAAGAGGGGCGCCTGAGTGGCTCAGTTGATTAGGTGTCTACCCTTTGGCTCAGGTCGTGATCCTGGGGTCCTGGGATCGAGCCCCGCGTTGGGCTCCCGGCTCAGCGGGGAGTCTGCTTCTCCCTCTCCCTCTGCCCCTGCCCCCCAACCTGTGCTCTCTCTCTCAAATAAATAAATAAAATCTTTAAAAAATGGTAAGAAATTCTCCAATACACCAAAGACTCAAATGTGTTTTGGTTCAAAGTATAGGAAAAAGAATGTCAAAGTTTTTCCTGTAAGCTCCACTCAATTTAGGTATAGTAGAATCAAATGTTATTAGAGTTCATTTTGCTTCCCCTTTTATAGTTTTGGAACAACCATATAACATGGGTGATAATACTTCAATATACTTCAATACACTTACTACTTAAGAATGATGAAGGAGGGGCGCCTGGGTGGCTCAGTTGGTTAAGCGACTGCCTTCGGCTCAGGTCATGATCCTGGAGTCCCGGGATCGAGTCTCACATCGGGTTCCCTGCTCAGCGGGGAGTCTACTTCTCCCTCTGGCCCTCCCCCTCTCATGCTCTCTCTCTCTCATTCTCTCTCTCAAATAAATAAATAAAATCTTTAAAAAAAAAAAAAAAAAAGAATGATGAAGGAAAGGCATTGTCTAATGAGAAAGACCAAAATATTTACACATATATATTGTAATCAAAGACACGTGTATGTAGGCTAAAGGATTCTAAAGTTATTCAAAATCTAATATCTTTATTCTTATGGTAGTTTTACAATTTCATAAAAATCCAAGAGAAAGGCTATCCTTCCTATTTAAAAACTGGACACTAATAAGAATAAAAAATTGAGGAGTATATAACTCTTACCTATTCACTCCAATAATTTATCATAAACGAAGCCTTTCTGAGTTAACTTTTGTGTCCAAAGTGTAGGCAATGATTTAATAAGCTAATGATGAGATTTTAAATAATGTTGTCAATAAATACATAGTGTCTGGTCGACAAACTGAATTTGTAGCCATTCTTTTTTTTTTTTCTTTTTTTAAAGATTTTATTTATTTATTTGACAGAGAGAGACATAGCGAGAGAGGGAACACAAGCAGGGGGAGTGGGAGAGGGAGAAGCAGGCTTCCCGCTGAGCAGGGAGCCCGATGTGGGGCTCGATCCCAGGACCCTGGGATCATGACCTGAGCCGAAGGCAGACGCTTAAAGAGTGAGCCACGCAGGTGCCCCCCTTTTTTTTAAAAAAAAAGATTTTATTTATTTATTTGAGAAAGAGCGCGCGAGCATGAGAAAGGGGAGGGGCAGAGGGAGAGGCTGACCCCCAGCTGAGCAAGGAGCCCAATGTGGGCTTGATCCTGGGACCCCGGGATCATGACCTGAGCCGAAGGCAGACGCTTAACCGACTGAGCCACCCAGGCGCCTGGGGAATTTGTAGCTATTCTTGCATACTACTATTAGATATTAGCCAACACTCAGGGTCACCATATCTGTCCCATTCTGAATACATTTGCTGATAATGCTATTGTTAGGTTACCATTACCCCTGAGGGCTACCATTTGTTTAGTCCATTATGTGCCTGGCATAATGTATTTTACGGCTGACAACATGTGGGTTAGGGGCACCAACCCCCACGCAGTCAAAAATCCACATATAACTTCTGTCTCCACAAAGACTTACCTACTAATAGCGCACTGCAGACTGAAAATCCTCCTGAAAACATAAACGATCAAGTCACCATATTTCATATGTTACCTGTATTACATACTGTATTCTTATAATAAAGTAAGCTAGAAAAAAGAACATGTTAAGAAAACCATAAGGAAGAGAAAATACATTTACAATACTGTACATATATTTATTGGAAAAAATCTGCATGTAAGTGAACCCACACCGTTCAAACCCCTGTTGTTCAAGGGTCACTGTATAGGACCACCTCTTTTCATGCTTATAGTAACCATGAGGATTAAATGTTATTATCTCTGCTCCGCAGAAGGTGATCGTAACAAAAGCTACTAAGCATTCCGCATGTGCCCTTCTATGTTGCAGCTCACTCATTTAATGCTCACAATAATCCTATGATACAGCACTACTATTATCCTGACTTGACAGATGAAGACACTGGGGCACAGAGCAAACAGCATTCCCAACATCACATACAACACGTGGCAGAGCCCAGATCCTCAGAACGCCAAAGCCACAATCTTATCCACCATCCTGCCCTCCATTCTACCTATGAGAAGGGGTGAGAGCAGACAGGAAAGGAGCCAGGGCTGGTGTGGTCAGAGCTGAACCCCCTAATGCACAAACCAAGTCTTAAATCTGGCCGGGACTCACCCCCCAAATTTCCCTGAAGGAACTCACAATAAGGAAACGGAAATCCGACCTCAAAGGTGGCATAGCTCAATGTCCCAGAAACACATGACCCAAAGGCCAGGGCTTCCAACTGACCAGAGCACATGGCATCACGGAATCAGGAGCCTTGGTCTGAACAGATGCCCCGTGTCCATTCAGTGGTCACCAACTGCTTCCTTACTATGGCCCACAAAGTGCCCAACCACACTAGGCTCTCAGTTACTGAGCTAAATGAACCAGGGGCCCACCTCAACAGCTAACAGTGGAGGGAAACAAACAACATGAAATATGGGCTGTTGGGATCACAGCCAAGTGTTCTCAGATACAGTAGGGGGCCTCAAGGAGGGAGGGGGTGGGGTCAATTCTAACGTGTGTGAGGAGGTTAACAAAGCCTAAAAGAAAAGGTAGGTAGGGAGCCGAGTCTTGGAAGTGAGGCCAGGAAGACTTCTTCCAGCAGGAAGGCAGGAAGCCATGGTAAGACGCAGTCCCACTGGGAGGAAGACACCTGTGCTGGCAATGAGCTGACTCACTTACAACCCGCAGCCTAAGGACAGACAGACACTGTGAAGAAATGAGACGAATGTCCCAAGCATCATGCTGGAGTATATTTGCTACGGAAGATGTTTTCTGCTTAGGGAGAAGTTCCCCATTCCCACCCAGCACCCAGGATGAGGATGCTCACCTTGACCTGAGTCCAGGTTCCCCAGGGAACACTGCAATGACTAACGCATTCTTTTTTTTCTCTTTTTAAAGATTTTATTTATTTATTTGAGAAAGCGTGAAAGTGAGAGAGATCACAGAGGGAGAGAGAGAGAGAAGACGACTCTCTGCTGAGCAGGGAGCCCGATGCGGGGCTGGATCCCAGGACCTGGAGATCATGACCTGAGCCAAAGGCAGACGCTTAACCAACTGAACCACCCAGGCACCCTGACTAATGCATTCTTAATGCAATGTCGCCTAAGTGACTACAAAACACCAACATGAACCAAGCACGTGGGAGCGCCAGTCACCCCCACCTCACAGAAATTCCCATTTCAATTAGAAGGACCAAGAACGAGACAGAAATAAGGTGTTATATTCAGTGGAAATTATGACACTACCTTTACCCCCTGATATTTTTGCCAACTGGATTCAGGCACCTATGAAAGACTGAAGGCCTTTATTAACAGCATGAGTCTATGCATGGAGAGGAAAATAACATGCGTGCACCTCAATTTAAGCAGTACTATCTCTGGGGAGTGGCTTTCATGTGGACAGTCACATTCTATGTTATAGATCTGTGACGTCTCACTTTTGTGCAATCTATGTATTATGTTAGTGATTGCACAAAATATAGCAAATCTCCCGCCAAGTGAGAATACTTACAAATTCACTAGTCAGGAGACAGTCCACTGCGGCTGCCCCACCTATCCCCGTGAGCAATTGCTGATTCCGAAAGTCCAAATTGCGGAGCTTAAATATCCAGACGTCACAAAAAAGCCACTGCAAGTAAACACCCAGGCAACTTCAAAAAGGGCTGGGAGAGCCCATGCGATTCAGGGCCAATGGGGTCAAGTGAGAGCCAGGGGCAGGAGCTGAGGCCAGCCTCTCGGCCAGACCAGCAGACATCGTGGTCAGGTGGGCAGCACGTTCATAGAGCTTTCTGCCAATTCCTCTCGTTCCTGCCGGGGCCGAGAGGCGGGGATGGAGTGTGTGTGCCCAGGACAGCCAGCAGCAAGGAACAGACTTCACAAAGGTTTGCTGGATGACTAGTAAAAAGAAAGGTGGGGGAGGGAGGAAGGAGAGAAAGGAAAGGGACAGAGAAAGGAAGGAACAGAAGGGAGGAAGGGAGGGAAGCTGGAGTGGAAAGGGAGGACATCTGCATTCTGCTCGACAAATAAAAGGTTGTATTTACTTGATGATCATCAGGGTTACGCATAAATTTAATAGTAGATGTTTTCACATGGAATTACCTTTTATTTCCCTTTCAGACCTCAGAGAGTCCTGGTAACGTTCAATTCAAGATGCAGAAAGAACAGGGTAGGTGCTCTGGATGTCCAACCGGGGATTTCTAAAGGGAAAGGACACAGATTACAAATTATTCCGGAGAATAAAAGTGATTAATTTTTAAAGTATCATTAAAAAGAGACCGATTTTCACTGAATGAGAGACAGTGTATTTCTTAATAAACTGGGGGGGAAAAATCGAGCCCAAAGCCTCTTTCAAATACAGCTGCTCTAGCCAACTTTAAGTTGATTCTAGAAGAAAACAAAAATCAAACACGGGGTGGGCTTTGTTTGTGCATTTACCGGAAAACAATCCCAACAAGGAGGCTGTGTACTGCCATCTGCCTGGAGCCCCCAACCCTGGTGGCTCTGCGCCCCTCCAAACTCAACACCCCCCACGCGCCCTGTCCGTCCTTCTAGGTCAGAAAACCATGCAGGAAACAAGGTAGCCCCTCACCAACAACTGCATCGCTGCGAAGGGAAAGAGACATACTTCAGGAACTTTCTTAATGTTTCTAAGCAAATAAAAATATTACAAAATAGGCATTTCAGCTTGGCTCGTTCTCCAAATGCAGTTATGCATGAGCTCACAAACACATGCCCAGTTGTCCTGAGGCTTCTCTCTCTTGGAGCGAGGACAGAACTCGGAGGCAGCACTGTCCCAAATTGTGAGCACACAGTGTTTCGTTTTTAGGAAGGAAAGAATTAACATTGACCAGGCATGTACTCAGGCCCAGAAACAATGTGATTCCATTTTACAAAGGGGAAAAGAAACTGAGGCTTTTTGAGGGAAGTCCAGTCCACCGGTCTGTCTGACACATAAACACTTTTATTATACTTGGATATACTTGGATCAATCCTGAAAGTGATTGTCATCTGAATATCTGGCAACGCGCCAAGAAAATACCGCGGTGGAAAATTTAAATGTCTTCTCCTCCAGCATCTGCTTTCCTTGTATACCATCAATTCAAATAACTACATCTTTGTTTACTTGAAAGTGGGAGCTAGAGACAGGGAAGGAAAAAGCTCAGACTGTAATAGATATCTTTTATTGAGATTTACTGTATATCTCCCATGGAGAGGGAGGAACGATCAATACTAAAATTTTTAAGGAGGCACTTGGGACTTTGACAGACAATGGCTAAGAACCACTTCATTAAGGTCAATGCCAACGTCCCAAGCATCATTATCTTCTTTCTGGAGTGATATGTAAATGAATGCTATGCCAGAAGTTTATTAGCAAGGCTGCAAATCTTGACCTAGATATTGCACAGCTTCAAAAAAATAAAATAAAAAGAAAGCCTGAAAATGTCTATTTAAATAACAACTAAGACTGATACTTCCCACACTCACATTTAAAACTTTCAAAACAATCTTCTTTCCCCTGTCCCTGCATCTAACAATGTTCAACAAGAACATAAAGTAACAATTAGTACCAGATTAAAATATGAACTCCAAGTTCTACAGCTGTTTTTGATTATTTACTACTTGCAATTTAAGGTTTTGTTCGCCTGCCGAAATAGATGATTCCAGAATTCAAATGAATAAAATCATATACATTTAACATTAGAGAAACTTTTATTTAAATTGGGCCCAGAGGTATTTGAGATTGATGGTGACTCATAATAACAAAGTAAAAGGTTTTATATTTATTTTCCAGCTAGTATTTTTTGTTTTGCCCTAAATTGTATCAAAAATTCCTTTAAAGAAATCCTTTTGATCTTTATCATTATTTTTGCCTTTTCTTTCTCACGCTTTTGAGGAGAAAAACAACAAAGAGGTCAGCCCTTCCTCTTAACGACTGAGAAATGTCAAAGTCACACCGTTATGATCGGGATGCAGAATAAAACCATAAATGAATTTCAGGATTGGATTTATCCTCAAAGTCGCCATGTGACATCAAAACCATCCTAAAAGAAATAATTCACAGCACATAGTTTAAAGCTAAGGCATTGTATGGTTAGCTGCTCCAATCCACTCCTTTCACATCTAAGGAAATGAAAGCCCAGAGTGGTCAACTGACCTCTCCAAAGTCACACAGCCCAGCGGGTCCTGGATCTCAGATTTCATAGATGCCAATCTAGTGCTCTATTAGATCATGACTGATCTTTAATTTCCACAAATAAACTCTTCAGCGCTTATAATTTCATCTGTTTTCTACTTCTCTTACTCTACACAGCATGAACACCACTTGATGAGTCAACTTAACTTTATGGTAATATGAAACACTACTCAAAATTATCAAAAACATGCTCTGCCTTTTGCTCTACTGAAAAAGACAGATTAAACCATTCATGCCCATGAGAAATCTGAAATAAAATTTGGGATACTCTTAAGTTGTCTAACCTAGATACGTCTACTCTAATAATAGAATTTCCCTCTCTTATTCACAGCCAAATCATAATCATAGCTTTGCTACAACACATTTTCAAGAAGATTTTATAGATAGCTAGCAAGCAAAATGTAGGTATTCTACAGTAAAAGCTTATATAAGCAGCTTTTAAAGTAAGAATTTCCAGATAGTTTCCTATTAGATCCATCAGTTCAAACAGAACTCTTATTCTCTGAAATTCTGGAATCACTCAAGAGCACTTAATTTACCTAGATCAGCAACTTATTATCATCAACAGTCATTTGTCGACTCCTCAATTATTTACACCGTACAGTGCCAGGTGCAAAGGAACGCAAAAGCGTGAGCCGATGTTCTTGCTACTGTAGGCTGATGAGGGAGATAATTAAGGAGGATTTCACAGTGGCATCTGAGACAAGGTTTGCACGTGATGAATGTGTATGTGTGAACGTGCGTTTAGAGGCCTAGTTAATAAAACCACTCAGGTTTTCTTAGAGAATATGAGCTGACAGATTTTGTAAACAGTACAGCTGGCCCTTGACCAATGAACTGCGAGGGTCCACTTATACCCGAATCTTTTTGTGATAGAAGCAGTACAGTACTGTAAATGTATTTTCTCTTCCTTATGATTTTCTTCATAACATTTTGTTTTCTCCAGCTTATTTTACAGTAAGAACATAGTATATAATACATACAACATATACAGTATGTGTGAAATGACTGTTCATGTTACAGGTGAGGCTTCTGGTCAACAGCAGGCTATTAGTAAAGTTTTGGAGGGAGTTAAAAGTTATACGTGGATTTTCTACTGCATGGTGAGGGATCAGCACTCTAATTCCTGCACTGTTCAAAAGTCAACTGTATATGTAGGGAAGCAGGGTAAGATAAATTAAAATAAACCAACAGATAACAGAAGAATCCCTCTAATCATGCCCAAAAGAGCAAAAAAAAAAAAAAATGGTGAGGGAAACAAAATATCCTTTGAAAGGGGTTCCTTTCTTGAAAAAAAGTCAGCAACAAAATACCTTCCTTATATTTCTTCATAATCACTCATTCATGGTACTAAAACTCAGTGCGAGACAAAAAACCCCATTTAAAAAAAGACAAGATTTAAACACTTTCAAAAAGAAAATAAACAAATGTCAAGTAAGCCCAGGAAGAGATATTCAATATAATTAGTCAGTAGGAAAATGCAAAGTAAAACCTTAATGAGATACCATTAAAAACTCGTAAGAATGACTAAATTTAAAAGGGCCCAAATATCAAGTGTTTGCAAGAATGTGAAGGAACTAGAATCCTTATACAAGGCTGGCAGGAAATCCAAAAAGTCACAGGCACTTTGAAAAATAATTGGGCAGTTTCTTTTTTTATTTTTTTAATTATGTTATGTTAATCACCATACATGTAGTTAGTGTTCCATGATTCATTGTTTCCATATAACACCCAGTGCTCCATTCAATACGTGCCCTCTTTAATACCCATCACCAAGCTAACCCATCCCCCCACCCCCTCCCCTCTAGAACACTCAGTTTGTTTCTCAGAGTCCATAGTCTCTCATGGTTCGTCTCCCCCTCCGATTCCCCCCCCCTTCATTTTTCCCTTCCTGCTATCTTCTTTGTTTTTTTATTTTAACATATAATGTATTACTTTAAATTCAAATTTGATTAATTAACATATAATGTATTATTAATTTCAGAGGTAGAGGTCAGTGATTCATCAGTCTTATATAACACCCAGTGCTCATTACATCACGTGCCCTCCTTAATGTCCATCATCCAGTTACCCCATTCCCCATACCCTCCCCCTCCAGTAACCCTCAGTTTATTTCCTATGATTAAGAGTCTCTGATGGTTTGTCTCCCTCTGATTTTGTCTTGTTTTATTTTTTCCTCTCTTCCCCTATGATCCTCTGTTTTGTTTCTTAAATTCCACATATGAGATCATATAATTGTCTTTCTCTGATTGACTTACTTCGCTTAGCATAATAACCTCTAGTTCCATCCACATTGTTGCAAAAGGCAAGATTTCATTTTTTGATGGCTAAGTAGTATTCCATTGTATATATATATACCACATCTTCTTTATCCATTCATCTGTCGACGGACATCTGGGCTCTTTCCATAGTTTAGCGATTGTGGACATCACTGCTATAAACATTGGGGTGCGGGTGCCCCTTCGGATCACTATATTGGTATCTTTGGCGTAGATATCTAGTAGTGCAATTGCTGGGTCATAGGGTAGCTCTATTTTCAACTTTCTGAGGAACCTCCATACTGTTTTCCAGAGTGGTTGCACCAGCTTGCATTCCCACCAACAGTACAAAGGGTAACAAAACAGAGGATCATAGGGGAAGAGAGGAAAAAATAAAACAAGACAAAATCAGAGGGAGACAAACCATCAGAGACTCTTAATCATAGGAAATAAACTGAGGGTTACTGGAGGGGGAGGGTGTGGGGAATGGGGTAACTGGATGATGGACATTAAGGAGGGCACGTGATGTGTTAAGGAGGGTTCCCCTTTTCCTACATCCTCCCCAACATCTGTCGTTTCCTGACTTGTTAATCTTTGCCATTCTGACTGGTGTGAGTGGGTATCTCATTGTGGTTTTGATTTATATTTCCCTGATACCAAGTGATGTGGAGCATTTTTTCATGTGTCTGTTGGCCATTTGGATGTCTTCTTTGGAGAAATGTCTGTTTATGTCTTCTGCCCATTTATTGATTGGGTTGTTTTTTTTCTTGGGTGTTGAGTTTGTAAGTTCTTTATGGATTTTGGATACTAGGCCTTTATCTGATAAGACATTTGCAAATAACTTCTTCCATTCTGTCGGTTGTCTTTTAGTTTTGTTGACTATTTCCTTTGCTGTGCAGAAGATTTTTATCTTGATGAAGTCCCAATAGTTCATTTTTGTTTTTGTTTCCCTTGCCTTTGGAGATGTGTCTAGCAAGAAGTTGCTGCAGCCAAGTTCACTGAGGTTGCTGTCTGTGTTCTCCTCTAGGATTTTGATGGATTCCTGTCTCACATTTAGGTCTTTCATCCATTTTGAGTCTATTTTTGTGTATGGTGTAAGGAAATGGTCCAGTTTCATTCTTCTGCATGTGGCTGTCCAATTTTCCCAGCACCATTTGTTGAAGAGACTGTCTTTTTTCCATTAGATATTCTTTCCTGCTTTGTCAAGGGTAGTTGACCATAGCACTGAGGGTCCATTTCTGGGCTCTCTACTCTGTTCCATTGGTTTATGTATCTGTTTTCATGCCAGTACTATGCTGTCTTGATGATCACAGCTTTGTAATAGAGCTTGAAGTCCGGGATTGTGACATCACCAGCATTGGTTTTCTTTTTCAACATTCCTTTGGCTATTTGGGGTCTTTTCTGATTCCATAAAATTTTAAGATTATTTGTTCCAGCTCTGTGAAAAAAGTTGGTGGTATTTTGATAGGGATTGCATTGAATGTATAGATTGCCCTAGGTAGCATAGACATTTTAACATTTGTTCTTCCAATCCATGAGCATGGAACGTTTTTCCATTTCTTTGTGTCTTCCTCAATTTCTTACATGAGTGTTCTATAGTTTTCTGAGTACAGACCCTTTGTCTCTTTGGTCAGGTTTATTCCTAGGTACCTTATGGTTCTGGGTGCAATTGTAAATGGGACCGACTCCTTAATTCTCTTTCTTCTGTCCAACTGGGCAGTTTCTATTATAAAGTTAAACACACACCATATGACCCAGTAATTCCACGCTGAGGTATTTACCCAAGAGAAATTTAAAGACACAAATTCCCAAGACTTGTATAAGAATGTTCATAGTAGCCTTATCCATCATAGCCCAAAACTTGAAAGAACTCAAATGTCCATCAACTGATGAATAAATAAACAAATTATTGTGTAGCACACAAAGGAACACTACTCAATAATCAAAAGGAAAGAATTACTGATGCATTTAACAACATAAGTAACTCTCAGAAATATTATACTAAAAAGCCAAACACGAAGGACTAAATGTATAGGTCCACTTATATGAACTTTTTGAGAAGGCGAAACTATAGTGGTAGAAAGCAGATCAGTTGTTGCGAGGGGCCAGGGTGTGGGGAGAAGGGGCTGAATGCAGAGAGTACTGACAGAACATGCTGGGGGGACAGAAATGTTCTATATCATGATTGTAGTAGTGCTACATGCTTGTGCATATTGTTGAAAATTCACTGAATTATACCCTTAACATCAGTGAATTCAATTGTATATTCAGTATACTTCAACAAAACTGATTAAAAACAAAACAAAACTCAGGGCTACCATCATGTAACCTGGAAATCAGTAACCTCATCAATAAGATCTGCAAAGCCTTCAGCAGATGGCACTCGACATCTTCAAATACTTAATCATCAGTGACGGGTAAGTACCAGGAGACCACCATAAAAGAGAAAGAAAAAACCAATAGTCAAATTTATTGCTTACAGGGAAACTAAATTACTACATTTTTCTACAACTTCCAATAGGTTTTAGCTTTCTATTCCAGAAAGTGGGCTACTAATATGTACTCTAAAATAAACCTCCTCGGGGAGCCTGGGTTGCTCAGTTGGATAAATGTTTGTCTTCAGCTCAGGTCATGATATCGGGGTCCTCAGATGGAGCCCGAGTCTGGCTCCCTGCTCACTGGGGAGTCTGCTTCTCCCTCTCCCACTGCCCTTCCCCCCACCCCCCACTCGTGCTCTCTCTCTCTCTCTCAAATAAATAAAATCTTTAAAATCTTTTTAAAAAATAATAAAATAAGCCTCCTCATTGTAAAAGAAAAATCTTCCTAAAACTATTGGTGATCCATATAGGGTAATATATAGAAGATTGAAGAATTACCAAGAAATTCATAGGAAAAAAACCAACAAGTATGGAAATGTGAAGAAATATGGGTTAGCTTATAAATCAACTCCAAAATTATTCTTTAAAACTCTTTGATACGTTAATTGGGAAACACTTCTAAACCATCCATAAGGATTTGACCTGGTCTACTAGACATGCTTATCTATGATGTAAATAAAGACTTTAAGATAGGCTTACCAAAATTATAGCTGACTCAGAGGTTAAAAATGGATAAAATGTTATATAATAGAATCATGACTCTAAATGTATAAAGATGGAACAATTTTATTTTATTAGTGTCAAATATACAGAAAAAAGGTGCATTCATTCAACAAATATTCTCTGAGGGGCTGCCATGTGTTGGTAACTAGGTGAGAAAAGACACCAAGATTTATTTATTTATTTATTTATTTATTTATTTTTTTAAAGATTTTATTTATTTATTTGAGACAGAGAGAATGAGAGGGAGAGAGCACATGAGAGGGGGGAGGGGCAGAGGGAGAAGCAGACCCCCTGCCGAGCAGGGAGCCCGATGCGGGACTCGATCCCGGGACTCCAGGATCATGACCTGAGCCGAAGGCAGTCGCTTAACCAACTGAGCCACCCAGGCGCCCAAGACACCAAGATTTAAAAAGTGCCCTTTCTTTGCCCTTACAAAGTTTATCAACCAAAAAATGTAAGTAATGCACTCTGCGATAGGAGTTCTAAACTAATTAATCTGAAAAAGACCTACGAGCTTGAGGTTATCACACAACTCTTTACCTATGGCATAAATACTAGTGAAATTACAGGCTGAACTAACAGAATTATCAAATTCCATACACAAACACGCAAGTACTACTCTGCTTCAAATGGGTCAACTGCGTAGGGGTGTGCATAACACTCCATCACACTCTGGATGTACTCATTACAAGTCCCATTCTAAAGCCCAGCTTAGGTGCCTCAATCTTCTACCCGTTGCCATCCACCCACTGCTAAAATCCCTAAGATGATGCACAAGCCTGGAATTACCCTGTACCTCCTACACAATCCAGGTTGATAAGAGTGTTAGATACTGTCAGATCTTGACAGACTGAGGCACGGGCTAATAGGAGAAGGACCCAGCAATATTTAAATCAGCCAGGGAAGTGGGGGTAGAAGGTGGATTATCCTATGAAGGAAGAAACATCATTCGGAATGACAGAAGTTAGAGGGGAAGATATGGCTCACTATAGGAGCATTCCAGTCCTGACCAATCTCAAATTTGAAGAGACTGCCTCATGAGGTAGACCTGGCAGCATAAGTTTACTGAGCTGAGAATTTAGCCCTAATTCTATTTCCAATACTTCATCATAATGTGCTACCTGTCTCCCAACGCCCAGATTTTCAACCTTCCCTGTGGATCTTTCTCAAATCCATTTAGGACCATGCCCTCCTACCCACCCCCATGCCTACAAACTTCACCTCTTTCAGTGGCTCTGTATCACTGACAGGATCAAAGCCAAACACCCCTCATGTGGGCAGACAGGGCCCCCTATCAAATTTGCCTCTCCTGCCACTCTCCCTTATATGCTGTGTCCAGGAATCCCAAATCACTGTAGAACACGCTCAGGGGGCCACACTTTTTCTTGCCTTCACGCTGTGCCTGTCATTCGCTGAAATAACCCACACCTCCTGATGTGTGTGTGGAGGCTTCAGCCCACTTGGCCTCCACATAGTTCACACAATCCCTCCTCTGAGAAGCATTCCACGCTTTACCACTTCCTCCTCTCCATGCCCATGGCGCCTTCCTGGTCTCCATGAAAACATTCACCCCAGATCCAAAGATTAGTTATGGCTGTATCTCCCTGCTGAACCTTAAACCCCTGCCTGGTTCTCTTAATCCCCAGGACTTAGCCCAGGTCGTGATACTTCACAGATATTTCTGACGAGTCAGGGATTCTAAGATACCCCAGCTGCGTATGTCCTGTCTGACCTTATTCCCATCAGCAGTCTATCAACTAGGCTCTGCACGGGGTACAGAATGAGCCCAGGCAAAGGCTGCCATCTTGGGGCTACCGAAGACAGAGGTGGGCAACTCTCTAAAGAATCCAGGCAGCCTCAGTTGGGATGGAGCATTAGAACCAAATGATTACCTCATGGACACTCTTGGCTGTTGTGAAGTCAGCTGGGTTCAAATCTTGCCTCCTCGGCTTCACTGAGTATGTGACCTTGAGCAACTAACTTAACCTCTCAAAGCCCAGATTCCCTGGTTATAAAATGAAGATAATTATAGCCCTTACCTCAAAGGGTCACTGTGAGGATTACATGCCAATGTGTTGTAAAGGAGGTAGGGAAGGAATCTGGAGGCTGCAAATGCTCACTGAATGTTGTCCGATGGCTCAGCAACCTTGTCCTGCCTGCTTTTCCATGACGGAATGGAAATACTACCTACTCCGGAATAAGGTGTTCAACAAAATGTGTAAAAATGCCAGGTACAGAGGAATCACTTGATTATGAATCACTGATTTCTAAACCTAGAAAATTACCTTTTGTTTCCAAAAAGACAGGATTATACAACTAGAGAATCTCTTGAGGTTCAAATCAAAAACATAATCACCTCACATAATACTCCTCACATACTGTGAAGACTCTTTCAAAAGAGTCTTTTTATGTATTCTAATAGTTAATTTATTTGGACTGAATTTAAACAGATCCCTATATTTCTCTAAGCTTGACAAAAAAAAAAAAGAAGCACACTCAAAAGTTTCATTAAATTCACTCAAATGTAGCCCATCACTTTTGTTCATTGATTCTCTATAAACAATAAGACTTAGCAAACCGCATTTGGTCAAAGAAATGTTATATCCAAGATAGAAATTTCTGAAAAATGTCATAATGGAAAAACCCGTAAACAGCTTACTACAGCGTCCGTGTCACAAATTTATCTTAAGGATAAATGCACCTGGTTCCAACCAACACATTTTGTAGAAAGAGTGTCATTTCAAATGTTCACTTTTAACACTCAACACAGAGCTTATAATACAAATACATGTTTATAAACCTAGCACCTTATTGACTGGCTTACAATCCAATTACTAATACTGTCCTTTTCCAGGGTTTTAATGATTGTCAGTCAGTACCTGAAATAATATCTCATTTAGAAAAGATTAATAAAATCACAAAGCAAACAGTTTATGGTAAGTAGCTCTCAGCCAACATGTCAGCAAGCAGTTGGGTGGGATGTTATTTAGATGCAAGAACATGAATGTAAGCAGGAGTAATTCTGATATATTCTGCAGGACTAATAGGCTACTCTGGGAAGAAAAACAGAGGAGCTTCCTTCTGTAAAAATTTTCAAACTTGTGGGGCAACTGGATGGCTCAGCCGGTTGGGCCTCCGACTCTTGATTTTGGCTCAGGTCATGATCTCGGGGTCCTGGGACCGAGCCCCATGTGTGGGGTTCTACTCTCAGCAGGGAATCTGCTTATGGATTCTCTCTCTCTCCCTCTCCCTCTGCCCCTCACCTTGCTCACTCTCTCTCTCTCAAATAAATAATCTTTAATTTTTTTTTTTTTTTCAAACTTGTGGAGTGCCTGGCTGGCTCAGGCAGGAAGAGCATGTGATTCTTGATCTTGGGGTCATGAGTTCAAGCCCCACATTGGGTGTAGGGATTACTTAAATAAATAAAACTTAAAAAAATTCTTTTCGAACTTGAGATTTCCTAAATCCAAAATATACTTCCAAAGTCACTGAACTTCTTTGTCCAGCAGAAAGTGTTGTAGAAAATGTGTATTTTGTAGTTACTCAAATTTTTATGTGCAAAATCCCTTACTAACCTACATTATGGAAAATACTTCTCTCAAGAAAAAACGTAGCAGTAAGGAACTTCCTAACCTAAGGCATAAAGCATTTATCTTATCTGGAGATGATCTTTAAATTATTATTTTTTTAAATTTTTTGTTTTGGTAAAATATCCAACACAAAATTTACCATCTTAAACTGTTTTAAAGTGTACAGTTCAGTCGTATTAAATACATTCCTAATGCTGTGCAACCATCACCACCATCCATTTCCAGAACTCTTTTTATCTTGTAGAACTAAAACTCTGCACCCATTGAACAATAAATCCCATTCCCACTCCTCCGTACCCCTGGCAACTACTTTCTGTCTCCATGATTTTGACTACTCTAAGTATTTCATATAAGTGGAATCATATAGTATCTGTCCTTTTGTGATTGGCTTACTTCACTTAGTATATAATGTCTTCAAGTTTCATCCATGTTGTAGCATGTGTCAGAATTTCCTTTGTTTTGAAGGCTGAATACTATTGCATTCTATGGACGTACCACATTCTGCTTACTCATTCATCCACTGATGAACACGTGAGTTGCTTGTACGTTTTAGTTATTGTAAATGATACTGCTGTGAACATGGGTGTACAAAAATCTCTTCAAGACCCTGCTTTCAGTTCTTTTGAGTGTATACCCAGAAGCAGAATTGCTGGCTCATAGGATAATTCTACTTTTGTAAGTTACACTTTTTGGATGAGTAAATTAAATCAGTGAGTAATCAAATCAATCACTATGTTCCTCAAAAAATAAAAATTATGTAATAGTACTTAAATAACCCTATCATGCCAAGAAATTATGTTCACAAAGTTCTGTTTTCTGCTATGACTGTAAACTGGCAATCTCCCATCCTACCAGGCATGTCCAAATACCAAAAAAGAGAGTGTTGATGAGATGCTCATCTCCCCGCCGCCACTTTTTTTTTTGCCTTAAAAAATTAGTCTCCGTGATACATTCAACATTGGACCGCAGGGACTCTAAGTATCAATTACACTGTTTGTAAGACACACACACACACTCATTATGCTCATCAAACATGCAGGCGCAGTGCTTTCCCACACTGTTGTTTTTTATTTGGTCCTCAAGAGACGGATCTCTGTTTAATAACGTTGAGGTCTGGGGCTCTTTGTCTAGGTGTAAAGTATCATTGGAGTCCCTTTCAAGTACTTCCCAGAGCAGGTGGCAATGATTTCAGGCCAAAGAATCTCTACTTTTAGCTTTCTCTTAAAAAAGCTATTCGTCTCATTAATAAGCGACTAATAAGGATAGAACAATGCCCACATCAACACTGGCATTTTCTGCTATCCTATAAAAATTAAGCATCATCTTAATAAAATGTAATGCAATCGACTGGGCACTTCTTTTTTTAATGTTTAAATACATGCTTTTATTGAGACATCAGATTTTATATTATTACATTTCTTAATCACTGGTATAATACACATGATAGAAAATTTACCATCTTAATCATTTTTCAGTGCATAGTTGAGTGGCATCAAGGATATTCCAATTCTTGTCCAATCATCACCACCATCCATCTCCAGAACTCTTTTCACCTTGAAAAACTGGAATTCTGTACCCATTAAATATAAATAAATAAACTCTGTACTCTGTCTCCCGCCCCTCCCCCCACTCCCCACCCAATATTGAGCAACTGCTAATTCTGTCTCTGTGAATTCGACTTCTTTAAGTACCTCATGTAAGTGGGATTATACAGCATTTGTCCTTTCATGGCTGGCTCATTTTGCTCAGCATAAGTCCTCCAGGTTCATCCACATTGTAGCCTGTGTCTACTGGGCATTTCCTCTTCTTCTTTTTTTTTTTTTTAAGATTTTATTTATTCATTTATTTGAGAGAGAGAGAGAGAGCACATGCAGGGGAAAGTGCGGAGGGAGAAGCAGACTCCCCTCTGAGCAGGGGCTCGATCCCTGGACTCTGGGATCATGACCTGAGCTGAAGGCAGATGCCTAACCAACTGAGCCACCCAGGCGCCCCTCTACTGGGCAGTTCTGACCTCACGTATCACAGGAAAGCTTTAGCCTTCAGAACAGAAATGTAGAGCCAGATGCATCTCAGCAGTGAAGCTTTTGTGAATGGACAATCCCAAAAGAGATCCTGTGTTTATTAAAGCAAGAGTCGGACGGTACTAGCAGGATCCAGGAAGACGAGCATCCACAGCACCACAGGATGCTGCTCATGGCTCCCTTCTCAACGCTGCTTCCAGCAAGTGAGCGAGTAGGGCGGGTGAGCCAGGCCACCTGGCATGTCTGTAAAATAAGTTAGGGTACAGTTTCACGCAGGACTGCACTTTTCATTTTTCATGTCTGCTATACCCGATCTTTGGGGCTTTGGAGAAATGAATATCAATTTAAATGACTGGCCAGGAAAGAGCAACACTATTAGTAAACATCAAATTAATGGCTCCATTACATGTAAGGCAATTTCCCTATCTTAATGGTAATAGAAAATTACATGATAAAAATTACAACTTGCTCCATAAAATATAGCATTTATTATATTATCTTTTTTTTTTTTTAAGATTTTATTTATTTGACAGACAGAGCACAAGCAGAGGGAGAGAGAGGGAGAAGCAGGCTCCCCGCTGAGCAAGGAACCCGATGTGGGACTCGATTCCAGGACCCTGGGATCATGACCTGGGCCAAAGCCGCTTAACCGACTAAGCCACCCAGGCATCCCTATATGATCTTTTGTAGCATTTTTTGGCTGTGTGGCTATTGTATGTAAGCCTTGTTTCCCCAAATAAATTATATATTTCAAAAAACATAGTCTTTTCATTCTTTTATATCCATCTCACATCAATGTTCACATAAAACTAGGTATTGGATAAAATGCTACTGGTTGATCAAAAAGTAATTGATAGGACCATCTAACACATAAAAAATAAATGGACTGATCATAAAAAAAAGGGTTAAACAAGGGAGTATTTTATAGCTTAGTGCTTAAAGGTGTTTGTTTTGTAGTCAAACACTTCCCAATTTATTTTCTTAATTTAAATTCAATTAGCCAACATATAGTACATCATTAGTTTCAGACGTAGTGTTCAACAATTCATCAGTTGCATATAACACCCAGTGCTCATCACATCACGTGCCCTCCTTAATGCCCATCACCCAATACACCATCTTCCCACCCTCCTCCCCTCCAGCAACCCTGTTTGCTTCCACTCTGATGACTTCCCATTCAGTTTTCCCTTCCTTCCCCTATGATCCTCTGCGCTGTTTCTTATATTCCACATATGAGTGAAACCATATGACGATTGTCTTTCTTTGACTGACTTATTTCGTTCAGCATAATACCCTCCAGTTCCACCCACATCAATGTAAATGGTAAGCATTCATCCTTTCTGATGGCTGAGTAACACACTTCCCAATTTAAATCTCAGTTCTACTCAGAATTGTTCTAAATTAAATATCAACACATTCAATACCACTGGATTGAAACCAGAAATATAGTACATGATCCATTATGTTTCTACCATTAGTGGTAGTAATATTATTGCAATGCAACTCTTGCGATGGTATTAGGAAGTAGTACCTCTGGGAGGTGGGTAGGTCATGAGGATGGAGCCCTCATAAATGGGATGAGTGCCCTTATAAAAGAGACACAAGAAACTTTCCTCATCCCTTCTGCCCTGTAAGGACACAAGACTAAAAAGTTGTCCATGAACCAGGAAACGGGCCTTCATGATACACGGAATCTGCCTGAACCTTGATCTTGGACTTCCCAGTCTCTAGAACTGTAAGAAATAAACATTTATTATTTAAGCTCCCCAGTCTATGGTAGTTTGTTACAGCAGTCTAAAAAGACTAAGACAGCTACGGATCCACTTTATGTATCTTTAACTTCTCCCGTTTTCTGATTTGCATTTGATTGGGCAGTTTCATAACTGAAAAGAAGTCTGTCTCAGGGCAAGTGCCAGAGAACAAGGTTTGATTTCATTTTTATTCTCTTTCAGATATCTTATTTTATTGTCAGGTATCCATAACTAGGGGTGGCTCATTAGAATTATATAGGTATCTGATTTTAGTCTTGGAAAAAGGAAAAAGTAGAATGTCACTCAGCACTTTCGACTTGCACTGATCATCATCTGCCAGTGTTTTCCATTAGTTAAACCCAACCAGAATCCAGAGAACTCACGGATGGATTTCAAACTTTTGGGCATTTGCTTTAAAAAATGCATATGAGACTTCAATTTCCAATTAGGATACAAAGCATGTAGAGAGGCCTTTGATCTTATGGTCAAAAGAAATTTCAGCTGGACAAAATAAAAACATACCTTTCTGTGGGTCAGTCTAGCAAAGAGTAATAAACACAGAAGCCTTGATGACCTCATTTCAACAAGAAACAAGCCCTTCACAGGCAAGCTGAAAGCCAGCGTAGGCTGCATGTCTGAAGGCTGTGCCTGGCTAGCCTGCGGAGTGGGAGGAAGATCCCACAGAGAGACCTGACCTGGCAGGAACACGGAGAGAGAGACCAGCCTTACAGGACAGTGTGAACAGGCAGGACAGACAGGAATCTAAAAGAACAACAAATGCAACAGCAAATTATTAGTAAGTCTTCAAATCTACCCCATACCCTCCTCCCCAAAAACCAGACAAAAGAGTAACAGTGAAGAGGTTAGAAAGCCCAGAGAAATCACATAGCCCATATATTCTCATGGTACTTCAAATTCTAAATGCAAAGGGGAATCAAAATACTTAAAATGGTAATCCAGGGGTGTCTGGGTGGCTCGGTCGTTAAGCACCTGCCTTCGGCTCAGGTCATGATCCCGGGGTCCTGGGATCGAGTCCCGCATTGGGCTCCCTGCTCAGCAGGAAGCCTGCTTCTCCCTCTCCCACTCCCCCTGCTTGTGTTCCCTCTCTAGCTGTCTCTCTCTGTCAAATAAATAAATAAAATCTTTAAAAAAATAAAATAAAATGGTAGTCCAACCCTCTCCCAACTGAAATACTGACAGAGATTAAAAAAAAAAAAAAAGGAAGATCAGGTGAACTCAATCTGATTAAAAGTGCAAGCCAGACTTCAGCTAAATTCTAAGGGATCTGAATATTCTGCTCCTCACCCTAATCTCCATGAAGAAGAGCGAGCTTCCATTCTCTGAGATTTGAAACAAAATATTATACTTCAGTCTTTACTATTTTATTTACACCACCTGGGATATAATTTTTAAAATTACAAAATACATAAAGAAACAGGAAAATGTGATCCATAATTAAGAATTAACATAGTGAGTAAGAAAAAAAATGGATGACTCCATTAATGAAATTAGTAACAACTACAATAAATGTTAAAGAATATACAAAAAATAAGCATATAATGGGAGAAGATTTGAGATATATTAATACAAAATAGAAATTCTAAAATAGAACTAAATAAAAATCTTGAACTAAAAATACAATATTTGAGTAAAAAGTTTATTGGGTGGTATATCACCTGAGGGAAGGTAAATAAAAGCAAAGATGGGCTATAAGGACTACATCTAAATAAAAAGCTTTTGCACAGTGAAGAAAACAATCAACAAAACTAAAAGGCAACCTGCTGAATGGGAGAAGATATTTGCAAATGACGTATCTGATAAAGGGTTAGTATCCAAAATATTTATTTATTTATTTTAAAGATTTTATTTATTTATTCATGAGAGACAGACACAGAGGGAGGCAGAGGGAGATGCAGGCTCCCCACTGAGCAGGGAGCCCTACTCAGGACTCGATCCCAGGACCCTGGGATCATGACCTGAGCCAAAGGCAGACACTTAACCGACTGGGCCACCCAGGCGCCCAGTATCCAATATATAAAGATAGATAGATATATATATCTATCTTTATAAATAAAAAATATAAAAAGTACATTTAAAAATATATGAAGAACTTATACAACTCAACACCAAAAAACCCCAAATAATATGATTAAAAATGGGCAGAAGACACGAACATACATTTCTCCAAAAAAGACATCCAACAGACACAGGAAAAGATGCTCAACATCACTCATCATCAGAAAAACGCAAATCACAACTACAATGAAGTATCACCCCACACCTGTCAGAATGGCTAAAATCAAAAACACAAGAAACAACAAGTGTTGGCAAGGATGTGGAGAAAAAGGAACCCTTGTGCACTAATGGTGTGAGGGCAAACTGGTGCAGCCACTTTGGAAAACAGTATGGAGGTTCCTCAAAAATTAAAAATAGAAATATCTTACCATCCAGCAATCACACTACTGGGTATTTATGCAAAAAAATACAAAAACACTAATTCAAAGGGATACATGCATCCCTATGTTTATAGCAGCATTATCTACAACAGCCAAGATACGGAAACCACCTAAATGTCCATTGATAGATGAATGGATAAAGAAAGTGTGGTATACACACACATACACTGGAATATTATTCAGCTATTAAAAAAATGAATGACGGGCGCCTGGGTGGCTCAGTCGTTAAGCGTCTGCCTTCAGCTCAGGTCATGATCCCAGGGTCCTGGTATCGAGCCCCACATCGGGCTCCCTGCTCTGCAGGAAGCCTGCTTCTCCCTCTCCCCCTCCCCCTGCTTGTGTTCCCTCTCTTGCTGTGTCTCTCTCTGTCAAATAAATAAATAAAATCTTAAAAAAAAAAAAATGAATGAAATCTTGCCATTTGCAACAACATAGATGGAGCTAGAGAGTGCTATAAGCCAGAGAAAGGCAAATACCATGTGATTTCACTCATATGTGGAATTTAAGAAACAAAACAAATGAACAAAGGAAAAAGAGAGAGAGAGAGACAAACCAAAAGAACAGACTCTTGAGAACAAATTGATGGTTATCAGAGGGGAGAGGGGATGGGTGAAATAGGTGATAGGGATTAAAGAGCACACTTATCATGATGAACACTGAAGAAGGTACAGAAATGCTGAATCATCATACTGTACACCTGAAACTAATATAACATGGTATGTTAATAATACTGAAATTAAAATGAAAAACTTAATTAGAAAAGTGAAAATCTGAAAAAAAAAGTTTATTGGATGGGCCTCACAAAAGACAAGTCAGTAATCTTACATTTTCCAAATTAAACAGAGAAAAAGGACAGGAAAAAAATGAACTAAATAGCACTGACTTGAGAAATAATATCAAACAATCCAAAATATGAATAATTAGAGGAGAGAGAACAATGGGGTTTAAAATATTTCAAGAAATGTGAATGAAATGTACCAAATTTGAAAAACATCAAACCATTAACCCAAGATGCTCAATGAATCCCAAGCAGAAAAATACAAGCAAAACCAACCTATACTTATCATGATCTAATTTCTGAAAACAAACCATAAAAAGAAAAAAAATAAAAAGCAAGAAGAAAAAAAGACATTACATACAGGGGAACAAAGATAGTAATAATGGTCAATATCTCATTAGGAGCAATAGAAGCCAGAATGGAACAACCTTCCTAAAGTGCTAAAAGGAGAAAACTGTCAACCTAGAATCCTATGCTTGTCAAAATTACCCCTCAAAAATGAAGGCAAATTAAAGACATTTTCAGCTAAATGGAAGCTGAGAATATCTGTCACTAGCAGATCCACATTACAGTAAATGACAGAGGAAGTTCTTCAGGTTGAAGGAAAATAACACCAAACAGAAAAACTCAGATTTACAAGAAGGAATAAAGAGCAAAGACATGGTAAAATGTGGACAAATATTTTAAAGGTTTTTTTTTAACTTAAAAAAAAAGGCAATTGGCTGTAAAGCAAAACATACTACTGTGTTATGGAGTTTATAACTTATGTAGAAGTAAGATATATAGTACCAGCACAACAGGTGAGAGGATGGTAAATGGAAATGTATAGTTGTAAGATTCTTAGATTAAATCCAAAGTTGTAATATGAATTCAACATAGATGAATCCCTAAAACAACCAGTAAAATTTAAAACCAAACCTTGGGGTGAGGGTATGGGTTAGCCCGGTGATGGGTATTAAGGAGGGCACGTACTGCATGGAGCACTGGGTTTTATATGAGAACAATGACTCGTGGATCACTACATCAAAAACTAATGATGTACTGTATGATGACTAACATAACATAATAAAATTAAATTAAATTAAAAAAATAAAGAATAAAAAAATAAAAAAAAAACCTTGGCTAAAAAGCCAAGGAGATTAAATGAAATACTAAAGAATATTTGAATAATCCAAAATTAGGCAAACAGAAAGGACAAACACATCAAATAAATAGAATACAAATAATGAGAGAGCAGACTTAAAATGGGCCATATCAATAATTACATTAAATGTAAATGGACAAAACCTTCAATTAAGAGGGATAATATTCAAGACTGGTTAGAAAGCCACAACTAACTATATGCCATTTATAAGAGACACACTTCAAGTATAAAGGCCAGATAGGTTAAAAATAACAGAATTTATACATATATATGTATGTAAATATATATGCATGTACATATGTATATATGTATGCATGTATATGTATATACTATATATATGTAATACATGTATGTATATATTATACAGATACATATATATAATACATGTATATATATACCATAGTGTGTATGTGTGTGTACGTAGATACCAATCATAAAAAACGGGTGTGGCTACATTACTATCAGATAAAGTAGACTTCAAGACAAGGAGTATCACTAGAGATAAGAAGGGGTATTATATAATGATCAAAGGGTCAATTCAGCACAAAGACATTAAGAGTTCTAATTGTGTATGCACCTAATTATAGAACCTCAAACTAAATGAAGCAAAAATTTACAGAACTAAAGAGAGAAAGAGACAAATCCACAATCACAGTTGAAGATTTTTAGCAACCTGTGCTCAATAACTGGGAGAACAAGTAGACAAAAAAAATTGATAAGGATATATAACATTTTAATACATTTATTTGAGCATTTAAAAACATAATAATTAACTAGTGTATATGTCCTTTTCTTTCTTTTTTTTTTTTTTTTTAAGGATTTTTTTTTTTTTAGAGAGAGAGAGCAGGAGGTCGGGGGGGGGCAGAGGGAGAGGAAGAAGCAGACTCCCCGCTAAGCAAGGAAGGCAACGCGGGCCTCGATCTCAGGACCCCGAGATCATGACCTGAGCCAAAAGCAGACGCTTAACCGACTGAGCCACCCAGGCGCCCCTATATGTTCTTTTCTAAATAAACTTCCTATTCTATAGCCCTGTGAAATGGAAACAGAAGCCTAAGCTTTTTTGGGTTTGAGAATAAAATGATCCAAAACATGTGAACTGCTTAGAACAGTACATTGTAAAATACAGAGGAATCCTGAACACCAAAGTGCCCTTTTTGAATGATTTTTAGGAATTCCACTCTTTTTGGTTTTCTTTAAGTCCTAGGAAACCGCAGGACATAAATACTGGTGTAGGCTCTTATATTCACATATTTCTCAGCTTTTGGTTCCAGTACAAGTATTAAATACCACATTAGCACCTTTCAGCTACTAATTCCAGGGAAATAGTAAATCAAACCAAATACCAAATATCAATAAAATCAATTATCAAAAATCAAATGGTGTGCTGCTTCCCAAGATACTGAAGCAGATGGGTATCTTCCTTCACAATTTATTTTTTAGAGACTTTGGAAATTTCCAAGCAGAAAATATTGCTGTAATGTCTGCTAGAATTTCACTTAGAGAGATAGCATCTCTTGGTCTTCATGCCCCTCAAACCTATACAAAAAAGAGACTGCATCCCCTCTCCTCCAATTTCCCAACCCACACTGTACGAAGTTCAAGCCTAAAGCAAAAAGCTAGGTTCCGGACTGCACCAACAGCAGGCATCACCTGGGGCTCCTCTCCTAGAAATAAACAAGTCTAAGGTGAGGCCCTGAAATCTTTATTTTAACTATGTGTCTCTGGTCATTCTTACAAAAAACCTTCAGGTTTTCACACAGGTGCAAATAGACGCTCAGCCCCACATCACTAGCCACATGACCTTAGCAAGTCAATGAATGAATCCCCCTCAACTAGTCTCTCATCTACAAAATGGAGACATCTCCACCTTTCAGGAGTAAGGGAAGCAGTATAATGCCTCAAACCTAATAGGTGCTCAAATTCTTTGTTCAAAGAATGAAAGAGAAAATATGCCTGGCGGGCAAGGTGACCATGTGTTCGAGCTGCATGGTTCAGAAGCACAGACTTACAGGCTGAAGTCCAAATGCCACAACCTGCCACACTAGGTTTCTCTATTCCTGGAATCTCCCGCACTCAAATATGTCACCTTAACGCTGCAAAACGAAATTGCTCGGAGCATCCCAGACCAGCCGAGCTGTATCATGCCTCAGTCTTTTTTTTTTTTAATGTAAAATTCTTTATTTTATTTTAATCAATTATTTTTAAAGTAATTTTAAAAGACTTGTTTACAAGAATGTTTAATTATAACTCTGTGGTCATATGCCCAGGAATAATAACTAAATCTACGTTAATTTATTTTCCTCCTTTATGTATTTTTTATTTTTTTAATTTTATTTTATTATGTTATGTTAATCACCATACATTACATCATTAGTTTTTGATGTAGTGTTCCATGATTCATTGTTTGTAATGCCTCAGTCTCTTGACTGGGTCTGTCCCATCGGGCTGGAATCTCCCTCTTTAATTTCTCCCCCAGCCCCCCACCCCAACCCCAGCCCATCCGTTCACCTGGCTAACACCTACCTTTCCTTAGGTAGATAGATGTGACTCAGCTCGGATCTCACCTTCTTCAGGAAAACTTCCCTGGCCTATTATTCCCTCCCCTCCCTTTTAGGCTAGCACATTCTGATCACCCCACCATCTCTTCTGGGCTCCTTGAGGCAAAGAACATTGCAGGTGTTTGCCTGGAGAACTTCCGTGCAAAGCCGCACCTCAGAAAAAATTTGGGGAATATGTGGAGTTGGGTAGGGAGCCAGTCTTGGGCATTGTAAAAAATCATTCTCTGGTGCTTCCCTGGCCAAACATTGGACCTATAACCGAAACAGTTCGAACAACAGTCGGAAAGGCCCCAGGTGGGAAGGAACTGAGCTCCACCCCCAACCAAGAGCCAGCCTCAACTCACCAGCCACCTAGCTGAGCCCCCTCGGAAGCAGCTGCTCCAGGCCCCGTCCAGCCTCCAGGTGACCACAGCCCCAGCAACACCCTGACTGCAGCCTCCAGAGACACCCCGAATTCCCACAGGGACGTCAGGATGGGACACTTCACATTTTTTGAGCCATTAAGTTTTGGGGTCGCTTCTTATGTAACAAGAGATAATACAGATTTTACTTCAACTCCTAGCTTCCTTTTTGCTCAGTATAATTTATCTAAAAGTGTCTATTCCATAGATTAAAAAAAAATCATCAAAGAGCCATAGAGAACACATGCTCTAGTTCCCTCTGGCCACCCTCACCAAAGAGACATCAGATTTCTCAGATTCTAAAATTGCTTAAAAGATACCCTAGATTCTGCTTTGTGAGGTATTCAGATTAAATGGGTCAACTATATAATTAAACCGTAAAAATAGAATGAGTTGAACGATATAGTAAGAAATAGCTCAATATTCTTTGAGTTAAGTTTGTTTCCAAATAGGGCTTATTTTAATTATAGAATACACATTTCATTAGATGTTACTTTAAACCCTTGTAACTTTTTAAAACCATGTTTCAGTTCACCGAAGGCATTTTTACTTAAGGACCTAAGACTAAATTTAGAAATCACCTTTGCTATATTTATTCCTCCAAATTTACTTTTTAATAATATCTACATTAATTTTTGTCGAAATAAGAAAAATTGTTCCAAAAGTATAAATTTTATGTACTCCAAAACAAAAAAAAGAGCCCAGCTGTCTCAAAGAGCATCAAACTCATTAGCTAAAAACCCAAAAACTCCCAAGAAAAAAAGGATATCATTTCATAAAAACATTTTTTAAACCTAAGGAAGTAAGTACATTTTCATGGCCCAAAGTTGTGATGTGAACAAAAACATCTTAGAATGACTACATTTAAAATATTTTATGAAAGCTGAACATGCTCCAAAAACAGATTTCCATTAAAATTTTATTTTAAAATAAAAGTTTCATCATAGTCTTGCTTCCAAATGTCTACAAATGTTTAATAAATGGTACCCCAAAAAGCAAATCATAACTCAACTGATACTTTAAACATGAATGTCCACACAGACTATAAAGACAAATGCAAAATGGTTAGGGAAAAACATATATACACGTGGCTTATTAAGCAGAAGTGTTCTATTAAAAATTATGGACTTTGTTTCGGATTCTTTTTTTTTTTAAGATTTCATTTTTATTTATTCATAAGAGACAGAGAGAGAGAGAGGCAGAGGGAGAAGCAGGCTCCCCACCGAGCAGGGAGCCCGATGCGGGACTCGATCCCAGGACCCTGGGATCATGACCTGAGCCGAAGGCAGACGCTTAACCATCTGAGCCACCCAGGCGCCCTTGTTTCAGATTCTTGATGAGAAGTTAAAGCCTATGACACAAGGCAGATCTTCCCTGGGAGAATGTCTGTAACCCTTTCTGCCCTCCCCAGCATTTTCCTACAAGGCATCCACCTTCAAATACCCTCCCTCTCCTTCCCTCCTGCCCAGGCTCCTGCCAAGTTTACTGTGCCTGGGGGCTCTCATTGTAGCACCAGGCATCCCTAAAATGAGGACTTCACCCAGATCAGCAGTTCCACATCAAAGGTAACCTGTTAGAAATGCAAATTCTCAGGTCCTCCTGGACTCATAATCAGAAACTCTGGGAACAGATTGGCAATTTGCGTTTAACCCTCCAGGTGGTGACTTTACTATGCTGGAGTTGTGAACCACTGACCCAGCTCAGGGGCTCCCAAAGCCACCTGTGCAGCACTGTCACAGGTAACCTCCAGTGCCCCCAAATTCCTACTCGGGGAAGGGCCCCCGGGGCACTGCAGAATCCCAGATGTTCTTATCCGGTTGACGGTGTGGGCCACTGGAGTAAGCAATCTTGAAGGGCCATTCGAGGAAGACCTGTATCTGTTTCTCCAAGTCAGCCCCGAGAGTTCCCGTTTTGCTTGGGCGTTTGCCAAGCCAGAGAGAATGGAAGGCAAAAGCATAACTCTCTGCACATGTGGAGGCCAGGATCTGGATGCACAGAAAATCCCCCTTCCTGGGAGGCACGTGTCCCATTCTCATTTCCAGCACAGTAACAAATGCCCCAAAACTGAAGGCCAGCCACCTCGCTCCTCTCCTACTCTGCTTACGAGCATTTATCAGTTTATTTCGGTGTTAAAGAGAGACATGACCTTATTTTCCAACACTGTGCCCCGGAGAGAGTACCCTGATCTGTTAAGTCTACCGTGGAGCCGACTCAGCTTCTAAGGCATGATGAAATGAACCCAAAATGAGAAGTCAAAAAGATCCCTCTAGAAATGGCGACAACCATGTGAGTTGTGGTGAAGCTGGTATGTGTCAGGATAAAAACAATCTCAGTCTCAGCACAGGGGACTGAAAGCCAACTGTCCAGCCCCCTCTGGACAACCCCTTCCCTGTCCCAACAATAGAGGGTCCATTTTATACGGCAGCCCAATCTGGTCTGGGTCACCTCTGACCTTCATTAAGTTGAAACCTGCCTTCATATCACTTTCCCTCATGGGTCTTGGTTGGGTAATCTGCAAAGCATACAATTCACTAGTCCCTCCACCCCACAAAGACCTTTCCAATATTGTCAAGTAGTATTTACTGAGCCCAGACATATGCCATGCTGGGGCAGCTGTCTTGGACAGGATAGTAGTCCACCTCCACATGAGCCCCTAGTGTGTGACTGAGGACAGCCACTAGGCATATCCCAAACCCTCGCCCCTCATACTCTTGCACTGGCTGTTATATTCCGTCTTTGATATATGCAGGTAAAGATTCTGGAACATCAGGTATTTGCCTTCATTTGCAGTATGAGAGAAATCTTTGTTAAGTAAAGCCCAGATAGTCTCTCAGTTCCAGAGAAAGCACACTATCTAATTCCAAAACAGCCTCTTAGGATGGGGAGATGCTCTAGGAAAACCCATCAGAGGGTCATCAATGATCCCTCTCAGGGCTGGGGTTTGGAAAGTAGGGTTGGCAGAAGGGACATCCAGGGGACAGTGAAATGCAGGAACTCTCTGGGAGCAGCTCCAGGGAGGGAGGCACCAGCCAGAGAAGACAAATGTGGGAATGTTCACTCCACCCCACCACTTCAGGGAAATGAGACGCACCACCAGGGATGACCGGGGTGGGGAGGGCAGTGGGACCGCCTCTTTCTGCCCACAGCTGAGGTTGCATGCCCCTCTGGCTCACTGAGTCCATGGGCTACACCAGCTCTTCCCCTCCCCAGAGACCTGAAGATTCCATGTCACCTCCTGGCACCCATGTCCCTGTCAGTAAGGTGGGACCACGGTAATATCAACACTGTAGTGTTGTTCTGAGAAAGAAATGGGGTAACCTCGGGTGACCTCCAGCAGCCCCCCTCAGGCACGGGAACCGAAAGGTATGCCTGCCTCACACGGCCACCACCAAGTCCTCCCAGAGAACGCACTGTTTGTGGCCCAGAAACATCACCAGATCTCCCTTTGAGATTTTCTACACAAGAGGTCATTAAGCTATAAGAATTTTTCTGCCAGAGGACTCAACAGAACTTGTGATTTGGGATGGAAAAAAAAAGTGACCTCTAAATATTTTTCTCATCTACAAAAAGTAAATAATTAAAAAGCTGACCGCCACTGATTTAAATATTTAGTATGAAAGTTTCAACAAGGTCAAATATAAAACTCATACCTTCCAAATATAAAGAGTTTATACAACCAACCTACAGACCAAAAATTACATTAAGAAAGCCTCTAGTTTTACTTTAAACCCTGCTTCTTTCACAAAAAGATGTGAGATACCTTGAAGAAAAAAAAATAAAATAAAATCAGAGGAAAGCAGACCTAGAGAAAATTAAACACAGAAACAGTTCAAGGTAGAGAAGAAACTAATTATAATTTCCTACTAAGTTGCTACAGTTGAGCTTTGATTTTGCTTCAAGTTTATTATTTATAATCAAATTATTTGCCTTGCATGTTTCTGACACATTTTTAAGTGCGTAAAGCACACTGGGTGGTAACAATGCAAGAGGTACTTACTGACATCTCCACCAAAATACAGAAGGAGATGTTGCGTGGCTGCCTCTGGAATCTCCTTCAAAGTGGAGAGCAGCTGAGAGGGCTACTCAGTCAGGAAGACGATTCTAGAAGGGTCTAAGATAACCCCTTCCCACCTAAATGTTACCACCTAGAGCCACCTCTTTGGAAGATCAAAGTTGACAAAATCAAAGCAGTGGATGGGCTATGTAGAATCTTGAAAGAATTATCTACAATAAATAAGCCTCTTAGATTGTTAAGAGCTCAGGAGATTCATAATTCCCAACAGAAGTTTCAAAAGCCTGACCAGAATGCAGAATTACCCACTTCTGTATGGATGCAGCCGTATAGGTACCTAGTGGGCAAAGCCAGAATGTTCTTTGAGAAATAACAGTTTGAAGGACCCACTCCAGTACATGGGTCAAGTAAGTCCCCAAAAGTATACTGTCAAAGTGATTTTGTTCTGGAAATGTTTCAAAGTAGGTATTACCAAGCTTTCTACCATAGCCACAGAAAAAAAATCTCACCTACTTACCTGTAGAATCTAAATAAGTCAAACTCACAGAAGCAGAGAGTAGAATGGTGGTTGCCAGGAAGTATGGGATAGGAGAAAAGGGGAGATGTTGGTCAAAGATAACAAACTTAAAAGAGAGAGAACTTTAAAAAAAAGACGAGAGAGCAAACTTTCAGTTATAAGATGAATAAGGTCTGGAGACCTCATGTACAACATGATAACTACAGTTAATAATACCCTATTAAAATTTGCTAAGAGTATGGGGGCGCCTGAGTGGCTCAGTTGGGCAAGCGATTGCCTTTGGCTCGGGTCATGATCCTGGAGTCTGGGATCGAGTCCCGCATGGCTCCCTGCTCAGCGGGGAGTCTGCTTCTCCCTCTGACCTTCCCCCCTCTCATGTTCTCTTTCTGTCTCATTCTTTCTCTCTCAAATAAACAAATAAAATCTTTAAAAAAAACTTGCTAAAAGCATAGATCTTCAATGTTCTCACCATACACACGCACACACGGTAACTTTGTGAGGCAGTGGATGTGTTAATTAGTTTAACTGGGGTCACTATTTCACAATGCATATATAAACCGAGACATCCCACTGTATATCTTAAACATAAATGATTTTTATTTGTCAATTATATGTCAATAAAGCTGGAAAAATATGAATAAAACCAATTAGGAAAAAACCCTCTCATAAATTAATTTGCTATGTATTAAGTTGTTAGATATGAACCATTAAAGATAATGATTTTAGTTTCAGACCAATTAATACTAAGCCATTCTTTGTGGCAGCAGAGCTGGGCTGATATTCTCTGCATTGCTGGTCAGCCCACGCACCAATGTGCTACCACACAGTCTGTGGTTTCATTGGAGGCTATTCCCACTAGATGAAATTTTGGAGTTAGGGACAATATATTATTACTCTTCATTCTCAGCACCCAACGTAGTGCCTGAGCAAATACAAACTAAATAAACGTACGCAATGAATGAACTCTAGACCACTCGGCAGAACACGGTTGATGTGGTATACCTTCTTATGGACCCCCGAAACCTGGTCAAACTTGACCTCTTCACAAATGACCTTAATTGATGTTCCCTCATGTGACTAAAATGGAACAAGCTCTATGGGAATCCCGACAGCATCCCTAGCCTGTTCCTGACACAACAAGCAATACAAGATATTCTAAGAACCGAGTTCAACGAGCTACAGACACAGCCACACAATGGACCACAACTCTGTGTACTCTCAGTTGTTCTTGAGCTTATCGGAGGAGATGTTCCAAATGTTTTACAGAAATCCAAACAGAAATCTACAGAGGCATTCTGATCTTCTAGGCTAGTAACCTGATGAAAAAAAAAAACGAGGTTAGCTTGGCATGATTTGTTCTTAGTGAAACTATTCTTGCTTTTAGTTATTACTACTTCCTTTTCTACAAGTACACAACCATCTGCTTAACACTATGTTTTAGAATGCTGCCAAGGATAAGGAGTAAAATAATTGAATTGTAGAGTCTAGAACAGCATCCTCCCATGGAAACATAACGCAAGCCACCATACGTGAACCATACGTGATTTCCAATCCTCTTGTAGGTATATTAAAAATTAAAAAGAAAAAGATGACATCATTTTTGACAATATATTTTATCCAAACCAATCAATCCAAAATATCCCCAAAATATTAATGAGTTACATTACATTCTGTTTTCAAGCTAAATCTGCAAAGGCTGGTAGTTTACACCGACAGGATATCTCAATTCATGCTTGCCACACAGGCAGGGCTCAGTAGCCACGTGTGGCCAGAGGCCCCCATACTGGACAGGGCAGGTCTAAGATCTTGTCACTTTCTGAAAAACCAGGGCATCTGACTTGATTCTGGCACCTCTCAGCTTCTCCACAATCTCTTAGGATATTATCAATAGTGGCGCCTTGATCCCAGCTGCAAACTCCTTCAGCATCTGAGAGATCATTCACCTCAATCTTGAGATGCAAATTTCTCATGTAGCAGAGTGGCTTTAAGACTGAGGCAGATATTCACAAGAAGCTGCTGGTTTGAATATGATTTATGCCCTCTGTCAAGTCGTACAGTAGGCCTAAGGCAGAGATATACTTTTACGCCCTCGCATTCAAGTTATTTAAACATCATAAAAGACATGATTGTGTCTTCTGCTCTTTTTTTTTTTTTTTAAGATTTCATTTATTTATTTATTTGAGAGAAAGAGAGAGAGGGAGAGACAGAGAGCACACACAGGGAGGAGCAGAGGGAGAGGGACAAGCAGCCTCCATGCTGAGCACGGGGCTTGATCCCACGACCCCGAGATCAAGACCCGAGCCGAAATCAAGAGTCAGATGCTCAACTGACTGAGCCACTGGGGCGCCCCCTCTCCTGCTCTAATTTTTATTCAGACCATATACGGTCCAGGAAAACAATTAGGGAGGAGGCATGACAGATGCGTTTTAGGGTGACCAGGATTCCATGAAGCAGAGCGGAGGTGAACGGGCACTCCGGACAGAATGAACAGCAGGTGCAACGCAGGGAGACGCCCAAGGGAAGGGGCCAGAAGGACACGGAAACCACACTGGGAAGAACTGGAATGGCATGTTAATAAGACTTTGTTTTGAGCATGTGGTCCAGGCTTGGAGCAGGCAAGCAGTGTGACAGACCAATACCTCAGCTAATTTTGGAGACAATACAGTGGAGGCAAGAAAGGGAAGAAGGTTCAGGGTGGGGTTATCAGTCAGAAAGGAGAAGATGGGCCGGGACTGAGAGAGAGGGAAATACAGAAAGGATGTCAAAGGGGACCAAGGTCCTGACTTCAATATCAAGATGCTGCACATCAGCTGGCAAGACCCATCAATCTGAAGGCCTCTCCCCTTCATGGGGCGCATTCCCGATGTCAGTGTTAGCTCAGCTGCAGGGGTTAGAATTCATCCCTTTGCAAATGCTTTTCGTGATTCCTACAATGTCACTTCATTAGACCACAAAGCATCAACAAATCGATTAAAAATCTATGAGCACAGACAAAAGTTGTCTTGCTTGCCAGTCTGTTTGCTATTTTAGGTTTGAGGAATTTATCCTCTTATTGGTAGAAGGAAGCTTCTTATAGGAGTTTTGTTTCTTCACTTATCAAAATGCAAAGGAAAAAAATACCTGCTGACATCATATTCCTTTTATATAACTTTCTGTTCCAAGAGGGGATGAGGGTCTGAAAAGTGACAGAAAAAAAGAAAAAGTGACACATCTTTATTTTTCTCCGAAAATGAAGAGATGAATCTTTGCTTCATTGATACTGCACCCTCCACCCTGCACACCCAGATGCACGGGACCCCATTCACAAGGCACACTGACAGTTTCAACAGGGGCAACAAGACACTTCAGATGGACAAGTTCAGAGATCACTCCCATTCTCCTACTATAGCAGTGACATGGCATTAGGACTAGAGAAGTCTACGCATCAACTTGAATGGGACACAAGGTGCCCAGATACTTGGTTAAACAAGTGTGTGTCTGCAGGGATGTTTCTGGATGAGACGGACACTTGAATGGATAGACTGAGTAAAGCAGATCGCCCTCCCCCACAATGCGGGTGGGCCTCATCTAGTTTGTCGAAGGCTGAATACAACAAAAAGGTAGAAGGGACGATCTGATCTCTGCCTGATTCCGTGAGCTGAGACACCCGTCTTCCCCTCCCCTCACTCTGGAACTTACACCATGGGCTACCCTAGGTCTCCAGCCTGCAGATGACAGATCTGGAACTTCCCAGCCTCCATAACCTCATGAGCCACTTCTTCCTTATAACAAATCTCCTTTAAAAAGACATGGAGATAGAGACAGAAACAGAAATCTATTGGTTCTGTTTCTCTGGAGAACCCTAACATGAGATATCTGTGACTAATAAATACTACCTGGTCAAATAAAAAAATCCAAATTAAAATGAGGATATTTAAGTATTTCAGACACAAAATGTTTGATTATGTCTTAGTATCCGGAATTAAAAGGTCTTGGCGATACAGTCTCTTTATCATTAACTCACAGTATCTAAACACCTTTTGGGAAAGGTCCGAAGGGCAGACAGAGCTTTTCAACAGCTGAATGCCTCACACTGAAATTACTCTAGAAAAGGCATGTGGAAATAGCAATGGGGATTAACAACTAAAGCAGTTCGGGCCTGTGCTGGTGAATTCTGAGAGGAAAAAAAATACCTGGAGGAGAAATCAGATAAGCAAAATAGGCCATATGAGTTGGAATGTGTGACACTGGGGAGAAGGCAGAGCCACTTCTAACTGGGAAATGTGGCCACCGCAAAAGTTGGTATTGAAAACTGGACCTCTACACACACACACACACACACACACACACACACTCGCATGTGCATAACTACATGATATGCGTGGGACTCCCATCACTTCTGTGGAAAATTCACTTAAAACCAATTTCCAAACAATACAGATAGAACCTTATTTCAACTTTCCACAGTATGTAGATTTATATGATTGGAATCCCCTCCCCCTACAAGAACTATAAATATAAATTCCCTAATAGGAACTAGAAAAAAGAAAATCTTCATTAAATGAAATAACTGAGCCAGTCTATCCCCTCAAAGATGGTGGCCACTTTGACCAAAACATTATAAAAAGGTTTATATGTGGTTACACACCCGATTTGTACTGCAGGTTAGAACAAAGCCTGCAGAAGCTACGAAGAACATCCATGACCAGTCACATTCAGAACCAACACAAAGAGTCCTCATCTTCTCTCATGGTCACTAAACAAGAACAAAATGTCTTGGGAAGAACAACATCTGATTCTTAAAAATCACAACATTCCAATTAACGATCATTTGAATGAGCACAGGCCAGGGATAGATTAAAAGGATTTTTTAAATCCCCAACGCATAGTCAGGAGTACAATGAGCCTTCCATTTCACCTTGTTCTAACAACGGAGTCAAGACACGGAAGTGCTGTCAGGATTCACTGGTATTTCTCAACACTTCTGAGTTCTGTTTCTGTTTCTGACCAACTGTGAAGTGATAGCCCTATGGTAGCCAGGGAAAGAAAGATGACAAATAGGTTGCACGTGTAGGTGAATAAATACAAGCATACACCTATGATTGTGGAGTGTGTCTGCACAAGGATTTGAAAATAAGTCCTTACCAAAAAAAAAAAAAAAAAAGAAGAAGAAAGAAAGAAAGAAAGAAAAAGAAAGAAAGAAATTAAAAAAAGAAGAGAGAAGAGGTCCTTAGATTTTATTCGCTAAACTTCACCCAAAGACCGCAGTCAACAAGCGAGCACCGTGAAAGCTTTAAAAGCCTGGAAAAGAATACATAAATATTCTTATTTCTAAAATGGGTATGATTTCCTTTTGTGAAATACAAAGAGCATCCAAATGCCCTGACCAGAGTCATTATAATGAGATGTGGCATCGTAAGTAACAAGATCTGGCTCAGACGCAGGGGCGAGAGCCCGCAGTCCAGACTGCTGACCGCGCAGGTCTATCAGGCGGCTGGCTACGGCCCCAATTTCAGGGCCGGCTTCTGGAACGGCCAGGGCAATCTGACAAGCATTGGTTGCTTTTTATAGTGGGTACATTTCTCTACCTTGTTTCCTCTTGTGGTTTTGATAGAAGGACTAGGTGCCTGAGAGCTGGCATCTCACATACCAGGGAGGCCTTGGGTGACATTTGGTTTGAGGATGCTCTCGGAAAGACCAGGGCGAACCAACAAGCATGCCCTACCCCAAGAAATCCTTGTTTCTGAATATTAACTCTCGCTCTCCTCTGACTCTCTGTCCCCAAAACACTCAACCAAGGACTGCTTGAAACCTGCCCGCTGGACCTCAGGGATAGCCACCTCACTGGAAAGCCAGTCATCTCAAATGCAAAGGTGAGAGCAGAGTTCTGCTTGCCTTCTGGCCTTTCTGCTGTGCCTTCAAGCTTGCAGGGAGGCAAAGGCCTCATAACCAGCAGGTCACCCTCGGACCCCAGCAGGTAAGTACTCAGGAGGCCCTGCAAGGGGCCTGGCACGGTTCTAGGCACTGTGGATTCGGCAGCCGCCATGACAGCATCCCTTTCAACCTGGAGAAGGTACTTTCACCATGTAAAAATTACACGGTTCTAGATAGACGCGGCGCCTGTGAAGAAAATAAAGCAGGATGACAGGAAAGAGGGTGGCTGGAGAAGGGGCTAGCTTAGCTCCCGGGGTCAGGGTGAGTCTCTGAAAAAGTGACTTTCACCTTGTGACCTGTATGGTGAGGACATACAAGACAGATGGAACGGCCCTTGAAATCCGAGACACAGACGTAAGCACAACTAGCCTCGGTGGAGTGCTCTGCATTTTGCAAGCACCACCTTACTGAACCCTCCCAGCAATATGACACGAAGTAGGTTATCCCCGTTTTACAGATCAGGAAGCTGAGGTTCCAGAAGCCTCCGGTAACGCCCTCACGTTCACACAGAGCCAATCTTTGCCCCCAGACAGACTCACCTAGAAAACTTTCTCTCAGTCTCTAGGTAATGGGCTGTCCTACAACTAAGTGTTTGGCCTGGAATCCTCATGGCCCTGACCGAGCCCTCACCCTGGCCTCACTTCGCCCTGCTCCTGGTGTCACAGAAATAAAGCTAGTAATTCCCCAGGGCTCTGCCACCCATTCTGAATGTGTACACAGTGTCCGTGACTCCCCTTGAATCTGACAAATCTGGGCCGTCCCAGTTTCCTTGATCTCTGACACCAGCAGTCTGTAGTGCATGTGGGGACAAAAGAATCTGTGAATGCCTTCTCTACACATATTGGAAGTATCAGAAAGACTACTGACACCGGATGCAATTGTCTACACCAGCTTCCAATCCTGAGGGAGGGGATTTCACTACATATGACCCCCAGGTCCTTCCAAATAACAGGATCCAACTTGGATCACTGATACACAAATAGAAATAAAATACAAATCGGCAAGCCCTTCCAGCTTGAACTCCAGAATATACCGTATTTCACCGATTCTAAGACACATCTATTTTCCCATTTTAATACCTGAAATCAGGATTCATATCACAATGAGCGGTATGTCGAAGCTTAACTGGCAGTGTGTTTTCTTTCTTGGTGTTACGTACGATAATCATGCATCTTAAGATCACTAGGGGGTTAGGTTAAGAGAAATTCAAAATTGTGCAAACATCAGGTTCCCCCCATTTCCTTTCTTTCCTTTAAGTCCAACTGGCTGGTCACCATGACAGCTTTTTGTCTCCCCATTTCCCCTCTTTTCTGGCACTCCATCCTCCACAGGGCAGGCCGTGTGAGCTGCCAAACCTGCACCCTAGAGCCTGGCCCTCCTTGTGTCACACCCTCTAGCAGTTCCCACTACTTTAGAATGAACAGAAATTCCTCCTTCCCCCCGCCCCCATGGCCTACAAGGCCTTGCTGACCTGGTCACTCTCATGTTGTCTCCTGGTCTTCACAAAGGCAGGTTCTGCCTGCCTCAGGACCTTTGCATAAGCTGCCCTCTCTGCCCAGAGACCTTGCAGAGATTGCCTCTTTTTTTTTTTTTTTTTTTTTTTTCCACTTAAGTCTCAGCTCAAACATCCTCCACGGAGCCCTCCCAGGCCACCCCGCCCATCTGGGAACACCACCCTCATTCCTGACTGCACTTACTGCTGCTTGAAACTAGATTTTCATGGGGCACGTGGGTGGCTCAGTTGGTTAAGTATCTGTCTCTTGATTTCAGCTCAGGTCATGATCTCCGGATCGTGGGACTGGCCCCGTGTCAGTGTCAGGCTCTGAGCTCAGCAGGGAGTCTGCTTGAGGATTCTCTCCCTCCTTCTCCCTTGCCCCCCAACTCGAGTGTACCCACATGCACACATGAGCGCTCTCTCTCTTTAAAACAAATAAATAAGTCTTAAAAAAAACTAGCTTTTCATTTATCTGTTTATTACCTTTTTCCTCCATTTGATACCATAAAGCTTCAAAGGAGCAAGAACCTTCTTGGGCACTGCTTATCCCCAGTACCTAGGCACACAGTGAATCCTCTATAAATATCCATTTAACGTAATAACCATAATAGAAGAAATTACTAAACTACATTCTTTCTAATGGTTACTTTCTTTTCATTAAGTTCCAGCCAATGAGACAAAAAAAAAAAAAATGCTGGCAATGATTATTTTGAAGCCTATCTGTGATTCCTCCTGAAAAAGACAAAAAAGAAAAAAGAAAGAAAGAAAAGAAAAGACACAAACTTCCAGTGCGGCTTTTGAGGAGCAAATGCTTTGCCTTACAACATAACCACTCAAAAATTTCCCATATGCTTCTAAATTGTATCTTTAAAAGCTTTCTCTGGAACTGGACAATTTCAAAATCCATTGATCTTGCTCTGATGTATAAAACATACCACAGAATTCTTATAATTCTTCTAGAAACCTGTCTGCCAAATGACATATTGTTTCCTTTTGCTTACTATTCACCTTTGAACTTCCCTCTAAAGTGTTTACAGTTTTAAAATCCCAGCTTTTGCGCTAGTTCCAGTTTAAAATTGTTTAATCATCCACATGTTCACTATTTTTATCACCAAACATACTGGAAAGAGGAAGTAAATTGTTTCTTCTACTAACTACTAAAGTTTAAAAAAAAAACAAAAACAAACCCAGTCTTATGTCTTTGAATGCTGTGTTCTCATGTGACTCTCCTTAGGAGACTCAAAATGTTAAAAACATAAACATCACATGCAGTCCCTTTTCACAGGAAGGAGGAAACCTAACGTGTCATAATAGGAATATGCATGATTTAAGGTCATTAATTTTGTATCACAAGAGATAATCTAGAAATAAACCCAGACTTAAAAACAGGAGGCAAATGTATTCTGCAAACATTTTGAAGCCTTGCCCATACCTTCATTATCTATAGTTAATTGTACGGGTGATGACATCCACAAACAATGAAAAACCGTATTTCTTACTACTTTCTCTAAAATCTTCCATGCGAATGATCCAGTTAACTTATCCTTTCAAACTTCAGAACCAATGCTACCTTTAGCTTCTTTGGTAAAACATTTTGGGCAAAATTTGTGTTCTCTTCTGAACAATTCTCCAATACTACTTTTTTGTACTTCTAGAATGCTTTCAATACAAAAATGACCATTAAAATTTAAACTAAGCTCTGCCTAAAGTGTAAAAGTAAAAAAAGGAATACATTGAAAGGAGTTTGATCCAGTGTTCCATTAATCATCGTAATGTACTTAATTATCTGATGTAGTTAAGTGATGGAAGTGAATAAAGCTCCTTTAACCAAGGGAAGGAAAGTCAGTGGTGGTAAAGGGGAGGCTAGGACTCTCACCAGACCACCTACGCAAGAAAGCCAAAAACAGACCCAACACGGCTTCATAATCTAACCCACTTGCACTGGCCTTTACATAGTTGAAAGAAGTTAAACCTGCCAGTCTTCTCCTTAGTCCTTCTAAAATAAGCAATCTTTAATAAGTATTGTGAAATATCAGGAGGTTATCTCTGAATATTAAAATTAACTTCATTTCTCCTGTTTGGGACTCCCAACGCTACCCAGGAAATTCAAAGCGTGTCACTGAGTTATGAAAAAGGGATATGTTGGTATCAAACCCCAAAAGAACGTCATGAGCACCTCCTGAATGTGCAAAACAGAGGCTATTCCACATGGGGTGGTGGAAAGATCCATGGGTTCCAGAGGCACACAGGCCCCCAGTTAAAAATCGCAGCTTTGCTACTTAGTAGCTATGTGACTCAGCCAGTCACTTCATGTCACCCGAAGAAAGAAGATAACAACCACTATCCTGTGTTGGAATAAAGAGAATCCACTGTCAACTGCCCAGGACGAGGCCAGTCCCCGAGCCAGCCCACAGAGATAACTCGAATTACAGTCCAGAAAGCCCTTGTTCTGAGACTTCTTATTCACTCCCTACCCTTGGTGCTGTACTAAATAGAATGAATATCTTTTTCTTGGATGAGTCATGGCTTTGCAGAGCTTCAGAGTCTTCATCCTGAATATCAATGCTCATTGCATCATACTGGGACCCAGAAAAACGGCAAAAATTAGAATAAGTGAGAAGCTGTTTTCTTAAAGTCATGATGCAACTGGGTTTCTTATCATTTGTTTCTCTCTCTTACAAGTTAAGTACTGAAAACAAGTCTAGGTTAGTTGGAGATCCCTTAGGCTCAGAAGGATCAATCTTAACCTATTATGGACAAATAAGAGAAAGAGTACAGTTGATTAAATTAGATTTTTACAAAGCGATGTTTGTCATAACACCTGGAATACTCAGGTTTTCAGAAAGAAAAATCTGGCCAAGTAAATAGATTGAAAAATCTATTTCTATGTGGAAATACAAAGGAGAGACTTTTTAAAAAGTTTATTCCTAAAAAGATTGTTTAGACGGTATCTGTATGGTGAGAGTATATTTTGGGGGCAAGGGCAAGCAATGGGATTACTAAATTAACTCTTCCAATTCTACCTGACCACAAATGCGCCTTGTCCGCCAGAATTACGCACAGCACCACCTACTGTCAGACTGTGCGTACAGCAGCTTTGGTACGGCAGGGCCCCAAGAGTTAGCCATGCCTTTGATGAGCTAAGTAAACTGCTGAGGAGTGAAAGAGATACCATTTCAAAGTTAAAAGGCAGTGGGGGGGACCTCAAAATGAAAGCAAACCCCTGACAATCTAGCAAGATATCTAGGTAGCAAACACAATCATTTGGTTACAGACACATGGCAAGTAAGTAGTTTTCATTTTTCTTATGGTAGCTAATTAGGCTGCTCTAAAGATTTGAAAGCCCAAGTAAGAATTATAGGATCTGGCTGATGGATATACAACGCGCATGTTTATTATTTTTTTTAATACAATGCGCATGTTTATATATCATTACCTTTTGCCCCAATGAAAGTTACCTCACTGTTGTGCCACCACAATGGAATTTCAAGTAGGAATCAGAAGTATTATTGTCAACCCAGAGAACGAGGGGGTTCAGAATGGGGTGCAGAGCCCATGTTTCCCCTAATGTCTAGGCTTCTCCTGAGACACTTAGGCCCTTAAGGATAATTAAGTCTTCTTATTATGAAATGTACCTGGATATGACGGCTCAGGACTGTGTTCTTGCCCTTACAGATCTGCTATATATTGTGCATAATACACAGAACAGACTGTCAGTCATAAGCAAAACAACAACCCAACCTCAATTCGGATCTAAAATTAAACCACAGACTTAAAATAGACCATGACTTAAAAGTGCTCCAATCTGAAAAACAAAACAACTGTTTTCCAAACAGAAAAACATATGGACTGATAAAAAAAAAAAAAATTAAAAATAAAACTAGGTGACACTTACCTAGCACTGTGTTCCAGGCGCTGCTCAAAGCACTTAACAGATTATCAGGTTCACAAAGCATGGGCACCTCCCTGTTCAATGAGTGACTTTACTGTTTTAAAATCTATAGTAGCACCATAAATACCATAGGATAAATCAATGGGATGTTAAGGACAAAGAAGTCTGGCTTATCATTTACCTCACCCTTATGTTAAAATAATTATGCTTAATGATCTGAATGACCAGGGGTTGTGATGTCACAAAATAAGTACAGGTTAGTACAGGTATTTTCCATGGAATGACTCCACGTGTAAACTGGGGAGAAGATGCTACATAAAGGTCTTCAACACCAGCAGGGGAATGAGGAAAATAAAAGTCCTATTATCTATACTGCAACAATGCGTATTCTACTATCCCATTCCCCTTCTTAAAAACAAACCAGTTTGTAGTTCTCACAATGCCAGCCATGCAGTGTTGTCACAGATGTGTGCCAGATTTTGCACAGGATATGGCCGTGAGGAAAAACCCAGAGTTTGCCTGTATCTTAGGCAGCAAAGAAAGCCTGTTCATTGTTGTGGCTCAGTAAATCCAAATAACAACTTGAAAGGGTTAAAAAGCCGGGCACCAGGTGTTTTCTTTCCACTTTCCCCGAGTAACTGAAGCACACAGCAAAGTTCTCTCTGCTACCCTCCCCACCAGCCTGCGCGGAGGGCGAACTGTCACTGCCATTTCCACCACGCAGCTCCCGCTCCCAACAACAATCAGAGGGCACCAGGCTGGGCAGCAGGCACCGGCGGCTTCCCACAGCCTGCACGCGCTTTGCTGCCAAGTTACGAGCTCCGCTGGGTGACGGGGGCACGAGGTAGCCAAGGATAATTTCATTCTATTTCAAATCTGTGTGCTTTCAAAGAAAGTGAAGAGGACCGAGACCATGGGTGGAGGTGGAAGGGGTAACCAAAAACAAACTTTCAGAGCCTCTGAATCTGCATCTCTTGCAAGAATTCCCAGCCGGCGATTAGAAGATAGTGATACCCACAGGGATTTAGGCCCCCAGGTTGGAGACCACGCGAGGAGAAGGGGTCGAGCGGAGTCCGGGTCACTCGCCTACCCACTCCTCCAGCAGCAAGGGGCAGGCGCGCTTTCGGAGCCCGCCGCTCGCGCCCCGCAAGCCCGCCCGGCTCCGCAGCGCCCCTGCCCGGCCTCCCCGCCCATCCCAGACGCGCAGCCGAGCGCCTCCTCTCGCGGCCCACACAGCCGGTCTGGGGGTCCGTCCCGGCCAGTGCGGCTCCCGGGCCGGCCTAGATGGACACCCAAGCCGGGCGCGGAGGCTCAGAGGCGGACCCGGTTCCGCTCCGGCCGCGCGCGGCTCGGGCATTGTCCGCAGTCGGAGCGCCGCGCGGCCACCCGCCCGACCCCCGCCCCGGCCCCCGGCCCAGCCTTACCTCGGCCGCGCTCCCCGGCCCCGAGCGGTGCGGCCCCAGCCGGGGGCCAAGCTCCTGGGGACCGCAGGGAGGGAGGTCGGGCCCGCCAGGAAGGGGGTCCGGGCCGCCGGCGCCGCCGGAGGGCCGAGCGCGGGCCGCAGGGGCAGCCGAGTCCTCGCGCCGCCTCCGCGGGGCCACGGATAAAGAGCTGACCCGGTTAGCCAAGGGGGCTCGGGACGCAAGGCCGTGGAGGGCCCGGCTGGCGGCGGCCGCGATGGTTCTGTCTGCACCGAGTGGGAGGGCTCAGGCGGGCTTCGCGGAGCGCGAGGGAGGGAACTTGGAGCGAGTTGCTGTGGCCCAGAGCGCGTGTCCCTGTGGAGTGTGCACGCCCCTACAGAGGGCCCCGCCCCGCCTCCGTCCCGCCCCCTCCCCACCCCCTCCCTGTCCCCGCCCCCGCTCGCACCCCCACTTCCAGCGCCACCGCCTCCCTCAGCTCTATCCCCTCACCCATTCCCACCCCGGTCCCACCTCTAAGCCCCTCCCATAGGCCCACCCCCCACTCCCACCTCCAAACCACTCCCACATGCCCGCCCCCACTCCCACCTTCAAACCCCTTCCACACACACACCGCCGCTCCCGCCCCGGTGGGAAGAATCCACAGGCTCTCAACTGCTGGGCAGCCCCAGATCAGACCACAGCGCACTGGGGACCTAGAGTCTGGTTTGTGAATGTGATGATAGCCCCACCTGGTAGTCAACCCATCCAGATGATCTCCGTGTCTGACATTTTCTATGGACTCGCTTCCACATACTCAGTGGAGCCTGCTTAGCATTTGTAGACTTAATTTCTGAAGGCCTTTTTAAGACTCCAAAAAATGTTTGGAGAAAGCAGTAAAGAATATAGAAAAAATCTCAAGCACGATGTACAGCCCCTAGAGTATGGGCCTGCTGCTGTTTCCCAATTAACTAAATGTTTCGGGGTACATCATGATTCATGTCATGTGTAGTTTGGTAATGTTTTTCTTTAGATTCACTTAATTACTTGGTTTTTCGAGGGTTTTGTTATTTTAGGAATACTAAGCACATTCTACTTTAGTTTTTACTATTGGGAACTCTAGTGGATGAAATCCATATTTATCAAAAGGATTGAATGAGATACAAACTCACAACATAATTATTTCTCTAAAATATTTAACAGAGATTTCTTTATACCTTTCGTACATTTGAAATAAAATTGCATTCAGCCCATTTCCTCAGAAAGATCATCTATATTTGAATTGTGTGACTTGTTTCATTCAATTTCTGAGATTATCAAATAAATAAAACTCAGACTTCCACAATAAATTTTTGGCTATTTATAAGAGAACCATTTTAAGAAAGTGACATGATACTGGGTTTTGAATGGAAATTTCCTTCACTACTAACACATTCCATGTGATGATCATACATTTTGTTGTGGTCTCCATTAAATCCAAAAGTCGTATAACGGTAGAATGAAGTTATTTTTCATCATTAGCATAGCAAATCAGAAGTAACTTTTCTCACCCCAAAGTAAGCTCTTAAAAAAACTAACTTCTTTGTCCCAACCTCTTCCATTTAGGTATTGCTTCCTCACACCATGTGACAGAACTTCCCTGTCATTGCAGGGGCCTGTGACTTCTGCCAGTGAAGAGTGCATCTCATCCCCTAGGCACAAAGGGAGGAGGGGAGATACACATGATCTAATCTGGGAGAATGGGGGTCCTTTTTCTGAGCTGAGACCATGCCATGTAAGTCTGAAGCAGCTGGACGTCGCCTATTAGAGAGTAAGGCCATACCAGAAGAAAGCCAACTGAGCAATAGACAGGAAGAGTCCTGATGGCATCAATGAGCCCCTCCAGGCAGCCACCTCTGAAACCAGTAAAAACCCCTGGATTTCTAAGGAAATGCACCAATAGATTGTCTTTCTAGTTTTCTTTCTTTCTAGGTTTCTTTCCAAAATACTCATGAAGCCATAGAAGATCCCCATGGGATCCAGGCTCTGAGAAAATCAGGGATGTAATCAATGAGTCCTAGTTTCTCTATCACCTAAATTACTTCATAATAAAATAAGGAAGCCTTAACTTTTAATAGGACTAAGGATCTCATTTAGGGTATTACTATTGCCCAGTGTAGGTTTAATATTTTCATGTTGCCCCCCTTAAAACCAAAAATTAATAAAAGATGTGGTTAGAAAACACAGAGAGAGAAAACAATAATATGTCTAAACCATATCACCCCAGTAAATTTTTTGTCTTGCCAATTACTCCAATAAAACATGCCTTCATAATCCCCAGTACTTTCCTCTTTTCTGGACTGAAAATTTTAGGGCCTGCTACAGACTTTCAGGGACGGTTGAAATTGGTTTGTTGTTCTGGAATTTTATTGTGTTGCATATTGTTCAGGAGAAGTGGGCCCTTGGCCTATGCTTGGAATTCTTTTGTTCCACAGAAATTGTCTCCAAAGTATGTAACAATATTTGGCTAGTACCCTAACAAGCATCCATACACTAATTGGTATGTTGCTTCACCATTACTCACAGGTCACTTTTGGGTGGCAAGGGAGTGGGTCAGACAGACATGAAGACATTGCTCTGAGCCTCTGATTGCAAGAGTGATTTCTAAGAGGGGGCGCCTGGGTGGCTCAGTCAGTTAAGGGGCCAACTCTTGATTTCAGCTCAGGTCTTGATCTCAGAGGCCTGGGATCTGGCTCCACACTCATCAGGGAGTCCGCTCGGGGATTCTCTCTCCCTCTTCCTCTGGCCCTCCCCCTCTCGCACTCAAGCTCTCTCTCTCTCTAAAATAAATAAATCTTTTAAAAAAATAAAGGTAAAAGAGTTTTCACTAGTTTTTCTTCAGATGGGTATGTACCTGGTCATGTCAATAACTAGTGATATTTCATGCACGAAAGCCCATGAGCTATTCGAATATATCATAAACAGAGTTGAGCCCCACAAAACATACAAGTAGGTAAGCCATCTCCAGAAACATGACAGAGTAGCTTCAGAGAAAAAGTAAAGAGAAATTAATTCTGGAATCCAGGTCCAGCTCTGACACGTGTTCAAGTGATTGGCTCTGATTCCCCAAGGGAAAATTTCAGCCCAATATTCAGAGGTCCTCCACGTCCTTGTGCTGGCTGCATGTAATGTCTGTGCCATGTCCTTGCCCTAGAGTGGTACAGAAATCTCTCATTTAACCTGGGCTCCCGTCTGTCCAGAGCCCACCCCAGAAAAATGGTGTACACCAACAATTTTCCAACCATGAAACAGAATCACCTGGAGGGCTTCTAACAGCGCCAAGTCTCCAGCTTAGCGGGAGGAGGGATAGGCATGTATATTTTTTTAGAAGTTCTCCCAAGCGATTGTAATGATCAGCAAAGTTTAAGGTAAATGTCTCTGAATGTGTGCTCTTCATTCCACAAAAGAAAACTTGAGAGACCATGTGATCAGACTCCATTGACTTAGAATTGTATGTAAAATTAAAGTTATTGATTGAACAAGCTCCATTTGTCTTTTTCCCTGAAAAGCCTATAGTTCTTCCGAGGTTATAGAAAAAGCAGTGAAGAACGCTCCTTGGGAGGAGCAGGGTGGGTTTGCCAGAAGCAATCACACTGAGAAAGAACAGCTCCCAGCAAGACAGAGATAAGAGAATGTTAACTAGAAAAGCCTTGTCAGTTACTTGCAGGAAGAGGGACTCCACCAGAGGCAATCGCCCCCAGGGTTATCTCTTCTTGCATATTTCACAGTTTATTACATGTCCGTGCTGATGATCAGAGAAATTGAAACAATTGAATTATGTTCACGAATACTGACCTGCATCATTTCATACTACTAAGGGTACCCTTGATTGAATATTTGGTCTGTGCTACGCAATCGACATGCCTCGTTTTTAATTGTAGCAATAGCTCTAAGCATAAATATTATAAGCCCCATTTTATGAACAAGAAGCTCAGGCCCAGGGAAGGTCAGTGATATAGCCAAGGTCACAGAGTTAAGAATTGAAGGATTTCAAGGCTGGTCCATGTGACCTCAAAGCCTATATATTTTTTACTCTAAACCAAACTTGCCTCTGAATCATACAAATCGTCTAGTTAATAAGAGAGTGCCTGGCCACATGCAGCTATTTAAATTTATGTGAATTAAAATTGAATTGGATGAAGACTTCAGTGTCTCAGTCACACTAGGCACTTTTCAAGTGTCCAATAGCCACGTGGCGCTGATGGCTACCCCATTGGACAGCACAGACAAAAAACATTTCCATCCTCATTGCAGAAAGTTCTGTTCGCACTGATGCTTCACCTATTTGTATTACCAACGAAGAAAGCCAGTGTTCTCTGTGATTGAATTTTTCAAGTAAATTGCTCCCACTGTTTTGATGGAGTTCTTTCTAAAACATGTAATACATTTATGTTCCTGTGTCTTAGTCCATTTGAACTGCTATAACAAAAATACTGTAGACCCTGGGGCTTATAAATAATAGAAGTTCATTCCTCATAGTTCTGCAGATTGGGAAGTCAGAGATCAAGATGCCAAGGGATTCAGTGTCTGGTGAGAGCCCACTTCGGGATCATCGATGGCCACATGGCAGTAAGGGAGGGGAGCAGGACTCTCTGGGGTCTCTTTTATGAGGGCACTACTCCCATGACCTAATCACCTCCAAACGCCATGCCTACTGCTCGCACCTGGGGAGGTTAGGATTTCAACCTTTGACTTTGGTGTATGCAAACATGAATTGCATTCTGCCTTAATCAGTAGAGCACACTGAACAAAATGCCTCTTTAATGCCTCAGTGGACCTGAATGGCATGCTGTGGAGCTCATGCTTCTCTTTCCTCCTCTGGCATCGCTCTTCCTCATCTTCACTTCTTGTTTCTCTCAGACTATCTGCCACATTACAGTGCTCATTAATGTTCTGCCCCAGCCTGTTTCTATTTTTATCCATACATTCTTCCTATGAGTTGTCTTCCAATTCCATGTCCCCGACTACCGCTGATTTGCCAGGGACTCCAGAATTTTGATCTTTAATTTCCACCTCATTTTCTAATCTTCAGAGGTTTTTTTTTCTTTTTTCTTTTTTTTCCTTGTCCTAACTCGTTACTGGACTAGTGCTGCTCAGCGTGCTGTCTGTAGATCAGCAGTGGTCTGTGAATTGATTGTTGTTCTGGGACAAGATGAGGTTAAAAAGTGGAAGCTGCCATTTAGAAACTTTTATAGCCATTTGTCATTGCTGGAATGTTATATTGCATTGCATTTTATAGTCTGTATGCAAATAACAGACTGCAATGGAGAGATTAAAAACAAACCAACCAACCAACCCAAATGCTGTACCTGACTCCATCTGGCTATCTCCTACACCCCAAATACTCATCTACCACCTGTCAATAGCTAAAGTTGTCCTATTCTCCCCTCCTCCTGCACAAACACCCCCACTCATCAGTCAGGATCCAGGCAGGAAACAGGGAATTGAATACAGGAAACTACTTACAACAGTTCTCAAGAAGCTGAAGGACAAACAAGAAAAGGGAGTCAGCCTCGATTTTAGCGGGAGCCAGAAACTCCACTATAAAGAACACAGATGAAGGAGAAACTGGTATCCTTGGCACCCAGGAACTGGAGCTGATGACGGAATACTCCCCCCACTCCCCTCCCCCCAATGCCGAGACCATGGAGGGCACATGGATGCTGTTGTTCAATGGAACTGAATGAATGAATTGATTTTCCTAATCTGTTCTTTTTTTTTTTTTTTAAAGATTTTATTTATTTATTTGACAGAGAGAGACAGCGAGAGAGGGAACACAAGCAGGGGGAGTGGGAGAGGGAGAAGCAGGCTTCCCACTGAGCAGGGAGCCCGATGCGGGGCTCGATCCCAGGACACTGGGGATCATGACCTGAGCTGAAGGCAGACGCTTAACGACTGAGTCACCCAGGCGCCCCCCTAGTCTGTTCTTGACACTGAACACAATAGAAAATTTCCTGAGAAACCCAGATTGCCAAATATTGTGTATAACAAGTTAATTACGCAGAGGAGCTTGAAACTGTTCAGGTCCTTTCCAGCTCTAAAACTGATCTATGCTTGAGGACTGAGATGTTGTGTCTGCTTTTACAAAATAAATACATGAACTCTTGTTATTATTTGGCTCAGAACTTTTATTTACTTCCAGATTTTCAAAACTTTTGGAAGGATTAAGCTGCCAGAATTTGCTTTCATGGTATATGGAATATTAAGTTAATATATACGTCTTCTGGGGCACCTGGGTGGCGCCGTTGGTTGAACGTCTGACTCTTGGTTTTGGCTCAGGTCATGATCTCAGGGTTTTGGGGTCGAGTCCCGCTTCAGGCCCCCTGCTCAGCGTGGAGTCTGCTTGGGATTCTCTCTCCCTCTGCCCCTCCTGCCCTTTCTCTCTCTCTCTCTCAAATAAACAAATAAATCTTTAAAAAAATTTGTATATACACCTTCTGTATTCTCAGGGTATGGAATTATGTACCAAATATATGGAGCATTTTTAAACTATTGGTAGCAAGGTGAACTTAGAACATTAAGCTATTCACTTAATAGAAATATAATCCATTTTGTGCAAGCTCACTAATTCTCATTTTCCCCGGAATCAAAAATCAGAAGTGGCATGAATAACTGAAATTGCTGATTTCATTCAAATCTCATCCTAATCAAATATTAAACCAGTTCATTAGTAGCCAAAAAAATGAACTAATTTAAACTTTACTCTTCCTTTCTACCATTATATGGTGGAGATGCAAATGAGCAAAAATATGTAATAAGCAGGAGAGAACAAGGAGAAAAGGACAAGTGAGGGAATATTAGGTCTCTGAGCCACAGATGGTACTGATACATAATAACCATTTTCCTCTATTTAAAACAGCTTAAAGTGGGTATACAGACATGAGTCTAAGGGTTCAATGTGCATTTCTCCCCCTGAACTTTTTTCAAGTGTATGCTATAGCTTCTAAATATTTGGTAAAAATATATTCAGAATTTTGTGTAGGCATTCTATTTTTCAGTCACATGGTGTTAATCTGAAGGATGAGCAACAGTATTTCTGACATCTGAAGAAATCACCTGTAAATTATCAGGAACTTTTAATAAAATGTCAGAGTGCTTTTGCTTTAGAAGTGAATTTTAACTCATTCACCCACTCATTCCTCCCTCACTTATTCTGTCACCAAATCTCTCATTTTCAATGTTTTCACTCATGCATTTCATCATTCACATCTTACATGCGCTTACTACAATAACTTTCCTGGTTCATTGTGTAATCACACAAACCAGTCAAATGTATTCTTTATTGCCTCTTCTATATTATTCTTCCATTCCCCGATTCGGTAAAAATCAATCTTTTGAGCAGTACTTCAATGACTAACTCATTTTATTTACTCACAAATTTCACATACTTTAAATTTTCTGCTAGTTTCACCACCAGCAGTCAAGATTTCTAAGTAGATATCCTTTTAGAACACCAGCAATTGCAAATTGCCAGCTAGTTTGTCATAAAAGAGGGATGAGGTAGAGGAACAGAGGGAGAAAGGTTAGAAAAAGACAGAATGGCGTGACAAAGAGAATGTCTCTACTCCCCAGCTCACTATTCCACCCAATCCAAATTCTTTGTCCAAACTCTGCCAGAAAATATACAGGAAGACTAAGTCATAGTACGTTGAAACCATTTGGGAAAAAACAAAATCAGCATATGGTGCCATTTTGGTGTTGCTGCTAGAACAGAAGCATGGATACACAATCAACATAGGCTACAAAAATGTTGATATATAATTATGGCATTTATCAATATTCACAGCTTCCTGTGACAGTCTCTACTTTCTATTTAGCTTCGAGTTGGGAGTTTTATGCAGAGTAGTAAATAGAAAACTTAAATACTAGCATAATTTTCTCATAATCATCAACCATAATAATCTTCTGAATTTTGGATTGGCTGGGTTCCTAAACTCTTAGTAAGTATCTTAATCATGCTGTTCTTAGAAGGTCTTCCTATGTTACATTTGATTAGATTGCCTATTTCTCAGAACTCAGACCTTGCTATGCATTCATAAATTGTCCTGCTCAATTAATGGTATTTGAGTGTCTCCTCATTAACCGCATTAAGATGGTAAGTCATATGAGAACAGGGGATGCAGCTAACCCCTCTTGTGAAATTTCTCACACTACTTAGCAAAACCAGAGCACCTGACAAAATTTCATCAGATACTCACTGAGATAAATCCGTACTCCAACAGTGATTTGATTATTATGTCACTTTATATTCATCAACTTGCAATCCCTCAGAACTGGTCTAAAGTTCTACACGGCAGTATTTCTTGCATGACCAAGTGGAGCACAGAAAGCTCTGGCAGCCTGGAGAAGTCCCTAATCTGCATGCAGCTCCCAACAGCCAGCAGAACACCTTTCCAGGGCAATGTGAATGGGAAATTATGGGAAGATCTAGCTCATCCTTGGATTTGAAAAGATTCATCAAGCCACACATTTAAGAATATGAATAGCAAAATATTCTTGTTAATTTCCTGTGCACAAGGTGTTCTTTTTTCTCTAAATGAAAATATTATATTTGAAAAAATAGAGTTGTGATGACAGTTTTAGTTCCAAACAAGATGTGAGTCACCCAGGCAGAGCAATGGAGGTGGTAGGGCAGTCACAGTCGAGTGGGCTTTTCGGAATCCTGGAAAGATGGAAGCAGAGCTGTTCTTTGGGCATGCTTGACAGCTGACTCTGCTTTTTTCCCCCAGTAACACAAGGCCTTGCTAATATTCTTCCCTCCCCCACCATTTTATGTAGATCTAATTGACATAGAGCCTTGTATAAATTTAAAATGTACAACATAATGATTTATGTATGTGTATACTAAGAAATGATTCCCACACTAAGTTCAGTTAACATCCGTCACCTCACATAGTTGCCAATGTTTCTACTTGTGATGAGAGCTTTTAAGATCCTCTCTTAGCAACTTTCAAATATACAATACAATATTGTTAACTATAGTCACCAGGCTGTACATTATATCCCAGAACATATTTATATTATAACTGGAAGTTTGTGCCTTATGACCACCCTCACCTCCTCCGCGACCCCCTGGCAATCATCAGTCTGTTCTCTGCTGATATGATTTTGGGTTTTTTAGATTCCACATATAAGTGACAGCACACAGTATTTGTCTTTCTCTCTCTGACTTATTTCACTTAATATATAATGCACTCAAAATTCATCCATGTTGTTGCAAATGGCAGAATTTTCTTCCCTTTTTTTGGCTGAATAATATTCCATTGTGTATATATGCCACATTTCCTTTGTCCATTCATTCATTAAAGGACACTTCGGCTGTTTCCATGTCTTGGTTATTGTAAATAATGCTGCAATGAACATGGGGGTGCACATATCATTTTGAGTTAGTGTTCCCATTTCCTTTGGATAAATACCCAGAAGTGGAATTGCTTGATGGGTAGTTCCATTTGTAATTTCTTGAGGAAAATCCATACTGTTTTCCATAGTGCCTATACCAATTTACATTCTTACCAACAGTGCACAAGTGTTTCCTTTTCTCCACAGTCTCTCTAACACATATTTCTTTTCATTTTGATGATCCCATTCTAATATATGTGAGGTGATAACTCACTTTGGTTTTTATTTGTATCTCCCTGATGATTAGTGATGTCCTTGAACATCTTCTCAGGTATTTGTTGGCCATTTGAATTTCTTCCGAGGAAAAATGTCTATTCAGGTCTTTTGCCCATTTTTAAATTGGATTATTTGTGTGTATGTTTTTTTGTTGTTGAGTTGTATAAATTCCTTATATATTTTGGATGGTAACCTCTTAACAGATAAATGGTTTGCCAATATTTTCTCCCACTCTATAGGTTGCCTTTTTATTCTATTGATCATTTCTTTTGCTGTGCAGAAGGTTTTTAGTTTGATGTAGTCCCATTAATTTATTTTTGGTTTTGTTGCTTGTGCTTTAGGTGTCCTAGCCAAAAATTAATTAATTAATTAATTTTAAAAAAAACATTGCCAAGTCCAAGGTCAAAGAGCTTTTCCTTATGTTTTGTTCTAGGAGTTTTATAGTTTCGGGTCTTATATTTAAGTCTTTAACTTATCTTGAGTTAATTTGTGTAAGTGGTTTAAGATAAGGTCTAGTGTCTTTCTTTCTCTCTTTCTTTCTTTCTTTCTGTAAATTTCCTTCTTTCTTTTTCTTTTTCTTTTTTTTTGTATGAGAATATCCAATTTTCCCAGCAAGATTTATTGAAGAAACTGTCTTTTCTCTGGTGAGTAACCTAAAATTCATTTGGAACCACAAAACACCCCAAACAGCCAAAGAAATCCTGAGAAAGAAGAATGGAGCTGGAGACATCACACTTTCTGATTTTTGAACTATATTAAAAAGCTATAGTAATCCAAACAGTATGGTACTAGTATAAAAACAGACACATTGACCCATGGAACTGAATTAACAGCCCAGAAATCGACTCATGCACACCTGGTCAACTAATATTTGGCAGAGGATGCAATCTTCACTGGAGGAAAGACAGTTTTTCCAATAATATATTCTTAAATCATAATTTTACCAATTCCAGAATGAAGGTGTGAGCCCCAAATACAACACGACTTAGGCAAGGGAAGTATTGAGCTTATGAAATCCTGAGAGATGCTTTCCTGCATGGTATGGGCTATCTGTAGCTCCATCTAGGTGGCTATATACACAGTTTGTAATTTAGACTCTTGGTTAGTTAAAATGGGCTAATTAAAGTGGATGTGTACCCGTACATGCTCATTTCCCACCAGTGTATAGCCCACCTGACATGTTGCATCTTCCATATAGCTTTATAAATACAGAAAGGTTATCTTATATAAACAACCTACTCCTTAACTTGCATTTAGCTAATTTGTTGATGAAATAAATAATATGCCTGTTTTCCTGTGCCTCAGCTTCTAAAAAGGATTTAAGTTTAAAAGTATATATATCTTTCTGATATGATAGGTAACAAATGTCAATTTTCAATGTTTCATGTGGTCAAATAATGTTTAAAAGTTGCTGTTATATGACTGAGAAATAACCCAGAATATATAATTCATATGAAAGATTATATGCTATTATGAAATCTTTTATGCTACTAATTTAGCATAAAATAATTTTAGCTTTCCTGAATGATGACTTTTTCTGGAGACTGAAATTTCACTACAAAATCTTCTTTTATTTTCAGACATAAGACTCATATAAGCAGTATAAATTCTTAATGTTTGTGGTATATTTGCAGACAGTTTAGGCTGTGAAAGTACTTAATTTTTGATGCTAGTCATACTACATTTTGTGTTTTCTCCCTCACTTCCATTTTACTCACATGTATCTTAAATACATAATTTACTTTTTATCATTATATCTTATTTTTATTCTCAAATAAGTAAAATGATTGATAAGGACCATTGTACATTTTGATAGGATGGGTTATAACAGATTCATTAGACATCCATAAAAGTTTCAAGACTGTTTAAGCACTGGCGTTGAAGTTTAAAATTATTTAATACCCTTCTCTACACTCTGGTTTCTGCGGGGCTACAACACAAAGCCAATGACCTCCAGTGCCCAACTCCACAGGCCATCCCACAGGTGTGGCAGTCTAGGGGAGGGCACAACAATTCTGGTGCTAAAAATTTTTATTTTGTGATTTTTTTCTGTCTTTCTCCACACAGACTCTGATTTTCTCTCTGGTGCAATAGATCCAATGCTGTAACTCTAAGCGTACTCTAAATCATTCTGCAAACTATTATATGACATGAGTAAATAACTGTGTTGTTCGTAAGCTTCTATCTGCTTATCTTTATATATGTACACGTATTAATAATTGCAATGAGAAAGTCTTTGTGTTCCTAATGATTGACTCTCCTAAAGGACAAAACTATTTAAATGTAGCTTATTATATTTAAGAGAGCGGTTAAATAAATTATTACATGAGGAATAGATTGGTACATGTAGGTTGCAATTTTCTGCCCTAACTGCAACACTAGAGTAAAGTGATTACATAATTTATGGAGATGCACCCATCTATAATTTGGTCATAATGAGAGATTTTCCAATGATCTACTCATGTTGTAGAGAGCCCGCTGTGCATATGATGCAGAAGGGCTGGAAGGAGTCAGAGTGAGTTATCAGCAAACTATAAGATGTCATTTTAATCCATGGGTAATTTATTTACTTAAGTAATAGAATATACTCATGAAAAAAACTTAACAGATAAACAAGATTAAATAAATATAATGCAAGATCAATTTCAAATAAGTACCAAACAGATGCTGTATGGAGAAGTCAGATGGAGGATGATTATAAAATTTCCTTGAAAAATTAAATTTTAATACGACTTTATAAAATGGGAAATGGGAAAGTTATAAAGAGGAGCGTAGGGTTTTTCTGTTGGAGAAATTACAATTGTAAATAAAACAAGAAAGAACTGGTAAGTGCTCTAAGAGTCTATGGTGGACAAAGATTTAAAACAGGAAGTTAACTTCAGAAATGATGAGACTAAGAATCATCAGTGAATGACACACCAGCCAGTTGGATGGTTGCTTCTAAACAATGTTTCCAAAAATTCTAGATGGTCATAAGAGAGTCACTGGTCATTTAGCACTAACTTTAATATAAAATATTATTGTTGAGTACTTTTGACCTCTGTTGATGGGCATGATTAAATGGTAAAATAAGACTTTTTAATGTACAAATAGAAATATACAGTAATATGAATCATAATTATATGATTTAATATTCAACAATTTTTATATAAAACAGATGTTTTAAAATTGTACATAAAAAAACAACTTTGAGATTTTGGAGTAAGGAAAGTTTTAGTTTGTTTTTAAAATAATCTAATTTTCAGGCCGCCTGGGTGGCTCAGTTGTTAAGCGTCTGCCTTCAGCTCAGGTCATGATCCCAGGACCCTGAGATTGAGCCCCACATCGGGCACCCTGCTCAGCAGGAAACCTGCTTCTCCCTCTCCCACTCCCCCTGCTTGTGTTCCCTCTTTCTCTCTCTCTCTCTCTGTGTCAAATAAATAAATAAAAATCTAAAAAAAAATTAAAAAAAATCTTAATTTTCTATTCAGATTAGTATGTCTAATATTACAGATACAGCAAAATAATAGTAAGCCCTCATGAATTCTCAAGATCCCAAACAAAATAAAGCAATAGATCCTTAAGATCCTCTTAATCCTTAAGACTAAATATAAAAAGAATTCTTTTTCTTATTAGTGAAATTGATGAGGTCATTGAAAGTGTCAGAAAGTAAACCAAATATTTTGATGACTTCTTGGAACTATTTTTAAAAAATGTTTCATAGCAAAAAATGTAATAAGTGAGGCATAAACTCTGGATGCACTGTACACTTAATTTAATCCTCCCCCCATAATAGTAGAGAAATTATGTTATCTGGAGTAGAAAAGTTGTAAATTTCCTGTTATAAGCAAATCTGGTATTGTCATAACTCAGAATTCTTCCTTTTTGTCTTTCCTGATAGGCAGGTCTGATTTATTCTGTATACTCCCATGAATAAATAACTTCAATAAACCGACAGGCATTTTTCCACATTTGTGGGGTTGGAACTTTTTTAGTAGAGGTAAGGGGGCAGGCAGAAACAAGCTTATTTAAAAGAGTTTTTATAGATAAAAGTTCCGTTTCTTTAAGCAAATAGTAATTATTCAGAAAGGATTTCAGCATATTGTGTGTTTATTATGAGATATTTGTAAAAAGAATAAAACATCTAAATTATATGAGACCGTAACTACACCCTGGGTAATGAAGAACTTACTGTATTTTTCCACATGTTGAGGTAAACCACATAATGTACAAGAAGTGGAATGATCCAGCCACAAATATGCCTGCAGAGTTCCAGCTTCTGGTCCTTTTACTTGGATTTTTTTTCTCTGCACTGATAAGAAAAGCTTCCAAACTCGTAAAAGAGAATCTAAGAATAATATTTTATAGAAGAGAAATCCCAGGTATTTGAAAAGATTACTTGGATGGCAGCAATAGTATATTGTTGATGCCTCACCAAACGACAGACAAATCATTTATAACAATTTAATCCAAGATTAAAGAATCTAAAACATTTTTTTAAAAATCTAAAACATTTATATGCTAAAGATAATGTTTGTATGAGTGTGTATAAATAGATTCTTAGAATTCACGGAGCAAGATGAGACCTTCGCAGTTACATACTCAATAAACTACAAGCATAAATTACGTGTGAGGTTTTTACAGTAACGAGTCCGAATTAGGAGGATGACAGTAGAGGAAGATGCCAAAAGAATGGACATGTCATAAAAAGAGTTTACTCTCTAATTCAGTAGTTTGTTAATTCACTCATTCATTCAAGCAACATACACTGCAGAGTTTCTCTAAGGTGATCCAACAGAAAACAAGCAGACCAGATTCTTGTACCATATTCTCATGGTGAGAGAAAATCAATCAAATAATAAAGAATGCATAAGATCATTTTCGATGATGATGAGTGTGCTGGTTTTCCACAGAATGATGCTGTAGAAAGCCAGGGACTGCGGAGGGGTGGGGTTGAGTTAGATCACGTGGTCCGGAAGCTCTCGTTGGGAAGGTGGCGTCAGCCGTGCAAAGATGAGGGGAAAGTGTCTTCCAAGCAGAGGGAATGGCTATGGCAAATGCCCTGAGGGAGGAATCAGCTAGGTGTATTTGAGAAAAAGGAAGACAAGTAGTTCCGACTTTTGATGGTTCAACTTACGATTTTTCAACTTTACAATACTGTGAAAGCAATACACATTTTCAGGAGAAACCATACTTTGAATTTTGAATTTGGCTCTTTTCCTGGGCTAGGGATACGTGGTAGGTTCCTCTGTCATGATGCGGGGCAGCGACAGAGAGCCATAGCTCGTAGGCACGAGGGTCAACAACCAACACGCCTGTAGCCATTCTGGCCCCATGCAACCATTCTGTTTTCCACTTTCAATACGGTATTCAATAAATTACATGAGCCAGTCAACACTTTATTATAAAGTAGACTTTGTGTTAGATGATTTTGCCCAACTGTAAGCTAATATAAGTGTTCTAAGCACATTTGAGGTAGGTGAGGCTAAGCTATGATGTTTCCTAAGTTAGGTGTATTACATGTATTTTTGACTTACTGTATTTTCAACTTACAGTGAGTTAATTGGGACTTACCCCACTGTCTAAGTCAAGGAAGACCTGTATAACCAGACTTCAGTGATCAAGGAAAGGTTGGAGGTGAGACTGGAGAAGAGGTAAGGCTGTGGTAAGGAATTTAGATTTTATTCTTCATGCCCCCCGAAAGCTGTATAATTTGCCTTCTGTTCCTGCAACACCGATCTAGCTGAGATGTCACCAGTTTGCAGGGTGTGGTGGGATAGTTAAGAATGGAAGCTGGGTGACCAGCTTGGAAATTTCACAGTGGTCTAGGGAAGCAGATGGAGGTGGTTTGCACCATGGTGGCAGTAATTAAGATGGAGGAACATTTAATGAATTTGAGTTGTATTTCTTTTCTTTTTTAAAGATTTTATTTATTTATTTGACAGAGAGAGACACAGAGAGAGAGGGAACACAAGCAGGGGGAGTGGGAGAGGGAGAAGCAGGCTTCCCCTGGAGCAGGGAGCCCGATGCGGGGCTCGATCCCAGGACCCTGGGATCATGACCTGAGCCGAAGGCAGACGCTTAACGACTGAGCCACCCAGGCGCCCCTGAGTTGTATTTCTGAAGTAGAGCCAATGGGACTTGAAAATGGATTGTATATTAGATGTAGGATGATCTTGAATAAGGAAAAATGATAACCCTTTGTGATAAATACTGACAACAGAAAATGCAATATAATGCAGGCTAAGGAATTACTAAAAGGAAAAGTCCTGAGGGTCAAATTATCTTAGCCTTTGATCTGAGAGGATGTCTCATTCAATCTCATATCCAAAGTGCCTACTTCATCATGGGCAGATGGCCTCTGCTTAAATACTCCAGTGATGAAAACACCTTGGTAAATCATTATTTCATTAACGAGGGCCCATCTCATTCAGCAGTTCATAAGTCAAATATGAGATGGATTTGAAACCTTTTTGTTTCATAAAACTCAATATATTTGGGAAAAGGTTCATTTCAAAGTCTGAGAAATAGCCTTTCCTTTACTCTCTGTTTTGTCTAGTTTTTATTATCACATTTTAAAGATAACAAACAATTTTTGTAGGGAATTGAAAATAGGTCATAGGAGGACGGGGAAGAGAGACAATTGTTAAAGTTTCTGAGAGTCTGAGGAGTGTGGCAGATAGCAGACTGATCAGTTGTTCTGAATTTCTGTAAAGGACTAGGCATGAAAAAGGTGACATCAATTAGATAAGGAAAATATTTTATTTTGCGATCAGGAAGAACTTCGTGGATTTAAAAAGCAAATTATTTCAAAATTCTTTTGCATCTTATGGCCCTAGAAGATTAAATTAGAAAACAATTAGTTCTGGGTAATTAAGACCATGTATTGAAGGTAGAGGGTCAGATGATTCTCTATTGTTTAAACAGGGTTATATGTCTACTAAGTGAATTAAAACTCTCTTAGTTGCTTGATTTATTGATTGTAGGCCAAAGTGTGATAGAAATACTGTTGATTCCATTTTGGGGTCGGCAGAGATTTTAATTTAGGTAATAAAAAAGAACAGAGGAGGAGAGATTTTATCATATAGATGTGAGAATTTCACAATGTGTAGATCATTTTCCCAGTGAAAAAATGATGATCCTGCCATTTAGGAACTTATAACCTGTTGGGTTAAAAAATGCACAAAGGAAACAATTAAGTAACATTTCAACAATTTTATTCAAGGCTATCTGGAAAAAGAACAATGGAGGAATCTTACTATTAAGTACAAAGACCTGTTATAAAGCTACAATAATTAAAACATAAAAGTTTGATAAAATGAACTACATCAAAATTAAGAAGTTCTGTTCATCAAAAGGTAAACCACAAAGTAGGAGAAGACATTTGCAATGCATATGACTGACAAAAGGCTCATACATGAAATATGTAATGAATTCACAGACAACAAAGAAAAATGGGCAAAAGACTTAGACAGGATTCCCGAACAAGGATATCCAAATGGCCAATAAGCATATTAAAAAAATGTGTTCAGCCTCATTAATAATCAGGGAATACAAATTAGAATCACAATAAGTTACCACTACATAACTACAAGAAAGAGTAAAATTAAAAAACAAAATACCCCACAGGGTGTGTAATAACTGGAACTCTGATTCATAGCTGGTAGGAGCGTTAAGTCTATACAAGTGCTTTGTCAATGTCTACCAAAGCTAACCATACTCATACTCTTAGACCCAGCAATTCTACTTCTTGATATGTGCCCCAAAGAAATACGTAGATACATGAATCAAAAGATGTGCACAAGAATGCTCATAGCAGCAGTATTTATGAGAGACAAACACTAGCAAATCCAATATTCTCAGTAGAACAATGGATAGGTAATTGTGGTATATTCATAATATACAATGGAATACTCTACAGCATAAAAATAAATAAGCTACTGATAAGTGCAACTGCAAGGATGAAACTCAAATGCGTTATTAAATAATGGAAGCCAGATACAAAAGAATGTGTGTATATGATTCCACTTATATAACGTGTAATAGAAGGATCAACTAATCTATGCCTTTAGAAGTCAGGATAGGAGGGATTTTGGTGGGGGAACAGGGTGGTATTAGAAATCGGGAAGGAGCATGGAGGGCTTAAGAGGTGCTAGCTATTTGATGTTCCTTTAATAAGTGGTAGCTATGCAGAGGTTCACTTTGTGCTAATCCAGCAAGCTTCCACTCAAGATTTGTATATTCAATTATACTTTAATTAAATATATATAAGCATGTAAATCTTTATGTGTTACATTTTAATTAAATATATGTAAATATATGCCAGAATGCCAGTTATATTTCAATTAAAATTGTATTAAAACATACATTAGGAGTTACATTAACACTGCAAAATTTCTAAACGTGAACATAACATATTACATCTCAAGTAATACAAAGTTGCATATAATTAAAGGAAAAATATGAAACAGATTTTAAAGAGATCACATCAGGTTGGGACAATAAACGAAATCTTCAAGGTGAAGCTTAAGAGGTCTAAGTATAAATTCATTCTTGTGTGTTTAAAACAACAACAAATAACCCACTCTGAAGTGGTTAGCCAACAATCTATATAAAAGAAATCCTAGGGGTGTTAGCAAGGAGATGGAAATGGTTAGTTAAAAAGTAGTCTAATATCTAAAACTAATGATGTAATGTATGGGGATTAACATAACAATAAAAAAAAATTAAAAAAAAAAAAAAAAAAAAGTAGTCTGGATAGTAGCCCCTATGTGACTTCCATTAACTTTTTTCTAAAAGAGAAATAAAGATGCTGAAAATAGAATGAAAAGACCAAAACTATCAGTCAACCTATTGCAACAATTAGACTATTTTCTGAGAAAATTTTCCAGAAGGTATCAAAAAGGATCATTGGAGTTGAATTAAGAATTACAGTTGCTAGCCTGAAACTATTTGGTCAGATGAAATGGAGCAAAGCTACTGGCAAGAATAAAGGTTGGAATCCAGCAATTTCTCCCTCACTTCCTGCCAGCCAAAAGAGAAAACTCTAGGAGACTGCCCCATTCAGAGAACGGACAATGGAGACAATGATCTTCCTATTTGTTCCCCCCACTTTCTCCAAGAGCTGCTTTTCTAGCTTGGAGATGGCTACTTCCTGAAAAGAAGGAAGGAAACTGAGTATGGGACCAGCAGAGCACACTGAGTCTAGGCAGAATCTCAAGCGGGGCCTTGGGTTTGTGAATGTCATCGAAGAATCTTATCAGGGAAATAGTCATTAGGCAAAGGAAACACCCGTCATATTCCAAGTGAGCTTCATGAAATGAAAATCTGTTAGACTTTGATAAAGGTAATGAAGGCAATGATAGAAAGTGATATAACTTGCTGCTAGATAGAAGGATAGTGCTATATAAGATGGGGTGCTCAAGGAAGCCACTCTGAAAAGATGATCTTTGAGCTGCCATCTGAATGACCCAGTGGAACCAGCAAAGCAAGGAGAACATTCCTGGTAAGGAAAAAACTGGTGCAAAGGCCGCAGTGCAAGGGTTAACCCAGTGTGTTTGAAGAACAGAAAGAAAGTTTATGTAGATTTATTGTTATTCTTCTTTTAAATTTTTTAAAAAAGATTTTATTTATTCATTTGACACAGAGAGAGAGCACAAGCAGGGGGAGGAGCAGCAGAGGGAGAGGGAGAAGCAGGCTTCCCGCTGAGCAAGGATCCTGATGCGGGACTGGATCCCAGGACCCTGGGATCATGACCTGAGCTGAAGGCAGACGCCCAACGAACTGAGCCACCCAGGCGCCCCTATTATTATTCTTTTTAAACTCTGCTAACTGTGCCTAATGATTTAAGCTTCTACCATTTTTGCTTCCTTTTTGAATTCTAATTTGCTATCAAATATACCTTTTCTCCAAGCTTGATGTTATTTGTAAATTTAATAAACTTGTATTCTAGGATTTACTGAAATTATTGATAATAATTTGAGTAGGCCCAAATCAAGAGAAACCCAAAGAGAGGGTCATTCGAGATTCTAATTGAAGGTAACATTCAGTAATTATCAGTTTTGGGGAGGGATTCACAAATTTGCATAACTACACGGTTCTTCAAGTTACCATTTTTAATAATTGTAATAATAATAACTGCCATTTATAAGCACCTAATATGTGAGGGCTTAGAATTGGATTTTACATAGTTCTCTAAACAACCTTCATAGTATTGTGCCTCAGAATTACCTGGAACCGAGAGAGGTTGGGTGAATTAATTGCCTGAAGACCACAACTAGGAAATAGAACAGTTAGTACTCAGACATAGATGTGAGTCCCACTGAATTCATTGGAATTTCTCATGGTTTGGTGAAAAAACTTGTTTCTTCCCTAGGGGTTGATGTTCCCCAAGATTTGGTTTCAGCCATTGTACATACTCTGCTAATTTTTTTTTTTTTTTTTTTTTTTTTTTGTGCCATACTCTGCTAATTCTTAAACTAGACCTTCTATCATCAGGTTACTTTTACCTAGAATACACCTTCCCCTTTTTCTCATCTATTAGTTATCTACATATTTTTCTAAGACCGTGCAAGTATTATCTCATCCTTGAAACTTCTCTTTGACTCCCACTCCAATATCCTCACTCCCCAGCCCTCCTCTAGATTAGCTTTTTTTCTTATATGCTTTATTGAGGTAGAATGGCTATCACTTCTCTTAAGCTCATTCAGGAAGAAAATGTATCCTTCCTGTTTTCAGTCCTTTCCCTTTTGGTTCCATGGTCCACACAGCAGTCATAGAGACTTCTATGAATACTATAAATCTGCTCTCTTCAGCATAAAGTCCAAACTGCCCAGCCTGGCCTGTTATTGATGTCATGGAAAGGGAGGTGTGAGCCAATGGTTTCTGAAACTTCTGGGCAGAATTGGTCAATAGTTATTCCTCTTGTCTTCTGGCATTTTCCCATTTTCCTCAATTTCTAAAAAAAAAAAAATAGGTAGTAGAAGTGCTAAAATTTGGAGAAGGAGATATGAACGTGGGCCAGGACTAGGGTGAGTGAGACAATTGAGGTGCCTAGCACACACAATTTAAGGAGGTTCTCACCCTCAGGGTCGTGCAAGCACCAGTCACCAGGGGAAGGGGAAAGTAGGTAGACCTGACAGAATAGGTGAAGAATGTGAATCTGTTTGTGTTCCATGTGAATGTTTACTAAAGGGTGATGTCAGCAGAGGAGAATTTTAATTATCAAGTGGAGAGGATGACCCATTCTCTATGTACCAGTCAGCTTCATTCCTGGCTGCCCCGTCATTGCCCAATGGGTTCATGAACGAAATGGCCATGGTGGCAAGGATGGAAATTATGCATGGGCTCAGCGACATGGCCTTCCACTCACCAAGGCTGACCTGACTTCAGCCATCACTGAATGTCCAACCTGCAACAGAGATTAACACTGAGTACCAGCTATGGCACCACTCCCCAATGATCAGCCAGTTACCTGGTGGCAGGTTGATTACTTTAAACTACTTCATCACCGAAGGGGCAGTGCTTTGTTCTCAGTTCAATAGACAATTACCCTGAATATGGATTTGCCTTCCCTAACTGCAGTGCTTCTGTCAACGCCATCATCCATGGACTTAATGCCTTATCCACCATCATGGTAATCCATGCATCATTGTTTCTGATCATTGGAACTCTCTTTATAGCAGATGCAGAGCAGAAATGGGCCCAGGCTCATGAAATTAACTGGTCTTACCATGTTTCCCACCATCCTGAAGCAGCAGGTAGATTGGCCTTTTGAAGACTCGCTTATAGCATCAGTTAAGTGGCAGCACCTTGGAGAGGGAAGAAAACTTCCTCCAGGATGCAGTATGTACTTCAAATCAATTGTTTCTCCCATACCCAGGATTCAGGCATCTAGGAATGATGATTGGAAATGTCTTACTCTGACTCTTGGTGATCTACAAGAAAAATTTGTGCTTCCTGTTTCTGTAACTTTGGATGCTGCTTATCTGGAGATCTTAATTCCAAAAGATGAATGCTTCCACCAGTGGGAACAACAATAATTCCACTAAGCTGGAAGTTAAGATTGTCACCTGGCCACTTTGGGATGCTTTAGTCAGTGAACCACCAGGCAAAGAAAGTTGTTACTATATTGGCTGGGATGATTGATCACTACCATTAAGGAACAATAGGGTAGCTACTCCACGGTGGGGCTAGGGAACAGTATTCCTGGAATGTAGGCGATCCCTTGCCGGCACTTCCTAGTACTTTCATGTCCTGAGATTAAAGTCATTGGAAACTACAAAAACCCAATTCAGGCAGGATTGCTAATAACCAGAGCATTCAAGAATGAAGGTTTGGTCACTCAAGAGTGTCCAACCATTACCAACTGATATACTTTCTGAAGGCAATGGGAATTTTGAATGGGTAGCAGAATAATTTAGTTATAATTACTAGCTATTACCATGTAAACATTTAGAGAACTAAGTACTGTAATAGTTGAGTATTTTTTCTTATCTTGATATGAATGCTTATATTAGCCAACATTTTTGTTTTCTTCACCTTTCCCAGTCTCCTAGTTAACATAAGATATGTTAATAGTAGTTTATTTTATATCTATTTAAGTTAAAAAATGTCAAATGAGGAGGGTAAATCATCTGGAAGAAGAATGAACATCAATCCGAGACTCAGAAAGACCTTTGCATCCATTTTGGGGGAAAGTCTTACCCTGTTTTTACTGTTTGCCTCATGTTTGTTAGAAATGTGACTTTGCTCTTATTTCTATTTTAACATTGAGTATGACTTGAATAGATATGTATGGGTGGCAAGTTGATAAGGAGTGAACTGGTGTGGTTTTGTAATGTGTTAAACTCATCTGTGATGAGCTGTTTCTTGGAGTTCCCTTCCCTGAATATTTCCAATTCAGGTAAACCATAGCCATATTTTCATGTAAGATTTGGAATGCAGAAGTAAAGTAGTGACCTTTTTTGCATATTTGCTTGGGAGTTTGGGGCAAACAGCCTCTGCACCTCACTCATGTTGGTGTTCACCTGCTGACTTACCTCCTTGATGTAGGGCAACACCTAGGTCTGCAACTCTTCCACTTACCCATAAATCCTCCTTCTGCTTTTACTGATGAGCCAGATGTGCTTTAACTCCATGATTCAGGGTGTCAGCTTCTCCTGTAGGACATGCAATTCATCATGGTAGATGCAGTAAGACCTGAAAAGGGTCCAGGGAGTCTTCATGGGTTCCAGACAACTCATACTCATAAGTTTCAGTTTATATTCATGGGTTTTAGCTTGTCTTTGCTGTTCCTCACTTTATGTCTATCTTGCATTCAGAATTATCTGCTTTGTTCCAGCATTAAACACAAAAACAACAGCCTTAGAGATTCTCACAGTTGCACTATCAAATTCCCATTACAAATGCATACTTTGACTGATACAGATACGTAGGAATAAATCTAACAAAAGAAGCTTAAGACCCTCACACTGTAAGCTACAAAACATTGCATAGAGGAATTTAAAAATTACCTGAATAAGTAGAGTGATATATACAATGTTCATGGATTAGAAGACTCAATATTGTGAAAATACAAGTATCCCCAAAGTGATGTATTGATCTGAGGCAATCCTAATCCATATTCCAGTTGACTTTTCCTTTATAAGCTTCAAAAGCCAACTGAAAAATATGTATTAAAATGCAATGGACCCATGAGAGATGACACAATTTTGAAAGAGGTAATCAATCTCTCATAAGTAAGACTTATTTTGTTTGATTTTAAGGCTTACTTTACAGTTATTGAAACATTTTGGTGTTAGTGAAAAGATGAACAAACAGATGAGTGGAACAGAGTAAATAGTATGTCTGGAATATAGGAGGTATGCTGGGGTACTTATTACTCCCATGTGCTGTGAATAAATCCACACATATAAATCAATTGATTTTAGGCAAAAGTTCTAAGAAAATTAAATGTAGAAAAGGTAAGACTTTTAAACAAATAGTGGTGAACTAACCATATACAGAAAAAAAATCCTCAACTCTTCACATCATAAACAAAAATTAACTCAAAATAGATATAGAGCTAAATATGGAATCTAAAATTCTAAAATCTTTAGAAAAGAGAAAAAAACCTTTGAGATTTTAGAATAGGCAAAAATTTGTTAGATCACCAAAAGCATGGAAAATGAAAGAATTGACAAATTGGACCCTACAGCAAAAGTAAAAACTTTGTTCTTTGAAAGATACTATTAAGAAAAATTACTATTTGGGGTGTTTTTCAATACAACAACCAATTATCCAATTTTCCAGACACCCAATTGGGTGTTCAACAATTCAATTCAATTCTGACACTAACTACTCAGAGTTAGCACAGACTCCATAACTTAAAGGCTCAGTCCTACAGGACTGTCCCCCACTTCAGATGCCAGCTGCAGGTCCCAGACCTCCCAAACTTCTGACCACCTGGCTATATGTTGGGGATACACAGGACAACTTCGTAAGGTTGACAATTTTCTAGAATGGCTCACAGAACTCAGACACTTTACTTATGTTTACTAGTTTTTATGAAGGTTATAAAAGAATAGCCAGATAAAAACATACATAAAGCAAGGTCTGGAAGGATCCAAAGTGCAGAAGTTTCTGTCCTATAGTGAAATTGGGACAGGCTACCCTCCCAGCACATGGATGTAGTCACCAACTGGGAAGTTTTCCAAATCTCCTTGTTCAGAAATTTATTTATAGAGCTCAATCTCCAGGTGACCCCCTCCGCTCAGGTAGGTGGGTGGGGCTTCAGATTCCAATCATCTAATCGCTCGGTCTTTCTGGTGATGATCAATTTCATTCTGAGGCTTTCTAGTGGCCCTACCCTAAGTCATTTCATTAGCATATACTCAAATGTGGTTGAAAGAGGCTTGTTATGAATAACAAAAGATAGTTCTGAATAAGTCACAGAGATGAAAGGTACAGTATAGGGAAAATAGTCAATAGTATTGCAATAACATATGATGGCAGATAGTAGCTACATTATGGTGAGCATGGCATAATGTACAGAGTTGTTGAATCACTATGCTATCCACCTGAAAGTAATGTAGCATTGTGTGTGGACTATACTTAAAAAAAAAAAAAAAAAGTCATTCATTCGTTCAAGAAGGTTTTAGGAGCTCTGTGCTGGGGACAGCATACAAACACCAAATATTTATTTATTTATTTATTTATACCTCAGCAATTCACAGACCGGGAGAAAATATTTATGACATATATATTCGGCAAAGAACTTGTAACAAGAGCATATAAAGATCTCTCATGACTGATGACGAGAGAAACAACTCAAAAAGGATTTGAATGTACAATCTAAAAATGGACAATATACACATTAAAAGATCCTCACCATCATTAATCATGAGGTGAATGCAAAAAAAAAAAAAAAAAAATTAAATACCACCACATACTCAATAGAATGGCTAAAATGTAAAAGACTGGTCATACCAAGTGTTGGTGAGGATGTGGAACTCTCACATACTGCTGATGGGAAAGTGAAATGGTACACCTACATCGGACAAAATTTGCAAGTTTCTTAAAGAAGTAAAGATATACCAACCACACGACCCAGTCATTCAACTTTTAGTAATTACCCAAGAAAAACAAAAACATGTTTACATAAAGACTTAAACACAAAAACCCATAACAACTTTATCTGTCATAGCCTACACTGAAAGCAACCCAAATGTTCGTCAACAGTGGAATGGATAAACAAATTATAGTACATCCATACAACGGAATACAACTCAGCCATAAAAAAACACAAACTATTGATGTGCACAACATTGATGATTCTCACATTATCCTGAGTAAGAAGAATCAGGGCAATTACGATCCTCTACTGCATGATTCTGTTTATACAAAATTCTAGAACATGCTAACTAACCTGTAGTAACAGCAAGTAGGATGTCTGTGGCTGCCTAGGTAAGGGGAGTAGAGGAGGATGAATTGCAATGAAACGTGAGGAAATTTTGTGGGTGATAGAAATGTTTGTTATCTTGATTGTGGTGATGATTTCAAGAGTGTATACATATGTCCAAGCTGATCAAATTGTACATTTTATTACTCAGTTTAATGTACTTCAATGATACCACGATAAAGTTATACGAAAAGAAATATCCATACCTGGAGAGAAGGTTAATACTGACCTAGCAAAAGCTCTGATGATTTGCAGGCATTTCCAGTCAACACAAACATGATTTTTTCACCTTTTCTTCTAAAACATTTCTCCCTTCCTTTGAGCTCTTCCTGTTCTCTCACTCCAACCATGGTGACAGGGACATACGACTCAGGCCTTGCTGGTCATATTACTCTCTCCCCTGTCACGGAGATGGGCATGTAACCCAAGCCAAGCTTCTCAGTGTCCTTCAAGATTAAAATGGAGCTGGCAGAGAAGACTTCTTTCTGCCGTTAGAGCCATTAGGATATGAGTAGAGGGCTGCTGGGAGCCTGCTCCCTTACTACGTGGAGGGTGTAGCACTTAGAATAAAGCTGACACAGAGAAAGGAAAGATGAAGGAAGAGACAGAGACAGGAAGATCTGGAGCCAAGGAAACAGGAAGAGAGGGAGGAAAGGTGAGTGAAAGATGAAGGAAGAGAAGAAAGAAGGGAAGGAGGGAAGAGGGGAGGGAGGGAGGAGAGATACTTGGCTATAGTATCTGTCTTTCTCCAAGGCCAGCTTCACCTTTGCCCTTTCCCCACCTCCCGCCGTGTAAATATCTGAGCCAATAAACCTCCCTCTTTGGCGCAAGGTGATTTAGGTTTCTGTCATTTCCCACAGAAAGATTCTTGACTGATACCACATTTATTCAGTGCCATTCTTTTAGACAGAGGCGAGAGGTGGGATTTGCATTATTCTCTTTTACCTGCATTCTTATTGCTTCAAAAGTAGCTAGTTTGGTCCAGGTTAGAGACATAAAAGATAAGATCTCTTACTTAGTATGCATTTCTTTGAGGACTTACCTCTCTTCTCTGGCCCATAATGTTTTTTTCTTAAGGTTTTGTTTTTTTGTTTTTTGGATTTTTTGTTTTTTTGTTTTTTTGGTTTTTTTTTGCCTTTAGGATGCAGGCTGCGTTTTTCACTGGCAGTTTCAGTCTCTGGTGGGCAATAGGGATGGAAGTTGAAATGAATGATGTAGCAGAAATCAAAATGTTTTCCTAATTCCTTCCTCCCAACCACACTGTACTGGTTTGAGAGTGGGGTGACCCATGATTCCTTTTCTCCGTTGAGCCCTATGAATGCAGTAGTTAGTAAAAATTTGCCCTAGGCTCTTGGCATATCATTTTCTGTCATTCTTAGTTTACAATGCAGATGCAAGCTTTTATGTTTTTTCTGTTGTTGTTGTTAAATATTGTCTCAGGATACTAATGGAAATTCGGGAAAAAGTGAACCAAGTGGTATTTGGACCCTTCCTTGTTAAATGGGAATTAACATAGGAGTTATTCCTTGTTTCCATCAGACTTCTAAGTGTGGAAACATTTAGCCTTCCATTGGTGTTTCTCTGGTATGGAAACTCAAAAGTGTGAAGTTTTCTTTGATGGTGAAATGTCAGTTGTCTTAAGGGGATAAAAGAGAAGCATTTCTGGAGAAAAAGTCACCCCAATATCCCTCAAGGGACATTATGTACTTGGGCTACTAACTCTATAAAGTTGGTCCTGCTTCCAAAAGGCCAGAAAGCAGAGTATAGAACAAGAATAATAGTTGAAGAGGCTCTGGAAGTAAGAGCACACATCTGGGCAACAGAGAGCCTATGGGAACATCCCCAAACTGGACTCAGAGAGTTCCCTCCATATTTACTTCTCAGATGCTTTTTCCTAGTTAGCGAACATGATGGATGCTAGTTGGAGAAGCAACTTATAGTCAGACAGGGGCTGAGAAGTTGGGAGAAAAGTTGTGGAAGAGGTGATTTATTCCTGGGGTGTTTATATTAGGGGGCTTAACGTGGTTTTTTTTCCCCAGAAGTTCTAGGCTTTATAATTTGCAACTTGCTGTAAGAGAATATTCTTATCTAAATGTAAAATTGTTGGAGGAGAATTGCCTATGATTTATACCATATTTCTGTAGATGTCTTGCAGTATATACCTCCCCCAAAGAAGCAAGTGGACTTTCTTAAAGGCAAAGGATCCTACAGATGGTGTTGATGGAGCTCACCTGGGTAAAAGGCGCAGTGTGACGGCTCTGGAAAACTTGCTTGCTGACACCATACTAACCCCAGGGCTCTGAGAATTTCATGAGAATTCCACCCATGTTCTTCAAACTCATGAAGAAGGAAATAATATTATAAAATTTGACGTCAGAATAGTTGTTATACATCCTGAAATATTTCTTCCATTACATTCTGTCAGAAAAATCTGTTTTCCAAAATGGACATTTAGCTAATTACCCTGATGTTGGTTGGTGAGCTTTGTCTTTATAACATTATGCATCTCTTTTATTTATGCTCAGAGAAATTATCCTCAAAGAATGAATTTCTAAATGAATAACATTTATACTCTGTTAAATTCAGGACATGAAATAATGCACAGCACACTTTTACTCCTTGTTGGTTCCCCTTATTTTCATATGCTTTTCAACCAGACTGGCAGAATATGACATACTGATTAATAATCTACAGAAAACATTTTAAAATTTTGAACATGTGTGCATAAAACACACTAAGCAGTAATTAAATTCAGGTTAGCAAGCTGAAACCCTCACAGATCTCTAAAAATAATTATAGATAAATTTAGTAGGGAATTTTAAATATAAATTTTAATTGGTTTAGTAATGTTTCTAGTCGCTATTTATTATGTAACTTAAAAATTATAGTGTACCTTGCTGATGTTTTTTAAAGCTATTATTAACATAATTTATTTATTAAAGAAAATGAGAAAACTGTACTGCTAATCCTCCAGACTCAGTCATAAATCTTTACTGTTTTGCAATAAAACGCATTTCCAATAACATTGAATGTACTTTCCACTGCACTTTATTCTCTTGGGCTTTAGCCACTCTATGTTCTTAACTTTATGATATATGTCCCCAAATGAACCAGATGTTCTTTAGACTCTGAAATAGAAGATCTCATTAAAATGTGCGCGTGTGTGTTTTCTGATATCTCATGAGAGTTATTTTTTCAAACAGTATAAATGCCAAAGATTTCCAATTATTTTTTCCTTATTTATTTAATCAGGGCAGAGCTCTATGAAGAGTTAGCCCTGGACAAAATGAGTGTAAGAAAATCAAACTGATAATCTGGGGACTATGCCAACAGTGTTCGTGTATGGTGCTTCCTTAGTCTCGCCTTTATGAGCTTTCAGCCCTTTGGCAACATATATCATGGGTTTTCTTTAATCTATTTGGTAAAACGTGTGAAAGTGATACCAAGAAAAAAAAAGATAAATATTCTCTGCACCCAAGGTTAATAATCAACCAATACCGAAAATACAACTCACAGGAATAAATGTAAAAATATATTTAAAAAAAGCATACAAAAGAATATACATGTGCAAAAGAATTCAAGAGACTTCACTAAGATTAATATTCTAAAAATTATTTTAATATAGAAATATACATAGAACTTCAACCTTACTCACTATGAGTTGGCTTCTTATAGATACTTGATACATAAGCAGATGTGAACAGCAGTGAACCATAGGCTGGGCTAAACACATGTTTGCATATACTTATTTCCTTTAGAGGATGCATATCATTTTAAGTACTTAAGATTCATACTGGATTCTCAGCACTTCAAAGAGGTGAAATCCTTATTGGAAATACCTTATACTTCTTAATATATGTTAATGAGAAAGATCTTCTTTTGTTGTCCAGAATGCATCCATTTCTATAATACTTACTGGATAAATATGTATTGCCCAAACTTCAAGGAATAGATTCTTTCATTCATTCAAAAATATTTATAGACAGCTTATTATGTGCCAGGCATTCTTATGGGTGCTGATGCCACGTGAGCAAACAAAACAGACAAACATCTCTATTGTGTGGAGCCATTGTTAAATGTGGAAAAGGGGACAGGAATGCCAAATAAAAAGTAATATGGTCATTTCAGGGACACATGCTATGGGGAGAGACAGAGCAGGGGTGGAGGACAGGGAGGTCCAGGGCCGAGGCCAGGAAGATCTGAAGGAGGTGAGAGAGCTGGTGGCTATCCAGCTCAAGAGCTTTCTGGCCAGAGGGCGGAGCTAGAGTTAGGGCCATATGGCGGGAGTGGCAGGTTCAAGACCCACGGAGGGCCGGAGGGCCGGAGGGCCAGGAGCATGTGACATGGGGGCAGAGAATGGGAGACAGCTCAGGAAGGTGAGGAGTGAGGGAAGTCCAGGAATCTCAAGGGGAGGCCTTTGGCTTTTATTCCAGATGAGATGGGAAGGCTTGGGAAGGTTTGGAGCAGAAGAGGCTACATAATCACGACCTGACCTACATTTTAACAGGATCACTGAATGGGCTTCTTCTTGCGCCCCCTGACCCCCAATTTTAAATTACAGTTCTATTTTGGTGTCAATCTCATTCTTTCTTTGTAGAAAACTTGTGGTTGTCACCTTCTGGCATGTATAAATAGATCGCATGATTTTGAGATCACACATCCATCCGTTATATATCAGTAAGCATACCAATACTTTATTACTGATATAAAAACATTCAGGATTGTGAATTTATCCAATATAAATAATTTTTTCTAGCTCTCTTTCTCTCTCTCTCACAAAAATAAATTTTTAAAAAAGAATTTTTTCTCAACCAATATTTTAGTATTTATGTATGGTTATGGTTTATCTGATTAAAAGTTTCACTTTTAAGGTCCCCTGATACGTTTGTTCAAAATCATTTACAAAAATGTAGCAAATAAAACATTTTGCTTTATTATTGTGCATTAAATTCTTGTGACATTCTGCGTGTGCTCAATCAAATAAAAATTACAGTTTCTCTCTGGTCACAAGTTCCCTTTATGAGAAATGTGAATATGTGAATTTACTACTAGCATATATGAATTTACTACTGATTTGGAATCATCAGAATTTGGGTCCATTAAAAGGAATGGTAGGCCCTTTCTGGTGGGGATTACAAAACAGGTGCTTGATATTGGAAGCAGAATAAGGAATGGTAAAATGAGAATAAAAAATAACAGAATAAGAAAAGTAAGGAAAAGTCTGAAGGATATTTACCTTCTACTCCTTGAAATTCTCATTTTTGTGAATTCTTTCTCCCTGGCCTGACTTTTTGTTTTTTAACAGCTTTACTGAGAAATAATTTAACATAAAACTCACCCATTTCAAGTGTATAGTTCAGTGGTTTTTCGTGTAGTCACGGAGTTGTTTTGCCTGATTTAAATGTTACCCAATCCTTTGAAGTTCACCATTGGTACTTTTCTGTCCCCGTCCCCACCCAGGCCCTTTCTCAACTCAAATTTTCCAAACCTATTCCAACTCTGTTCTTTCTTTCACGAGTAGTTCAACTAAGAGCATTGTCCACACTTTTGAATCAAGCCAGCAAGCTCGGATTAAACCCTGATGGAAGATTTCCGGGTTCTCTTCTCACTCAGTGTGAACACTCCAGTGGACCCCACCTTTGAAATGGCCCCCCTCCTATCATTTCTGAGCCTTGTTTCAGACCTCCTTAAGTCCTCACTTGGATTGTTATGAAGGTGTCCCAAATGATTTCTCACCAGCAGAGCCTTCGGCATTTTAACTTACTCTTGCCCTTGCCTTGCCAAACCCAAATCTGATCATCTTTCTCTGCTATCTCAAACCCTTCTGTGTCTTCCAGTGACCTAGGGATAAATCCATATTTTTTCGAGGACAATCCAGGTCCTTCACCATGCTGCTTCAGTTTATGCTTCTTGTCTCACTTTCTACCCTTCTCTTGTCACGAATTCTGAAAATTCCAGCCACTGTGTTTGGCACCACTAGGCTTCCATGTATTTATACAAGTAGACACTTCTGCACATATTTATCTTTGTACCACCATTGCCACCTTCTCTTTTGTCTGCCTGGGGAATTCTTCCATATCCTTCATATACTAAACATGATACTAGTGTGGTAAAACCTTTCCTGAATACCCGAGACTAAGTTTCCAGATCCTTCTAGCTGTCACTAAGTACAAACCTTTTTTTCTACCTGAATGTTAGATTGTGATCATTTGGTCCATGTCTCTTTCAATTGCTAGGGGGAGTTCTTCAAGTCTAGGGCTGTCCTGCCCTAACTCAGTGCTTTGCACCATTCTCAATTCATAGTGGGACTCAATATATAAAGCTGGACATCTCTAAGTAGATCTTCATTACAACTGACATCACATTTTTCAGGAAATAGCAGGGCAAGCTCTTTGGTGCTGGTCTGGTTTGGGATTTTTAACTCTATGCTGGTTTCTCTTTTTGCTCATTTCTTCAGTATTTAAGAATAGTCTTCCCATAAAGCAGAAAGCAAGGCATCTTAGAAATGGCTAGGTAAGGGATAAAGAGTGTCCTTTCTTTGGGATCTAAGTCCCACAGAGCAGAGCTATTCTTTTAGAGGTCAGTGAGAACAGCGGGGAAATAAAGAGAAATTGGAAGGTAAGACTACAGGTAAGAGAACTTTTAGTAAATTTATTGGAGGTTTAGAAACAGTAGAGCTGAAGAGAGAGAATAGTGAAATACTGTGAATGTGACATTAGATTTTGAGCATACTTATATTTAAAAAATCCATTCCCCAGTAAATGCCTATAATATAACAACCAGATGGTATATTTTGCTTTTTAAGATTTTTAACCTTTACATTTATGCTGGCTTCATGAGGAGTCATTTGAATTTTAATGATCTAGATTTCCGACAGAAGACTGTGGTTGATATAGTTTTGAGTGCCTAAAGTTTAGATTGGGAAGATGTATTCTCATATAGCCCCTCTACCCCAGGTGGTGTGTTTTTTAGTACATGGCCCTGCCTTAATCCTTTGCCCACTCTGCCAATTGACAAGGACTTCAAGGTCAACCAATCCATAAAATCTGATTGTAGCTCTAGTTCCACAAAAGCTGGAGAAATCAGATATTTTGTTTTTTGAAGTAAATCACTCAGAAAGAAATTGCCCAAAAGCTACTTGAGAGACAAACTGAATGGGGTAGCCATCATGGGCCCCACTCAAACCGAAGTCGTGAGTAAGTGGGTATATCTGGAGAAAAGCACAGTGACTGTAAAGAAGCATAGGCAAATGAATGGGGTCTGAGAAAGGGATAAAGAGGAACAACTTTGGGTCCAGTTGTGTACACTATGTACGTTCTTACAATAACCTCACCGCAGTCCTCTTTTCTTGAGTAGATCTCTGTCCCTCGCAACCAAAAAACCCTTGCTAAAGCACGAATATTCTGGTATGCTTTCTACAGCTTTTACTATAATAAAGGAACATTATCTCCAAATCTAATCTCTTTGACAAATTTCTTTATGGTATTTTTGGCTCAGCTAAACATCTACTTAGTGGCTTTTTGTTATATATCAAGGTCTGTGCTAGTCAGTGGGCAAGTGTCTCTTAATTTTGAGCATACCAATGTGCTGTTAAATTAAAATAAATATCTTATATATATTCCAGCAGCAACTGCAAGCTTGTGGCTACATATTACTATGATGGCAGCCACAGGCATTATCATTTCTTGGCCTGCAAAGGCAGAACCTAATACTGCCACCTGTTTGAGGGTAGCCATCCTAGGTAAAGCCCAATGGAGCCCTGCCAGGCTATATAGAGACTGCTACTGGTCAGGGCCTCCAGCTGCACTTCATGATGTTGGGTCACTTTGTGTCTTGGGCTAAATAATGGCTACCCAGAGATATCAGTTCCTAATTCCTGGAATGTGCAAATATTACCTTATATGAGAAAAGAATCTTTGCACATATGATTAAGTTAGGGATCTTGACATGGGGAGATTATCTGAGACTATCCAGGTGGGCCCTAAATTCAATCTCAAGTGTCTTTCTAAGAGACAGGCAGAGGCGGATGACATACCCAGAAGATGGAAAGCAATGTGACCATGAGACAAATATGGGAGTGATGCAGCTCAAGCAATGAATGTCAGCAGCCACCAGAAGCTGGAGGAGGCAAGAAAGAATATTTCCCCATAGCCTCTGAAGGGAGCAAGTCCTTGCTGACATCTTGATTTTGGCCCAGTGAAAATGATTTCAGACTTCTAGACTCTAGAACTATGGAAGAGTAAATTTCTGTTGTTTTAATCCACCATATTTGTGATAATTTGTTACAGAACGACAGGATTCCTTGTCTTCAGAAATCAGAAATGGAGAGATGCGAGAGGCTGCTGATGAAGAGTTTCTTAGATAAGCACATGAATAAAGGATATCCTCAGTTGGGATCATTTGGACCTCACAGATTTTATAATTGTGGGAATTTTATGAGCTTCTACCTTGATCAGTGATGGCAGGTCACCCCTTAACTTCTGTTGAAGAAGCATGTCATGGGTGCCTGGGTGGCTCAGTCAGTTAAGAGTCTGCCTTCACCTCGGGTCATGTGGGATCCAGCTCCCTGCTCAGCGGCGAGCCTGTTTCTCCCTCTGCCACTCCCCCACTTGTGTGCGCGCTCTCTCTCTCTCTCTGTCTCACAAAAATAAATAAAGGAAAAATCTTAAAAAAAAAAAAAGGAATCATGTTATGCCTCAGGTGTCCTTGATTCTGTAAAGACTTCGTTCAGCTTCAATGCACAGAGATCTTTTTGAACTGATGCTTGCCATTAAATGCTTATAAACTTGAGTTACTATCTGGGAGGCTGTGGTATGAAAAGCATCTCCAACAGAAGACAGATGAACTCTGCATCAGGTGACACTTGGTGTTTGGCACTATGGCTGTGGTGACATTTGGAAGTCTCTTGTACAGTGTATGAAGACCTGAATTTTAGGGTCTCCACAACAACGTTTGTTGGAAATGATAGTATAAGACATCACTGTTTTGTTCCTAATTGCTATCTTTTGATCATTAGTATATTTGTTGTAAATTGTTAGTGCATATTATCTTCTATTTCTAATTTGCTAAGAGTTTAAATTTTATTATAAATAGGTTTTGAGTTTTATCAAATATTTTTTTTCTGAATCTACTGGGAATATTATCTGTTTTTGCTCTCTTAATCTACTAATGTGCTGAATTATTTGAATAAATTTTCTAACGTCAAACTAGCCTTGAATTCCTGAAAGATAGCATTTTGATATGATCGATTATACTTTCACATATACTGCTTGGATTAATTTAGCTAAAGGATATTCCTGAGTCTATGCACATGAGTGAATTGGTTTATAATTTAATTTTCTTTTCTTTTCTTTTCTTTTTTTAAAAATATTTTATTTATTTATTTGAGAGAGAGGGAAGGAGAGACAGCGAGAGAGTACAAGCAGGGAGGAGAGGGAGAAGCGGGCTCCCCACAGAGCAGGGAGCCCGATGCGGGGCTCGATCCCAGGACCCTGGGATCATGACTTGAGCCAAAGGCAAACGCTTAATGACTGAGCCACCCAGGTGCCCCTTTATTTGCTTTTCTTATATAGTTTTAGCATCAAGATAATTTTAGTCTTATGAAATGAGATTCAGAGTGCTCCCCTTTTTTCTTTTATTTGGATGATTTTGTAAAAAATTGAAATACTTCACAAAACAACCAAATTCTATATTTTCTTTGTGTGAAGATTGTTAAATACTGATTCAGTTTTGTTAAACAATATAGGGCTGTTTAGGTTGTGTATTTTTCCTTTAACCAATTTTGTTTAATGATCTTTTCCACAATGTATTTTAGCCAAGTTTTAAAATAAAACAGGTAAAAAGCCATCCATATTATTGTGTCATTATCTTTTTAATCTATGATTTATCTGTGTTGTATCCTGTTTTCACTGTTAACTATGTCTGTGTACACACCATCTCTTTTTGTCTTGATTAATTTCAGCAGAGATTTTTGTCTATTTTATTGTAGTTTTTTCAAAAAACCAATTTTTGGCTTTCTTGATCTTCATTATGATACAGTTGCTGTGTTCTTTAATTTCTGCTCTTGTTTTTATTATCTGATTACTTTCATTTTCTTGGGACCAATAATTTATGTTTTTCTCTGTCTTAGTTTTGAAATTTGGCTCATTAAATTTCAACTTTCTCTTTTTCTTAGGTAAGAATTTATGGCTATAAATTTATCTTTAAGTACTGCTTAAGCTATGTCCTGCAATTCTCAATATATAGTATTTTCATTCATTCTGGGTACATTCTATTTCCCCTTAAGATATAGCCTTTAATAAATTAATTATTTAAAAGTATAATTAAAATTTTCCAAACATACTTTAAATTTTTTTTTAAGTTTTCTTTTCATTTTGTTATAGACCCATGCTGTAGCTTATATGATATTGAATGTGGTGAACATTTACAAATGTTATGTATGTGTTTAAGAAAGATATATATATATATATATATATATATATATATATATATATATATATACACTCTATAAGTTGGAAAAAGCCTTCTAATTATATCCACTAAATAAAACAGTTTTTCTAACTTATAAGCAAAGAATGTTTCAAGTAATAAGAGGCCATGTCCTCTATAAATGATTTTACTTCTTAAGGGGTATTTCTCTATGGGTTTTCCCTACATTAACTGCATCAGAATCCCCAGTACTTGCTAAGTCTTCAGATAGATGGGAACTACTCCCCCATTCTCCAGTGATTCTGATTTAATAGTTCTAGGTTCTAGGACAAGGAATCTGGGTTTAACACGATTTTTTTTTTTTTTGAAGATTTTATTTATTTATTTGACAGAGAGAGAGACAGCTAGAGAGGGAACACAAGCAGTGGGAGTGGTAGAGGGGGAAGCAGGCTTCCTGCTGAGCAGGGAGCCTGATGCAGGGCTCCATCCCCAGGACCCTGGGATCACGACCTGAGCTGAAGGCAGACACTTAATGACTGAGCCACCCAGGCGCCCCAACACGATTTTTAAGGTAACTATAGAAGGTAGTCCACTGGGAGGTAATGATGTAATACTGTTAGTCCCCAATATTTTTTCCTGTTTTATTCCTTCCCTTTTTTTTCAACAGATCAATTAGATTTTCTTTCTCAAAGAGTACTTTATGAGCTATATCAGTGATATTTTTTTAGATTTTTGTTTATTTGAGAGAGGGAGAGAGAAATCAAGAGCAGGGGGGAGGGGGAAAGGGAGAGGGACAGGCATACTCCCCGCTGAGCAGGGAGCCTGACTCGGGGCTCGATCCCAGGCTCCTGGGATCATGACCTGAGCCGAAAGCAGACACTTAACTGACTGAGCCACCCAGCATCCCTATATCAAGGATTTTTTAAAGACAAAAATAATTATAAAATAAACCAAGAGTGTAATTTTCTATGGTATGTAACTGAAAATACCTTTAGGTTCGTAATACCTTCAGGCTGATTCATGACTTATTTCTTTTAGTGTGATGGATTTTTTTCTTTCTTACTGAGATTCTTCTGTTCTAAAAGAGTGCCAAAGAATGCTAATTTTTTTAAAACTTATAATAATTTATTAAAACTCACATTGCATTTTAGTCTGGATCATGGCATTTAGTATTACGTTATTCTCTATTTTGTATGCATTGGTTTTATCTGCTTAAATCATTTGTATATTATTTGAGATTAGGAACTGTCTTGTATGCATATTTATATATCCACTCCAACATCTAATATGATGTGGGCAGGTAATGTAGGTAGTGAACAATGCTTTTAAATTGGTAATTTTCAAAGGTTATGTATTTTTTTTTGTATATCCTTTATCCAAGTTAATGAATTTCAGGGTCTTGAAAAACAGCATCTACTTCAAAAGTGATAAGGAAGAATTTTAAATCCCTAAGTGTTTTCACAAAGTCCTTTACTGCAGTATTAATTTTTCTTTCTCTTTGTGATGGGATTGAAGGAAGAGTATAATAAATGCATCTACATACTATTATAATAATAACATTTATAAACACTTTTTAATTTACAAAATGTTTTTGCTTTTTAAAAAATCCATTTAGTCCTAACACTTATCCTGTGAATATGAACCTTTGTATTTGATCAATGGTTCAGATAGGTCTAAGAGACTGGCTTAAGAGCAAACCAGTATTAAGATGTTTTCATGCTCCAAGTGTTTTGTCTGCGTGGCAAATAGAAACACATCCAAGTCTGACCAAGCAAATATATTTCACAGAACAAGTGTTAATAAGGATATGATAGTGACTATAAGACAAAACTGAATTTATTACACTTCCTGGGTAAGAAAGACATGTATGTGGAAACAGAGCCTCAGCGGTCGATCAGTGGATCTTACATATATCATGTTGGGTAAATGAATAGGGTTTTGACTAGTTCTAACAGAAGCGGGAAGATTATGACTGGCTCTATCAGAGAAGAAAAATAATTTCATTGCTCCCAGACTCAAGGGGGGCTGCGTTACCATGCTCAGCGTTCTGATTGAGCTCAGTGTAACAATTTGTTTATTCTGCTCTAGTCCCTGATATGATTATAAACACTAAGTTCTCAGGTCTATGATTTTAAAGAATACAGCCTTTCAATACCATGACGTCAATGTTGATATTGAGCAGAATAAGCTTAATGAGTGTGCTACCCTTAAAGCTTATTAACCAGAGAAACTTAGATAGATTTACAAAGCATCCATATATGCCTACACAATCTTGTCATTGAGTACAGTAACTTTATCAAAGTATTAAGGAACCATTGAGTATGCTCTTAAAGAATGGACATCAAACAATAATGACCCACAAAACCAAGTTACTTTTTGATTCAGTTTGTAAATGAAAAGAATATATATGCACAAATGCAGGCTTTTATATACTGTTATTCTCTGATTTAGCCTAGCATATCAGATCTTCATGGTGGTGGATTTATAATTATTTATTTGGAAAACTCTCTACAACTGTGTCTGAGTTCTGAATATGGTGAGAACCATATTAGTGGTCAATTAGCCCACTTGGAGGTCATTCATTATTTTCCTGTTTCCTAGAAGGAGTTCTAAAATGGAGCATTATTTAAGGACTTTTATTAAGCTGAACTTGAGCTGTAGGTCAGGGAACCATGGAAGCTCCAGAATTACACTGAACTACCCAAATTTCCTGGGAAAGGTTTGTAAACTCAAGCGAAGATCTGCAGAGCGTGTTTGTAGTATCCCTGTTATAAGAACAGACTTAGGGCATATCTTTATATTTCAATCCCAAAATTTCACCAGACTATAGAAATGTCTCTTTAGGTTGAAAAATGTTATTTGGTGAGATACTAGTCAGGTTGAGTTATTGGGATCCATTTTAAAATTGCGTCATCTTTAAATGCATCAAATTCAGGATTAGTCCAAAGTAACTTTGGAAGAGGAATTTAAAACTGTAACCTCAAACAGCATGCATAGTAATAGGAAGTCTCATGACTAACTGACTTTATCATTATCCACTTTACATGGGTTTGGAAATGGCATCTGGAGAAGAAAATAGAGAGTAAGTCCTAAGAACATATTATAACTCAGGGAAATTGCTTTCCTCTTTTTGTAGAAATATTGATTTGAAGATCAGCACAATAACAATCATATAAATGAAGCTAGATGTTGCAATATGAATTGCAACAAATCGAATACTTCGATTTCACCCGAGTATTCTTCTAAATTTAATGATGTTTCATAGACCCTTAAACATACTTTCATAAATGGATTCTTCTTAGTTGAGAACCAGTACATCAACATTTCTACTAAGAAATCCCTTGAAAATGTTTTTTTTCTGTTGTTTGAGTGTAATTCAAGATCTCTCAACTGATTTTTCTTTTCTACTAAACCACTGAAATGAAAACAGAAGAGAAGCATTTCTTTAACCTACTGATATTTCTAGCATTTTTAGCATAACTAAGCAAACTGATGAAACATTTGTAATTAAGCAAATTAATTTATTACCTACTCTACCTAATTAAGAAGTCCAAATTACTTTTTTAAATAGCATGATTTGAAACAAGAGAATCTGACACATCTGTAGGTGAAAATTCATGAAGTTGATTCAGTGTAATTTTGGAAACTTCATCCAGAGTAAGGGAATTTTGATTTGAAAACTTTCCAAGTTCAACTGTGCCTGACTTGCTTCCTTGGGATGAAGAAGTTATTACTAGGTGCATTCCTGACGATGTATTGTAGATGATACTCCCTCAGAACATTCCAAGTCCCAAATCATTAGTCCAAGTGGGGGTCGGGGTTTGCCCTGGGGGTTGTGTGTGGAGGGAGGGTGGTTCCGAGTAAAGAGAAACCTCCATGGAGGCTACCAGTTCTGGGTGACAAGATTGAGTTTGTCTCTCCCACCTTTAACTAAAGTAAGTTCCTTGCACCTTTTTTTTAGAATGAGCATAAAAGCAGCCTTGTTCTTCTGGAGTGTGGTTGGGAGCAATTCTTTCCCTGTCCATGAGATGCAAGAGAGAGGAGTTCATTGTCCTTCTTTCTTGGCTGAGGCTGATGGAAGCTTGGTGAGTACCTCTAGAATACTTGTAAGATTGCTGGGCACTGAGGAAAAATCATAATGACTAAATAATTTAGGAACTAAATAATTTGGACATGGGTGGAGTTGGTCAGAGGGGAACAAAAGGACAAGAAGGGGGAAAAGATAGAAGAAAGACAAATGGAGAAGAAAACCATGAATGAACATTTCAGCATATGCCCCTTATAAACTAAGATCTGGCTCTTGGTGAAAATAGATAAATCTCTCACTTCAGTAAGAAAGTAAGAAAGTAAGAGGAAAAAGAGAATCTGGGAGAACAGTTTGAATCAACTTTCAAATTTATATACCCTTCTCACTTTTTACCAACACTTCTCTCAAATTCAAATGGAATGAAATATTTTTTTCCTTATTTTTCCACAATTGAGTTTTTAAAATGAAAGATCAGGGGTGCCTGGGTGGCTCAGTCGGTAAGCGTCTGCCTTCGGCTCAGGTCATGATCCTAGGGTCCTGGGATCGAGCCCCGCATCAGGCTCCCTGCTCGGTGGGAAGCCTGCTTCTCCCTCTCCCACTCCCCCTGCTTGTGTTCCCTCTCTTGCTGTCTCTCTCTGTCAAATAAATAAATAAAATCTTTAAAAAATAAAATAAAATGAAAGATCAAAGAAAGTTGCCAATGTCTGGGCTTCAACAACTGGAGATCTAAGAAACTAGGTTTTTGTTTTGTCTTCCTTTGTTTTTAACTTTCCATAAACAACTTTTTTCCATTTTCGAGTTTGGATTGTATAATACAAAGAAGTGAAAAGCATTTTAGTAAGAGTTCTTCCAGCAACCCTTCTATCTCAGTAGAAAATAAGACATCTTAGTAACTTAGGAAGAGAAAAGGACAGATTTAAGCTCTCTCCGAGAACTTAGTTATTGCTTTTACAGACCAAGTTTTGAAAAGACATTTGGAAAAAGGAGCCCAGTAGAGGGCCAGTCTGGGAATTTTTTGCAGTTCCAAAATAGTGGAGAACCTGCATAAACAGTGGTTTCTTTTCTTCCCTTTGTTAAAAATGGCATCCATGAGCAATGGCAAATGCCTGCAGAGCAGGCATTTCAGACCTACCTGAAGGTACTATGGACTCTGCCTCAGCCAGAATTCTCTTCTGTGTCTACTCCATGCCCAGCACTTGAACAGTTCTGGCGGAAATACAGTAGCACCCTAATTCACCCAGTCCCTAATTCATCCACTGGGAAAAGTGCTCAAATGGGTTGATTGAGATAAAAGCAGACTTAAGAAGTGCTCAACTGGGTTGATGGAGATAAAAGCAGAATTAAGAAATTCTCAGCAAACAGGGCCACTGGATATTTCCAAAGGCAGGCTCTGGGATTGGTGGTGTTTGTAGGAATGTGAACAGAGTTGGATCTATCACTATAGCAGTGATAGGTGGTGATATTGAAGCAAGGATTGTAGCCACACAAGGTGAAGGGGCACTGCCAAGCTATCAGAAGATGCAAAATATCTCCCTTCTCCTGTGACATGACACTTTTGACATGTTTCTAAAGGGGAAAGTGGTCCTGGTGAAAGGATTTATGACAATCCTTTTTTAGAAAAGCATGCTGTTCTCTGACCATGATCTGTGCCAGAGACTGTGAAGAGCAGAATGTTTATCTTTTGGGGCCCAGATCTTTTGAAAAGTCTAATGAAAGCCAAGAATCCTCTCCCCAAAAACTGCACACGTATTCAATTTCAAAGGATTCAGTGTCTTAGCACGTCTGAGCTGCTATAACAAAAATACCATAGGCTGGGCGGCTTATAAATAACAGAAGTGTATTTCTCACCATTCTGGAGGCTGGAAGTCCAAGATCAAGGCACCAGCATGGTTGTATTCTAGTGAGAGTCCTTTCCTGGTTCATTGTGGACCTCCTTGCTGGGTCCTCACACAGTGGAAGTGACAGGGAGTCTCTGTGGGAATACTATGTTATAGGATGGTGAATGCAGGACCCTCAGTTGCAGAAAGAATTTTCTAGACTGACCAATAAAATATGTCTCACTTTTTGATTAAGGATTTTAGGGACTCAGGTTCACATTCTCAATCAGAGGATCCTTTTCAAAGAATCCATAATAACAAATCTACAGAAATCTCAGGGGTTTAACACATAAAGTTTTGGCTCATTCAAAGTCCGTTGGGAGTCCATGAGCTCTTTAAGCTGTGGGGGTCTCTTTTCTAAAAAGAAGAACCCCATTCATGAGGGTTCCACCTTCATGATCTAATCACATTTCAAAGCCCCCACCTCCTAATACTAGCATATGAATTTTGAGGGCACATAAATGATCAGACCATAGCACACAATTACTTGATTCCTAAACATGCATTACAGGGAAGAGCTGGAAATTTCTGCCAGGTTGGTTAATCTATTTTTATGGTAGTAGAGATGGAGTCCTTGTTGATTGACACAGAAGAGTCATGGGAGGAACATGGGAGAAAACAGTGGTGTAGAAGCAGAGCACTTGACCTTTATCCCGGAGGCAAGAGGGATGCCTGTGAGTGTTATACATATATATATATATATATATATAAATGCTCCTTGGGGAACAATCGTAAGAGTGGGATTTTTTTTTTTTATCCAGGTAATGCAACTTGTCCTCATCTCCTTGGATGATTCCTGATTTCCAAGAGCCCCATTCTTAGGCCCCAGGGTTTAGGACTGGGAAATGGGTTGCACATAGTCAGTGACTCGCCTTCCCTTGCCTGACCACAGCTGATGATACTAATCCATTGTGATATTCTTTCCCACGGAGGATACATATGTCCACACTGTCCTGACCAGCCAGTGCTCCAGGAAGATTGTCACCGCATTTGGATGTATCCTGCAGGATAAAACCTACCTGTCTTTCTTGAATTGGACAACAAAAATGTTACAGTCACAGACCCCCAACCCTGGATCTAGAACAAGAGGATTAAAAGATGATTCCATCCTAATGTGCCCTTCTAGATGGAAAAACATCCATGCATCTCTGTGTGTATTAACCATTCCATTCCTAGACACATGGAGTGACCCATGTAGTGATTTTGGAAGGAGAATCTGAGCAAGTTAGCCTAGTTACTTTCATTTGGGATTTATTGCCTATAAGTAATAAGCATTCTCCTTGATTACCCCTCTAGGGGAAGGCTCAGTGGGAAAGAGAAATGTAAGGGAGAGGTGAGGGGCAGGCCTGTCTTGCTCCCACATTGTTCTTTGTCCCAAGCTGCCCTGGATGAATTTTAGGTCCCTTATTATGGAATCCTTTTGTCTGAGCCACATTCTCCAGTCATGCCCTAGTCTTCAACTACCTTATTCCATCATTTTATTTCTCAGTTGTTTAGAAATTTGGTAGAGATCACAATGATGCTCACTATCTTTAAAATACCAATAGGCAGAAGAGTGTGAACTGTAGAGAATAACACAGAACATTCAGAGTAACTGTTCTGTTCTACCAATAGTATAATTTAATTGGTTTGTAAAATTACAGAATCCTGGAGCTGGACAGGTCCTTCCAGAAAAAAAATCTGTGCAAAGTAGTATTATTTAAGTCTAGACCAATGATGACAACTTTTTTCTGGGCAAGGATAACAGACTGTCATAGTCCTAAGACTCCTAAGCCCTATCCTACCTTCCCCTTCCTAATAATGAGTGCCAATCAATCCCAAAATAGCTACTTATTATACACTCAGAATGAAGACATAAATTTGATGAAAATGAAAATTACACATTTAAGTTGGCAACATATCAAACCTATTTATCTCATTATTTTAATGAACCAATGCAAATATTCTTCGGTATTTTCAGAAATACATGAACTATAATATTTCAAAAGCATAATTTTGTTTTTATTTCTTAGAGAAGACTGCTGAAGAACATCTTACTGTATTTTACCCTCTCTCCCAAATAAATAGATTCAGACCAAAATAGGAAAGTTGGCAAATTATACATACATCTTGATTTTGATTTTACTTTCATGTTATGACATTCCTATCTATCTGGAGAACCAACTTTATTGTGAGTCTGCTTTACTGGCATGCGAAGAAGACTTTTTGTCAGCAAACACCCATTTCAAAATATTTTTTTGCATTTTAAAATTTATGCTTCTCCATTTCTCTCCTTTTTAGAAAAAATGAATTTCCTGTTCTCATGTAACTGAAGATTATGACTCCAAAACATTTTATTCAATTACTAATGCCATATATGGCAGGCAAAAATGGCAACTTTCATATGGATTAATATACTCTTCAATCTTATACCTAATTAAGAACCTACACAGGGTCATCTCATTGATCACACTTAATGAAGGTGCCTGTGCCTTTTTGTCATGCAGACAAAAGAGCATTGAGCTGAAAGGGGAAGAGCTCACATAGATTCTCAGGGTTCTAGTGAGCAACTATTAAAGTTGAATGCTCCTTGTCTTGCATGTTCTACTGATAATAGACAGGGCATGTTGCAAAGCCCTCTCTTTAAATGTAATAGGAAAGATGCAGGGAAAAGGGGGAAGCTTGTATTTTCCAAACCTTCGGATCTGAACTTAGCATAATATTTCGGTTATGCTGTATCCCTGCCATTAACCCTCTGTTTGGCACTGAACATTCATTCATGGAGAATACCGAGCACAGGACGAGAGGGTGTGTTTCCCCACCATTCAAAGAGCCTGTTTCATCATTTATACATGCTCTTCTCAAATATTGAATATGACAGTGCTGTTGCAAGGCTTGCAGCCTTTCAAATACCACACATTTTCCCATGAGAATTAAATTCAGGTTTATCCTTTTCTATAAGAACTAAAGTAACTGAATGTCATTTAGCAACTGATCTCTATGCAACTATATGAGTCCTGTAGAGATTATTATATTTTCTTGTCTTCCTTCTACACACAAGCACATACTCGGAGTCAGGACGGCAGTGCGTTGTATTGGGGGAGACATGGAATCAATGTAACTATACACCTACACGGGTCTGGGAGACTTGGCAGGCACATGGACCAGAGTTTCTATGGCCCAGAAGTTGTCACAGATGCCAGTCCTGCCTGCACCAGGAGCTCAGTGCCACCAGGACTTTGTCTCCTCTGCGGTGCCCCCTACCTCATCCGGGGAGCAGAAGCACAGCTAGGCAGGGGTGCAAGTCTCTTGACTACATTCCCTGAAAGTGCACCTTCTGGACCATTCCTTATGGTCCATTGACATGATAGGTAAAAGCCTCTGATGAAAAAGAGCTTTAGAGGAGGCACTGTAAAGCAAGATGGTAACACATACAGGGAACCTTTGCCAGCTTGCTGCCTGCTCTCTGGCTGGCTTCCCGGGGTGTAGGAAGTTTCCTTTCTCTGCCTGGGAATACACCCATGGTCCCTGATTCAATTTATCAGGCCTGTCACCCTGGCCCAGAGGAGCCTCCTGTGCTATACAGGATAGACTAGATATTTTCTTTATCTTTCTTGTTGGAGGCACACACCAAAGGCCCACAATGCCAGAGGAATGAGGAAGTGACAAGGATTAAGTAATGCTCTCTATCTTCTGACTCTCTAGGCAGGGGAAGGAATGTCTCCTAGGATCAAAAGACAATGGCAGATGCTAGCCAAAAAAGAAAGAAAGATTTCAAGGAATGAATGGATGGAACAGGAGGGAAAACTGCACAAAGGGGGCCCCCCCAGATTTGAGGCTCTTCCAAGGAAGCATGTATTAGTACTTCGTGAAGAAGGAGAAGCTCTCTCACCAGCAAGGAGCGCACGCAAGGCCCTGGAAAGGCCAACAGGCCAATTCTGGGAGAGGGAGTTGTCTTCGCAGCCCATAACCCCCCTGCAGGGGTTGTTAACTGCCCGGGTCTTACAGGGAAGGAGGACCTGCCCACACAGGGCAGGCAATTTGAAGTGGGAAGAGAAAAGGCATGTGACAAAGACCCAACTTTCATCAGGCTCCTTTAAGACCTATTTGAACTGGGTCCCGTCCTTGGGCCTTGACCTCAAGAGCAAAAAAGAATCCTGCTAAGTCAGTTTAGTGAGAATCTCCTGCCCTCAGTAGCTGATCTCCCTTCATATCTGATCAAATTCCTCACCCTCCACCACCCCCAGGTGATTATCCGGTCCTTCTGCCTCCCTTCTGCAAGAATCCTGCCAAATTGGTTTAGCCAGAACCCCCCTTCTCCCCCCACCTCCTATTTCTTCTTAGTACTTTTCACCCCGCTCCTTGGCTATAAAGGCCCACTTTTCCTTGCTGTATCTGGAGTTGAGTCTAGTTCTTTTAAAATATATATATATATTTATTCATTTGAGAGGGAGAGAGAGAACAAGTGGAGGGGTAGAGGGAGAAGCAGACTCTCTGCTGACCAGGGAGCTCGACGAGGGACTTGATCCAGGGACCCAGAGATCATGACCTGAGCAGAAAGCAGACACTTACCCGACTGAGACACCCAGGCATCCCAATGGAGTTGAGCATATTTCTATACTAAGATTTCTTTTCCCCTATTACAATAATTCTTGGCTAAATCTGCTTTTACCTCTTTAATCCATCTCTGGATTCCCTTTGACACACCCTGAAGGAATATAAAACTAGATGGAGGCCAGCAGGTGAGGCCCAGAAAAAGAACATTGGGTGGAAGACGTTCTGAATGATTCTCAAGAGGCAGCAGACCAGGGAGTCTTGGTACTGGCGATGACCAAAGTAAATCCAACATTTCGGTTCCATTCACTAGCTACTACTGGGGGCCTGGGTTTTAGGAGCTGCTTAAGGGATGAATAAGCCTGTCTGTGGTCTCATGATGAGATAAGAAAATTACTATGGGGAATGAGAAAAACACAGACATGGTTTTTTCTTTATTAATGAAGGGATATTATTTTTACTTTTATCTTTTTTAATCACTAATATTATATATAAAAATGGAAATGCTAGATTACACGGAGGATCAAGATAAAGGAAGTAAAAATCGACCACCATTCTACCAACTAGGTAGAACTGACATATGTGCTGATATATGTGCTCCTGGATTTTTTTCTGTTTCTGTACATATGCCTTAAATAAATCAACTTTATTGAGGTATAATTTACAAACAATCAAGTACACCCATGTGATGAATTAATTAATTTAAAAAATTCCACTGTAGTTAACATACAGTGTTCTATTAGTTTCAGGTGTACAAAGCACACCCATTTTAAATGTGCAATGGGATGAGTTTTTACAAACATATACAAGCATGTAATTGCCACCAGTATTAAGATATAGAACATTGCCCCAAAAGGTTCCCTCTTGCTCATATAAAGTCAACCCCTCCACCTGTACTGCAAATCTGGGGCATGCACCGATCTGCTTTCTGTTATCAGACACTGTTTTTTCTGTTCTAGAATTTCATAAAATGAGATTACGCAGCATTCACCCTTTGGTGTCTGACTGCTTTTGCTCAGATCTTATTTTAGCTTCAACCATGTTGTTACATGAGTTCGTTTGTTGTCATTGCCAGATAACATTCCATTATATAAATATACCATAATCTGTTTATCCACTCAGCTATTATGGGACAGTTTTTGACTCTTCTGAATAAGGTGCTGAACATTCCAGGACAAATCTTTGTGGGAACACACATTTTCATTTCATTACCTGGGAATCCAATTGCTACATCATGGTGAGTGTATGTTACATTTTTTTGTAGGGAGCTGCCAAACTGTTCTCCAAAGGGTCTGTACCATTTTTGTAGGCCTAACAGGAATGTATAGAAGTCCCAGGGGCTCCACATCTTTGTCAACACTTAGTAGAGTCAATCTTTTAATTTCAGCCATTGTAGTGGGTGCGTAGTGGTATTTCCTTGTAGCTTTAGTTTGGATTACCCTGATGACTAATGATACTGAGCATTATTTTCAAGGGCTTATTGGCACACCATTACATATATATATGTATTTTGCGATGGAACTATTCAAAATCATTAAGTGTTTTGTTTTCTTATTATTGAATTATCAGAGTTCCTTATACCTTCTGGATACAAGTTCTTTGGTGAGATTTACATATTGTGGCTCTATTCTAGTCTGTGGCTTGCTTTCTCATTTTCTTAACAGTATCTTTCAAAAAGCAGATGTTTTTTATTTTGATAAAGTCCAACTTAGCGATTTTTAAATTTAATGATTTATCCTTTTTTGTATATTGTTTCCAAGAATTTTTTTTTTACCCCAACTTCATGAATAGATCTTACCATGTTTTTCTTCTGAAAGTTTAAAAGTTTATTTTTAAGTTTTAGTCTGTAATTCATTTCAAATTAATGTTTGTGTTTGGTAAGGGGGTCAAATTCATTTTTATTTTATTTTTATTTTTGCATACAGATATACAATCGTTCCAGCATCATTTCTTAAAAATACTAAAAATACATTTTTATTTTATTTTTATTTTTGCATACAGATAAACAATCGTTCCAACATCATTTCTTAAAAATACTATCCTATCCCCACTGAATTACCTTGGAACTTGTTCAAACTCTGTTGCCCAGAGAAGTATAGATCTACTTCTGTACTCTTATATTTCCCTATTAATCTCTATGCCTATGTTTATGCTGATACCACACTGTTTTAATTACCACAATTTTATAGTAATTCTTGAAATCAGAGAGTGTATGTCCTACAACTTTGTTCTGTTTCAGATTTGTTTAGCCGTTTCCAATTTCTTTGTACTTCCACATACATTTTAGAATGAGCTTGTCGATTTCTATAATAAGGCCTGCTGGGATTTTTATTCGGATTACATCAAATCTGAGATCAGTGCTGTCCCGCAGAAATATGATGTGAACCACATATCATTTTAGCTGTAGTTTTGTTTTTGGTTTTTTAATAGAATTACTAGGCTAATGGAGTTGGAGAATTAGAACAACAAAGAGTATTTGGACAGGCAGCATGGTTTGTTAGAAAGAGTTTGGAATTGTAGATAGAAGATCTAAGTGTGAATCCTGGGGCTCTGTTCTGAGGCCGTCCTTCGGCAAGTTATTTAATCATTCTGAGCTTTGTTTTATTTATTTGTAAAACAGGAATGATAATGTGGCTTGATTCTTGAATGAGATAAAGTATCAGGAAGTCAATCATTGTAGGTTCATGGAAGTAGAGAAAAACTTCTCATTCCTTTGGCACCCTTTCCATTTTATGCTTTGTGTGAAAAGAAATAGCTTGTAAGGATGGCTTTTGCTCACTGTGTACCTGGTGTGTAGGGAGCAGAAGTACTAGGCTTATATTTTGTCATTACTATGTAAGTTGAGGCCTAAGATAGTACTCAAATAAATTACTTTTATTTTTTATTTTTTAAATTTTTATTTTTATTTTTTTAAAGATTTTATTTATTTGAGAGAGAAAGAATGAGAGACAGAGAGCACGAGAGAGAAGAGGGTCAGAGGGAGAAGCAGACTCCCCGCTGAGCAGGGAGCCCGATGCGGGACTTGATCCCAGGACTCCAGGATCATGACCTGAGCCGAAGGCAGTTGCTTAACCAACTGAGCCACCCAGGCGCCCAATAAATTACTTTTATTAATGACTAGAATCACCTCTGACAGGGAGGGAAAAGAGTAATGAAATGCTGGCACGATAGAGAGGATTTCAGTGGATAGAGATGACAGAAGCACGATCTCTCAGTGGCCCTCAACAGATCTCTCCCAAGAGAGCATAAAAGCAGTGGCAAATACTATCCAAGATTGGACAGACTCCAGAATAAACCTGCCGAGGGGCTGTCTTGCTAGCTGGTTGTGGAATGCACAGCATTCCAGTTGCTTCCTGCAGTGGCAAGGGATCCCATTTGCCCTTAGCTCAATAGTTACTGCTTTTACCTTCCCCTCCTCGCTTTCGGGTGGCTTCAGAATAAGGAAGAGGGAAGCAGTGAATGATAAACACCATTTATCGTAGTGCTCTGACTCTGTCTTGATTCACTGTCAGCTTCTTTTAAACTAGCTTCCAGGTAAAACACTGCTATAATAGAGAACCATAAAGTTGTTAGAGTTTCTGAAAACCATGAAAAATACCATTACTCATTTTGGTTAGTACCAATGATGTCAGCAAAGCATTTTGACAATGTGGCCAATGATATAAATGCAGATATGATGAAATCACAGTTTTAGGATTGGAAGAATTAATTTCCAACAGGTAATATTTGCATAAACAAAGGTGTTCGTATTTTTCTTTTGCAGTAATTTTCTGGATCTTTCATGTGCTAATATATTGTAAATCTCCAAGAGGGAGAATGTAGTAAACAATATTTCACTAGCTTGAAGTAGCCTTAACAGGTCTAATATTTTTTAGAACCCATTTTGTGAATTCTTAGAATCCCTCAGAATTCCATGCTTCCCCAGAATCCCATGCACAGGATTTAGGAATCCTGGACATGAATATCATCTATGGTGATTCTTATGTATTTGAATGTTATCATTGCTTCAACACACACTGACAGGGAACTTCTTATAAGACAATTCATTCAATGTAAAGTCAGCATTGATTTTTGTTAAGTTTTTACCTTTTATGTACTTGATCTGTATAATCTGAAAGACGAGTTAAACAGGTTTATTGCTAGTTGTCTAATTGTACTGATTAATAAATCAGTGTCAGCCATGGGAAAGCTTTGGTAATTCACCAATGGGACTAGATTTAGCCTTGTCATATTTAATATGTTTTATCAATAACTTAAGGCACAGGTTGGCCAACTTTATAGAAGACCAAAGAATAAATATTTTAGGCTCTGCGAGTAATATGGTCTCTGCTGCAACTACTCACCTCTGCCCCTGTAGCACCGAGGCAGCCATAGACCAATGAGCGTGGCTGTGTTCCAATGAAACTATTTACAAAATCCGGCAGCAGGCCAGGTTTGGATCACGGGCCGTAGCTTGCCAACCCATGACCTAAAGGAAGACGAAGGATGTGGTTATCAGATGTGCAGATAACACAAAGCTGTGAGGGATACCTATTACTTTGATCTAGTGTAAGGTCAGGTACAGGTATACGTAAAAGAGTAGCTCTCTTTATTGTTACTGTCATTCCTATCACATGGTTGAGTTTCCAAATTACCTGAAAAGGGTGAAATATGGGCAAAAAAGCACAAGATTCAAATGTAACAGTACATATGCCTACTTTTTTCCCACCCAAGAAATAGATCAAATCATATAAAATTTGGAAAAACTTGTCCTAAGAAAAGTTCAGGGGACAAAACATATGGGTAGTTTCCAGTTAAGATGCACATGTTTATCTGTGCATCTTGCCAAATCCCTAATAAACTGGACTATTAAAAATATATACCTATAAAATAAATTTTATATAATGTATATAAATAATATAATAAATTTATAAAATAAAAAAATACATATATGCCACAAGAGCAAAGAGACTGTAAGAGAAGATAACTAGAAAGCTAGAAAGCAGATGAACGAATGATTACTGATTTAGCACACTTAAGAAAGTTGAATCTCAGCTGGCTCCGGGGAAGCTGAGAAGCAGCTGATTTACACCAAACTGCTCAAAGAGAAGGATTAGCAGCGCCAAGTCCCTCTGGAAGATGGCCGCAAGTGGGCTTGGAACCTGGAAGACTTCATGAAATCATGTTTAAGAAGCTGGAAGCTCTCAGATTCCCTTCTCGCTCTGGTGGAAGACTGGATGTAGGTCTCTGGGGAGGGTAAAATAGTGGATTTCTGGCTGAACTGAAGGACTTCTGGTGGAGCTGAAAGCTGGTGTTCTTCACTGAAAATGGGGGAATTATAGGAAAGTGTACACGTATTCAATACTGAGACTTCCTTACCACAATGTTTAGTCCTCTTCCCCCAGCTTGACCTAGGATGCTGGCTTCTTCACTCCAGGCAGACATTAGGAAAAAAGAAAAGAAGAAGAAGAAGATAGCAGGAGGGGAAGAATGAATGGGGGGAAATCGGAGGGGGAGATGAACCATGAGAGACGATGGACTCTGAAAAACAAACTGAGGGTTCTAGAGGGGAGGGGGGTGGGGGGATGGGTTAGCCTGGTGATGGGTATTAAAGAGGGCACGTTCTGCATGGAGCACTGGGTGTTATAGGCAAACAATGAATCATGGAACACTACATCAAAAACTAATGATGTAATGTACGGTGATTAACATAACATAATAATAATAAAAAAAAATTCTTCTGTCAGCCAAATAACCCCAAGGAAAAAGATCTAAAGATATGAATGTTGGAGTTTCTCCAACTAATGGGCTCAGCCAGATGACCCTACAGTGATACCCATAATTGACAAGCCCTATTCTCTTTTGTAGAGCTCCCAAGAAGCTTTCTGGTGCCCAACGAAGAATTGCAGAATATGAAAGAGACCAAAACAAGAAGAGAGAGAGAAAAAAAAAAAAAAAACAATTTGGAAGAAACAGAGACAATACAGAAAGAAAATAACATAAAACAAGGAAAATGAAAACTATTATTAGAGAGATAAGGGAAGCTATTCCATTGATGAGATAAGAATAGAATGCCACACACACAAAAAAGAGCATCCACAGATTAAAATAAGTGCTCTTAAAATTAAAAGTGTAATAGTGGAAAGGGAAACCCCAGTGGAATGTTTGGGAGCTCCAGTTTTCAGTGACTCCAGTCAGTGGAAACAGCCTCAGCCCCCCAGTAGAGACTAATGATTTGATGAAATACTCTCAGAAAGTAGAACAAAAGACAAAGTACAGAAAATGGAGAGACAAGTTAAGAAAATCAAGAATTTTCAGAAGTTTCAACATCTGAATGATAGAAGACTCAGAAAGAAAGAAGCATGAAAACAGACTTGAATTAATTGTTAAAGAAGGAATTCAAGACAAGGTCCCAGAACTGACTGACTCTATTTTTCACAAAGTATCCAGACAGAGTGAAATAGATGAACTTTTACAGCGAGATGATCCCAAGATTTTTCAGAGAGAATATTATAAGCCTATATGTGAAAGCCAAAAAATCTAATTGAGCTCAGACTTACCAGTAGCAACATTGGAAAGTGGAAGATGGTAGAGCAATGCTTTCAAAATTCTGAGGGAAAATGAATTTACAAAAATCGTCAATTAAGTGAGAAAGTAGAAAAAAGACATTTTGGGGCATTCAAAGTCTAAAAGAAATTACTTTCCATGCACCCATTTTTAGGAAGCTACAAAGGAATGCATCCCATCAAAATATGGGAGGACACTCGGGTGCCTGGTTGGGGCAGTCGGTCAAGCTTTGGACTCTTGGTTTCCAGTCAGCTCCTGATCTCAGGGCCGTGGGATGGAGTGCCACATCCGGCTCCGCGTTTAGTTCAGAGTCGGCTTGAGATTCTCTCTCCCTCTCCTTCTGCCCCTCCTGCTCATGCTTTCTCCCAAATAAATAAGTAAATCTTTAAACAACAACAACAAAAAAGAGAGTATACCAAGCAGGAAGTCATGGGATCCAGGAAACAGAAGGTCAACAAAAGAGAGAGGGAAAGGGTTAACCAGGAAGATAAAAGGGGTCCTGAGTGAGCACCCAGGTCTGATTACAGAGAGTCAGAAGCTCTGGGAAAATTTTCTTTAAAAAACTTGTTAACCTGAAAAATATAAGATGCATTGGCTGAATTGAGAAGAGGTTACAAGGGGGGATGAATTTGGGGTTTATACAACTGGGGAAGATAAGCACATTACAACCCAAGCAAATGAACAAACAAAAATAATTATTAACTCCAGGGAAAGTGAAAAGGTTTTCGGTGATGGATGGCACATGACTTAGCTGTGAGTATTGCATTCCTGTCATGATGATGTAAGCACTAAATATGTATAATCAGAATTGTGATACTGGGAGGTTGTGAAGACAGGAATATGCATGTGCGTGGTGTATTGAAAAGAGATAAATCTTTACTTTCTGCCATGGGAAGTCAATAGATTATGCTTAGAGCTACAGAATGAAGCAGTGTAAATATGTTGTTTAAAATAGAGACACATATACTGAAAGAATAAGGGGAAGCAGTTGAAATTGTCTGGGAGGCAGGAAATAGGGAAAGGGCAGGGGCATGATATGTTGCTTTTTTTCTAATAAGGCATTGACAGGCTACGTGACTTTATGCCATTGAATAACTTTGATTTAAAAAAAACCTAAATTTAAAAAGATATGGGTTGAATTCAGCTGATTTTGTATTTAACTTGACTATTCCCTGTTTCTTTTTTCACAGGGTCCTATCGTCACTCCTACAAAGTATGTGCAAAATTTCACTGCACTGAAAAATAGACTCTGTAGGATGCAAGTGGGCATGATCTATGTGTCATTTAGAGTTATCAAGCCCACCAGGTCCATTATATTTTATTTTTATTTTTAATAATACTTTTATTACAAAAGCGTACAATGCACATATCATTATAGAATAATCTAAAGGCAGAGATGAAAAAGAGGAAGGAAAATAAAAATGAACCTTAGTAAGCCTCTAAGAAAAGCTTATTAATATTTCATTGAAATCCTTTTCAGATTTTTTCAAAAAGGTAATCATACAGATTTGCAGCTTCTTTTATGTTTTTATTCAGAAAAAAACATGAATATACTTTTATATCAAGACATACCTATGTCACAAACAACTCAATCTAACTTTGAATACTTAACTTACTCTGGGCTTTTTTTCTTCTTCTATTACAATCATTGTTGCATTAAACATACCTTGAGCTAAAAAGTTTGTGTATATCCTTAATTATTTGCTTGGGATAATATTCTGGAAACTGAATTATGGAGTCAAAATGTATGCATGCAAATTTTTAAGAGTAAAATGCTAAATGGGTACAATTGGAAAATATACATTCATAAAAATAGATATATATGCAAACTGATGAAACTATAAGGTGAATATCATGAAATCACCACTCAGGTCAAGAGATGAAACACTAGTGACACTCCAAAACATCCCCCAAGCCTAGCCACATGTCTCTGATCTTACCTTCCTTCTTTCTCTAAAGGGAAGCATTATCATGCCTTTCATAAACATCATAGCTGGCTTTTCTTTATAGTTATATTATCTATATATGCAATCTTGTTAGACTTTGAATTTATATGAATGGAAATATACTTTATTCTTTTGTGTCCTACTTATTTTCTGGAATATTCTGCTTGTGAGTTTCAGCCACATTTTTGCCTACTGTAGATCATTTATTTTTACTGAACTGCAGCCAATTTTGTTATTCGAATAACTTTTTAAAAGAGGGGCAGTCACAAAATAAAGAACGTGCAGAAACTAATAAAAAGGATAGTAAGAGGAATGTAAACCATTTCACATGAGGAAATGGAAAGTTTAACCTGGAGTAAACCATTTGGGGGAACAGGAGAACTTTATTCTTACAGGTGAACTACCTGATAAAGACAATACATGAACGCCTTCTGTTTGGTTCTAGGTAGCAGAATAAGCTAGAAACTACAATCTGATTCCACTTAAATATAAGAATAACGTTTCTAACAATTCAAGTCATCTGAATAAGAAATATGCTGCTTTGGGGGTCATGAATCCCCTGTTGCTGGAAGTTTTTGTGCAGAGGCCAAAGTATGGCTCAAAGACAGAAGGTACAGGTGGGACTCCTTCCTTGGGTGGAAGTTGGATTAGATGTTTACTAAAGCCCCTTTCAACTTCAAAATTCTTCTTCTCTGTGACCTCTTCAGATACTGGAGGTGACTGTAAAGATCTGATAGCATGATATGTACAGAGAACCTATTATCCAAGGGATTGGGTGAGCAGCTTTTTGCAATTTCCACTGTTGACCGACCAAAAGGAAATGCACTTCGGTTGCAACAGAGGAGAGGAAACGTGAACAGTGAGAGTCCATCACAGGAGAATCATCGCTGGAGATTTTTAAGAGATTGACATGTGTCTTTCTCCAATGACGGGGGCACACAACGCCATTCAATGTATAGAGGCTACGTCCTGTTCCACTTGCGACGTTAAGAGCCAGTGCTACTGCCCTTCCTAACAGCTTGCTGTGGGCTCTAGCTCCACGCACGTCCCATAAGACTGCGGTCACTAGAAGGAGCCTCATCCCCCAGTAGATGGAGATTGAATATTTAGATGAAATATCCCCTCATTTGGCAAGCCTTGTTTCTCTTACAGATCAAGAAAGTGGAGTCCAGAAAAGTTAAGTGCTTTGCCTAAAGTCCCGCCTTCAATTTACTGCCAAAAAAAAAAAGAATGAAAGAAAGAAATGCCATATCCTTTCTTCCTCATCATATTGCTTCTGTCTGCCCAGTTAGGGCCGTTGACTAATACCTTGAGAATTCATAGATTTTGGACAGATAACTGTTACTGAAAACAAATTGCATCTCTATGCACTTGATAAAATCTTACGGCAATCCTATTTTAATTGCTTTCTAAATTTTCCTGAGGAAAAATTCTGTTTACATTTTTTCTATGTTTGAACATTTGTGAATATCTTGAGTGGGATAAACCGTGAGAACTCGGAACGAAAATTATTATAAATCATGATTATAGGATATAAAGCTAGAGGGGTATTAGATAACATGTGATTGTAACCTTCTTCCATGAATGAGAAAGCCAAGGTTAATTCTTGGATCCTTTCGTTGAGGATTTCATAGAGCCAATTAGCCAACTCATTCATTCGTTCTTCAACAGCATAAACCAAGCACCACTATGTGCCCCATAGGGTCAAAAATGATTTTGAGGACAATTGATTTCATCTTCAGAATACATAAAATTCTCCTAAATCCTTGAACTACCTATTAGTATGATATAACTGTGACCAACTGTCTATTTTACTTAATTTTGCTTATCTCTAGGAAATATATTTTTATCCTGCCCAGCTTACTATTTGTGCAAGCTTACATCATTATGCTGCATGCAAAATCCAAAGCAAAATTTAATCATGGTGTTGAAATTATTTTATAGACTGTTTTATTGATAGTTTTAAAAAACCCAGCCGTTGGGGCACCTGGGTGGCTCAGTTGGTTGGGCAGCTGCCTTCGGCTCGGGTCATGGTTCCGGGGTCCTGGGATCGAGCCCCACGTCCGGAATCCCTGCTCGGCGGGGAGGCTGCTTCTCCCTCTCCCTCTGCTGCTCCCCCTGCTTGTGCTCTCTTTCTGTCAAATAAATAAATAAAATCTTAAAAAAACAGCAGTTAATACATTCATATATTTCATATCATTCAATTAAATCAGTATACTTACAAATCATAAGGGGATGTTATATAAGTGATACACTCATTGGTAAAAGTCTTTTTATTAGTATTATATCTATCTAAATTCTAGCTTCATTATATTCGTTCATAATAGGGAGAAGAGCTATTAGGTTGGAAAACACAGCACACGGAGTAACAAAATTAAAACGCACCAAAGTTCTTAACTTCTGATTAAGAAAACATTGTCATGTTTACATTTTGAGGGTCAACATGTGTGGTTGGCAGGATTCTAAAGATGCTCCCAGGATTCCTGTCCTCTGGTTATTTGATCCAAGGCTAATCTAGATACTGCTGTGAAGGGACTCTTCAGATGGAATTAAGTTACTAATCAGCCAACCTTAAAACAGGGAAATTATCCTGTTGGATTATCACAATGGGTCCAGTATAATCCCATGAGACCTTAAATGACAAAAAGGAAGGCAGGAGAGAGTGATGGGTGATGAGGACAGAGGGAGGACAGAGATTCCAAGTAGGAGGGAAATTCCCCTCCCCCCCCTTGCTGGTTGCGGGCTATCAGTTGAGGAAGGGGGCAGGAGTAAGTAGAGGCCTCTAGAAGCTGAGAGAGGCCCCTGCCAACACCCTCACAGCCAGCAAGCTAACAAGGAGCTCAGTGCTGCAGCTGCAAGGAACTGAATTCAGCCGACACCTGAGCGGGCCTGGAAACAGATTCATCCCTCGAGCCTCCAAAACGTAGCATAGCCCTCTGACACCTTGATTTCATCTTTGTGAAACCTGAAGCAGAGAAACCAGCTGAGCACACATGGATTTCTGACCTACCAACCGTGAGATAATAAATGTGTTTTTTACGCTTGTGGTGATTTGTTCCTACAGCAAGAGAAAGCAAATACAGAATGCAAAAAAACATAACTGTTTCTCTACTATGTAAAAAAATAGAAAGAACCAGTATGTTAAAAGGGGAAAAAATGAGGGAAAAGACAAGGAACTAAGAATGTTACTTTTTTTTCCGTTGGACGTATCTATAGCCACACAGAGGGGTAACTTTTCTGTTAGGACTGGAGTCAACCAGTACTTCTGATTAGTCAGCTCTGTACTGCGAGGCACCACCCAGTCCCAAACTTCTATTCCGGGCTGCCCGAGCCTGTGCCAGGGCTTAATTAGCATGGTGCTAAGTCTTAAGGCTTTGGAAGCAAATTTGCAATTTATGAAGCTAAGTAGGTTTAGCTTTCCTACATACACACACACATCCTATGAGAATAAATTGTTAAGGATCCACAGACTTTAGTTAACTCTTCATGGCTAATTTTGGTTGGTTGTTCAAATATAAAATCTAGGCATGTTCACAGCCCTCAATTATCTGGTGTGTGACAAACATGAGGTAGTTTAGCAGGGTGCCAATTCTGTGATCTGGGGCAACTTACCTAACTTGTGTGTTTCAGACTCCTCACTTGAAAAATGGGGATCAAAGTACTGCCTAATCTGGTGCCTGGCACATAGTTTAAGCGTGGTATACCAGGTAACTCCTGTTATTTTTAACTTCTTAGTGGTGTGGGAACTCAAATATAAAGAGTCAGTTTTTGTTCTGTGTGGACAAGGCTGCCGTGATGTGTGCCACAATGTATAGGAAAAAGAGAGAGCAGGGAACTTTCAGAATAGGGAAAGCTCAGGGAAGTCTTCCTGGAGGAAGTGGCATTTTAGCTGGACTTTCACATAGGCAGGATTCTGTAAGAGAAACGGGAAGGTTGGACAAGAAGAGCAGTTAGCGTAATACGTAGAAGACCTCTTGGCCTCCTAGAATCTGGCTGAGAGCCCACAAATTCCGATTTCATTAATTTTAAGCAAGCAGTTAATAACAAAGCAGGCTTTCTCAATAACCTACATGGGGCCACCAGTCCTAATTTTGACTCGTATGGTGTTATTATTATTATTCATTGACGATATTTAGTGATTTAAGAAATTGTTGAACACTTTCAGTAGTTTTTACAGCTGACTAATTTTATTATTCTAGGGAATTTGCCTGCACCTGTTTCAACAGTCAGATTTACTTTTTGCGTTACTTAATTAACTCAATTGTGAGGAAAATTTTCCCAATGCCTATATGTTAAGAGGCACGCAGAAACATGTGGTGTCTTCTGGACTATAGAAGCCATCTTGGAAATGTGTGTGGGAACACTGTTATTCATGCCCTGAATGTATCATCTATGCTCCCACTTCGGATCAGGGTGATAGGTCACTGTTGTAATCCACTTGTCCTTCTCCCCATTGTGTCACAGACGGTGTCATTATTTAATCCCTCATTTATTGGGGTTTTTCGGTTGCAGCATTTGCCCTCACCCCGGCATCTCAGATGTCTTAATGACTAATTTATTTCTCACACTCCGTGCCCTCTTTAGAAAACTAAAATCATATTTAACTGGTTTGAGCTGAGATTCTGTTGACACAGAATGTCTCAAAGTGAATTATACTGCAATTCCTTAATCTTCAGTATTCGTGGGAGATTAATGTTAAAGATAAATGAAATTACAATGGTGAGACTGGGAAGAGGCTAATGGATATTCGTATTTCTAAACAAAAATATGTATTAGGAATATATATGAGAACACAAGTGCCCTTGAGTTAGAATTTGTGTGTTGGAGGGACGCCTGGGTGGCTCAGTTGGTTAAGCGACTGCCTTCGGCTCAGGTCATGATCCTGGAGTCCCGGGATCGAGTCCCGCATCAGGCTCCCTGCTCGGCAGGGAGTCTGCTTCTCCCTCTGACCCTCCTCCCTCTCATGCTCTCTGTCTCTCATTCTCTCTCTCTCAAATAAATAAATAAAATCTT